>NC_064882.1:11662303-12381053 GCF_929443795.1 Astur gentilis | reverse complement strand
AGGAGGTCAGCACTGGTCCCTTATGAGAGGACCATGCGTATTGCAGCCCATTAGCCTATTAGTGGGTAGGATAGCCCAAACCCTAAGCATTACACCCTAAAACTGCCCACTGCCTTTTTAGGTATATTGGTCACCTTAAAACAAAGACATTTCTAAGAAATAAACATTCCTTTGAGTTTTCAAGGTGGTCTTTGCAAGATCTGGCAGCTTTTGGTGGTTTTAGTAAATGTTTATCAAAAAGTTCAGTCTGAAGATTTTTTCTTTTGCCTTCATCCTTCCCCATCTTAAAGTAAACAGTAGTTTCTCGTGTTACTGCACAACTGTGTTTTTTATAGACCATTTCAGGCGTAAAGAGTGGGACAGGAGGCACAATGTGATTGACATTTCTGTGAGAAGCTCAGAGAGATCGGGGGTTCTTAGAAAACACAAGGGGAATGACAGTACGGTGAGAATTCACGTGGTACGATGAAGATTTCATATGTTACGTACATCTGTTGATGTTATCTTAGTTTGACCTGTCTTGAGATTTCGAAAGAGGAATTCACTTTAGTCTTCCCAGCTTTATCTTTGCTTCTTTTTTAGGTTCTGCTCACAGAACCAGCATGTTAGTCACACTTCGGCTACACCATAGACTCCTAAACCTCAAGCAAATTTTCCAGTGGGACCTGAGTCATCTATAGGCCTTGTGGTGTTTTTTTTTCTAAATGGCTGGAACGTTTCTTTCCTGCTAAAATGATGAGATTAGAAAGAGGTACTGTTGTGTATTGGCTTTTGATTTCACTTAAAAGTCATGTTTAATCTCTACAGATTGTTGTGATTTAACCCCAGCCAGCAACTAAGCACCACGCAGCCGCTCTCTCGCTCCTCCCTGCTCCCAGCTGGATGGAAAAAAAGAAGTAAAACTCATGGGTTGAGACAAGAATGGTTTAATAACTAGAGTAAAATATAATAACAACAACAAGAATATAATAATAATGATGATGATGATGATGATGATGATGAAGAAGAAGAAAAGGAATATAAAAAAAAAGAGAGAGAAATAAAACCCCCCAAAAGACAAGTGATGCTCAGTGCAATTGCTCACCACCTGCTGACTGATGCCCAAGCAGCAGTCTGTCCCTCCCGGCCAACTCCCCCCAGTTTATATCCAGAGCATGACGTTCTATGGTATGGAATATCCCTTTGGCTAGTTCAGGTCAGCTGTCCCGGCTCTGCTCCCTCCCAGCTTCTTGTACACCTGCTTGTTGGCAGAGCATGGGAAACTGAAAAAAAATCCTTAACTTAGGATAAGCGCTACTTAGCAACAACTAAAACATCAGTGTGTTATCAACATTATTCTCACACTAAATCCAAAAGACACTGTACCAGCTACTAGGAAGAAAATTAACTGTATCCTAGCCGAAACCAGGACACACATGTAAGATTTCTGCAAGGAAATTTCTTGTATTTTGATGACATTAGTACAGAATTACAGCAAGACCACAGCGTTAGGCATTTTTGTCTGTGTTGTGCATTACAGAATGACAAATTCAAGCACGCTTCCTTTTTTATTAAAAAAAAAAGCAATGGCCAGGAACGCTAACAAGCAAGAAAGAGAACCTTCTATTGAAGTTATTGTGTGCCCTCTGGCGCTGTGACCTTACCAACCTGTGCTGAGCCACTAGCATCCTGACCATTTTGGTTACTACTGGAGGAAAAAAAGCAAGTCCTTTCCTGGTCTTGGAATGGCTCCAAACCAGAGCACAGATTCCCTGCTGAAGGTGACCTGTTTTAGGGTGGGTTTTTTTATCCCTGCTAGATTCTGCTTTGCCATTATTAAAACTCCACAGCGAAGCATTTACTAGCTTTGTCCCTATATTTACAATACCTTTTGACTGAGATGTCTAAGAGCTTTAAACATATGCTTTAAACAGTGGACGGTTGGCGCTGACATTTGTTACAAATCTTTTCAGAGGGCCGTGTGGAATTGTTCTAATCCGGGAAGAGCCACCGACTCGCTGTGTGATCTGACAGAGTGACATATCACTTGACCTCAGCCACAGCAGCTGTAAAACGAGGTGGAAATACGGGGCCTGACAGAAAAGCGGAGGATGCCTTTCGGCAGAACTTTCTCGAGCAAGTAAGTTTCAGAGCCGTGGCTTGGCATCCTTCTTACTCCTCCCGAAGTCTGCGATGAGTTTTGGATCAAAATTAGGTTTCGCAACATTTCTTACGAATTTTGACGGCGGAAGGACGCGTTACGCAGTCGCGTTGGTTGCTTGCGGTGGAACAAACCGCGAAAGGCTGTTTTTTATTAGCTGAGCTGAGAAAGCGCCCTCCGGTCGCGTCGGGGTTGTTTTTTTTTTTTTTGCAGGACAGGAGCAGAGACGTTTCAGACAAAAACATCCCTTCCTTATCGCCCCTCTGCGAACCCCGGGACAGCTGCAACAGGGCGAGCGCCGGCAGCCGCCCCTGCCCACAGAAAGGTTTGTCGCCGCTGCCGGACCCTCGCTGCTGCCGCTGCTGCTGCGGGGGCTCCAGAGGGCGCAGCGTCCCCGCGGCAGCCCCGCCGCGCCGCACCGCACCGCACCCGGCACCCCGCAGCCCCGGTCCCGCCGGCCTCCCCCCCGCCCCAAACCGCGGGAGCTGAGGGGTGAGAGGAGAAGGAAATTGTTTTACTCCTGCTGCAAGCTTGCTTTGAGAGTTCGGAAAGAAACATCCCAGCTTTCCCTCCCCGCGTCTTTCAGGGCGGGGAAGTGGGGGGTTTAGCGTTTGGGTTTTGTTGTTTGCTTTGGGTTTGTGGTGGGTTGTTTTTTTCTTTTTTGGCTAGCTGCTGCAGTACTGGGGAAGGGCTGGGAAAGGTCTGCCGTGCCAGCGGGTACAGTGGGACGTATTTTCTGCGAGGCGGCCGTGGGTGCTTTAAGCAGGAGCTGAAAGGCTCTCCTCCTCAGCCGGCTGTGTGCTAAGTATGGAGCGCCGGCAGCGGGCCTGCGCTTGGGGCAGCGACGCTAACCCCTGCCAAATTTTCTGATGTTGACATCACCAGCGTTCAGCTTTCAGCTAGCTCACGTCTGAGGATAACCTTAAACAAGAGTCCGTCTTGCTGCCCGTTCAGCACACTTACGTTTAACCTTAAGTCTTCTGCTGTTTACGTGTGTGAAACGTCTTCCGCACCTTAGTTGTTCTGTCTGCGTACGGGGGTGGATCTCGAACTGCTAAACATCTGGAAGGCCACCCCTAGGTTGCACCTAGATGTCCCCTCTCTGCAGAGAAATCTCTGGTGGGCGAGGGGCCCGTGCTTGGCGGATCTCTTCGCTGTACACTGCGGAGTGGGGGGGGAGGCAGCTGGCAGAGGCCAGGGAGAACTGGGCTCCAGTGAGCCTTGCTCTGGAGAGTGACTTGGCAAGGCAGAGGAGAGGAGGGAGACTGGTGAAACTTTAAGATGGACTTAAGGCTGCTGTAAGATGTTTTAACCCCAAACTGGTTTGAGTCCAATCTTAACAGGAGCTTAGGGGGCAAACCGCAGGGTCCGTCCTCAGGTATGTGACATGCCCAGGCGTACAAAAACACATGCCAAGCCAAGCTGAGCTGGAACTAAGTGCGCAAAAGCGATCTCATGCCAGCCTATAGCACAGTTTTCATAGCACAGCCTCTGCTAGAGCCGTCTGGCACAGCCGCTGGAGCTGACGTCCTGCTTGAACTGTCCTGTCCCACTTGCATTCCTGAGCCGTCGGACAACAGCACGTGGATCGGCAGGCAGCGGTCCGCAGCACATGCCAAGCGAGTTTGCTACAAAACCAGAAACACAATAGATCTTTCCATTTTCCAGTGTGTCTTCCCCAGTCCTTACCCTTTTTACTGCCAGTGAAATGTAGAGGCATGTGAGGTGCGGTGTCCCAGTTGGACCTAATCTGTGCACATCTCAGGGCGTTCTGATCTAGTTTTAGTCCAGGCAAAAGCAAACAGTTTTGATTTGAGTCTGCCCAAAGGTTTGGAGCAGTCATATTATAAAGGGGACGTTGGTATGGGCCTTTTCCATAATTCTTCTATTCATAATTTCCTTCATCTTATTCTCATACAAATCAAACTACATCAGCCTGAAGGGCTGAAGCAGTTACAGACCAAGGAGCCTTAGCAGTGGCAGTCCCCGGGAAGATCAGCCCTGCCACCTCCCTCTTCGTGCACTACCAGCCGTCTTACTATTGCTCTCATTGCCACTGGCGACCTGGTACCTAAGGCACAGACAGTTGCACTTGGGTGCCTGACTCTACTGATTTCAGCTGCCTCAGCAGTTGATGCATGAGAACTAGAACCACCCTGGGCCAGGAGTACAGAGTGTACATCCCACACATAATGCCATCACTGCCTTCGGATGGTTTCACCGACTCATACAGTTTAGAATTAGGTATTTAGGAATTACTTCAGTTTCTCTGTGACTGGTAACAACTAGGTTATTATAACTGGACTGTTCTTTAAAAATAAAAATTAAGTTTCACCAGCAACCTTTAATTTAATGTGCCATGAACACATAAATAAACTAGTTAGTTCCATTTCCGATTTTCAGACACTTGCACATGAATTGCCAATAAGTGAAGAGCAGTTGAGGTCTATAAAATATTTTTTTCACTTTTATTTCATAATTTCATGCTGGTTTTCTAACGTGGCTTTGAATTACTACTGTGACTTCCTGTGTTTCTGTAAAGAAGGAGAAAGAAATGTTCTCCATCCCAGGGATATGTGATGTCGTACCCGCTGGGGTTTTTTTCTTTCTTATTTTTCTAGATTTTCTAGATGGGATGCCTCATGAGAAAAGAGTCAAAGATGATGACGGTTCTAGACAAAACTCTTGAATCATTTAGTCCACCTTTCTGAATTGGGCAAAACACCTTGCTGTGTATTTACACTTGACTTTGAATTAACTCTTGGATGTTTGCAACAACAGCATCTCAGCAGTCAGGGAGACCTTGTGAAGCCATTTCCCTTCACTTAGTAGCCTATCGTAAGATTTAAAAAAATTAATCTATAAATTTTCTTGTTTGTTTTTTTTTTTTCCCCTGGCAGCTTCTAATCTGTATGAAACGTGAAGATGCCCTTTCTTCTAATCAGTAATGTATTTGGTTGTATATAAATTGTATTTTCATATGCTTATCCCAGATAAAAGTATAAGAAACAATATGTATATTGTCTCCAGAAGGGGCAGAGTCTCTATAGAAGAATATTACTTCTGTTGCCTTTTTAAGGGGCTCTGTTCTGGTGGTATCCAGGAAAATAATTACCGGTTCTGTGACCTCTTTTCTTCCATGTCTTCCCTTTAAAGTAAACCAAACCAAATTCTGTAGGACCACTGGGAAATTCTTTGAGAGGAAGGCTGCAATATGCATCTGTGCCAACCAAACAGCTTTCTAATTCCTGGTTTCATTTCCTGAAGGCACCTAAGTAGGGCTGAGCTGCTGGAGGTCTGAACTTCTCCCTGATGTATGTATTTTATCTACTATCGTCTCAGACACGGTTCAGAAGACTATATACTGTATAAAAAAGCATACAGAAGTTGTGACCAACCACACAGTAAGTATACTAGAAGTTCATCCTTCCTCTTGCAAAACATATTTACGGCTGTTTAATATTATAATATTAGAAAAAAGTCCAAAAATGTTGTGAGTTTTTATGACTAAGCAGAGCAGTGTTTCAGGGAATGGATACGCTGCTAGTTCAGAATGCTCTAGTGTCTCGGACCCTCTGACTTTTGAAGCTGGGCGCTAACTCAGTGTTTCAATGAGTAGTACTTGCACGTTTCGAGTGGTAGGGAAAATATAAAGTGTACTTGAAAACACTTCTGTGGCAGCAACTGTGATCATGGACCAGACCCCAAAGGGCAGATTTGCGTTGCACTTGCCACCTTGGTGTTTGCCTTGCTGAGTGTCTGGTCAGCCAAGCCAAACTTCCTTTACTCGAAGGGGGGTTCCTTGGGTCATTTACTGATGTGTTCATTAGTGCAAACTATCCGTTCAGCTTTGACAGGAATTTTTTAATAATGTCTTTCTTAACATTGTTCTGTTTTTGAACGTCTTTCTATGATCTTCTGCATTTTTGTCCCCCTTTACATTTAGCCTTTATGCTGAAAACTGTTCTAACAGTAGTTACCATCCATTCAAATGGACTTTGTCTGCTTCTTATTAAGAAGAAAACTTTGTGTTTCAGTAAAATCTGTGGATCTGTTTGGAAAAGTCTTTTGTCAAAAAGACAAAATTTTCATTTGAAAGGCAGCATAATTTTCTGTTTTGTCTCACTTATCACTTACTTAGTCTACCTTTTAATTGCTAGGGTTTTTTTCTCCCTGCAGGAGGTGTAAAACATCCAGGCACTTAGCTGAACAGAGAAACAGCACACTAATTTCACAGTGACTTTACACCTATTTGCATCGTGAAGGCTGTTATTTGTAAAATGCAAACATCCCAGAAGCCTGTAACAACTAGGCTATAGCTGCTGCACCTGGAACTTGGTGACAGGGCTTCCCCGGATTCTACCTGAACTGCCTCCCTCTGGCTCAGAGAAGACTCTGGTTTCCTTATGCTAATTCCTGGCTCCTGAAGTTCTACCTTCCTTTTCTAATTTTCCTTCTCTGATATATTTCTAATATCTGTGGATGTTTAATTAACTTTACTTACAAACAAGTATCCCCACGTATGACTTCCACTGCCTCTTCCTTGAAGGCTAGTGTGAAGTCCAGCTGAGAAAAAATCTCAAGTACCATCCTTTACCTTCTGTGTTGTAAAAACACAAGGGATTTCAACAGCTGGGCCGCCTGAACTGGGGCATGCTGAGAAGCTCTAGGCAGAATGGCTCTGTGGATCCAAATCTTAAACCAATGTCAGGATTAGAATTAAGAAAACTAGTAAGGGAAATTAATAATAATAAGCTGTGATACCTCTTAAATACAAAAGCAATAGATGCTGTCGTCTCTGGTTTACGTACATGAAAACAGAGGCAGAACATGTGCCTGCACGTATCCTTAAGTGCCATGGCAAAGATGGGACTAGAGCACAGCCTTTCTAACTCTGAGCTTAGCATCCTATGTACTCGTCCACACAGTCTCTGAAGTGAGAGTTCTTTTAACAACAGGACACTGAAACAAACACAAAATGTTAGAGAAGCCGGAATTCAGTAACAGTAAGCAATATGAGATCTCTACTTTCAGCTCAGTCTTGTACTGCACATGAAAGGCTACAGAAACTTCTGGTTATTTTATAACCTGTAGTTTGCAGCTGCATCCAATAGGACTTGGCAGGTAATGGTGACAGGGGCATTAGTTGATGGGATCCCATTCAAGGCTAAGCTTCAGATTCTTGAAGTTCCTGGAAGAATCTTCTGTTTGGGTTGGGTTGTGTGAATGGGCTCTTTGCCCATTTAACTGTGCAGAGCTCCAGATACAGCAAGATCTTCCTGTTCTAATTTGCCCGTATTTCATTTCTTAGACTTATCATCAATCTAGTGTCTTTGTAATCTACTATACTGCTACTTCATGAAGTGTCTGGGCTACCAGATGCCAGAAGACATTAATGAATGGCTGCTGTGCATTCAGAGGGCAATTGCACATGCATAGAGCAAAAGGGAAGGTCTCCTGGGCATCCCTTGGCAAAGCGTACTGATGAGTGCCAGGACAGTTTAGGCTACCTTTCACCCTTGTCCTCCCTCTGGTCCTGCGCCGAGTCCTGCCTGCAGAACGCAAGTCCGTATCTCCATTCTGCCCTGAGGCAGCTCTTTTCACCTATGTAGGTGGCCAGCCTGTTTCCCAAATAGAAAAAGGACTCACAGCCAGTTTGACCCTTCTGTGTAAAGACATTGGTAAGACATTAAGCAAAACATCCTAATTAGAAGAAAAAAAAGAAATTTTAATTCTGCACAATTTGGGAAGTGAACACTGAAGCTCAAAAAAGTGGGAAATAGAGAAATCTTAAAATGAATATGTGGGGAAATAGGTGAGAGAACATAATATCGAAAGTAGAATACTTTCAGTATTAGTAATACTGATGGAAATACTAATGACTTTGACACCCAAAGTAGGCAGGTAGTGGTGAAGCTTGCCCATGAGATAAAGCTAAGAAACATTGTCAATATAGCTGAAGTCAGAGACAACACAGAAGGTGAATTGGATAGTCTTGAGGACATGAAATTCAGTCATAGTACCAGATCATGCCTTTGCATACTGATAATAAGTATTTCTCTCATGAGCTGGGACTCCATCCATTTGAAACAATGAGCAAGAAGAGGCCTGGCCTGTGCTGCTTGTTCCTGAGATGTCTGAGCTTTCAGTGCTGTGTAATTCTGCTTTTGGCTCCTGCCATTTTCAAAGGCACCGTGGCAGCCCGTGGTGTAAGACCGTAGCTCAGCAGGCTTCCCTGTTACTGTGTGTCACAGGTCTCAGTGGGCTGCAGAAGGTAAGTGGTAGTGTTATTAGTGGCATGCTGGCATTCGTGTTGACCAAATTCACCCTCACACATTAATGTTCAAGGGAGAAAGGAGGACTTTTCAGCTCCAGGGATGAGGCAGACTTTCTACATGACCTGCGTTTTTTTGCATGGCCTGGGAAATTCACTCATTGAACTTTTAATCTGAGGTAATGTTTTAAATTTAGTATTGTTAAAGATGTTTGTTCTTTAAAATGCCCTCTGTTTTTCTTTTTAGTAGCCTGTACTCCAAAATGACATAAAGAAGGATGGTTCTGAGAAGAGGGCCTAAGGATGGCCGAGAGGAAGGAAATACTTTGCGCGAAGCAGAAGTCTGTGAAGTCTGTGAGACGGCATTCTGCATAAGCCTGCCAGTCTGGTTTCAAGATGTGTCTCATAGGGCAGTTTTACTATCCCCAGCATAGCTACTGATGCTTGTCCCGAAGAAAGATAATGCATTATGACTTGTCCTGCCCAAATATCTACAACCCCTTCCTGGATTTAGTGAAAAACCCTCCTTACCAGCCAACCTTCAAGTGTATCTCTGCAGAGGGACGTAAAACCCAGCAGGACTCCCTTATCACATGGCATTAACTGATGTGATGCTGTCATTTTCGATATGTGTGACTTCTTGCCTCCAACCCCCATGCTGAGGTCTCGTGTTCCTTTTTTCCCCAGGGTCATGTTGTACACAGAGTTCCCACTGTGGCTTTGCTCTGCTGGGTCAAAGGAAACATGAGATGACAATTTTTACCCTTTCCTATTAATGCTTAAATTTGGAGAAGGAAAAACAAGAGGTGTTTGTGGATTTCATCTTCAAGACTGATTTTATGAATCAGGATAAAATGTAAAGACGGGCCCTCCTCAGGGCTTTTGACCTCCTGTACCTTTAAGCGAGGGGTAGCGGGATAGCATCTAACAGGCTCTGTAGCTGTCCCAGATTTTAACTGTTTTCTTCTGAATAGCAAGTATGTGATTCAAAGAGTGCCTGGCAAAAGCTTCTTGTATTTTTGCAGTAGCAGCATTGGAAATATTTCATGCATATATAAGATCCAGCATCCACGTAGACTGTTGTTGTTTTCTGCAACTTTTTGTGAGTTTGGGGAAAACTTAATAAGTACTGTTTCTCTTTCTTTCTTTCTTTAAAAAAAGGCAGGGAGAGAAAGCCTGCATTTTCTGCCATTTCCCAAGAGGCTTTTTATCTGTTTAAACCAACTAGGGATTTTTCACATATTGACATAAGCATTCATTTGCTAATTTGCTGGACATTAAACTGCACAGCATTCTTGAATGAGACTGGAATACTTGGGTACTTAGTGGTGCTCAGACCCCGCATCATTCCCAGTACACATATGGTTTTCCTCCTCTATCTCCTAGATAAAAGTCACTGTTTGATCGCCTTAAGGAAAAGAATGAGTTAAATGGACCAATATTCTAGCCTTGGCTCTAAAACTGGGCCTTTTCAGAAACTCCTCAGCACCTGCAGCAGCTAGGTCATTTGCACATACATAAATAAATAAATTAACAATGAATAAATAATTTAATCCCACCACACAATGCCACCTTGCAGATCTGATCCTTTGCTCCCAGTGAATTTGTCCATTCCTAATTCTTTTTGATAAAGTCCTCAGATACTTGCTGACTGTCAGTCTAATTTTCTTATTGTTTTCGCTTGATTAGTTCTGTATGACCTAAGGTCGCCCTTAAAATCCACATCTCTCGTGAAGACTCCGAAAGGCCTTCTTTTTTTCAAAGGGATGGAAAGTGCCTGCCATTTCTCCGGACAAAAGCCTGGAAGGTTTTCAGTTATTAGCCTCCTGAAGCAGCCCTTTCGCTCACCCAAGCGCAAAAAAAACTCATTAGGGGGCACCTTTCTTTCTGGCTTCTTTAACTGACGCATGTAGGGTTTACGTGTTTCAAGGTTTGCAGGTCTTGGATGAATTTGGACAGCCTCCCTTTTAACCCTGCCGGCCTGCAGTTATGCCCACCGCAGATACTTGCTGTAGCTCCGTGCCCTTAACCACCTGGAGATGCTTCGTCTTTTTAAAAGCCGCTTTACACCCCGCTTCGTGGGGAACAGAAGAGACGTCAGCGTGCTGCTGCACTTTGAAGCCACGCTCCCGCGGGGTGCGGGTGGAAAGGCAGGCAAGGCTGCCAGCTGCCGACAGGCTCCACGTTTTGCACTTTGCGATTAAAATAGGAAATCAAAGTTAGTGTCTCGAGGGATTTGCAAGACTAAGGCAGTACAGCCCTGAGAGCCTGCCGTGGCTGGGCGGCATTATGCCCTGGCCTGCTTATTCTCTTTCAGGCAGCAAGGTAAATACTCTTCTTATATAGGCTGAGTTGCCTTCCTGAGCCATGCCAGGTGGGCTAGAGAGACTCCCTGAAGATGCGTCTTCACACACGTCATATCTGGCCATCTTGCCCTTCGGAGGGAACGTGCAAAATTGCCGGCTTCTGCATTCACTTGGGCTGGCAGAGGTTGTAGATCAGGACAGCATCTGATCTGCCGTACTTAAACAGTGCTGCCCAGCAATGCCATACCTGTGGTTACCTTTTAAGAAGAGAAACAGCCTGAAATTGTACTGACAGGTATTACAGTAAGGAGTGTTTCTCGCTTACCTAGGCTCTGGTATATTTGTGAAAGAGAGACATCATGTGATTGAAGAGAGGTAGGAGCAAACCAATTATGTTTTCTCTTTCAGAAAAGGGCTGCCTAGTCTCTTTGAAGAGAGACCTCGGTTCAGGCTGGGATCTGAGCCTAAAGAGGAGAAAGATGTGCAGAAACAGAAGGAAAATAAGCAGATCCAAAAAGCGTAGGTGGAAGATAACCTAGGCAGGTATAGAAAAATAGGTGTCTTGCTCCTGCAACACTACTTCTCTTTGTCCTGAAGAGCAGCTTGTCTTCCACTGGGCTAGAACTGACTATGATCCTTCTGGGTTAAAATTTGGTAGGGAAGCTCAGGGCTGCAGCTGAGGTCCTACTTCCAAGCATGCATATTTGTGGCCACTAATTCTGGTCCCGGCTGTTTTTAGGTATATTGTCCTTGTTAGGTTGGAAGAATGCACCATTATGACCACTGGTTCTTTTCCTAACTTGCCAGTTCCTCTAAAATCCCCACAATACCAACACTTTACCTCCATGTGGTTTTCCTCTGAAATCTGAGTGAAACAGCCCTCAGTTAAGTAAAGCGAGTCAAGTGCATAAGGCTGAGCTTACGTGCAAATCCTTGCAGGGTCAGCACTGCAAACTGCATTACTCTTTCTGCTGGTATAAATGCTGAGCAGTGATTGGTTGGATATAGCGTAAAATAATGCAGAAACTATGTGATCTACTCCATAATACAAAGTAATAGTTACATTATGGTCTGAAGAACAGCAGAAACAACAAGAAATGAGAAACGAGGGGAATTTTGGACTGCAACCTGGCAGTAATGTGGTGTTTAATCTTGACTTGTGATCCTCTGTCAGTAGGGTCCTGCTCCCTGTTTCTAATCTGCCAACTGAGTAGCTGTCAAAATTCATTCCACTTTTTGTAGCCTGGGTAATCTCATCTCCCGGAAAACTTCAGGACTACAGTGGGTCTTGGAGCACATCGTTGGGACCACATAGAAATTGTGATGTTGTGATACATCAATTTTGTAGAGGCTGCTGAAGGCACCAGGAGACAAATCATAAGGAGAAATTGTATCAACATGGTAACAGGCAGAGTCGTGTTTATAACTTTGCATCAGTTTCCTTCCCTGCTTCAAGCTATGCAGGGCTATCAAAAGCTTCCTGCATAAACACTACCCAGCAACAGAGCATGGGTTGGAAGATTTAGATGAAATTAACTCCTGGTGTCTCACTCAGGAGATCATATATCTTCTGCTGATGAGGCAAGACATACAACCTTGGAAATCACAGTAAAAATAAGGTAGAACCATGGTGGATGGTGATGTCCCCGGAGATCAACTCATTATACCTCATTCAGAGAATTTTCTATCTGAGCAAGCATCATTTTAGCAGTCTGATGTCCGTTGGCATAAAACTATAATCCTTAGAAAAATTTCTGAAGACATCGATGACTTTGCTGGGAGTTTGCTGGTTAAGTACACAGTTATTTGGCTAAGAATAGGAATAACTTCCTATTTTTCTTCAAAATAGTCATTATCTATTGTTGTTGCTCATTTTAGTGCCATTACTTTTTGTCTTTTGGTGTTTTGAGGGAAGATTTGACATCCAGTCTGAAAGAGCAAGGGAACTCTGCAAGCTTGAGAAACTTTAATGATAAATAAGGATGACACATTGGGTTTTCAGGAGTTTCTGAGACATTTGGCTACTCCTCGAGCCCTGCATGTTTTGCCAACGCCAAGGATTGTCCACCCGAAAAAGGAGCTGGTAACTTAAGGTTGTGAAAAAGCTCAGCTGTGATTCTGACATCCTGGTGGTCAGGGTGTGGGCAAATGTAATTTATTTCAGTGGAATAAAAATGCTGGTTGTGAAACTGTGTTCTAACATGGTGCGCTGTTTCAAAAATGGAATGAAACTGGATGAGTAGGGGGTTCAGCACCAAAACAGCACCTGGCTAAGGATAAGCTTTCTTTTTAAAATGCATGAAGCACAAGCTTCAGCAGCAAAACTGGCTGATGATGAATCCTAAAAAAAAAATAAATCCTTTTCCTAAAAAAGGGATTAAACATTGTCTATCCTATAATGTGTCTATTTGTGATGAAATGCCAATTCCTAACCACATTCATGAGAAGGCGGCATTATTCTGTTCTCTCACGTTAGCATCCAGAGCTAGTAAAATTTCATTGACTGTAATGAAGAGGAGAGGAGAATTGATTTCCATTGAAATAATTGGCAACATTTTCCCTTAGCATGCACATGCTTAAGAATATTGATTTTCTGATTTTATATGTAGATGTTTTATACATGGAATTCCTGAAGCCCTTTGCTTCATGTTGGCAAAGGTGGCAGGGGAATAACGTGGCTGCTATTATGCAGGCGTCCCGGAGCTAAACCAGTGCCGTGGAGGGGCTCAATTGCCAGGCAGCAATGAGGGTGGGATTCAGCTGCCCTGATTTTTTCCCTACTTGTATATATCTGAATCTGACCTATTGATCCTGCATTCCCTTCTGATTCAAAAGGGGAAAGATACATATTTCAAGGAAAATCAGCTCATTTTTAAAGGAGAAACTAAAATCAGTCTGATAAATTGTCCTCTGGAGATGCCTGTTTGTCCCTCTTGACTAGAAAGATTGCTTAGAATGATTAATTCATTCTTAGACCTCTGCCTTTGAGACATCTAACAGTTAGTTTTAGTCAGATGCTCATAAATTTCAATATGTCCTTCTATTATCAGACCACTGAAAAGTTTTTTCCTTTATGGTATGATGTTGCTTATGATAAAATAATTTTTTCCAAGTATATGAATGAAAAAAATCCCTTTGGTCCCATCCCATCCTTGTATTTCAGCCTGGTAAAGGATGAAACTTGCCAGCATCCTGCCTGTGTGTTTGTGAACCTATAGGGTCCAAAGCACACCTTATGCCCTGGCCAGCTGTGATGAGATGCTCAAAGGGGTTTTGTGCCCTACCAAATGGTTGTCATTTTCCTGAAATAATTTACCGCCTTGATTTTTTTCTGTTTGCAGTTACAGTGCCTGGAAGACTCTTTCAAAGGCCTTTAGGAAGCAGGATGCTGACAGCAGGGGTTACCGCTCTGTTCCAGAATGCCAGTCTCCAGATCCCCATAACTTCCTGATGAAGTTTATCATTCTCTCCCTAAATTTGATCCTAATCTGAAAAGGCAAATGGATTACATATCCTTTTTGGAAGCAGCTCATAAAAAAGCTAGGCAATTACAGCCAAACGCCCCTTTGCAAACCTGCTATAAATTAACATAGAATAATCCCATGTCTAGAAGAACAGCATTTATATTATCCCAGTTGCCTGTCCTTCTAGCTATGTCATATACTTCTCACAGGCATGCACGTCTTCCACCTACTTGTTGCTTGCCATATTCAATACTGTAAGTTGCTTTGTGAAGGGGTGGTAGAAGCTCCTTCTGAGAGCGTAAGCAAAGCTGGATATATCACAGTTGCTAACCGCATGTAACATACAACAGACTAAGAAAATTAATGCTACCAAGATTAGTTTTCTGAAAAGGAGAGACAAAGGTGCAGCATGGAGAGCTGCAAATAGCTTTTGGGAATTTGAAATATTCAGTGAAGAACAGCGTGCCATTTTGCTGCTTGGAACCTCCTCACCGTGGAAAGGAGATCCTTTGACCTCACAGAGTCGGATTAGTTCCGACTCTATGCACACAGGTGGAGCTTGGCCTTTCATTTAAGTATAGATTGCTGTGCCTAGTTGTGGGGTTTTTTTCTTGGAGGAATATTTTATGCACTGAGTACCAGAGACTGTAGGACCTGTTCTGTAGCTGTTCTGTACATGACTTTACTTTCATGACCAGAGTAACTGTGTATTTGGGACCAGGTTAGGTTCTTTACTTTCCATACATCTTTATAAACATGTGGCTGCATAGCTGAATTAATAAAATGAGCATGAGGACCCACCGAAATATGTATCGCTTACCTGTTTGGTAAGCTCTCTGCTGATGCAACTCCATCATGTCTCCTCCTCATGGAAGCAGCTGTAGCTTCAGGGATCTCCAGGAAGCTTTGCCCACCTGCACTAGCTAAGGATTTGGTCTACGATATATGCACATAGGTAACAAGCATGTAGGAGTCTCTTGTTTGCTTTCACATACTGGCTTTCCTGCAGAAGGTGATTTGCAACCTGCTGTAAACAGTGGTACCTTTAATCATCATTTTACTGTGTTCATAGATCTTTGCTGTCAAAGAGGTTATGGCATTATGCAGCAAAGGATGTACTCTTGCTCTTGCTCTTGCTCTTTTTCCAATTGCTTTCTCTCCTTCTCCAGACATCAGAGAGAATTTACAATACTTTCGGTAATAAAACTCCAAGACATGTTGTTCCTCATTTCTTTAAGAGAGCAGGAGGTACTCTATGAAATAAATTTGTGGCATAGAAAAATTATCATTATTTCCTATGATGAAAAGGTGTTTTATAGTAGAATGTGCAAGGCAGCTTATATTGATTCCCTTAGAACATTCCAATATATTGTTGTCTTATATGTAATAAATATTGTCTCAGGGTTTCCTGAGGTTCTTGAAATTTTGTAATCTGTGCTCAGTGAATATCATTGTTCCCTGTTACACTTTTCTCATTTTGAAACTGAAGCTGTGTGGGATTTCTTCTATAGGTTTTGTTGTTATTGTTTCTTCTACAGATCCCAGTCCTGAAAACCCAACAGTCAATTTGATAGTAAGGGTAAATTATTTCCATCCTACCACCTTTGGCAGAAAAACTCTGTATCCTAATTTTCACACACAGCTATAGTGGCATCACCTGTTATAGCAAGTAAGGTTGTACAGATGTATCAAATACCTGTCTGTATCAAACCATGAGGTTGCCCTAGGATTAATTAAAGGACATTTTAGTTTCGCGGGGGGGGGGGGGGGGAAGAGAAAAAAAAAAAGACCAATCCTATATCTTAGTCATAAAAGACTGACCTTTAAAGGCTAATCTCTGTGAATTCATCCCTTGGAATGACACTAATGTAGCATGCACGGGATGGTATGAGGATCTAACAAAGCCACATTTAAGCAAAGAACAGCCAAGCTAGACTAGGAAATACCGAGAAAAAACTAAACCAAATCCAGCTGTACTACAGAAGAGGACCTGTAGAGGCTTCCTATGTATGTAGCACACAGTAGTATACAGGGTACATGAAGCAGATGGTACACACCTCCAGAGGAGGAGAACGGAGGCGCGAAAGCCGTAGTCCCCACTCCGTCCTGGCGTGGAGAAAGCACTGCAACCCTGTCACAGCTTCATGCTTGCAACTCTAAATTGGATGCCTCCTTCAACTTGATATTCTGAGATAAACCCTCTCCGGACGGACTACTGTCTAATCTCTCCTTTCAAAGGACTAACCGGGGCACAGTGTTTCCTTCCAAGACAACAGAAGTGGCTTTGTAGAGGCAGACCAGTTATGAGCAGGTGCTCCCAGAGACACTCAGTTTTTAGCCTCGGAGACTTCAACCTTGAGACTCAAACTTCCTAGAAGGATGTCTAAGCTTCAGGCTAGGAACTAAGGGCTGGGAGATGGAGGCGCGGGCCATTGAATCAGAGCAAAGGCACTTTCTGCCGTAATCCTGGTCTTAGGGTTTCAGCTGGACTGCACCCTACCCTAAATGCCTGCACCCTTCATGGGACTGAAAGTCTGATTTTGGTGCTGGAATTCACAAGAGACAGAGATGAGCTCAGAGCTCAGGAGCTGCCTGGTTTCCACAAAGCTAGCAGGAGACTGAGATAGTCTCTAAATAAAGGACCGCAAAGTGAGCTGCTGTAAATCCTTCTACATGCTCCAGGTTAAGCCCTCAGCAGGCGTAAAACTACCTTCATAGGGCTCGCCAAAAGCGTAACAACTGAGTCATAGACCCTCTCGTGAATTCCCTGATGCCTTGCAGAACTCCCTTGCTCAAAGATCTTCATTTTTTAAATTACACAATCATTACATACACTACGACTGCATTTTGAGGGGTTACATTCTTACAGTAATTAAAAATTAAATTGCCTTTAAACTTTTCAGAGCATATGTGCAAAAGTTTGAATTTCTTGTTAGCAAAAGCATTTTTTTCAGCCTAATTAACTGTATTACTGCTGATGAAATATAATGCACATTTCAATTACTGTAGCTTGAAAATGAATGTTAAACAATCTGTTTCCTGACTGGAACTGGATTTAATATTCTGAGTTTGAATCTTCCAAACTGCTCCTCTTTCCTCGCATTTGACGTTTCATCCAAAGGTTGTTGGTGTTGTGCTCTCTCACCTTTTGAAAGGAAGTTGTTGGGTTTTTTTAACATGCCACTCTGTATGCAGTATGGTATGTGGGCAGGTATCAGAGCTTTAACCTTATATACATATTAAAATGCCTTTCTCACACATCTTGCCATAGTTACGCGTTCTCTTCAGTAGAATCCAGTGTTCTTTTCCTAAAACGGCCTTTACGCAATCTGTGGGCAAGTTTGTTAGAAGTAAACATGACGATGTGAGAGGGGATGGACTCATCCAAGGCAGGAGGCAAGTCTGTGAGGTCAGATGCTGCATCTCAGCAAATACGCAACTGTCAGCTGGAGGGTTTCTTTCCAGAAGACTGCCTTTGCGAAGGGGTTGCTGGACAAGCATGCAGCTGCTTCAGCAGCATGTGTCTAATGCACAGACTGTTCCCAAGAGCCACAGGCGAACAAGGTTTCCTCCTCCTTATGCCTGAGTCACTTTGTGAAGGGAAAACACCCATCTAGGCTTCCAGGCACTGTTTAACCCTCTCTGAGAATGCGGTAGCAGGGCAAGAAGCTGATCTGGATAGGGTGGTCATTGTAATCCGGCACCTGAGACCCTCTGCTCTCCTAAGCACTTCTGGTATGACCCTGGTCAAATTGTGCAGGCTACCCTGGGGAACCGTTGAGCCTGAGGAACAGCATCAGCATCCCACAGAGCAGTGGGACAGCAAGACTTACAAACCGGCAGGATCTTTGGGAAAGGGATCATATCCATACCACTAGGAAGCCAGCTATCATGTGCATCACTACTGGAAGGGATCTGTGATTAAGAGCCTTCAGCAGTGCTGTTCGTCCTCCTTCCCTCAGCTGCTTCTTCCCAACCATGGCTCAGCCCTTATAGATGTGCTGATGCAACTGGTTGTGGTCCAATGCTGTGAGCAGGGTCACTGACCCCAAGTAAAATAAAAATACTGTTTTCTCATTAGCTGGTGACCCGATTGATAAGTTGCCCCCAAAATGACTGTGTGGGCATGAATTCAGGGACTGTGCTCTGTGGCACGGGCTCTGTTTCCAAGGCTGGAGACTCTACAGCGTGGCACTGCCACCAAAGCCCCCAGATCTTTGAATGATGCCTTCAGACTGGTGCAAAACCATGGGAACAAAGAAGGGTTCTGATCTGTGTTATATATGCTCAAAGCTCATAAACATTTTTTACTTATTTAAATATTGAGTGGCACAGTAACACTTCCTTCCAGGCTTTGCCTGTTGCCTGTTTAAAACGTGAATTTTTAAGGTGGAGAGTTTGTGCGCAGGCTACTTGTATCTCTTTGATCTAATTGATGATGTTTTACTTCCCTGAGAGTGCAAATAAATCCTTATGATAAATCAGGAGAGGTTTTCAATAATGCAATATTACAAAGATTGACAAACTCCTCTACCGTCTGAGTAAACGTCAAGTGAGCGTCAGTATCAGATACAGAACTGTATGCTCCCATTTTGCTGTCCTTTGATCCCAAAATGATTCTTTGCCTCCAGCATGAAGAAATTACTGAGATGTGACTATGCTGTGTAACTATTTTCTGGGCTGAGAAGAATTGCAGTTTATGTAGGATTTGGAAAGGGTGAGGAGAAGAGAGGAGTTCAGATAACAGGGAGAAGAAGAGGTGGAAAAGAGGACGTGAAAGCATGGGGAAGGAAGGCAAGGCAAAATGAGGCAAAAGAGATTTGAAGGTCTAAGAAGGAGAAAGATGCTAGCTGAAGGAATGGAATAGGAAACGATACAGCAAGTCATTCACCATTAAGATTTTCAGGCAAGCAGGTGCGTAACAGGGAAGCTAGTGTTTTGGGGGCTTTGGGAGTTAAAATAGTTTATTTTCAGGAACAAAACCCCCTTTATTTGTTCCCATGCTATCTGCTGCCAGACACCAGTAAATGGCACTGCCATGTCAGAAGATGAACACCGCCAGCCCGGATGGGCACCCCACCTGGGACCAGGTACGGCCTTTAACTGGCCCAGCACAGGTGACATCCAGCTCCTACCTTCTCTCACCAGAGCTGGTGGGTGATGCTCAAGGCAGAGCTCAAATAAGTCGTGTAGTGTCCGTCCGCTCCCTCCCCCCCCAAAAAAAACCCCAAAGCTACAAATCTCTGCCCTCCAGGCACAGAAATGTAAACCAAAATAAAAACAAATGAGCTCTGCCAAAACACAGGGAGTGCCCGTCCTGGGGGAGCTCTGAGCCCCCCGGCCCCCCGCAGTTGACCGTGAGGATCCATGGCTCTCCGTGCCGGTGGGATCCCCTAGGCCCGGGCGTGGATCCGAGCTGGGGAGGCAGCTTGGCTCCCATCCCCGGTACCGCTGGCTTTAGTGGATGCCAAAATAATTTGGGGGGCAAAAGCCGGGGTCTGAGGGGCCAGGGGGGGGCGAGTTCAGAGCCCTGCAAGGGGAGAGGGGGGTGGGGGGGACACTTCTATCCTAATGTCATTGTAAAGCCCAAGAGGGGTTTATCCTGCACAGCTAAATGAAAACGAAAAGGAAAAATCCAGAATAGCAACACTGGAGATACAAAGACTGTCATGGACCAGTGCGAGTTTGCAAAATTGTATGTAAATGACCCCAGTTTTGACCGTGGTGGCCCTCTGCTAATCCCAGAGAGAAAATCTACTTAGCAAAGGCAAGTTTTGTTTAATTTGGTTAACAGGGAGCGAAATGCTGAATATATTAATAGTTTGTATTTCCAGGAAAACGCTGTGTCTTTAACGCTTTAGTGCCAAAGGGGGTTCACAAGAGCTTAATGCTCACAGAATAAAAATCGTGTAGCATTTTCTCCGCATTCTGCACCTAGTGCTGGTGAAAACGAGCGTAGGACGTGTTTTCGTAATAGACACCAGCCATTCTGCTGCTGGTGAATGCCTTCGGCTGATCCCATATTGCTCTGTGTACACTGAGCAAGAGAGAGGTTCCCGCTGGATTCACCATCCTAAGGGTGTCCCGAGGAAATGAGGGGGTTTTTCTCCCCTCTCTGGCTGACTCATGACGTTATCCCGCCGTGTGACCTTTTCCCCACTAATCTGAAATAGCAGCTTTTCCTGTATTTACAGGTTAAATGGAAGATACACATTCTACTTTTTACTCATTGTAATGAAGATCTTTTTGTCCGTCTCCGAATAAAGGGTCGGGTTGGTTTACAAATTGCGGGTCAGCCCATTCCGTGACCTGGGCAAACAACCCGGGTCAAATCTCCTCAAAGCCTCCCCACCCAACTGGAATAAGTTAATTTACCCCTCGGCGGCTCTTCCCCGGCGGGCACACCCACACCCGGGTTGCGGGGGTGGCTGGGGGTCCCCCTGCCCTCCTGCCAGAGGGTGCGGGGACACCCACGGGCGCTCGGTTCGGGTGGGACCGACATTGCCCCGTCGGGCAGGGCGGGAGGGGGCCGTGCCACGGCCCCTCGCCGGCAGCGGGTCTCGAAGGGCTGCCCCCCCCAAGAGCTTTTATTCGGTTTATTCTCGGCGCTCTGCACCCCCGCAGCGGCCGCCTCCCCTCTGCGCCCCGGCCCGCGCCTTCCCCCTTATTCCTCCTCCTCCTCCGGACAAGCTGCCCCGCAGAGAAATGCGCCGGCAAAACCCACGGGAGATCCCGGTGCCCTTCGGACGCGTAGCCCTTGGGAGCGTTCCCCCCACGGGCGCGCGGGAGGGCAGCACCCACCGGTTGGACTAGGGTTTTTTTGGGGGGGTGGGGGGAATTGGAGCATCCCCCACCCGGCGGGGCATCCCCGGGACTGCCTCCCTCCGGCGGCGAGAGGGACCGAGACCCGCCGCGCCGCGCCGCGCCGCGCCCCGCCTGCCCGCGGTGCCGACCCACGGCCGCGGCGTCCGGCGGCCTCCCCGGCCCTCGCGGACGGCGTCTCGCTCGTGGGTTTGGTTGGTTGTTGGGGTTTTTTTCCTCCCCTGGGGGGCTGGGGGGAGACTCCCACCGCCGCCCGAGGACGCTCCCTCCCGCAAACAAGCAGGGGCGGCGGGTATAAACATTTATTCCGAGGCATCGCTGGTACAGGCACCGCACCCGGAGGTGGGACGAAGAGCCGGGGGGGGGTGGGGGGTGGGGGTGGGGCGGCACATCCAGGCCCCCGCGGCAGAGCCGGGCCCCCGCGGGGGGCGGCCGGGGGCTCCCGGCCCTCCGGCACCCCCGGCACGTCCCTGCCCCCCGGCGGCCTCCCCGTGCGCAACTCGCGGCGTGGCGCGGTCATAAATAGGATTTTCCGGGCGGGGGCGAGTCTCTATAGCATGGAGGGGTGCTGGCCCGGGGGCAGCCCGAAGGCGTTGGGGTGGGAATGGCCGAGGAGGTTGAGGTAGTGGCGGTCCAGCCCCTGCACGGAGGAGAGGAAGGTGCTGCGCTGCTGGCCGGGGCTGGCGAGGGGCACGGCGGCGTTGGGGAGGTGGTAGGGCAGGGAGGGGCTGCGGGCGGCGCCGTGCCAGGGGAAGGGCCCCCCCGAGGGCGGCTGGAGCACGGCCTCGCCGGGGCTGTGGCCGTGCCCGGGGCACTCGGGCCCGGGGTGCAGCTGGTAGGCAAAGTCCGGCTCCGGGAGGGAGCCCAGGGAGGTGAAGAGGGGCTCGGTGACGAAGCGCGCTTTGGACTGGAGGAAGGCCAGGATGCGGGCGTACTTGGTGTCTTTGGTCTCCATCCTCTCCACCGTCGTCAGGTAGTGGACCAGGTTCTTCATGCACTCGTGGTAGCCGTAGTGGAAGTAGTTGGCGAACTCGGAGAGCAGCTCTGCTGGAAAGGAAGGGGGCAGCGGAGCCGAGCTCCTCAGGCTCCGGCCTGGGGGGGGGTGGGGGTTGGGGGGGGGGGGTGGGGGCGAGGCGGGGCCGCCCCCACGCCGCGGGTGTCCCGGCGGGGGCCCGCGCCCGCCCACCTACCCTTCTCCCGGCCGCGGGGGAAGTCCGCCGAGTGCAGGGCCCGCAGGTACTGCACCGTCATCTCCAGGATCTCCGCTTTCTCCAGCTTCCCCGAGCTCTGCAACGGGCGGCGGAGAGGGGCATCACCTCTCCCCTGGGGCTGCGCTGCGATGCGCTGCGCTCCGCCGGGCCGCCCCCCGCCGCGCCGCGGGGGTGGGGGTGGGGGGTGGGCGGGGGTCGCTCCGCTCCGGGGAGAAGGGCGCAGGGGCTTCCCCCCCCCCGCTCCCCGCCTACCTGCTTGGCCAGAGCCATGGGCACCGTCTTCCCCAGCTCGGTGAGGCAGCGGTTGATGCGGTCCCTCCTCCGCTTCTCGATCACTTTGTGGGAAACCGGCGTCCTCTGCAAAACCGACGGGGCGCGTTAGTGGCGAGGGGGGCTGTGGGTGGGAGGGGGAAAGCAGCCGGATCCGGCCTCGCCGGCCCGGACCCCCCCCACCAGTGCAGCCGGTCCCGACCCCGTTCCGAGCAGCGGCGCCGGGCGCGACGCGGCCCCGGGAGGGATGCTCCGGCGGAGGGTCCTCTCCGCGCCGCCCCGGGGGCTCCCCGTCTGCGCGGGAGGCCCCGGCAGGGCAGGCTTGTTTGGGGGAGGGGGAGGAGAGTGTGGTTGGGGTTTTTTTTTTGGGGGGGGGGGGGGTGGGGGGCGTTCTGAAGTGAGGGCTGTGAGGGGGCCGGGTCCGCAGAGCCGTGCGCGCAAGGCGGGCGGCCACTCACCCTCCGCTCCTTGAGCTTGGAGGCCATGGTGGGCACTGCATCCCCGCTCTCTCCGGGCCCCTTATAAAGCCATCACTTCTTGGGGGGGACCCCGGGGGGCCTCCACGGACCCGCTGATCCCATAGGATTAGGGGCAGGAACGGCGCCGGGGGAATGTATGCATTAAAGATCAGGGTGGAAGGGGGCGAGAGAAGGGATGAGGGTGGGGTTGCTTTTTTGTTGTTTGGGGTTTTTTTTTCTTTTTTTTTTCCCCCCTCTCTCTTCTTCCTCTCCCCACCCCACCACCCCCCCCCCCCCCCCGCCCCTTCTCGTCCCCGTCCACGCAGCCGGGGGCGGCCCAGCTGTGTCACCCCACGTGGACCTCGGGGACACACGTGACGGTCCCACAATAGCGGCGGGGATGGGGCCGGGGATGCGGCGAGCGGGGCGCAGGGCGCGGTACCGCGCCCTGCGCCCCGCTCGCCGCATCCCCGGCCCCATCCCCGCCTCCTGCCTGTAAATCCCCGTTCCCCCCCCCACCCCCCCTCCCCTTAGCTTCAGCGCTGACTGCATTTTAAAGCCTGTCCAGAGTCATTAAAGTAATTAAGTAAGCCCTTAATAGGCTGTTCCGCCCAGTTCAAGGGAGAACCCTTGGAGACGGAGTGGCCCCGTTTGTTCTCAGGCTTTTCTCACACGACTTGGTGACACGTCCATCTTTATAAGAGATGGCAGCGAGGCTTTTTTTGTTTACACCGCTTTATGCGCCGGGGACACCCCGGCAGGTGTGGGACCGGGGGGCTGGCACACGCTTTCCTTCCCCCCCCCCCCCGCAATCCCGGCCTCGCTTTTTTTTTTTTTTCCCCCCCTTCTTTTTTTTTTTTTTTTTTTTTTTTTTTTTTTTTTCTTCTCCTCTTCTCTTCTTAACGCCGGCCCGGGGAGGCTCTCGCCAGCCTTTGGCACACGACGCTCCTTTTTTGTGTGGTGTGCGCGTCTGTGCGTTGTTGTTTTACCCCCCCTGCTCCCCCCTTCTCCTTTGGAGAGGCTCAATTTGTAGCCTATTATCCTATAGGAAAATGTCCCATTGAAAAGTATGAATAGTTTCATTGGGCCTAAATTTTAATAATGCGGGTCAAAGAAAAGAGGGGCAAATAAAGAGGGGATCGCAGCTGGTCCGAGAGTGCATTATTCGGTGTCACCTGCGAGCGGGATCGCCGACAGACCCCCTATTCATTTGCCTAATTTTGGTCAATTTAACAAACTTCAGGAGAAATTATTGTGGCATTGTTAAGGAGGGTAAAGCTTTCTGATCGAATTAACAGCATGTTTTGATCCGGTAAATGTCATTAAAAAGAAAGAAACAATCGCGTTTAAAGGGGGGCTCCGAGTTAAACGCGCCAAGTGGAGACGCCGGAGCGCAAAGCTCACAAAGGGAGCAAGTAACTGCCACAGGGGAACTTTTGTACGCTCACATTGCTGAGGTTTTTTACACAAAAAGGCATTATTTCATACTTGAATACGTCTAATCCAACAATTGTCTATTTTCTGCAAACATATTTTCACAGCATTGTTAGCTTTCCTCTCCGCGGCCCTCCGCCCGGGCAGCCGCGCTCCGAGCCCGGCGAGCGCACCGAGCCCCCGGCCCGCCCCGCACCGGCCCCGCACCGCCCCCGCCGGGGCCGCCCCGCCGCGCCGCGCCGCGCCGGGGGGGGGAGCCGCCCGCCCCCGCCGCCCGCCGCTTCCCCCCCCCGCGGCAGCGCGGCGGCGGGCGAGGGCCCCCCGGGCCCTCTCCACGGCCGGCGGTGCGCCTCCGGGGCCGGGGCCGGCTCCGGGCCGCCGGGGCCGCCTGCCCCCCCCCCCCCCCCCAGCCCCGGCGCTGCGGCGGGGCGCCGCCACCCCGGGGGGGGGGGGGGAGAAGGGAAGACCCGGGGGGGGGCCGGCCGGTGCCTGATCCTGATCCTGATCCTGATCCTGCCCGCCCGGGCCACGCCGGCCGGCCCCGGGCAGCGCTGCGGGGACGGCGTTTATTCCGGCCGCGCCAGCTCGGGGAGGTGTCTTCTTCGAAACCTCCACGTCTCCCCCCGTGTCCCGCATTTTCCCGCCCGTTCCCCTGTGTGAGTTAAACGGGGACAACCGTCCCCACCTCGCCTCCCCCCGGGCGTGCACGGCGGAGGGCACCGCCGCTCCCGCCCGCTCGTCTCCCCGGAGGCGGCCGGGGGAAAGGCGCGGGGCCGGCCCTCACCCCGCCGCCCCGGGCCCGCCCGCCGCCGCCGCCGCCGCCGCCGCCGCCGCCCCGGGCCGGCCGGCAGCGCGGAGCGGCTCCGCGGAAGCAGGCGGCGGCGGCCCCGGGGCGCGTCTCCCCCGGGCGGCCCCGGGGCGGGCCGGGCCGGCTGCCCGCCCGGGCGCCCCTGCGTGCGGTGCCGTCGGCCGCATTATTCTTCCAGGAGCCTTGTAGGTTTCGGTATATTCATTCTCGTACAATGGGATTAAACACTAACCGTTATCATCCAAATTAACTAAACTCTGAATAGCAAATGCGGGGGCTTTTATTCCCCCCCCCCCCTTTTGCTCCACGGGCGGAGATGGAGTTGATCCTCTTACTGTCTGTGTTAACCGCCAGCTGCAGGCACCTGCGAGGCAACTTTTTACACGAGGGAAGTTGTTTATTTTCTCGCTGGCTGCTCCCGCACTGCGTCCCCCGCGGGGCCGGGCCGCCCGGCCGGGGCAAGCCGGGCCAGCGGCGGGGGGACGCGGGGCGGCCGCGGGGCTGGGCGGCCGTGGCATCCCCGCGCCTACCGCCGCCTCGTCCGCAGGGAG
Source organism: Astur gentilis (assembly GCF_929443795.1). NCBI lineage: Eukaryota > Metazoa > Chordata > Aves > Accipitriformes > Accipitridae > Astur > Astur gentilis. Next base: position 12,355,315 of record NC_064882.1, on the reverse strand, counting down.
CTGGAGCCAGAGGGGCATCACCCCACACTGCCACGGTCGCACTTTCACCCGCGTAGGGAAGCCGGGAGAGGGCTTTTTAATTTTTTTTTTTATTATTTATTAGTTTTTAAGTCCCCGCGAGCGCCGGTTGGATCTCCCAGCGGGAAAGGCGTGCACGGCTCTTTGGCAACCCACGGCGGACACCCGCGTCCTCGTCTCCCGCCACCGGTTTTCTGCTCCCGCCCAGGTCCCCCGCCGGCCGCAGCCCCTCTCTCCGGGCGAGGGGCTGGCCGGGGGCCGGGGCGCGGACCCCCCGCCCCGGTAGGCGCGGAGCGGGGCATGAGCAACGCCCCGGTGAGCGGTGGGGCCGCGGCGCGGCCCGGCCCGGCCCCGCGGTGCGCGGCCGGCGCACGGCTGCTGCGGGAGCGGTGGCCGCAGCCGGTGGTTCGTCGCCTCTGGGCAGCCTTTGGCCCCCGTCCCGTCGGCACCGGCCGTGCCGTCCTCTGCCCAGCCGGGGGCTCTGCCGGGGGTGGGTCCGTGTGTCTTTTGGGGGGGTGTCAAGCTGCTTTAGAGCAGCATCTAGTTTTGCCTTTTTATGAAAACAGGTCATCTCCCTGCTTTTTCTTCCCCAATCTTTTCTTGCCCGGCTCCTATGTCACCTTGGGGTTATAGGCAATTACTTTGCAGTGTAGTTGAAGCTGCGGATATTAGGCTTGCAGCTCATCAGTGCTGCGTGCACGCAAGAAGCCGGCTAAGAGTCTCCCATGGAAAGTGTTGTCCACGCAACGGGGTGGCTCGAGTGCAGAAAGTCAAGTGTCACAGCGTGGCTGGGGCTGCAGTCAGCCTACTGCCTGCCACTCTGGTTCCGCGCTCCGAGGAGTGGGACTGGAGGTCCTGCTGTGTAACGCGGGAAGGCAGTCACGCTCCCGGCCGATCTCATGGCTGGTAGGGAACGGGAGAACGCCAAAGGGGCAGCAGGTCCTGCTTGTAGGAGGAGGTGGCTTTATTACTTGGCAATCCTGGATCTGTGAAGAAGCAGCGATCTGAACCACGAGAGAAGGCATTTCATTTAGTAGCGTCATCCTCAGCTGTATGTATCACGGTGTATTGGTTTTGTTTGGCAAGGTTTTGGTAGCGGGGGGGGGTTACAGGGGTGGCTTCTGTAAGAAACTGCTGGAAGCTTCCCCTGTGTTCAAGAGAGAGCGAGCCCATATTAGCCGGCTCTGAGACGGACCCGCCGCCGGCCAAGGCCGAGCCAATCAGTGATAGTGGTAACGCCTCTGTGATAACATTTTTAAGAAGGAAAAAGTTGGGACGGAGGAAAACTGCCGCCGGAGTGAGGAGTGAGAACATGTAAGAGAAACAAGCCTGCGGACACCAAGGTCAGTGAAGAAGGAGGGGGAGGAGATGCTCCAGGCGCCGGAGCGAAGATTCCCCTGCAGCCCGTGGTGAAGACCCTGGTGAGGCAGGCTGTCCCCCTGCAGTCCAGGGAGGTCCACGGTGGAGCAGATCTCTACCTGCAGCCCGTGGAGGACCCCACGCCGGAGCAGGTGGGTTCCCGAAGGAGGCTGTGACCCCGTGGGAACCCCGCGCTGGAGCAGGTTCCTGGCAGGACCTGTGGATCTGTGGAGAGAGGAGCCCACGGAGCAGGCTTTCTGGCAGGACTTGTGACCCCGTGGGGGACCCGCGCTGGAGCAGTGTGCTCCTGAAGGACTGCACACCGTGGAATGGACCCATGCTGGAGCAGTTCGTGAAGAACTGCAGCCCGTGGGAATGGCCCACGTTGGAGGAGTTCGTGGAGGACTGTCTCCCGTGGGTGGGACCCCACGCTGGAGCAGGGGAAGAGTGTGATCAGCCCTCGTCCTGAGGAGGTGAAGCGGCAGAAAATAACGTGTGATGACCATAAACCCCATCCCTGTCCCCCTGTGCCGCTGGGGGGGCTTGGTGGTGAAATCCGGGAGGGTAGTTGTGCCCGGGAAGAACGGAGGGGTGGTGGGAAGGTGTTCTGAGATTTCGTTTTACTTCTCATTACCTTGCTCTGGTTGATTTGTAATAAATTGAGTATGTTTTGCAAATTGAGTCTGTTTTGCCCGTGACGGTAATAGTGAATGATCTCTCCTGTCCTTATCTCGACCCGCGAGCCTTTTGTTATATTTTCTCTCCCCTGTCCAGCTGAGGATGGGGGAGTGATAGAATGGCTTTGGTGGGCACCTGGTGTTCAGCCAGGGTCAACCCATCACACACGGTTCCTGATGCTGTATTGGCTTTTGCTGGGAGTTTGTTTACTCTTGCACTCGCAGTGAGGCTAGGCTGAGCTAGCAAGTTTGGAATAAGAGTTTCCAGTCTTTTCATAGCTGCTAATGCTCTCCGCCTCCAGGTCTGGGGCTGCTTGGTCATCTTGGGCCCCACCTGCAGAGGTACCTCTTACCTCAGCACTACTGTTGCTTCCACTGTAGTCCGCCTCTGTGTCTTCTTCCTCTGTCCCAGTGGAAGGACCACGCTCCTCTATTTTGCTCACCTGCCACAAATGGTGGCATCAGCAGGGGGGAGGTGATAACATGACAGGACTCGGGACTGCATGTCCAGGTGGTCCTTCACAGAAGAAGCCTCCTCGCTTGTAGCCACGGCTCTCTGGTATTGCTGGGTTGATTACAGGGCACTCTCCTCAAAAGCCCAGAGTGCTCTAGGAGGTGCTGTTTGTGTTTCAGTAGATGATGTTCTTCTCATGCAGTGAGATACAGCAATGTCCATAAACTAAACTTTGATCCTAAAAACTCGAACTTTGATCCTTATCTCAGGAAGTCGTCAAGTTATCTCTTGGTGCTTGCGGTGGCAGAGAGGACTTCCAGGTCAGTAGTGCTGCCGAGTGCTGCTATGTGCTTGTCGTATTCCACCTCTGAGGAGGCACGTTTCAGAGTAAGTATGCTTTGTAGCATAATTTCAATATAACACACTTTGTTCTTCAGGATTAAAAGCCTTTCATAAATGTAAAATCTGATCCAGTTTGTTTTTGGATTACTTTGGTTTGTACGGACGCCAGTTAGAGGGTTGTTTCATGAAGACTCACTTTCTGTAATTTTACACCTTTTGGCCTTACTGATTTGAACACATGTTGCAATCTGCAGCCCGCGTGTCAGCCTCAGTATCATTACGCTGTGGATGACTGTGGCAGCAGAAGAGGAAGATTAAAAATGGGACACTTGAAAAAGGTTCCACTTTTTTTTATGGACTTAATGGAAGTTTCGGTGGATGCACAGATTACCTCAAAATGCATAAACCCACCCACTCAGCAGCCTGCCTTGGTCATCCCCCAAATGATCCATCCCCAAGGTCACACAGAGGTGGCTGTTGCCTTGCCTGCAGTCTCATTCTTTTGCCACCGAACCGACCATGATCTTTTATTGATCGTCTTTCTGGAGCAGTCCTGTTTGGCAGTCTGTCTGACAGCACTGTGCAATCTGACAGGGTATCTCCTGTAACAAAGCGTTAGAAGAGAGAACTGCTGGATGGCACCTGCAGAAACCAGGGCTTCAAAAGATAATGGTTTTTGGAGTATGGATTATCTGAGAGTCATACTTTCACATATAGCTCCTGTAATTTGTAATATCTCCTTTCTTGACTTTTTTTTTTGCCAGACATAAACTTTCAGGCTTATATGTAGTATAGCTAATGTACACAGAATTATATAGGAAAAAATGCTTCACTAATTAAAACCAGATGCAGTTATAACTGTTATATCCACTTACAGAAGCTGATTTACGTTGACAGAAGACCTGACACAGCTTTTAGCTGTCAAACGTTTGTGTACATACAGCAAAACTTCAGACTGTGCACTGTGTGTTTGTACAAGGTGAGTCCCCCAAAGCAGTGGAGAGGTGTTTGCAATTTTCCTGATGACACCTATTTTCTCAGTCATGTCACTGTTGAGACAGGATGTGTTGCTCTTTAAATGACAGCCTGTCAAAACGAGAACTGAGTGCTAAAATTGATTTCAGTGGGATTTAGGTAGTCTTGAATCTTTGGTGAGGTGTAGCTTAGACTGCTTATGACTGAGGTGGTCTAAATAGCTGGAGTTAGTGGCTGCCTGGTGTGAATAAAGGCTGAAAGATTTGCCCCAGAAAGTACAAGGGCTTTTTTGGCAATGACACGTATAATGCTGATAAAATGTCTACCCCCTCCTCTCCAGCCTTAGTAAAAACTAAAACCTAAGAAAAGTAAAAACTGAAAAAAGTAAAAACTTTCCCTCAGCATGGCTTCACAGAGGCAAAGTCGTGCTTGATCCACCTGATAACCTTCTACAATGAGGTGGCTGGTTTGGTGGATGAGGAAAGAGCAGTGGATATTGTCTACCTGGCTTTTGACATTGTCTCCTGTAACATCCTCGTAGAGAAGCCGACGATGTGCGGACTGGATGAGAAGACAGTGAAGTGGATCAAAAACTGGCTTAGCTGCCAAGCTCAGAGAGGGATGATCAGTGGCACGAAGTCTAGTGTCCAGTAACTGGTGGTATATCCCGGGGGTCAATACTTGGTCTAGTCACATTTACCATCTTCATTAATGACCTGGATGACCTGAATGATGGGGCAGAGCGTACCCTCGGCAAGTTCGCCGATGACACCAGAGTCATGCTGTCATCCAGAGTGATCTCAATAGGCTGGAGAAATGGGCTGTCGGGAACCTCACGAATTTCAGCAAAGAGAAGTGCAAAGTCCTGCACCTGGGGAGGGACAACCCCCCGCACCAGTATGTGCTGGGGGGGTGATCGGCTGGAAGGCAGCTTGGCAGAAAAGGACCTGGGGGTCCTGGTGGACACTGAGTTGAACATGAGCCAGCAACGTGCGCTTAGGGCAAAGAAGGCTAATGGGATCCTGGACTTCATTAGGAGGAGTGTTGCCAGCAGGTGGAGGGAGGTGATCTGTCCCCTCTACTCAGGACTGGAGGGGCCACACCTGGAGTGCTGGGTCCCATTCTGGGCTCCCCAGTACAAGACAGAGATGGACACACTGGACAGAGTCCAGCAAAGGGCCACAAGGATGATTAAGGGACTGGAACACCTCACGTTATGAGGAGAGGCTGAGAGAGCTGGGACTGTTCAGCCTGGAGAAGAGAAGGCTGAGGGAAATCTTATCAATGTGTACAAATATCTGAAGGAAGGGTGTGAAGAAGTTGGAGCCAGGCTCTTCTCAGTGGTGCCCAGTGACGGGACCAAAGGAAGTGGGCACAAACTGAAAAACAGGACTTTCTGTCTAAACAAAAGAAAAACTTCTGCTGTGAGGGTGGCCAATTACCAGAACAAGTTGCCCAGAACGGTTGTGGAGTCTCGATCCTTGGAGATATTCAAAAGCTGTCTGGACATGGTCCTGGGCAACTGGCTCTAGGTGACCCTGCTTGAGCAGGGGTGTTGGACCAGACAATCTCCGGAGGTGCCTGCCAACCTCAGCCACCCTGTGATTCTGTAACTCTGTGAGCTGCCAGTGTGAACATTCAGTCCTGAAGTAATTCAGTCCCAGTTTGGTCTGGCATAAAATAAATATATTTTAATTTTTTTTTACGTTACAGAGCAGATTCAGCTCTTTTACTCTATTCCCGGTAGGATGGGATTCATTTAGATTCAGGGCTTCTACACCTGTGTCAAGCAGAATAAGTGGGAGGGAAGCATAGCCTTTTTGTTTATTGTACTTCACCACGTGTTGCATTGTAACTCGCCTCATTAAAGACTCGTTAACACCCATTATACTTATGACTGCTTTGTAAACAATGCTAATTCAATTGGACTTCAGAGCTTAATTCCCTCTAGAGTCCTTTGTAACTCCTAGCCATGACTTTCTTTCTAGCTGAAGTGGAAAAGGGGACCCCTGTGAGAGGTTTACAGACTCTGCAAAGCCTACTAATTTAGTAATGCCATAGTTCAAGCATCCTATTATTATGAACCCTCAGTACTGAGCTTATTGCGTGGACTAGGAACTTAAAGGACTTCTTTTCAGCAAAGCAATAACCTTTGGGTCAGTCCAGCTTTGCTCTGACTTCCCAGAGATTGCGTGGCCTAAACACTACTCCCTGTTACATTGGCTTCCAGAGAATTATTCCAGAAGTGTGCCCTCGTTGCTAACTCTGAGAGATTTAGGATGATGTGATTGCGTTATGGACAGGCTGTGCCCAGCTTTTTAATTTTAAGTGTTGGGCTTGTAACAGTCAATGCACAAATGCAGAAAAAGAGGCTAGAGGATGGGAAGCGTCCCTCCATTTCCCTTCCTCTGTAGAAACAGCGAGGTGATATCGCTGGTCTTGCACATTACACACCGATGGCTGGCTTTTGTGAGGTTTAACCAGTGTCAGCTTATGGCAAGCAGGATAAATATAAGATCTCAAAGACTTTGTGAAGGCAGCTATTGTAAAGTTTATACTGTTAAATAAAAAAGAGAAGAAAGGGACTGATGCCTCTGGGTTCCTGCAGAGTCTGTTGTGTCTTCTAGGCAAGGACTGTGGCCCCATCCAGTTGCCTTTTGCAGCTTCATTATTGCTGGGCCGGGGGTGGGGGGGGTGGCCTTCCTGCTGGCTCTTTTTTCTTGGATGCTGAGTGGTCCTTGTTGCTGAAGGCGGAATCATCACTTGTTTCTCCGAATCATCACTTGTTTCTCCGAGTGCCGCAGTAGCTTTGAGTAATCTAGTGTCTCGTTTATTCAAAGGGAGAGGAGATGGATACAGCCAGAATGGGAGGTCTGGGACATGCAGCTGAGAGGCTCTGTTCTGTTCGCTGCTGGGAAAAGGTATGTTTCAAGAGTTAAAGGCTTTCCACTGCTATCTGCATTTCTGTTCTGTGAAAGTCCTGCCTTTCTGGCCAAGCACTGAAAAGCGTCCTGCTTCTGGAAAGTTTAGGCTGTCCTTCTTCAAGTAATGTTCTTTGTCTTTGAACAGTGTCAAGAGCCCTCTCCTGTTTGTGAACTCAAGGCCCAAAGGCAATCCCAGAGGTAATGATAACATGTGAAGATCCCACAGATTTCTCAAAAACAAGTGTGAAATTAGATTGCATGTCCTGGCTTTAAAATAATCACTTCTTGCATATGCACACCTTTGGTGATAGCAAGGTGAGACCTCTTCTTCTACACAGCAAAACATGACTATTAAATACAAAGACCTCCTTTAAAGGCTGTCAAAGTATTTTGGGTAAGCATCATCCCCTGCTCACCCTGTTCTTTGATTCTTCCCTAGTGCACCACTATCTAAGGTCAGAGAGAGGATAACAGAGCTCTGGTCCAACCTCGTAGGGCCGTTCTTCTGCCAAAACTGGGCAGATCTGACATAGGGGTATCAGATGGTGACCAAATATTTCTCTGATAAGTCCCCCTTTATGGGTAAAGTTAAGGGTATATTGAAACCCCAGCATTCATAAGTCATGAGCCAAGCCCCCCAAACTGTTAAGATGAGTGAAAAGTCAGGAGCTTAAAATTGTCAGCAATAATAATAATAATAAGCCATCAGAAGGTGGGTTATTTCTGTGGTTTTCTGTTGTTTTTTTCCTTCTCCAGCCTTTATAACTCAGGTTTTCAAGCATTCCCCATAACTGTTAGAATAGAAACGTAATTTTTATGAAATCCGGGGATCCTGAAGCAGAAGTATAAATGACCAAATACCATTAGAACTGCTAAATGAAAACAGGATGTTTTTAGGAACACTAGAAAGGGTATCTGTGCTAGATACGGTGCCACTGCTTTTCATTGCTGCTCGTTTTCTAAACTAACTACACCAGGCCGGGAAGAAGTACTCATGTCCCCTCTGGCTTTAATGCCACGTCTGTCCCCGTGGACCATTTGATGGAAGGTTACTCCACGTGCCATGAGAGCGTGTAGCCATCTCATGCGTGGTCTCAGGGTCCATTTGTCCTTCACGTTCATACCCCACCCCCTTGATGGTAGAGACAGGAGTGTGGCCAGGCACCCAGCCTGTTGTGAAGCTTCGGGCACTAGTTACTGCTTTATCTAATATATTGTGTTTTGGGATGCAGCTGGGAAAATGAAGCATGAAAGTGCCAGTGCCAGAAAGGAAAGCTGGGAAGTTTGTCAGTGCCAAGCACTGGAATCACATACTCCGTTTGACCGATCTGGCATTGTTTTGCCGAAGCAATTATATATGTGGCCTTGATATAAAAAGTACTATTTTCTGCACTGTTACATACATATATGAAGGTTGATCTAAAAATGCAGATTGGAATGTTGTCACCGTGCCCCATGGCAACATGTGGCTGACAAGACAGGAGGCAGCGGAGAATTAGTCCCACAGCTTGCTCCTGGCATTTGCAAGGTAGAAACATCCAGATTCATCCGCAGCCTGTCTGTGGTGCTAAAGGCAGGCCCCATTAGATAATGAAACAGCATCTCTTGTATTACTTGTCACCAGGAGCTTTTGAAAAATAGCTTAATGCCGAGGGTTATGAACACTCTTAGCAAACAGGAAGGTTTGTTTTTCCCCTTCCAACACTTGAGCACCTTCTCTGAGGAGGCTGCTCGGTCCTTGCCCGGTGTGTAAACCTTCAAAGCTTTGTGGGAAACTCTGGGGAGATTAGGGGTTGGCTACTGCCCTCTAGTGATCTTCACCATCATCTAAGGTTTCTAACTCGCCTTTCCTTTTTTTCTAATCGAGTTGCTAAAAATTAACTTTGTGTGTGATCAGATGCATGAAATTCTGTGTTATGAACCAGTGCCTGATTCTCGAGAGCTCAGGATTTACACCAGGTGACAGTATGCACTGTCCCTAGTGTGGACACCAGCTGATGTGTCTCTAAAAATACAGTTAATGCCATCCAAGCATGCTGTGTTAGGCATTTATATTATCACCCGAGTTAGTTCTTTCCCAATTCCTTACCAATTGATATACCTTGCTTTGAATAAGCTTATTGATAGATTTGTTCCTCAAATAAAAACATCGCGGCATTTTAAATACCACCTTTTCATAATAAGCTACTCGCCCTCCTTTCAAAATAACAATAATCATGATAACAATGACTACTATTAGGAAACGTTATAGCACATAAATCGTTGAGAAACAGAATATTTGGTTCAAGCACTAGTTAAGTAGTAGGATGCGTACTTCTTCGCTCAAGTTACTGATTCAAAATGCTAGGTTTCCTGACTAAGTTCTCATCAAGTTTTTCCTAATCCAAGTGCTGTCTGAGCAGAGTTCTGCTGTTGGCATTAGAGGGCAGTCTTGAGGGCTTAGTTGGGTTTTTGCGTCACAGTCTGGCTAGGATCTAATTTAAAGCAGGCTAGCATAGGGCTATTTTTGCTCTATTACGCAGGCTGAATGCAGTACAGTCAATTAAGAAAAACTGTCTCATTAAGTCTAGTGCCTGGCTGTGTTGCTCATCAGTGAACGTCAACAACCACGAGTTAGGGACAGCTGAGTAGTTCTGCAGGTAGAAGGGCTGCAATTATGACACCCGCGAAGCAACAAGCGTGTTGATCTAATTGGCCTATGTAATACGTACACAAGGAAAGAGAGTCACCTTTACCTTTATCCTGGAAGACTAATTGAGTGGTTAACAGCTTTGACTTGTTTCCAGCAACACAACTTAGCGAAATGAATGCGCTTAAATTCTCTCCGGAGTGACACAGACCACTCCAGGTTTTGATTCAGGCACAGGAGACCGTCACCACACATAGGAACTGTGCAGCTTATTTGCTCTGTCACGCCTTTCTCGCCCTTGCTTCTAGGCCAATGAACACTGCTCACCATCATCTTTAGGTACAACAGCTTCATATTTAATCACTTTTCCTTCAGAATTATGTAGGGCAAAGGTTACAAAAGTTCTTGGCGTCTGCCATATGATGTAGGAGGAAATCAGCAGCAGCAGAGTCTCTTGTGTAAACTACTGGTATTTTTGGAGATATGTTTGGGTAATAAAATGTTCGCTTTATCTACTGATCAGACTGCTTCCTATAGAGTAAAAATCGCCTGTTGTAAAAAAATGTCTTTGAGGCAACTTTATAAAATCAAACCTTACAAAGGCATGAGGATAATTTGCAAAGCCTGAATTTACATGATGAATAAGGACACATTCTGGAGCAAATCGAAAGCAAAATACTTTTCCGGAACATGAGATTGTCAGAGGACAGTGATTCACGATTCAGCTGAGGGAAGGGGAAGAGTAAAAAAATATGGGTGGAAAAAATAGTGAGCTAGGGGAGAGCACGTTTCAGATCTTGAATCACTTCTGTAAAAGCCATGCTGACGGCTACTCTGTTTTTTGAGGATTGTTCCAAATTCAACATCACTTATCTTGAAATGATCTTGAATGGTCCTAAAAATAGCTTGGTACTGGAGATGCCAATTTTTCCAGTAGTTTCCCTAAGATGTCAGCAAATTATTGGCTGTGAGAAGCAATGCTCTACCCTCATCTCCATGGGAAGACTATGTTTGTCTGCTGCAATACAGTGCTTTAGAAAACTGCATCCTCTCAACTTCTGTGATTTTCAGCATGTCCTAGATATCTTTGAAGATAACGTCATTTATGGCTGACAACTGCAGAGGCAGGAAAGTCTCATGTTCTCTAACCTGACAGCTGGGCCGTTCAAAAAGGTGAACAGGGATCTCGCCAAGTGCTGTGCCAACAGAGCAGATTTTTCCAGGTAATGGGGTAAAGCGGCAGCTTTAGGGTAACTTCAGGATCCCTATAATCTGGCTAAACCCGAGTCAGGCTGCTTTTCCCCCCCTGGTCTCCTGACAGCCTCCTTCCCCTGCTGCAGCACAGATCTGTGCAGAAGGAACCTGATAAGAGTTTTTCCCACTCATACCAGAACGATACTGGTTCCAGCAAAAGCCAGGAATCTGGAAAAACTCAATTTCCACTAAAACCAGCCCATGGCAATGCCTTTTGATACTAGATAGAGAGGAAACTCTTAGGTATCTTTGGGAGTGCAGCATCTGAAAAGTGAAAATCCTGGTTACCGTTGGACAAATAGCTGCTCCAGATGTATCAGTCAGCCTGCAGCATGTGTAACAGCTCTGAGAGCAATGAGAAAGTCCAAGGAGAATTGTCCCAAACCTGTGGAAACCTAACAAATGGCAGCTCAACGGAAGCAATAGACTCTGCTGGTGCCTGAGCACATCCTATGCTATCATTTCTGTGGAGGCGATTGCAGGCGTTTGGCCTACAAGTCGAACGTACAGGACCAGCGTACTTCAGGACTGCCCTTCAAAAGAGCGTGAGCCGCCTCCTGAAACCACACAGTGGCAGGAGAGAAAGAGTTAATCTCAGGGAACAGCATCTTAGCAGCTTTCTCCGGTGTTATAACTGGTTTCTTCCTCCCTTTGGAGACTGTGGCCTGCAGAGCCCCATGTTTCTTCAGGCTGTCTTCAGACGGCGTTCCCTCTGGCTTGCTCCTGTTACCAATGTGGACCGCCTGGGAAGAGAGAACCTCACAGTGATTAATAAGCGGCAAAAATTAATTGACTCTAATCCTTGCACCTGAATCATCACAAGTTATCCCTTCTGCCTAGTTTGACAACGTGGCAATCCCACGTGAAGAAACCGGGTGAGGACGGAGTCCTGTCGCAGCAGGTCGGACCTATGAGTCTGGGCTGGGTTGCACAAGCTCCCACTTCATTGGAGATGGGGGGAGGCAACGGGAGCCACCAGCAGCTCACCCCTCTGCTCAGCTAACGGAATAACAAGGGAGAAGGGTGATGAGAGGTAAAAAATAAAGCTGGGAGAGTAACTGGTGATTAAACAGTGAAAGTTTTTCTCTCGTGCCTGCTGAGCACCGGGCTGTGTAACAGCAGTTTGTACGTCAATGGTGCACTTGCCTGTCTGCTTGGTAGGTGCTAGCTGCTTGCTAGCTTCTCTTAGCACAGTGTCCCAATCCAAGGAAACTACCAAAACACTGCAGATCAGCAGAGAGGAAACATTGCATTTTATTAACAAGGCATGCGGGGAAATTTTGACAACCGTTTTATACTGATGGAGTAAATCATGTTTAGCACCATTCACAGGTACATAGGATACCCAGTGGCAGCTGAAGAAGGATAAGAGGTGGACTGGGAAGGGAAGATCATCAAGTTTCCCAAGAAGACTATTTTCCCAGCATCTTTCTGTCATTTCCCATTCACTTTCAGTCCTCTCTTCTGTGCTTTGGAATCCCTCCCTCCACCTCTTCATCCTCTTACCCGTGGCTGGGATGTATGCAAGCAGTCTTCTGCATATTGCCGTTTCCTCTTGCTAGTGTTTTCATGGAGGTGGAAGTCACAACCTCCACTGTTTGTGTTGGATCTGTGATCAAAAACCTATAGCAAACACATATTCGCTTGATGATTAGGGATGCCGGCTGTGGAAAGGTGATGTCGTAGAAACAGGTTATTAATTCAGCATGCCCCTTTGCAGGTTGTTTTTACTTACAGCGTGTTCACCTGTGTCTGTCTGAGAAGAATTTGGTTTGAAATAATAATGGGCTGTCTGCTATGATGGTACTGAAGAGTGAATGCGCAGTGAAGAGCACTGGCAAGCAGCACAGACAGGTCTGCAAGAGATGCATTTCAGTGCATTCGCTGTGTAAAACAGGAGCACTGCTTGTGGGTTCGATTCTGTTCTTAATCCCCATGTGTCGGTATAAAGTCATCTGCAAAATAAACAGAATTTGACATAAAATCAGAAGGGGAATGTGAAGTAATGTTGACCTGTTTTTCCTTTTTGAAATATCTCTGCGGTGTGCATCAGCTGATTTTTCTCACAAAACTTCAAACTAGCTGAAAGCTAAAAGCATTAATGAAACTGAAAGCGAAATTAGGAGAGTGCAGAGCTTTTTTTTTTCCTTTTGGTACCTCCATCTGTAATAAAAGTATCTTTATTTAAAATGCCATGTTAGCCTGATGACATTGCTCTGTAGGATAGGAAGGAGACTGTCAAGAAGTACATTGATGAACTAATAGATTGGCGAACACTAAGGGGCTATGAAGCAGGATTAAATACCTAGGATATTAATTTTATATTCAAGGAAATCAAGGAAAAAAATCTGTGCTGTCCTCTTGACCTTTGTCACAGGAGTAGGGGACAGGAGTAGTGGGTCCAGGATGTACATGAGAGGCTGGATGGACACAACTGTACCTGATGGCACCTCGGATGGGGTTGTTTAATTCTAAATTAAAACTGTGCTGCATTTATTAAGCAGGGATTTTCATCCACAGTTTTGTAAATCCCTGCATTGTAAGTTCTGTTACTTGGATCCTCACCTAACCTTGGCCTATGGATGTTTTCCTTTTTATAGGATAAACACAAATTCCAGCTTGTCATTACACCGTATGTGTAGACTAAATACACTGACCAAGTCATTCCACTACTGATGTCAGCACTGGAGCCTTTAGGTGTATTTTGATCATGGTCGAGAGAAGTCCTTTACTGTGATCAGCAATGTCAGCCATTTAAAGGATATATACTGAGTACCTTTCCAGAAGTACAGACTGATTCGATACACATTATGTGCTAGTCTGTATTGGCAGGGGCGACCCCAGCGTTGTCTTTTCAGGCGGGGTTTCTGGTTCTATATTTATGGTCTTTTTTACTCTTTCTGTGTGAGCTGGCCTTGCCGCTGCTTGCCTCTCTTTCGCTGCTTTTCAAACCATTCCCAAGCTGTTGCAGAGGCGGTCCTACGAATCACCCTAGTCATGCCATTCACTTTTACAATGTAAATGTGTGTGTGGGTTATTATTATATTATACTTTGAGACTTGCTCTGTGTGGGGATGTTGTCTGGGTGCCCCTCTACTGTCTACAGAGGGGTACTCGGGCTCGGCAGCAGATACTGCAGGCGCTGGCGCAGGGGTGTAGGGGCTGCACCGTACAGGGCAATGAGCAGAAGGAGGAAAGAGGCCATGGCTACTGTCCCTCGTGGTCCTGGGTGTTCTCTCTCAGAGCAAAACTAATTTTATTTCACAATCACCGTGCCTTTTAACTCCAAAACAGTCCATATGAACCTATTAGAGTCATTCCATTAACACCAGAGGGCATTAAATTGTATCTGTGATGGCACTCAAAGCCTCTGTTTTCACTTCTTGGCAGTGAAAGCCTATTTAATGTTTTTCTTTACACTTGCCTGTTTGTCTTCTTGATTTTCTAAACACGGAGTTAAAACACTGAAATGTCAGTACAAACTTTCTCTGTTAATGATGATACTGATTTTTGCATTGAATAAATATTTATTTCCAGGAAAAATGCAACTTTATTTTTTAAGGCAGCTAAAGTCCAAAGGCGGCCGTGGCTTTTCAGATGCGTGTGGAATCAACAGGTTAAATTCACCTCTGCTGTATTGCTTCTGAACTTAGTGAATTTGCATTAGGGATAAATTTGAGCAAACATTTCCAGGCAGCTGTTGATCGGTTCTGGTCTTTAACCTCAGTGTTACCAAAGCTCTAAAATAGGTCTTGGGGATTTGTTTGGTAACAGAGAGAGATTTCTTCTTTGTTCACAGCTACTGAGTACATAAAAGACTGCTTGAGCTGCAAAAATACCTTCTAATGCTGATGTTCAAGCACATGCAATTGCCAGATAGGTGCCAGAAGAAGAAAGATCCGTAACAGATCCGAAAGCCCAGGAATGTATACCACGCAGCCCGCACGGTGCAGGGAGACCGCAGCTAGCACCAGCTGGGATGTATGTTCTGCAGTGCCCTGTGGAGGCACCAGCTCCTGTCTGGGAAGCAGCAGAGCCTGTTGGCCAGGTCGGGCATCTCAGTATCGTGCTGTATGGCACAGTCGGGACATACCTGGGAACATTTAACGTGGTACCACTCAGGGACAGCAATGCAAAAGACCAGCTCGTGGTCTTTCGGAAGTGTTGCAAATATTCAACTGGGGTTTTTTTGGTTTTTGTGAGGCTATGGGGATCCAGGAAAGAAAAAGAAGCAGCTTTCATTCATCACTTTTGATACAGACATTCTTCACTGGACATTGTCTTGTTTACCAAACCGTGGGACGTACCTTCTCTTTCATTCAAAGCACCTTCTGCGCCTGTGCCACTGTTGTGTTATCAGGCGGTTGGAGAGGGAGATAAAGTGCAGCCTCAGGCAAAACAGGTAAAGGGAGAAGGCTGAAGACATTAAAAGAAAATTTAGGAAGAAAACCAGACCGATTTTCTTAATTTCATCTATTATACTAAGGCACAATCTTTCAAAGAAGCTGCATTAACAAAGTCACCTTTAAACACTCTGGGCAAAAAGCTCAAGGGAGCACTGTAGGGAATTGTCCAACCCTGGTAAAAGGGAGAAGTAAATTTCTTAATAAGCAATTCTGCATTTGTAATCCTTATTAAATTTCACCCTAATCACCGAGCATTAACAGCAGTGGCTGTGATAGCAGAAATCATACATTTTTTCAGGTCAGACAGTTCTCCTTCTTTTTCTGAGAACTTCATTTTCCAGTACTATTTTGGGAGTTTGGGTGCCTTTATTTAGCAATGTAAATTTTAGTCTCCAGACACACAAAAGTGTATTTTGTAATAAGCTTGCTGAAGGCAAATTGCCAGTGTTCAGTATCCATGAGACATATTGTCAGAAAGTTTAAGATTTTTAGAAATTTAAAGCCAGATAAGCTCAAGTACTTGTTTAAGTATTTTGCCAGATAAGACTGCATTTAAGACCATTTCTTTTCCAGTGGAATTTGTACTCTTAAATCAGTGTGAAATGTTCCCCAGTGAAGTGCTTAACTCAATAAGCAAATAGCCAAACAACTAAATAAGCTGTTAGTGAGTGTTTTTTTGTTTTGATGTGGTTCTTGGAAAAGAACATGCATGAAAGGTGATACAATCTGACCTCTACACATGCTGTGAAGATTGGTAAACAAACCAGGGTATCTCCCACAGAATGAGGAAAGCTCTACCAACAGGTATCGGCTTGTTGAGCAATACTAGGTTTAGAATAAACAGTGGATTTGAGTTTTTCCACTATTTGACCTAATTTTTACTGTCTTTTTGGTAGAAAATCATGTTTTCTCTATCTGACCTTTTTGGTATTTGTGGGCTGCATTTGAAAAGGAGCTTTGAGCCTCACCCCAGGTGTCCCGCTGGAGAAGCAGAGTCCTGACCCTTCAGTTAATCACAGGGGTGCCCTGCACAATGCTTGAGGTAGCTTACATCCCTCAAAGCAGGATCCAGAGTTGAGACACTTCTGTACCGCAGAGGTTACTCTCGCCAGGCACATAGGAAACTTTGGCTACCTTCCTTCTGACACCAATGCACCAGTGCCTGCTTTCCTTTGGGTAGCTTTTCCGTGTGTTTCTTCTGTTTTCTTTGTTGGGTACGTTTGCGTCTACGGTTCCATCAGTGTTGCATTCCAGCTGAGGCATTTCACTGAGGTGTTTCAAGTTCTGCGCAGTTGACATTCATCTTTTCTAATGGAACATGCTAAGAGTTAGCCTCCTGGTGCCTTCAGATGAAACCTGGTTTAATTCTGAGAGTTCTTCTTTAGATCTGTGATAAGGCCCCCAAAAATGCTGGCCAGACCATCCCAGGCTAGGAGATGTGATGGCTTGCTTCAGGGTTTGGTCCAGAGTAGTTCACCTGAGAGCTGCAGTTCACAGTCCATGAGAGACCAAACAGTGTTTATTTGACTTGGATTGACATGTCAGCTCAGATCTGGACTTCGCCCTTCACTGGTCTTTCATTCTGCATGTTATATAAGTTTGTAGTCTAAATCGCAAATCATCTATTTGGGGATTTTAAAAGTTAACATTTTTCAAGGGTGCGGGGGGAGGGGGACGCTCTTTCGGCAACAGCTTGGTGTGCCAAGAGCACAACAATGCTGACACGTGCAGTATAGAAATAAACTTGGCATTGGCCATCTTTCCAGAGTATTCTCTGATTTCTTGTGGACTTTGGCACTGCTCTCCTTCATGTCCCTCTGATTCACATCTGCTTTTGTCTGCTACTTTAGATTCTCCTCTGTGCTCACAATATCAGGGTACTGCTGTACGCTGTGAGGTTGCTCTGTGCCAGTGTGATGGCGGTGCCTTTCTTTGGCTGGAAAATTTTCTTTGCTTTGTCCCAAGTTAATTCTGAATCTCCCTGTAGCATCTTGCTAAACGTCTTCTTGTTCCACATCTGAATTATGTCTCCTGTTAGAGGTTCACGAGCTTCTTGGTAGCTCTTTACCTCCCACCAGTCATAGAGCCTCTTGCTGTTTCCCCTTTCTTTTTGTACATAAAAACATGCTGCTCGCAGGTCTCAATTTTATAAGGCACCCTACTCTTCATCCTTTTGTATAATGTTTCACAGTTGCCTTCATCTGCCTTGGTTCGCTGCAAGCTCCTACAAAGTGCTTTTGAGCTGTCTGTTACCAGAGATGAGGTTGATTTCTGGTTGCCTGCCTTTTTGCTGGGACTCAGGGCCTGTAGGTAAAACATGGGTTAAGACTTCTCCAAGATGATTCTCCGAGTTTCTTTTCCTGGGTTCAGTGAACACTAAACGCCAGGACGCTGACAGAGATCTGTGTCTTTTGGTGTCTGAGCTGTACCAGTGCAGCACTAGGACTAGTTTTACAGCAGCCTAAATAAAGATCTCTTTCCCTACAAGGGTGACTTGCTCTTGCTTTCTCGCTCTGCAAGTGGATATGAGGACTGGAGAAAGGAGAGAAAAGAAAGGAGGTGTGATGGCTCAGGAGGAACTGAGCTGTGGAGAAGTTGTGGCTGGACTGATGTATTTTGTTTGGTAGCACGGTGAGCTTGGCAACCGCTGGAAGACGTTGATGGAACTGGTAGATGTTTTTAGTGGGGCAGCGTATTTTATTCAGGAGGACCTCAAGGAGCAAAGCTGGGTTATTTTGACATTTCAGCACTGAAAAATAACATTGATCCACCTACAATCATACCTCCTGATTCTGTTTCTCTTGTGCTTCAGATAGTTCTTTTCTCAGGTGTGAAGAGAAAGAGGAATACTAACCCAAAATGTAGTGTAAATGTAATGTCTTAGGAATTACTTGAGGTGGGATGGCTAAAAGTATTGCCATTTCTGAATTTTATGCCAGGTGTTTCTTTTGATCTATGCCTTACAACTAGAGACTCTCCTGGTAAGAAACGTATGGTGATCTTTACTTGAGTTGTTTACTTGCTTCAAAAGTAGCTTTTAAGCTAGGTACTTAGCCCTCTGCTGTTACTCAAGAAACTCTGTCATTGAAATCAGGAGTTCTAGCTAAATACATATTACCATGATTGAGTCAGTCTGCACTTTGCATTTTAGATATAATAGAAGTATTTTAACCTGAAATTTTCACTAAAAAGTCTCTAAGTGTAACAAGGGATTTTAAGAACAAATTAGTATTTTTAAACCTTAGATGTGTTTAAGAAAAAAAAAATGTTTAAAAATTCCATCACGATATGGTGCTAAAGCAGCTTTGGGGCACCTCTGCCTGCATACTCGCCTGCAAATGTGTGAATCTCTGTTTTATATGGAATTGTAGCATTGTTTACAGATTTTTTACAAATAATATAATACAAACAAGCTTTACAAGCTGTAGACCTGTATGATGTATTTCAAAAGGATAATTAAGTTAAAATTGTATAAATTGGTGTGATGTGCATGCTTTTCCTCAGTGACACGTTGAGAACATTTTGTGGCTTGGGATAAAGGCTGTTAGAAGGATTTCAGTGGGACCAAAGAGCCACTTGAGCCACCAGACAGCTGCGCAGGGGCTCCTCCAGTCTTTGACCGGGTTGTGTAAATCCAGTCTGATCTGGTTAGCCTTTAGATATATGGGCCCACCTATAAAATCCGATATGTATAACTATATTTATGTGGCCCCCGGGCCAACAATGAGAAGCATGGGTGTGTTAGCATGTTGAAATGTGTGGATATTAATATTAATATGCAAGAACATTAATGTTTCTGTGTCTTTTTCATGAAAAACTGTGCTTGCTGTATTCCCAGGAGACCTGAGGTGTTTTTGTTTGTTTGTATGTTTGTTTGTTTGTTTGTTTTTAATGTAGAATCACTTAATGGGCATCCTGTGTAGGTTGTACCGTTATTGTGAAAATGAGAGTCAGCTTTTGTAACCTCTTCCCTTCTTCATTAGGTTGTCTTTTGCCTCAGTGATCCTCTCCCAAATAACCCCTAATTATCAGTTCCAATGGGAGCAGAGCAATCCTATTTTGTCCCCTCAGGGCACCTCAGCATTTGTGAATGGTTAACTCTGATCTCAGATAACTGGTTGCGTTCTTGCGGGAAGCCCAAGCCAATGAAATTACTTTAACCTTTTACCTACATAACTTTTCCTATAACAACTTTGGTTCCCTCCGCTCTATCTACCTTGCATGCCGAACAAAAGGTTGAGGTGTATTCCCAGCAAATATATAACACTTGTCACGTGCAAAGGACATACACTTGCTCCCTGCAGAATACTATCTTCCCCGACACATTATTCTGCAGTCTTTGCTGCTTAAGAAACTGCAGAGATGACCACTTTAAAATAGCTTTGCAGTTTATGGATGGGTACGTGGTGCTCCAACATGCAGTGTCACAACAGGATTGGCAAAGACAGCCTGAAAGAGAGTATGGGCCCAAATTGCTACAACTGTCTGACGAAATGCTGTGCAAAAAGCGGTGTTGCAAGTCAGGCAGAGGTAAGCCACAGGCACGGCGCTGGGAGCGTGGAGAGGATGAGTCCAGGCCCCAGGAAACTCAGTCTGCTGGGACCTCAGAAGGCGTAAAGGTCATAAAGTCTACTCAAGGGTGGGAAGCCGTGCCTTGCCCCTCTTGCCCATGGTGCTGGTGACCCCGAGAAAGGAGCCCAGCTTAGCCTAGCTGTGCAGATTTAGTGTGAGCTGCAAGGTCAGGAGGCACCTTAGATGTCTTTTGCTGGTCGGTGTGTTTAAAATACGGCTTGCATCCATGCCAAGCTTCATGGACCTGATCTCGCCTGCTCACAGAAATTAGATATTGTACTGGATTTTCAGGTCAGGGTACATTTGTCTTTGTAAGTCTAGCTGCAGTGCTTGAAGGCAGAAGGCTTGAGTGTGATTAAGCAACCCTTGCTTGACTCATTTTCAAATACAGTGATCCTCTTTCAGCCAAAGTGGGTTGGATTTTGGCATAGTTTGGGATCACTTTAGACTTTAACTGCAAACAAAACAAAGTCTGGTTTCCGTTTCGACCTCATGGTCCATAGTACAGTTTTACTCACTTAAGTTTTTCCTGCTGACTTGTGAATCCTAACCAGAACAGGTATTTTCCCTTTGTCTCTCTGAAACCATTCTCCTACAACTGTTTGGGGAATAAAATAAATGCATAGATGCTAGCTGTGAGACAAAATATACCTGTGTTGACATGTAAGAGAGCCCTACTGTTGAAAACACAAACACTGACATGTTACACTCAGTTTTCTTTGAAACTAAAGTAAACAAATAAGATTATGCAGTGAATTAGAATTAGTTTTGCAAGAATACCCATATAACCATTCCATAAACCTACTTAACAATGCAAACAAGATGCAGAGAATGATAATAACCTAGCACTCCCTTCCCCTTCTCTTTCTCAACTTCTCTTGAGATGAAATCTGATTTAATAAAATAGTATCTGCTAATACATAACAGCTCAATAACTGAATTCCTTTGTGTGAGTACTCTGCTGTTGGCATATGATGTGATGCCAGCCTAAGTATTCTTAAACGCTTTTAGTAATATCCACACAGCAGGGTTCTACAGATTCATCAGATGAAACCGATTTGAAAGCTATTTTAGTCTAATTAATTTGATTTCTTTGTGCAGACAAACTTTCAGTTTTCATGCAGTGACATGTCTGTTTGCACCATGCTATGTCAAAATGGTTTGAGACTGGTAAGTACAAAACCCACATGTAAGCATAACATTAATGTCACACCCAATCAACTACAAAGCCAATCAATACATTGGGAAAGGTCATCCCTCTTGAATACCAGAGTAAATACATGGTATTTCTGTGGACTTGGATACCGGTTTATCAGAGTGCCACATCACTGTTAGGTAGTACCAGCACAGGTCTGCAAAGAACTTGATTGTTACTTGATTTTAGAGAAGGGGAAAACTGATACTGAGTGTCTTGGTCAGGAGTCCTGAGATAACTCTAGGTCTCAAGGTCATACCCTAATTTCTGCCTCTTTATAGTATGTTAAACTATTTGGTAGTGTCTAAATCTGGCATTAGATGCAAGCAAAGTTGACAGTTGCCCAAGGGTAGACAGACATGGGTGGAAAAATGTTGTCCTGAAGAAGGAGTTGGGGAGGACACAACACATGAAATTGTTTTTCCCTTCTCTCTTCTGCCCAGGTCAGCAGCACCATATCTATGTATTTTGCAGGTGATGAGGAGGGGAACAAGAATAGGCTGAATACTGTGGGCATTTATGCACACAAAGAGCTGAACTAGGCTGTGGCCTCCTGTTCCTGGGATCAGGGAGCTCACTTACTTAGCTTTAGTACCATGAGCCTCTCTGAGGCAGCAGTGTCTGTCAGAGCCCTTCTGCCACCGCGGTTCCATTTAATTTTGACCCCTCTGAAGCGGAGAGCACAACCTGCCATTCTGCTTCATCCTCAGAGCAAGCACAGTTCAGCTTTGCCTGGACTGCTGAGAAATGCTGAGCACTCAGGACCAATGATGTGTGATGGGTACAACGGGGCTGCCAGAGCAAAGTCAAATCTCTGGCTATACGTAAGAAGGAAACAGATACCATTGGACTTGCAACATTGGACTTCAGCACTGTACTTAGGGGTAATACTTAGACTAGAGACTTAAACAGGAAGAAAATCCATGACTTAAGCAACCTTAGTTAGCGGGGCTCAGAGGAAATTAAACCACATTTTGGGGCATTGCCTTTGAGAACATTTGTAATGGCTTATTTTGCATGTTTCAAAAGACAGGCAAGGCATTTAAATGGAATATTTGTTTTCTGAGGATATTCAGGATCGAAAAGAAGTCATGAAGCAGTAAAATAACTTCATAAACAAAATATCTCTAGAAGGTATGCAACATAACATAAAAGCGTATCACCCCATGTAACATAAAAGTTGTCAATAACCGGTCATCTTCAGAAATTTAGCATTCTTCTTTCAGCAGAAAGAATCCTTCTCAACACAAACAGATTTGAGGACAATGTAAACAGGTCTCATGACAGCAGTAGGTGAGGAATAGAAGCAATTTCCCCTACTACTCTGAGAGTGTTACAATAACATGCCCAAGATGCGACAGTTCGTGTCTTTGGAAGTGGTCCATGCCTCGTTTTATCTAACATTGTTGATCAATGCCATCCATTGATCAATCTGTGCCACCCTAATGCAGAGCGGATCAGGAGAGCCAGGTATCCCATGCCAGCTGAGCTCTGCTAGACTGCAGAGTGGTGTGGCTACCCCACCCTTTTCACTCACTGTCCTGGAGCTAATGGCAGAAAAATCTGAAAAAAATACATGATGGATTTGATGACCTGGTTGAAATACAGTATAGGATGTCTACGCATAAAATCCATGGATTCTGATGATTCTGTAACGAGAGAGAGCGGCTTATAGATAAAACATATAGCCAAATGAGAAGTGTGCTGGAGGGGTTCCATCGAGAAGTCTCCTCAAAGCCTGTAAGATGTTCTCCATGAGGTCAGGGCTGGCTGTAGGTGAGAGTACCCTGCCTGGGCAGCAGGTGAGGGAGCGCTGAGGGGCTTCAGGTCATGGAGGCATAAATTGTTCCTTGTTCAACTCTGTAAGCCTCTTTCAGAGCTACAGGAGCTGTCTTGTCCTTTCTGCAGACTCTTCCTCCTGATGGCTGAAGGGACAAGGTGAGATCAAGCAGCCGACGTCCGGACACAGCTTCTGTGTGCCCAGGTAGGTAGACTTTGCCTCCCACAGCTTGCCAAGGAGATGCTCAGTAGCTGTGAATTAACTGCGTTTGGGGTCATAATGAACTCTCTTCAGTTCTCAAAACCATGAGGGGCTGCGTGGCTGCTTCAGTATTTCTGTAGTAGCTGCAAGTGATCCTAGAGACAGCTGGGTAAAACTGTAATTATGAAATTGCCTATAGGTTGCTAAGTATAGCCGTAGCACAGACAAAAGGCTTCAAAGCAATGCCTAAATGTCTCCCAGTCATGCTTAGCCTTCAGTAACTAAAACCCCTGCCACGTTCCCTGCCATACGTGTGTGTGTATGACAATTTTCATGCCCTCCCAAGCTTGGAACAAAAATAACCTGGAGGCAAACGGTCTCTATGTGTTAATTTGAAGTTATTTTCTCTACACCTGTTGATCTAAAAGCTGTATTTCAATCATGTAAATTACACCAAGATATCTTAAAATGAAGTTAATTTTCTGGAACAAGTGGCTATTACAACACTTGCGAGGAGGTGGGGAAAGAGTGGCTTACTTGAAATTCAGAGTTAAGATCCAGTTTAAGTTGTTGGTGGTTCTGTGGGAGGGAGAAAGGGAGGGAGGCAAAGACTGGGTGTGAGACAGGCTTGATCAGATTTGGATTCAAATCAGATAGCAGTGTTGGAGCCCCGGTGGCAGTGCCCTGTGGCAGTGACCGTGGCTTTCTAGGGTGATATCGGGCAGGCACGCACACCAGTTCAGCGAGGCTCAAGCAGACTAATGCCGCTGCGCCAGTAATAGCAGAGCACAGATCAGCTGAGGACATGCAACTGCATTTCCATCCAATGCACCAGAGCAGCTGACATGGAGTTCGTGGCATCTGTCCCCTCTGACACCAGCGTGAAAGAGGAGGGGACAGTACCTCAGCTAGCCCAATGCCTGCCACTGCAGTGCTAACTTGTCCAACTTCTTACAGAAATTTGACTTGGCAAACCTTAGGCTGCCACCACCTGATGCAAGGTAATTTTTCATTCAATAGCAGGAGTTGTGAAACTAGATTTACTGTTGTGAAACCACAACAATATCTATAGAGTCTAATATCCAGGGCGGTGACAAGCAGGTGTTATGAAAAGCTTTTTAACACTTTGTATGGGAGGAAACAAAGATGGGATCGGTGCAGAGCAAGTGTTCTTGCAACTACTAGGGCTGCTACTCCACCACATCCAGTCCTTGCTGGGCGCAAAGGGCGGATGCCCAGCTGCATGCAGGCCTGGGTAGGGATGGAGGGCACTCCTTGGGTGTCCCAGGTGAAGCAAAGCTGGCCAAATACTCTGCTTCAGGGAGTGTTTAACAGCTGTGCCAGCTCCGCTTTTTAATTGCCTGTGATTTCCAGGATTAGACCCTGGACTGTGTTCTTGCTGACTTCAGTGAGAGGGTGACTGCAATAATTCACCAGCAACAGCTGCCCTGGAGAGCTCCCTGTCTTACGGCCACAAGAGCAGTGCCGTTCTATACATCATCTG
Source organism: Astur gentilis (assembly GCF_929443795.1). Taxonomy (NCBI): domain Eukaryota; kingdom Metazoa; phylum Chordata; class Aves; order Accipitriformes; family Accipitridae; genus Astur; species Astur gentilis. The sequence goes on along the minus strand of NC_064882.1, from coordinate 12,331,025 downwards.
CATTTTAAGGACATACCTGTGCTGTACTGACTGGACAGAAACCTAGGTGTCAGGTAAGAGTGTGTGATGTCTGAAAGGCAACTGCAGATCAAGGCTGCAGTGCAAGCAGTCAGGGGAAAAAGCAGGTAGAACCTCTTCGTAATACCTGAATTTACCTTGTCTTTAGGAGCCAGGAGGTTTGAATTACATCTAATACTGGCAAATAACTTATTATAAAGGACGATCATCTCTATAACCCGTCCTATATGAATGAAGCACAGCTCACTGAAATGGCAAATCAGCAGTATAATTTTGAATTAAATATTGAGTGACTTTATTGAAAATAAAGTCCAAAAGCATGCAAGAGGCACGGAGCATGCACGGTGCGTGGGGTGCACTTGTATGCATGGGCATGCCTGTGCTGGGGATGGAGAGGGCAGCAAGGAGCAGGGAGGGGCAGGCTTGATTGGATGTGAATAATGGGCTTGATTTCCAAGCTTTTCATCACGAAGCCTCTTCCAGACTGAAAACTTTCCTGTTCTTCCTGTCTAAAAGCAGATTTCATGGCAAAACAATTCCAAGACTTTGGCTGTCATCCAAACATACTTGGAGCTGTAGTATTTTAGCTGATCAGCAGGCTCCTTTAATTTTTCTGTCATGCAGCCAAGATCTTGCTGTATAAAGATAATCCCCGGTTCAGCTTTACCATATGAAATTACTTTTCCTTAGGAAGGAGTGGTGTAGGAAAAATAGTGTTTGACCTTAGTGAATCTGGGATGTCTGTAGACTGCTAATGGATATTACAGAAATATAAGTCTGATTTTTTTATATATATATATATATGTATATGAGCTAGATATATGTGTGTATATATATATGACTTTTAATAGGAGTTTAACGAACTGATAATAAGTTCTGCCTAAAAATAGCAGGTGACATATTTACATAAATTTCTGTAGGCAGCAGGTAGGGAGACTCTTCCTCGTAAAAGGCCAAGTAATTATTAAAAATTCTTGTTTATTAAACTGTAAATATTTATTTTATTTTTATAAAATTTTATTTTATTTTATTATATGTTTAATAAACAGGTTTATTAAACCTTCATTGTAAGCAATAATAATGTGGGCTTGTGGGAAGAAAAGTCATGTGATGGCAAGCCATGCAAAATGAAGTTGCAAACTGTACTGTCACTACTCCACTTTTTGGTCTAGTCTGCATGTGTCTCGAATCGTTTTCTGTTTAACGGCAGGATCCAGAAACCCTTATTCATAAAAGTAACCTGACTGCAGGCAACAGGATTGCTCTCTGTAAGCTATATTGTCTGCAGGAGCAGGATGCACATGCCCTGAAATTAGAGCAGATTAGTTGGATGGTAATGTATTAGAAAGTACATTTTGAATTTATTTGGGTCTTCTTAATTTGTTTTTGGATTCATTGAGCTCAACTCCCTTGCTCCTCATGATGAAAAACCGGAGAGGAGACAGTGTGGTGAGCACAGCTTTGCAGGGCTGAGTACGGGGGGCTGTGCCTATATGCTGTAAGAGCTTAGACCAGAAGAGTTGCTTCTGCTACTAAACCCTGATGGTGCTGGGCAGATGATACACGCTTGCAGTGAAAACAGAAAATTCCCTATCTTTTTCCTTCCTTTTTTTTTGGGTGGGTGGTGGCAAGAGGGGAGCTCATGTCACTAAGACAAAGTAATATAAAAGGATCTGGAATCACTTTATGAATGGCTTTTTCTGGATGTGGATTTTACCCCCTCCTCTAACTACACTACTCAGAATCTCAGTTAGCTTTTGTGTCTGTTTTTCTCCCCGATTATTTTGCAAGGCCTTGGGCTTTGATTGTCAATGCATGTAGCTTCCAGAAAGCAATAATAATTGAACAGTTGTAGTGGCCTGGATTACACGCATCTACATTACCTTGTGTTGACGACTACTTTATTGTATAAATTCCTATATAGTGTCTGTCCTTTTCAACGACTGGCTGTGGGGAGACTGCTTTGCCTTCAACAGGGTGGTATTATTTTCTGCAAAGTAGTAAAGTTGAAATGTGTCCATGTCCGAAATGCCTTCAGGGTATTTTTTTTTAGAATCCTAGGATTATTGTATGCTCGTGCCAATTTCTCCTGATGGATTGTACCAAAGTGGCTTTATCAATGACATTCAGAAGATACAGCTTTTTTTTTTTTTTTCCTCCTCTTTATTTTCTTTTTTTTCCCTATCTGGCCATAACTGTTTCACATTCAAAAGAGGATTCCTGGCTTTCCAATGATAGCAAGGTTCCCACCGTGCACACTTAACTGGGTGAAATTTCTGCACTTACTTTTAACCGGTGTTGTTACTTTGCAGATTTTATAAACAGTGAGTGTCAAATATATGAGGAACTGCCAACAGTTGCATTGTACTAACTTGGAGGGATTTTCACCGTCTCGAAGGATATGGATTTTCAGTTCATGATCTTCTCTTTATTCTTTAGGCAGTTTGTGTGTTTTTAGAAAAACAGTATTTCTGTTCAAACTGAACATGACTCCTATTCTGCTTGTGAGAACCAGCTCAGGAAGCAGCACTGTGTGTATAAACTGAGTTTACATTTACTTGCTTTTACTTCACATCCTGTGGGGCTGCATTTGGCTTCCTTCCCACTTTAATGGGCACCCTCCCCCCATATTTTTTCAGGTAAATCTCAAATCTGACAGGTTTTTCCCAGGATTCTGTTGTTCCAGGTCATGGAAGGGACAAAGGTCTGAGTATCATTTTAGAAATAAGAGGCCTCAAGGCTGACATATGAGTAAATAGGGAAAGCCCAAGGGTTAAGTTCATGACCTTGCTGCACACTTGAACATGAGACCTGCTAGCTTTGATGCTGAGTTGACAGTGTGATTCAAGTTGTGGTGTCCCTACCACATGTCTAAGGATGTCTGCAAGAAAAGAAATTCGGGCAGGAGTTTGTCAAGATGTGAGCAACAAGAGAGTAAAAAGTGTCAGTGCTATGGTTGCAACAGGAAGACTAGTTTTTATTGACTCCTATTGCAATAATCTTAGATATCAAATACATTTTATACAATGGAAAAGGTCAAAACTGACAATTACAAAGCAAATTAGAGTACTGACATTATTCTGCTTTGAAAATTGTTTTACCACTTTTTGTGTTCTTTAAGAAAAATACTTGGTGTTGGGAAACGTGTAAAAGAACTTACAGAGAATGGGTGGGTGTTTTGGTTTTTTTTAAACTAGTACTCAAGAAGTGACTTTAGCACTGAAGGGAGTTATGAAAATATCATCTGCAGCAGTCTATCCTGAGTGCAGCAGCACAGCCAAGTCTGGGGAAGCAATGTTTTGCCAGGGCACTTACTAACCAGTGTGGACATGGCAAGATTCCTTATTTTTCTGGGTGAAATAAACCATGCCAGCTCTTTCGAGTGTCGTGTTGACACCAGGAACACTTGCCAAACTGCATTGATATGGGATTGTATCTTTTGCCACCTTTCCCTGAATTACATCAGGGAACTTTTGCAACATAGATCTGATCTGTTTAATTTGAAATATAAGTAAAGATCCTTGGTTTTTCAGGCTTTTTCTCTAATGAGTGGCCACTGGAGTAACAGAGAACAAATATATACCTTTATCTTGCAACTTTTCTTTGAAGTCTTAGTAGTAGGCATAGAGGTGGAAACATTTTGGGGCTTTGCTCTTATTCTTGGTATTCATTTTGCTGTGTGGGCAAATCAGTGCAATTCCCTTTACCCTTCTTTCTCAATCTGTGAAATGGAGATAACACTGCTCTGAGATTTGAGATGGCTGGGCTGGGCAGTGCCATTGCGGGCTAGATCCCAGGGCGATTTCAGAAACCTAAAGGAGTCAGCATCACTGTGACTTAGTTGGGAACAGTCCTGGTTTGGTCTGGGTATGTGTCAGCAGAAAAATTGACCTCAGGAGGGTAAGTCTGAAACTGTGACTTTTCTACTAGTGATGATTAATGCCGTGAAATACGAGGAAAGACCTGAATTGTTAAAGGAGATGTGTTTTTAATGTAATCAAAGATGTAAGTGTCTTGTGGTTGATTCTGTGGTAGCTGTAGATCTGGAAGGAAATTAGGAAATGCGGTTGTGAAAGAAAAAAATTATGTTGACGAGAGCACTAGGAGACAATTACCCTCTTTCCTGCAGGACAACAGGAACTGACTGCTTTCTTTAATGATTGGAAATAAGATATGTTCAACTTCAGAGGGAGTTCTTGAAAAGGCTGGCTCAGTTATACCAACCTCTCCTCAGTCACACTCCAGCTTGCCTTCTGGGCAGCCCTGTGAAGTTGTCCGCGGTTTGTTTATAGCCCCACCACCTCCCATTTAAGACTCAGAGGAGATGCTGGAAACATAGCCATACCCGCAGGCAATACCTGCACTGTGGGAAATTGTCTTTCTGCCAGAGTGGAGGCTCTTAAGCTCCCGTACTATTACTCTCATTCCTCTCTGCTTTGAAGGGAACGGAGTGTATCTGAATGATTCCCTTTCAGGTTATATGCAGATTGTATCTTTTTTTCAAAACTACCCTGGCAGCAAATAGAGATCAGAAAAAATCTCTGCAGAAGAGATTTAATGTACTGTAGGGCTTTGGTCTAACGCAACATGTTACCTGAAAAGTAAAATCTCAGTGAGCATTTATTGGAGTGATAGGAGACTGTCATCCTCACAAGTACTTGTTTCTAGCTCTCCGTTCCCCACGCAGGCCCTGCAAGGACTCTGTGCCAGAGCTTGTGCTGTGTAGCTACTGGCTGGTGTAGCTGGTATACTCTCAGTTTCTCTCTGAATGGTGCTTGGGGTAGGAGGGGGTCATTAGAGAACTGATGCATACAAGGAGTGAAATTATAGCTGAAAACTGTCTCCTTTCAGTTTTAAGCCATTAGGATTTGCAGGCTCCCATTGACCTCAGTTGGCTGGCTGCACAGCCCCCAGGAAGTTTCTTAACGTACCAGAAACTTGTGCTGACACAGAAAGGGTCCAGACTTCCTCTTCTCTCTTACTGCATCACATGCGTAAGAGGCTGATGATCCATTGCATCATGCAGGGGGCTTCTCCTGGCAGCTGCTGCTGCAGATCTGTCCCCAGAAGTTAGTCCCAGACTTACCCCCGGCTTGTAGCTCTGTCCCAGTCAGAGCTTGCCTTGATGCAGGGCAGTATGGGCCAGAGCCTGTCCTTGTATCTCTCTGAAAAGGGAGGAGGGGAAGGTGTAACCTCATGGAATATAAGCCATAGCACAAAGGAGAACCAGGCTCAGGGAGCACGCTGCAAGGAGCGTCATGCTAGTGCTCCCACTGTGGCTTGTCCCCACGATGTCCTCAGGGCTTTGACTGGGGTGTGCTCGGTCCCTGCAAAGTGGAGGCTGGAGCTGGTGCCGAAGAAGTGCATCATACTGATGTCACCTTTGCTCCCAGAAGTTTGTTGTTCAATTTCTAATCTGAAGCAGGAAGGGAGTTAGGGATCTTTTTCTTGGGTGTTTATTCTCCCCTCTGTAATGTTCGGACTGCTGCTTAAAGCAGGGGAAAAAAGGGTGATGGCAAGTTTGTGGGCTGTCTTCGTGAAGCTGGGGTGTGCCAACCATGCTGATGCTGTACTTGGGAGAAGAGTTGGGCTTGGGAAGGGAGGTTAGGGTATGTGTGAGGGTTAGCTGACTGGGGTTTTAGAGGGAGAGCAAGCAGGAAAACTACAGCCAGGAGAGAGGAAGGGTATGCCTTGGGAATAAAGGACAAGGAAGAGGGAATACTTGCCGAGAGAGGGAGACTGGAACAAGGGCCCCTTGGTGTAGAAATGAAATTTGTGATCACTGATCCGACATAGCACCTGGGGCTAAGGGAGCAAAAAACTCTCTGCTGATGGAGAGCCTGCCTGGAAAGATGCATGCATGCAGGCTCAACAGCAAGGTTGTTTGTGCTCACAGGCGCAGTGGGTCTGAGGGGAAAAGCCAGACTATTTCTCTGCTGCTATCTGGCCATTGGCCATATAAAACAAATAATCAGTTAAGTCACTGACCAAGTTTTATAGCCTGGCCTCGTGCAAGGGTCAGGTACTGCCCCATCTCCCAGATTCCCGATTTCTGCAACAAGTGTTATTTCTGCTCCTGTTTCAGAAGTGTGATCAATACTTTAAGATACAGAGTCTACGCACTTATTCTTCAGGTTTGTCCAAACTTTTCTGACCTTACTGCACTGCATAGGAGTCCTTTGCGTCTTAACTCTGTTCATCCATCACTGATGGCATTGAAAGCTTTCTCACACTCATGTAAATTAGCTGAGTTTATCTGAGTGCTTGAAGCCTAGCCAGGGCAGTTTGGTCTCAGGATTGCTTTAGCACAACTTCATCCAGTCAGACCTCAGGCCCCTGCCTTGCACCACAAGAGCTCCCTGAAGAAAAAGGAGCTCCTACTTAAAGGCAGCTGCACTATTAAGATATCTTTGTACCGCAGAGGACAGCTCAGGACTCCTTGTTTCTCTGACACGTCCTTGAACAAACATGCCAGTGCATGTATAAACCTGAACAAATACTGTTTTTCTTGGACTTTCACAGGGAGCACAGATGAATGCGTGGCTCAAGCCCTCGCTGTATCAGACTGCTCCAGCCTGAAGTGCTTCCCAGCAGACGGCTGTAAAGTGGCAAAGCTATGAAACACCACTGCGGAGAGAGGCAGTGGGCTGCTCCGTCCTTTCTGAAGAGGTGTCAGCTCTATAAACAAACCTTTCAGCTAAGTTCCTCTCTCCAGCCAGGAAAGGCAGGAAATAGCCCTCCTGGAAACAAATTAACCCTAAGCACTTTTCCCCTTCCCAACTTGTTAAGGTATAAAATCCTTTAACTGACCTCAGAGTAGATTTTTTACCCAGAAGAGAGGGTAGGTGTCAAGGCTTCAGTGGACTTTTACCACTATTGTTGAATTCACGTGGAAGGTGGTCTGGTTTTGATGGCTGCAATCAGTAGTGCAGAAACGTGAGAGAGCTGCCTTGGATATGGTGGGTTTAGAGTTGGGGGCTAAATCTCTGATGGAGTTCCTATCACTATGTGCACCTGTGTTAAGGAGAAGGGGAGCAAGAGGTATGTAATTACCAGACAGTTACAGTTAAAAATGGAAAATAGTTTCCATCATCTTTAAATTACTTTGTAAGCCTTGCAGGTTCCCAACTCCACTGTCTGTAGACACCATGCCTGTGTGGTGTGGATGTCAGTGGGTAACCATACAAATGAAGCATTAGCAATCCACACTGAATAAGCTGATAAAGCTAATCCAGGGGAGTAGGAGCTACTTGAATACCTTCTTTCAACATATTACTGTAGCTAACATTTTGTTTGGGTAGTCACGGAGTTTTTCCTCCTAGCTGAGCTAGTCAGGAGGTAAGAGATGGACTACTGTGTATGGAGCCACGTAAGAGGATAGGTCAGAGTTGCGGTTGCTACCTATGGAGACTAAAGGCTCGCCTGGAGATGTAGTTACAGCTGTCTTCACTGTCGTGTTCTCCTCTCCTGTTGTGCTCTGGCCAATTCTGTGTGATGGACTATGACACGGCTCTTAAAACATTGCTCCCTGTCTCCTTGTGGGTATTCCCTCTTGGTTTTTATGGTTTTGCAGTGCTGTCTCCCCCAAGGGATAGTGATCAAGTGCCCTGCCACTGCTGAAATGCCACAATCGGCTAAAAATCGGCCTTGCTTTTTATCTTGTCCATCTCACCCAAGCCCCAAGTGCTCTTCTTCCTTTGTGCTTGAGATTTTTGTTTTGTTTAAAGTGATAAAGCCTTCATAATAAAATCCAGCCTTGCATTTTAACCTGTTAGGACCTACCATAGAAAGGAGGTCCTAAATAACTGTTAAGATTATTGATGGCTTACTTAAATGTAACACTGTCAGAACAGCCCTTCCTCTCCGTCAGAAAGTATCTGGGGCCATCTGTTGTCAGGCCCAGCCTAGCGTTATATTACCCTCTCCTGTCTCACTGAGGGTTTATTACTGATGCTTGTAAAGTGCTTTGATGGTAAAAGACTGTAGGTGCTTGAGATATAATATTATACTCAGAATTCATCAATCACCCCTCTGTAGGTGCTTTGCACTGGTTATTTCCAAATGAAAATGGAAGTGCATTTCCTGGAAAATGGTAGCATAACTGCTAGGAGAGTAGGAAAGGAATAAGGAAGCTTGCCAGCAAACCTCGTGAGTCCAGGGGTTGTTGAGCCTGGCACTGTATAATGGAAGTTGATGCTGGTTTTGGGTGCGCAACTGAATGTGACCTTCCACAAACATGTGAGGAACATAAGGTAGCAAAATATAAATATTCAGATGAGCTAATATTACAGCATTTCCATCAAAATAATGCTCAGACACTTGGTCTTTCAACAGGCGATGTGTGCGAGCAGCACAGCATGCTTGTGCATGTATGAGGTTTCAAAAATTAAATTGCTGTGTAAGTGAAGCTGGGTAGGGTGTTAGGGAAGAGTAGCCTGTTACAGCAAGGGGTCGGTGTGATTTCATATGTCTTTGGAGGCCTAAGGGTGACTGCGTTTCACTTGGGGCTCAACTCATTATGTAGAAGAGAGGATTGCTGGGAAGAACAATTATTGATCCTAATTTCTTCCAGAACTTAAAGGTTAAAGGAGAAGTTTAGCCTGTCTTCACATAAATGAAGCTCGCAAGCTTTTTAGGAAGAAAACTGCTTGCTTTCTTGAAGGAATTGGGGAGGAGTCAAATGCACTGACATACAGTATTTGGCATTTGACTATGCCTGAAGGCACTGCAAGGTGTGGGATGATGCAGAGGGTAGACAACGTTGGAAGAATTCCCCAGAGCTGGAGACACCTCTGCTTTTCCCTTCCTGCAGGATGGTAGGGATAGCACTGACCAACTTCCCGTCTTCTGATGACCACAAACAATAATGAACAGCCCTCTATGGTTGTGCAGTGGCACTGGCTTGGACCTCAAAGCGAAGGCAAGTCTTTGCTCATTGCTCATCCGCTGCCATTCCCTTGCGGGTGAGCCACGCCAAGTCCTGCGCAGCCTGCTGTGAGGAGTCTTGGATCTGCTGTATTGGATGGGAATAAAGCTAAAGCACAGTCTGGGGCACAGAGACTGTCTGAAGAGCTGCACTGTGCCGTGTTCTGCTGTGACAAGGAGATAAATGGCTGCTGAAGGCTGAGCCTCTCCAGCTCCTAGTGACTGCAGAGAGGGAGTTGTGTTTGTTGTGCTTCTCAGGTCATGCTCGTTCTATGCAACGACGCTGGATAATCAGGTGCTCAAAGCCATCTGGACTCATTTGCCTATTGAAGTAGAGTGTCAGGTCTTGGCTAATCTTGCCAATTATCTAATCGTCTTCCACCACTGAAAGCACTAGTGCAGAGATATCTCTGTAGCCCTTATTCATTTGGGTGGTTTTTTCTCAGTTTATACCTATGCTTCCTTTACTTTGCTGCACCATGTGAGGATGCAGGTGAGCTGCCTGCAGCGCGTGGGCGAACGGAATGGAGAGGCTCTGGAAGGCTTCGCTGGGTTGGGGTTTTGCACCCAAGGCGCCGGGTGGAGGCTTTGTCACGAGAATGATGATTTTCCCCTAGCTTGCAGAAAGGTCCTTGTTTTTCTTTCCTTATAACCTTGCTTAACCCAGCAGCTGCTCATGAAGGTGTTAATTTCTGATTTATCTCTCCTGGCTTGCAGCCATGCTCCTGAGAGCCAAACTGGGAGTGATTCCCAGTCCAGATGTGATAGTAGCTCTCTGGGGGACCCTGCTGCTGAGAAAGAAGGGGAGTATATGACTGGTTTTAAGTAACCCAGTGATGTTGGTCTCAGAAGTCCTTGCTGGCTTGCTCTTTTTATTCAGTCTGCAATTTCGATTACCCTGCAGTGCATGTGTCAGCTCAACCCTGTTACTGGTTACATACCATAGTCCACTACAGGAGCCTCAGATAAATGTTGTTTTAAACACTGCATCTTTCAACTCGGTCCACAATTTACCAACGTGACACGCAACCTGTGTAAGACTGATAATTTCTAATGCTACGGAATAAATGTTGATGCCAAGACTGGCCCATTGTCCTGGTGTTGGAGATGTGGAATAACCGTGCTGGGGTAGCAGTGTAGTGGAGGAAAGGGCTCCTCCTGGAAAATGCAGTCGTGGTGTGACAACAGCATGCAGACTGTCAATGCGCTGACTCTGGCTGGAACAAAAAACAAGTTAGGAAGTAATGATTAAAATGTTTAAACCAGTTTTCATCAAGTAATGGCATCCTGACAATATCTTCTTCCTATCCACAATCCAAAGATTTTGCTGTCGCTATTGACTTTACCCGGAAAGCACTCTGGATATTATCAGGTCAAGTAGCCTGATGAAATTTAGGATGGATATACCATTAGATGCCTGGTGCTTTAGTTATGATGTTAAGATACTGATAAGGTGTTGTGGTGGTGCAGCCCCTCCCGGGCCACATTGCAATGTCAGGACCAGCCAACATTGTGCTCTTGTGCAGTGAGTTGGTACAACCCGGTACTTTCTTGCCCTGGTTACGGTACAGTGAGTCAGGACAATTAGGCAGCCCCTAATGACACCTGAAACTCCTGTTGCCTGGAACCATACCTGAAACTCCTGCTGCTTGGATCACGGCCCACTTTCATGGTTGCCTGACAAGAATTATGGCCAGAATGGAATTACACTGACCAGTCAGTCATCTTGTAAACCATAAGCAGCAGTCCCAAGTGAGGCTATTTGAGCTCTCCTGGACCACAGCAGGCTGCGACTAGCATCTCCCTCTAAGTGGGACGCCTCTCAGAGCTCATGAACTCTCCAATTTGTGAAAACTGGGGGACTGTCACTGACAGCTGACAACAGGACCTGGGCTGATACCCTCCACTCCTTGAGGCTCAACACTTTGCTCGTTGAGAAAGACCGAGACATTCGAAGTGAATATTTCACTGAACTTGAGGGGAATTTTTAACAGGTATACCTTTGTTTATCTATCTATCTCTAGATCTATCTATCTACCTACCTATCTACATATCTATCTTTGTGTCTGTGTGTGTGCATGTGTGAATTGAATCTATAATCAGGTCACTGTTGTGATCGTAGTAAATTCTATAGAATCGCTTTGTAAGTGTTAAATTAGTCAATGATTAAGTGTTGCTAAATCTTGTGATTCACCTTAAACTATGAATGAACCTTAGACTGCTGCTACACACATATAATCCCTTTAGACATAAACTGTTGACCAAGTCTGGGACTAGGAGGGGATCCAGCTCCCCTGGATGTTTAAGCTCCACCAGGTGTTTAGAAAGCAAGGGGGTCTTCTCTGAACCTCGTGACTCAACAGGAGGGTCTCCCCTACCTTTTTGCATCTCTGATCTCTGTGCAAATCATGAAAAATCAAGTCTAGCTCAATTTTCCTTTATAAGTTTCTCCCTTATCCTTTTGCATCTTTGGTCTCTGTATAAGTCATTCTAGTTTGTTTCTAACTTGATTTTCCTTTGTATGCTTCATAGGTAATAGAGTGAACCTTGCCATCAAACTTTGTGAAGTTGCACTTTTATAAACTCCTATTAAATCACTTTTGCTAATACCCTTGACAGTCATTCTTTAGGCTACCCAAACCACTCATTCGTGACACTTGTGTAGTCACTATGTCCTGTATTTATTTGCAAGCCCGTTCAGTCAGGATAAGATGCCAATTGCATGCTTCTCAGTTGTGCAGAGAACTTTTGATTAAACATTTCTCCATAATCTTTCTGAATTTCATTAGCACTATGTACTTTCAGGTGCTGTACATATAAACGAGACTATTCCACACTTTGTCGGTCCCTTGACAAACCTGAATATTGGTTGAACATTTTTTTTTCCCCACTAAACCCAAGTATTCTTGTCGCTTGTGAGATTTGTAGCAAGTCTAATATTAAACACATGTAGTTTTCTGAATAGGTCTACTTCAAATGTATGCACGCAGACTGTGTATGAATAAAACAGATAAAGGAAAATGCAAGTCTACAAGATAGCATCATGTTGAAAATGAGTATTTCGTAATCATCCTGAAACACAGCATATGAGTTCTAGACTTATTTCTAATACTTGCCAACAGGAAAGAGAATTACTAATCCTGACTAATTTATCCCAAGCAAGTGCTTTTCTATGACCTGAAGGACTGAAATAAAATCCATTTGTTTGCTTGCTTTGGAAAAGAATCAGTTTTTCTGCATGGAAGGAAGCAGGACAGAAATGTGGCTCCTGGGGAAGAAAGGGGAATTTAACAGGGCTGCAAATCCCCCTGGTTCTCCCCACTGACCACATCTTCTCACTCTTGGCCCTCTTCCCACTTTGCAAGAAAAAAAAAGGATACTAATACAAGGGTTTGTAAAAAAAACCCCACACTTTCCCTAACCGAGAAGCTGGAACACTTTTGTGCCAGAAAGCTACTGAAAGAAGGAGCAAGGGTACATTGAGCTGAGCAAGGGTGTCTGAGGAAGAAGAATGAACTCTTTTTTTTTTTTTTTTTTTTTTTTTTTATTAAGGATTTAGGTCTGGATTTGGAGTTGCTAGTTCAAAGAGGAAACATTAAGCAAATTGGAGACAGCCTTCTTTTTACCAGAGCTTACCACGTGGAAAGCCAGGGGAATCTTGTCCTGCATTTCAGTGGAAGTAGGGCTGAGAGTCAAACTAATCTGAGAGTCCCTCGGCACCGAAAGTTAACTTGTTTCTGTTGGACTGGGAGTAGTTTACAAAGAATTTTGATGCACAAAAATAATAACATAAATCTTAAAATTGGAGTGTTATCTGAAAGATACGATTACCTTCCTATAAATTTGAAACAGTATTTTTGACCTTTCACTTTGAATTTGTTTCATGTTTTTATTTCTTAAAGATAATTAACTAATTACTTTTACAGTTGTGGTCTCAAATGAGTAAAAAATAAGACCCTCCTTCTAAAAAAACATATCTAGAGTTCTGATACCCAAGATTTAGACTGCTCTTTTTTCTAACCAGAGGTGATATGCAATTGCAGTTTCGTGAGGAGGCCCTTTCATATTTCCATGTCCTGCAGAGAAGTCTCTGCTCGGTGGGACGGTGCTGCTGCTCTGCCAATGCGCCACACGCTCTATCAGTGGAAAAGCTCTGTAATGGATCTTTTGTGAGAAATTTTTTTTAATACCATGAAGAGTTTGGATACTTGAAGTTTTTAAATTGTCAGAGACACTTTGGTCAAACCCATCTGCTTCGGGACTGTAAAACTGTGGGAATCCTTTATGGGGGCTGAAGGGAGTTTTTTACTTGCTGGAGAACTTGCATTTTAAGACATACACATTCTTAAGTTATATGCGCATTTAAAATCTGATTGTGCCAACAGTAGGTATGAGTGTGGGAAACCAGTGCCATCTTACTGTAGCTAAAAACTCACTAAGCAGCAATAGATCTTCTAGGCAGTACACAGCACCTGCTGTGAATTATTAATATCCTAATCTAGTCTGTTGAAGCTAGGGGACAGATTTTCATCAACTCCAGAAGAAGTTGAATGAGGCTATTATCTGGCCCCAGTATTCATGTGCATATGTAATCATGCTAAACGACTGCTAAAAATTGAGTGCTGGCTTAGTCGTTACTATAGTGATAAGGAGGAGATCATTACTGTATATGGCCTGTTTGGACTGGTTGAAAAATGTTGAAAATGGTCTCTGAATTCCCCCCTGGCTCTTTTTATTTCCATTTCACAATTCTTATCAAATTAACCTGTCAGAAATGTCCTCGTGGTTTGCCACCCTATGCTACAGTAGGCGATAACAAATTTCAGGAAACATCCATTGCTATACTTTAGTTGGGTAGATTTTCCTGAAGTTTAGGATGATGTAGCTTTTACTTTGTGTTTTGAATGACTGCACGATGCTGCTGGATGGTGACACATTTTTGTGGCATTCTAGGCGAGCTCAGACCGCCTTCTCATGGGAGGCAAAACTCCTGTGCGGGGTAAAGCCATGCCTTCCACTGCTTTCTGGGAACGTGATAAAGGTCCTTTCATCCCTGTGAAAGCAAGATCTCTGATAATTCAGCAGAGTTTGTGACTGTGGCTGCTCCAGGGTTTATAGCCTGCGCTTTGAAAGGGTTTTTTTTCTGTGCTTAGTGGGGTAGATAACAGTTGAGAGGAAGTTGCATTCGACAAGCCTTTGAAGGCAAAAAGAGAATATTGAGTGTACTGAAGGAAAACGAATGTACTCATATTTTTACAGCTTCAGCACTTACCACCGACGGTTCAAGATGAGTCTGTGCTTAGTAAGAGGGACTTGCTACAGGATGCACCAGGTGTAATGTTGCTTTCTTTCCAAAGGGGGTACAGAACATGGGGACCATGCGTGGTCACCTGCAGGGTGCCCTGCAGCCCCGGGCAAGGAGGCCATAGGCCAGCGGAAGGCAGAGCGGAGCTGTGCCATTACAGAGGATAAAGCAGTTACCATGAAGGGAAAAATATTATCCCACTTTCTGGAAAGGTTACTAGGTCTTGGATTTTTTTTTTTTTCCCCTTTAGTTTTTGTTAACAGCTAACTTTAACTTTCTAAATTTTCTAATTTGTTACCAGCTAATCTCTAAATCACTATCTAAAGATTACCTCTGCTTTATATTGCCTGTTAAGGTGCGTTAGTCAAAGAGAGCAGACGGAAGTTTGCATTTGCACTCTTGCAGTGTGAAAGAGCCTACTCAAGCTGCAGATTTGCAATTCTTTTTTTAATGTCAAAACCTGAAGGGGAAGTATAGGATGCTGAACTTTTTTTACCACATTTGAGGTTTGCTAAGCAGTTGTGAAGTTTGTGTTTTCACCCTAAGACACCGTGGGTTTACTGGAAAGAGCAGCACCTGTATTTAACCTTGTAGGTGTGCAGTTAATAACTTAAGCATAAATACAAGTAAGCAAAAACTTCCTTGTCTCGGCTTATTAGGTAATTTTCAGCCCATCATTAACTCAGTCAAGCCAAACGGATGTCTGTTGCATTCCTCCATGATTTCTGCCAAATCATATGTTTCAACCCTTAGTAATTTCAGCTGGAAGTCTATTTTAATCTTGCTTTTTATTTTTTTTTTAAATATACTCAGCACTCCACACTAATACCCCTGGGTCCTCAATCTCCACGGTCACTTCAGACAAAAAAAGTTAAAAAAAAAAAAAAAAAAAATTTCCCCTAAGTGTGTGGTTCTGTGAAGTTTTGTCAGCAAATCCTCATGTAACGGAAACCGCATGTGTAACTACAGCGGTACTTGCTGCCACGCAGGTGGGATGGGAACGCGAGGGCAGTTCTTGTTCCCTGGCCAGCGGGGAGGCATGGATGGTCTCCTCCATGACCTTGGGGCGGGCATTGCCACCTGTTGCCCTTTTTACACAAAAGCAGCCTGTGCCAGCCAGCAAGAGTGGGCGCTGAGCTCCGCGGGGAGAAGCGAACAGCGCCCAGGAGGGCAGTGAATCCCCCTGGCAGAGCAGTCTCGTTTAGAGTACACAACATGCTTGCGACTGGCAGGAGAACCCTGGGCTTCAAGCACTGTCAGCGCTGCTGAGAGCCCCTGCCTGATGGCCTCGCAAGTGTCTGCGGCCAGCACTGCTGTTACCATGGCCAGATACTCCAGGCAGCGCTGGCTGCTATTGCAGGGAGCATGGATTAAAATTGCTCTTTCAAATTGATCGGTTGTATGGTTTCTCTTTAAATGCCTTTGTAATATTAATTACCTTCAAAATACAAACAATGAATGGGGGATCAAATAGGAAAAGAAACTCTAAACTGTTTTTATATCTTAAAGTAAAATAATTGCTTTTAGTTTAGCTAATCTAAACTTAAGTTTGGCTTAATCAACTGAAATAATTTTTATTTAACGTTAAACTTTAAGTCTGAACTTAAAATCGTTGCTCTTTTCACCGGTCATATTGATCTATTAATTTCTTAGCTCCTGACTCTGTTTCTCTTTACAGCTAAGGAGAATATATATATGCTGCCATGCTGTCTTTGCGTTGTGGGGAAAAAAAAAAGGCATTACCTATATAGTGACCCAACTGCTGGGGTGTTTTGCCTATATATCAAAATTCAGGCTGGTCACTTGTTTTCAAAGGTGCTATATGGTTTTGTTGAGCACAGGTCCTAGCCACTGAGAAGCAGGGATTGTACTGGGTTGTTTGGTGGCATCTGGGACTCACTAGCCCATTCTAGAGGCTCCAGTTCCATTTCCTTAACTGATAACTTGAAGTTTGTTAGAGGCAAGGACCATCATCCTTATTGATGCTTACAACAAAAAGACTCAGGTCTCATAATGGCAATGAAAAAAATAGTATGGCGAGAGCCTGGTTAGGATTTTGAGGTGCTCACACGTTGCTCCAGGCAGAGGCTGGCCAGCGTTGGTCTGTGGGCAGCCTGCATGGCGCTTGCAGCCAGCGGAAACCTGTCTGTGTGTTCTGTAACATCCTGTAAGTGCCATCGTACTTCATTTTAGGGTCTTCACGCACTTTATAGATTCCAAATTTATGGTAGTGATTAAGAGACTCAGATCTCTTAATCTGAGTGATCTCTTAATGTGGTAGTGGTTAAAGCCTCAGAAATAAAGAAGAGATATAGTCATGTAAAGTTTGTACTATCATACACAGGTTATGCAACCTTGCACTAGGATCTGCTACTGCTTCATAGCAGAAAATATAAGGAAGGAACCTAATGTAGATATTTTGGGGATACAGAAAATTAGGGGGGGTTTGTGTCTAGTAAAAGTTTGTTGCTGCTAGATATTTCCAGGGAGAGATTTTGGAAAATCAGTTTTCTGAAGTAGCAATATGTAGGTGTCCATGAATGTTACATCAAAATAAAGCTAAGCACTTCAAATAATAATAATGTTTAATATCATTAAGCGGTTTGTTAACATGAAGTAGTACTGAAATATTCCTCCAGGCCCATCTCTATATAAGAAATACGAATTTCATTACCAGGATGCATAGTAAAAGATATCTTTCCAAAGATAAATGCCTACCTGTCACTTTAAACAGTGTTGGATGTAGCTGACTCGAGGAGGTTTGCATCTTAAAATATAAGAAAACAAAACAGAGAATAAACTTAGACCATTAAAATATCCCTTGACTTGTTCATGAAGCATGGCAGTGGGGATGGGCTGGGGAAGCACCAGGTCAGAAGTGATGGCTTGACCAGCTCGTGCTGTTCAGGAGTGGAATAGGGAAACTTCATTTCCAAGAACTACCGTCTCCCAACTCTAAAGCTTGCTTGGGTCCATGCACGATGGCAGGGTGCATGCTAGCCAGTGCTCACCAGCAGGGAAGCGGTGGTAATACCTCGTAGCTATTTTGTGTAGACAGCTGGATATACGCTCAACATGTAATTTCATTAATGGTGATTCCTGATAACATAGACATGGCCAAACCATGCTTATTTTCCACTTGTTAACACCATTTTACTAAGGAGAGGCACATTTAGCCTGTTTTTCACATCTGTTTCCTATGAACACAAGTTAACATAGGAAGGTTTGTTATTCACAGGCCAGACCTATTTGTTTTCCTGTGCAGCAACAACCCTGTGAATCACCCCATCGCAGTGCGGAGGGTGCAATTGTTTCCACCCATTTCCAGAGACAATACAGGTGATTTATGATGAAGGGCCACGACGGGTTGTTCTTTTAATCCCTGGACTGGCTTTTCTCCCAAATGAAGATGTCCTTTGCTGACGTATCTTGTTGTGGAATACTTTAATGGGCTGATCTTATCCACGTCCTACAATCCTACAAGCCTTTTATTAAAAATATTCCCAGGGCTCGTCTTCCCCACAGCGTTAACCTGTGTGTTGGCTTTAGCTCTCGCCCTGTCTGAACACAGCCTTGCACCGAAGCGTGAAGGAGTGTGCAACCTCAGTTTTGCAGCCAAGAAGGAGCATTAACTAAAGCCTGAGCTACCCCGGCTGCCAACCTGAGCTCCCCGCACTAGTCCCCCTTTCCCACAGGAGCCAAGCACTGGAGCAGGGCACTGGAGCGCTGTGCTTCAGCATCTTTTTGTGCTCGGTGGCTTACGTGAGTGGCTCCTGGGGATCTTCTCCCTCTGTTGAAGCTAGGCAGCTGATAACCTCCAAGGCCTGCTGGCCCATCGTCCTGGACTGGCATCTGCAGGCTCGCCTTGTCTGGCACTTGATGGGTTCAGGCAGATAAGGTGTGGGGCCATCCTTTCAAAAGCAGAGCTCTGTTTACACACGTGGTTTGAGCGTTGCGACATAGGTGTTCTATGAAAATGCACATGACAGAATTGATGTACGTATTCCAGTATGCAGATGTGTTTTGTAAGAAATAAGGTTCACTGGGGCTTTTTTGAATACTAGACACTAATTTAAAATCAGAGCATCAAAATCACTGTGTACAAGCTCTTTGGCTTTTGGAAAGGGCTTGGTCCTCATTAATTCTTTCCGTGTTCCCTTTCTGACCCCTGTAGGCACTAGCATTTAGTTGGAGGAGCCCAAATGAATCCTTGCAGCGCTGAAGCATGCTTTTTAGCTGGCAGATTTGGGAAGGTGAGCGTGCTCAACTGGAGATATCCTTTAAAAGCAGGTGTTCCTTGTCATAACATCAGGCCTGCTCCTGGGGCTGAACTTGTGCTTGTGCACCAATACCCGTTAGAAATAATTGCAAGGAGGTGTGGGTATGTGAAGAATGTGAAAACATGCTGTGCATTCGAAGGTCATTGCTGGCAAGGGATGTTCAATATGCCCTAGTCTGGCACTACTTGGGGCTCTGCTGTTCAGTTTTGTGGTAAATGTGTGCTGGTGAACTGTAAACTCTACCAAATAAAACAACTTGCTGTTTTCTGTCCGCCAGAAAATATTGCGCTCGGGATATGTTCCAGCAGCAGGGATGGTATTTTATTTTTTGACACAGACGCTTTGTTTCTTAGTTGGAGTTCAAACATAATAAATATTTAACTTCTGAGATTTCTTGCTCTGATTATCTCTGTGTAATATTTTACTTAATATTCAGTTAAGCAGATGGAACACTATTGTCAGTTTACATATTTCTGTAATATAGCTTTTTACATTGCAGCATCTGTTCTCAAGTAGATTTTAGAAGTAAAGCATGTAAACTTTATCTTTTTTTGTGTGATGCCTTTGACCCTCAAAAAGATAGCTATACGGAGGAACAGTGATTGGGGAAAATATTTTACAGGAGGAAAAGTGAACAAGTTGGCTTGTTCATATTGCGCTGGCAGAAAATAACCAGCAGAACATCCTTCTTATGTTTGTGGTTTTACTTACTTAAATAACTCTCAAATCTGAAAAGCTTTATGTTGATCATTTGGATGAAGCAAGTAGTAAACTTGCACACATGTACAGCTTGGAGGAAGAAGGGAGGGAAATGGAGCCTGTGAACCAAAGTTCAGAGGAAGAAAAGGGACTGGTGGCAGACGAACTGGCTTCAACACAATTTAATCCGCTGTTGCTTTATGCTGGTTTTTCCAGTCCCATGTAATTACATAGGTACCTTGTCATTTGAGGAAATAACGTTTTAATTAGCCTGACATAAGCAAGCTGAATCAGTTATGGCAAGGTTGTCTTCTTTTTACTGGACAGAATACTGTTTCCATAGGACTCCTCTATCTCCTTCGTATCTTCTGGTATTCAAACTCACACCCCAGTGCTGTGGGAAGGGCAGTTCTATGGGCTGAGTGTGAAGTAAATGGGCATTTTGTCCGTTCATACAGCTGCTGGTCATCAGAAGATCCCAAACCATAAGCTACATATTTATCTTCAAGGGGGTAGGGAGCAGGAGAAATATTTGATAAACAGAGACAGTAACAGAAAGTGGAAGGAATAGTAGGCATAACTAAAAAAATCCTTCCTGTATTTAAAAAAAACCACAAAATCCTCAGAACCCAACAAAGTCATTACATGTTTAAAAAAATGTAGTTCCTATTTAAGTTGGCTTTCTAGTTTTGTTTCTTTTTTTTTTTTTTTTTTTTTTTTTCCCAAAAATCTCTCTCTCTATATTTGTGTATGTATATATAATCATGTCTCGTTTCTGGTATGCAATAGAAGTTTTGCAAGTGTGTGTGTGTGTGGCGTTCCTATGCTTTTATACAGAGGATTTCGTAAACCTTTTATTTACCTGGTTAGGTATCTCAATGTTCAGAAGACCTGTATTTTATGGAACCCAATATATTAATTAATGATTTCCTTACTTCTATCTTTCTAAGCTGAAGAACTATTTAAGGTAACATGATGAGTGTGACCGAAGCATAGTTTAGGCTGGCTCTGCACAGACCTTTATCCAGAGCCCTGCCAGTGCCCCTCATTCATGACATCAATATGTTTCAGTTTGTGTTCCTTTTGTGCGTAAGGAAGACAGATGACTGTGGTCTTCAGGAATCCCCCTAAATAGATTTTTCTCTCTGACCTAGGGCAGAATTTCTTCTGGGGGGCTCTTACTTTTGGGATATTTGCTCTTGTGCCCAATATGATGTGTTGTTTCTTAGCTGAAAGTGCACCTGTATAATGACATAGACCTAGAAAAAAAATGGCGTAGAGATAACCAGATTCAGCTGTCCTCAATAAACCAGTTCATCTGTTGCAAGCCTACATTATCTTATGCTAGTCTCTTCTTCACACAGTACCTTTTTGTGCCAGCTCTAGGCGTCATATAACCTCAAAGAAACTTAGGTCACCACGTCACCACTGCCTTTCAATGTGTGGCAGGAATACCCCAGGTGACATGCAACCGAACACATGCCATGTATTTCTGTGAGAGTGGGGAGCACTGGTGTCGCTGCCAGGGCCCTGGGGCCACCTGTAGACTTTAATGGCCGTGAGCAGCCTTGCCTGGGACCCACACCCCTGCCCAGCGGTCCAGGGGCTCCACTTAAGCTCAGGCCTGGGCTATGCCATTCTTAGTCTTGTCCCTTGTTTTCCCAGCTTTCTGACTTGGTTCTCCTGGATGGAGCCTGGAGGGACATTGCAGGTAGCTTGTCTCCAGCCCTGTCTCCTGGATGAGCCCTAGACATGTGTCCCAGCCTTGTCTTCAGTCCTGGTGCTGGCTCCTGCTGCTCCCCACTGGGTCTCTGTGTGGACCCCAGCCCTGACTCGTTATCTCAATTTGCCGAGGGCTGTTGGCAGAACCGATCGGTGTCACCTATGCGGATGCCCTGGGATTGCTCCTCGGGGGAGAGCATTGCCTCTGCTGGAGTCACCCTCAGCTCCTTGCTCGCTCCCTGTTATGGAGTGACCCCACTGTCTGCTCCCGCTCCCTGGCATTTCCTATCTGGCCTTATATTCCCTTTCTCAAGTGTGTGAAACGGTGATGAATGCAAAACAAAAATTATTCCGTTTCCCACTAGGAGGAGGGTTGACAAGACGTAAGTAACTATGCCTGCTCCATGGACCTGGTAGCTCATGTTTTTTAATTGCAATATATACTAGACATTTTGAAGTGCTTATTTACATAATATTTCTTTGTTTTTCTTCTCTTGAGATTCCACACAAGTGTTAGCAGATGCAGATACAGTATGGTAGAAGGCTAGGCAGTCTGTTTTGTATAAAAATGATACGCTTAGGATGGCTCTCAGATGGTACACTTGGGATAACCCGATTCAGTAGGGTGATGTGCATGCCCTGTAAATCAAAATGAACACAGGTAAGTATTTTATTTTTTTTTTTCTGGCAGATGCTTAATTTACATTGTCAGTGATAGCCAATACATGAATATAAGAACAGTACTTCAATATCAGTATTATGGGGAAAAGCAAATGCTGGTGCTGAAAATTCTATAATATGCATACATTGCTGAAGCGGAAATCCTCTGTTTTGGGTAATCTATTTACAGGATAATTGCCCTGTTAGCGTAATGGTCCTGGAGAGAAGAGAGGTCCAAGAGAACTGGTTGATTTTTCAAGGACCACCTTCTCCAAGATCAACAGTTGTCCATCCCCATGTGCAGGAAGTCGAGCAGAGATCCTTCCCCTCTACTCAAGCACTGGTGAGGCCACACCTGGAGAGCTCTGTCCAGTCTGGGCTCCCCAGTACAAAAGAGACATGGACATACTGGAGGGAGTCTGGTGAAGGGCCATGGATATGGTAAAAGGACTGGAGCTTTTGTCACTTGAGGCAAGGCTGCGCAAGCTGGGATTGTTCAGCCTCAAGAAGGGAAAGCTTGGGGGCAGGGGGGATCCTGTTGGTATGTACAAATACCTATTTTGGGGGGGGGGGGGAATGAAGATGGAGGCAAACGCTTCTCAACGATGCCCAGTGAAAGGACATGAGGCAACGGACACAGACTGGCATATAGGGAATTGCCTTTAAACAAGAAAGCCAGAATCTCCTTTTGGATCTCTTTATTTACTTATTTGGTTTATCCGATGTACTTAAGGAGAGCAGATTTCCCTAGTGAAATGGGTTGAGAGCCTGTATGCCCTGTTTGCCGATAAAAAGAGTTGGTGGCATCTCAAAGATAATTAAAAATGTGTCTATAGTTGCTAAAGGACCCTAGCCCCCGCTGATCCACAGGAGCCCCAGGTTCCTTAGCTCCCCTGTGTGTGACAGTCCATTATTGTCCTTGTAGATTTTGTTTACGTACAGCTCCTACTTCCCTGCTGTCTGTGTATGTTTTCCTACATAGTTTGGTTGAGACTGGGTGCCTCTCTTCCCTGATCAGCTGGAAAAGAGCCAATTTCATTTCATGTTGTCCCTGGATGCATAATCTGGTGAGTGTCAAGTAGGAGTAGAGAGGTGATACATTAGTGGCATTAGTGAGATGCCTATTTAAATATTGCATAGCTGGGACTTCTGCGATTTCATGTTGACAGGATTCGTGAAGAGGTCTGTATGAGAGAGAGAAAGACTTTTTAGAAACCCTCTTTCCAGTGATACACAAGAGAAAATCAGTTCACTGAAGTTTCTCCGAGAGGGCCAAAACATGTGGTTTCTGGCCTTTAGAAGCCCAGATGTGGAGAAAGATGTGATAATGAAGGGTTAATTAGCACAGCAGATAAAATCATAATGAGTTTTGGTGGTTGGCAAATGGAACCTAGATGCAGTTCAGGACAAAAGATGAAGTCACCAGTGCCGGAGACGGTGTATTTCTACATCACTTGATTCCTTCATCCAAGACCCTGGCTGTAATGCAAAAATCACTTGGCAGAGCCTGGCTGTGCCTACACGAGCACAAAGTGTGGTGCAATAGGAACAAACCAGCAGAGCCCAACCGTGGCACAGCAGCTGATGTCCATGCTTGCCTGTGCTCTGGGGCTTTTACTGGGAACTAGCTCTAGCGGTGCTATGGACTCCATGCCCATTAGCAGCTGCAGCTGCAGTTAGTCAGATGCACTCCTGGATTATGCGCTTCCGCTTCCTTTCTTGAGAAAGGAATTTATTTTGCATTTCTGAGCCCCTCACGGTGTGAACCCAAGTGCAGTTAAGTGGGGACTATCAGCAGCTTCGCAAGTGCCCTCCTCCCTTCTGCTAAGAAGTGAATATAGGCTCGTTCCTTTGTTAAAAACTCTGTTTGGCAGGAAGTCTTACGCCTGGCGTCCTCCAGTATAAACTGAAGCATCAGAAAACAGTGGTTGCCTTTATGTAAAATAAAAGTACCTCCAATAACTTACAAAATATTTTATATATATATATATGTATATATACATGAGTGTGCATAGCCTTAAACCCTCCCCCCTTAAAATAGCCCCACTAATGCCCACGAAACACAGGCAAACTATGGCAACGCAGAGTGCGCAACCCAGTGGGACTTTGAGACGTAGGTTGATGATTTACAGGTCGAACGGGCTGATGAAGCACCCGGCCAAACCCAAAGCAGTTAGGAGAACTGCCGGAGGTGGCTGGCAGGGCCCCAGCCGCCCCTGCTTTACCGGGATGCACCTCAAACCCGCAGCAGCCCCCCCCCTCCCCCCCCAAAGCTCAGCGGCGGTGAACAGATGACTCCCCGCATTGCAACAAGGTCATCGGCCGCTGCCAACGCTTTCGTGCCGAAGCCTGCGTCCTCTCAGCCTGTTTATTCCGGAGGCCGGTGCCCGTCGCAGAGCCGTGAGAGAGGACCCCCCCTCTCAGGCTGGCCCCCCGCACCTGCCAGGTGCGGAGCGCGGCGCGCTGCTCCGCCGCCGCTCGTCCCGCCCCACCGTCCTTTCCCTCCAATTTGTGCCCGCGCGCGCGCCGTGTTCCCACCGGCGGGGTTGTACGAATTCCTGTGGCACCCGCCGACCGGCAGCCCGAGACACCCGAGCGATGCCCCGGGCGGCCGGGCAGCGGCCCGGGGAACCTCCCCCCCCCCCCCCTCCGGAGGCCGGCGGGGCCGGGCCGCCGCGGGCAGGGGCGGGGAGGGAGGCGCGGCGGCGGCGGCGGCGGGGCGGCCGGGGCCCTAGCGCCCGCCGGGCGGCGCGGGCGGGAGGCCGGGCGGGCGGAGGCGGAGAGGGAGGAGGAGGAGGAGGAGGAGGAGGAGGAGGAGGAGGAGGAGGAGGAGGAGGCGGGCTCGGCACACGCACACGCCGCTCCCGCCGTGCTGGGCTTAAATAGGGCGGCGCTGGGGGAGCCGCGCACAGCCGTGATCGTTGTTGCCGCCGCCGCCGGGAGGTGAGCGGGGTTCGGGAGGGGTGTCGCTGCTGCCGCTGCCGCCGCCGCCCGGGGGCGAGGGGCGAGGCCGCGGGGCCCGGCCCGGCCGCGCTGAGGGGCGGGCGGCGCCGCCGCAGGGCCGGGGGCTGTCAGGGACGCGCCGGCCGCAACCTGCCCGGCCGCCGCTGAGGCGGGCTGGTTCTGCCGGGGCCTGCCGGAGCCGCCGCCGCCGCCCGGCCTTTCGCCGCGGGGCTGGGGCGGCCTGCGCGGCCGCTGTCACCTGCGGGGCCGGGCGGTGGGCGCCGAGGGGCGGCGGGTGCCGGCGGGGGCGGTCCCGGTTCCGGTCGCGGTGCCGCCGCCGCTCCCCTCGGGCTGCCTCTCAGGGGCTGCGGGGTTTTTCCCTTCCGCCCCGCGGTGGGATCAGCGTGCCCTGGAGCCGGCTTGGCTTCCCCTCGGCACAAAAGCCCTCGGGAAGGCGCAGCAGCCGGCCGTCTCCGGCCTCCCCCCCGGCGCTGCGGCAGCCCCGGCTGGCAGGGCATTGTTCCGGCTCCGGCGCTGCCCTCTCCCCCGGCACGGCCCGGCCCGGCCCGGGGTAAACAACTGGGGCCGCAGGGTGGTCGCCCCGGCCGGCCCCCGCTGCCGGCGAAGCGACCCGCTGCGCCGGCCGGCAGCTCGGCAGAGCAGCAGGTAGCGGCAGGCTGGGGAGCGCAGTGCTGCGCGTTAACCCGAGGGGTTTCACGCTCGGTCGCTGGACCTTGTCTTCAAGTAGGTTGTGCTTGCGGGCATCAATGCAGCGTGTACTTGAAGCAGCTTTTTGAATGCAGCGTGTGCTTGAAGCAGCTTTTTTTTTTTTTTTTTAAAGCAGTTGAGAGCGCGTATGGAAATGTAGTGTGAGGCAAACTGGCCTAAAATGGAAGGTTGAGTGACTTTGACTTTGCAGGCCTCCCCTCTGCTGTTAGGTAGGACTTGCAGTGCTACAGCGCAGGGATTTAGCCTGGTTGTGCGATGCTTTTGTTCTAGGATGCATACACTTCGCTGCATGCACTTCTCGTTCCTGTTGAACAGGAATTGCAACACTTGAAGCCTTCTGAGTTTCCAAAGGGCATGTCTGTGAGCTGTCTGGGGTATTATAGACACCCTCTTGGACCTAGCAATCC
Source organism: Astur gentilis (assembly GCF_929443795.1). Classification (NCBI taxonomy): domain Eukaryota; kingdom Metazoa; phylum Chordata; class Aves; order Accipitriformes; family Accipitridae; genus Astur; species Astur gentilis. The sequence goes on along the minus strand of NC_064882.1, from coordinate 12,305,337 downwards.
ATCTAAACAAATGCCTGGCTTGGGTTAGAGTCCAAGATATGATGGTCGGGTCCTGTGATGGGAAAGAGTGACATCTAAAGAAACTGCTGTTGAAATCCCATGGTTCTGTATCTGTACCTGGACCACGGAGCTTCATGTGGTGGTAACGGATTTGTTTCATCCGTGGTGCTTTACAGGGAACCATGTGGTCTCCTGAGCCTGCTCAGGAGTGTTTGTATTCGCCTCTGCTTTGGAATGTGCTTTCAAACTCACAAGCTGAGATCTCTCAGCTGAAGAGATTTGGATCAGATTTCTTGGATCAAGAAATTCTGAGTGTAAGAAGGCATTGAGTTTACTGAAAAAATACCTTTCTTTTCCTCTTGCAAAAATAGCAGTGTTAATAATGCAAAAACCAAAATACAAAGTTCCTAGTGGAACCATGCTGTTACTGCCTGATTCTTTAAAGACCAAGGATATCTAGCTTGCTCGTATCGGAATACGAATATGGCTGATGGGGGACATCTAAAGCTTGTAATTACAAGTAGCTGTTGTGCGTAGTGTACTCAATTCAAGGTCTTGAGCAAATGGCCTTAGCCTATTCTGAGGACTGCGTGAGTGTAATGAATTTAAAAAGTGGCTTCTAAATTTGGTAGATGCTGTTTTACAGCTACAAATCAGCCAACATGAGGCTGAAAGTAAGTCTTCAGTTCTTGAAAAGCAAAGCCACAAGTAGCCTTTTGCTTCAAGGGCCAGTACAAGGTTGGTATCGGTGGAAAAACAAAACCAGTAATTCAAAATGGAAGGAAAGACAACTTTGAAATAGTTATCTGGGTAAGTGACTCTCCTGTTTCTTGAGTAAAGTCTCTGTAGCTGCTTCTCCTACCTCATTGCTCTGCTAGAAATGAATGCTGCATGGGATTTTTTTGAGGCGTTAGAGGTGGGTTACACCTTCTCTGTCCTGGGTGTGTTGTTCTCCAGTGGGGAAGAGTAAACCATTTCTTCTCTCTCTCTTTCCCTTCCAAGAAGACAACACTTTGACTAATGTGAGCAATAGGAGGTAGTAGTAGGTTTTTGAGTTTTGTTTTTCTAAATCTTTGTAATACAGTTGATTGAAATGGGTAGACTCAAAAGGGCTAATGACACGAAATTTTTCAAATATGCAGCAGAGAGGGGAGAGAGTTTCTGGCCCAAGGGTATACATTGCATGGTAAGTTGGGCTTCCGGTAGTCTTGTGAATAGACTGCCTGCCATATCCTACTTCCCTGCTGTGATAAATTACAAGTTCAGATATGTTAAATATTTTGATATGGTAAATATAACCAGTGGCAACTCCCCAGAAATCCTCACAAATAAGAGGGAAGATGGTTTGTTCATTGGTAAATGGCTTTGCGTGAGAGTTTACAAGGCCATGTGGCTCAAGGTAGCACTGCTGTACAGCACTGACCTTTACAGGCGGTAGGCTGAACCCTGGCTGCAGATGAGGGGCTTGCATTTCTGCAGATCCTGCCTGACTCCTGAAACAAGGACACTTGGTAACACAAAGCTTCTGCTCTCTTGCTGCCTTTCATGTTGGGAGTTACTCATGTACAGACAGTAAAATATGATAGTAAAATACTATTTTTGGTTAGGATTTGAATCTTAGTAATACTGGTAGTTTGTCCAAAACTGACTGAAAACAGCTTGCATGGTTTTATAGAGATATAGAGGGAAAATGTTTGTTTTGTTTTTTGTAGTTGAACGGTTTAAGGCTTATAGCAGAAGTGCGTGATGTCCTGTTTGCAGAAGAGGATTTGTGGCTTTTTGTACGAATTATTGTTCTTAAGCCCAGAACTCTTAAGCTTTTTAGTTTCATGCTGTATGTGCCTTGTTTTGAAAACTTGGTCTCTGCAGTTGGGCTGCAGCCTGGTGAGGATGGATTAGTTTCCTAGGAAAGCTAGAAGATGGTTACTATCACTGACTCAGAGGAGAGATACATGGGTGCCTTAATACCTGAGGTCAAGAGTTTGCTTGACTCATCATACTTTCTTGTGAAGCTGGTGTTGGGAGGACACTCGGTGAACCAGTTGCTTCTTGTAAGTACTTACAGTCTCATAGTGTTAAGGGTTATGTTTTTTTAAGACAACTTTCTGAATGTAAACACTATCTAGTGTGATGCAATGTGGCTTAGTGTGCCAGACCCAGGTTGCCTTCTGCTAGACTTCAGGTGACAGAAGTATGAGTAAGAAACTCATTCTTGCAGAGTCTCAGGTGAGCACTTGAAGCATGTGTTAACTTGATGTTGCATACTGGGCTTTCTGAATAGTAGCCTTTTCCTGTGAGGAGTAGAATGAATAAGTTGGTATGACCTACTCAAGCTGTTAATGCTGCAGAAAAGCTGCTGGTTTGTAGCAATTTGCTTCTGCAGGGTGATTTTCTTCTGAATTGTATTTGGATTGAGTTTAAATTAACGGAGTAGTGCCATGATGTACTTGCAAATCAGAGTTGTAGGGATGCAATTCTAATGGATAGTAATTCAGGCTGCAAAATAGATATTTGTAAGCATCTTCTGTGGTCTTTGAAGATGAGAAACTGATAAGACTGTTTAGTAACACATTGCATGTGTATAGGCACAGATCAAAGGAAATTTAAATCGATCACTCATGAAGGTTTTAGTGGGAAGTATTGGTTTTCTTTTGTATACAGGGTTACCAAGTGCTCCTGGAGGACTGTAATTGCACAAAAGGCATTGAGCAGGTTCTTGTCATGTGGCTCAGCTCCTGAACTTGAATAAACTCCAGTGACCTCATTGGTGTGCACTCAGATTACTTGTTGGACATCATTAAGAGGCAAGAATCCAGGTTTTGTTCCATTTGATTGCAAGAGGACTGCAGCCAAAAGGCTGAGGACAGGGCTGTGACTTTCCTTGTAGATGAGGACAGAGCCTTGACACATCAGTAGCAGATGTATTGCTCCTTAAAGGTTGCAGCCAGAGTCTTAACTTCAGTTGCAGTTTATGAAGTAAATCACAATGGCCCAACCAGTGGGGCTGAATCCAGCTTGTAGGCTGCTTCCCTCTGGTCCTGCCTTGTCCCAAATGCAGGAATAGAAACTGAACCAGCAGAGGCAACGTGAACCCACTGCATGATGCCCTGTGGTTGTTCAGAGCCAGACTGGGGAGGCTGAAGTGGGGGTTAGAGGTGAATATAAAGTCCCAGACCTGCTAGTTTCTCTCTGTGCATGGGATGGGTTCCTCACTTACAGCTTTTTACTTCTTCCCTCTTTACTTTTGCAGGAAAGTCAATCTGTCAGTTCCTGCTTTAAAAGGAGGGTTCATAGCTCTGAAGCCTGGCTGGGTGATCCAGGTGATTCTGGGTAAGATGAGATATTAAGTTTTTTTTTAGTAGGGGGTGTGGGGGTGTAGGTGGAGGAAGAGGAGGGCAGAGTAGTGTAGACAGTTCAACAGTACTTGGTTTGTTCAGGAAAGTCCTTTGTGGCTAAGAAGAGACTGTCATGTCATGCATGGCATGACACGACAGGCTGCACCGCAGGAGACATCTTGCTGTCGTATTCATGTTATACAAAGCTTAAACTGAGGATTCTCCTTCAGGTCTCAATTACCTATGCTCCTGTGCTGTATCTTGAGGGTGGTTGTGGTTTCCTTGCTGGTTACAGTTTGGCTCTGTCACAGGTGCTTGCAAGACCTCTGTCCAGTTACTGCTGTGACTGCAGGGCAGGGAGAGGAAATCCTGGGATGACTTGCTTGCAGTGTTTGGAGATGCATGCTTAAGGTGTAGTATTACAACAGTCCATCCCTTTCCCCAGCTGTGCTGTCTTGTTTCCTTCTGGGAGCCAATCTGTTCATCCAGACAAGAGTTGATCTAGCCGAGAACTAGCATCAGAACTAACCCAGGAAAATGGTGTTTGCCAGCTCACCTCCCTAGTGTGACTGCACAGCAAATGAGTGCCTGGCCAGCACGGAGAGGGTTGTGGGAGCATGTATCTGGGACAGGTTGGACTGACTCAAATTTAAGCTGATTATAAATGCACTCTGAGATTAGGATTATGTATTTTATTCGGACAAAAGGATTTCTCTTGTTAATAGCCAAAGCTATTTGTTGCACCCTCTTTTATACTTAAGAAAGGAACTATAACATGATTCTGCACTTGCTCTTTCAAAGGATGAGTGGAGAAAGGCTTAACCAAAACAAGAGATTCGTGGGAGCTGTGCAGTTTAACCCGTAATAGTAAGAAAACAACAAACCGCAATGGCAAGTGGCTATCAGGATAACTCAAAGGTATATAGGTGGCTGATCCCCTGTTCCAGCGTATCATAGTGAAAACATCTTGGTGTCATATCGCTCATAAGAGATAGGCAACTTGTCTTGTAGCTGTCTCCTGCCTGCAAGGGTCTGTAGAAATAACACAGCTACTTCTTTTACACAATGTGTTGGACCTGCCTTTAAGGCAGGCCACTGCAGTGCTAGTGTGCCACTATCTAAATAGGAGGATAGAGAGGAAGAGAGGCCATTGCTACTTGGGGTTGTTTTCTTTGCAATACAGAAGCTGACGGCTGCTCTCGTGTTCTCTTCCATTGCACTCGAACGATGTCTGGCTATGGATAGACAATAGGCAGGCTGCTGCCCTCTGTAAATAGCCCATTGTACGCCGAGAGTAGGAGCAGCAAAGAACGGCGGAGTCCTGCCAACTTGGGTCGTTGCCTTGAGATACTGGTTCTGCTGTAAAGAATGAGTCTTGGGTGCTGCGGGGTGTGTGTGTGAGCAGAGAGAGCTGGCTTTGTCTGAGCTGTCCAGAACTCCTTAACCGAATTGATATGAGTTCGGAGGGATACTTTCATGGGCTGGATTTTGGGAACCGCTGTTCCTGTGGAGGTGGCCAGGACAGGTAATTATCTCTGAAGCAGTTTTGCCCTGTTATTAAAAGCACTTTCCTGTATCTGGTATTGTTTCTAAACTTAAAAGCAAACAAAGGTCTACTGGTTGCATTGAGGAAAAAGTGCTTTTGACCTCAAACGTTGCCCATGCTGCTCCAAGCTTTTTGCTACATGTAGCAACCTGAGTATCACAGACTGGTACTTACCTCATCCAGGATCTTCTTCCTTTCGGTCTCCAGCTGTGACTTCCAATCATTTGCTATGTCCTGTCTTGCACAGGGGCTGAGTTTCTGAGTCTCTTCCTTGTGATCCAGATCCTGTCTGGATGAGAAACAGCTGCAGGATCTGAGTTTGGCTTTTCTGCTTGTCTTGAGTGAGCAGACTTAGCTGGGTCCTTCCTTGAGAAAAAGGAGTGAAAGACAGATCCTAGCTCCACTGGGAAGATCTTTGTACCTCAATCTAAAGGCTCTAAACCGCTCTGCTTGGTCATGGTAAAGACCCTGGATGTCTGATGTGAATGGAGCATAAGCCAAGTAAATACTGAGATGGATCAAGGAAGGCTGGGAGGCACTGAAGCCTCCTTTCTTGATGGGGCATATTTGGATGCATATGTTAAGAACATGAATTTATTCTCCTTCTTGCATCTGGCTTTGTCTTAAATGCAGAAAACAAGAGTTGATATGACTTAGCAGGTAGTGTTAAAGCTGGGAATTGCTTAGTCTTGCAGATAACTCTGTCCTAACCTTGTTTTTTGTGCTGATGAGACAGAAGGTGTAATAAAAAAATGTCATCCCTCAATATAAACCTAAGCAGTAAAATGTTTCATTATAACTGATAACTTGCAGTATAACTGCTCAAGAAAGGTTTTATGTTACAGGCTGTTCTACAAACAACTGGTCAAAGAAATGAAAAGTAGTGGTGTGTATCTCTTCTCTTCGCCTAGGCTCAAACCATAGCAGCTACATAGACTACAATGGGACTCATGTGAATGAAATTATCATGTTTACTTCAGTTCTTGTTAGCTGTAATGGCACCACAGCCTTTTGAAAGAGTAACTCTCTAATTACATTGCATTCCTAAATCATATAGTGTGTGTGCAGGACACATCATGACTAATGCGGAGAGGTCAAAGGTGCTTATTGTGGGGCTTGAGGAGGAGAGAGCTAAGCTTGCTCTTAGCCCTTATGTACACTATAGCCCCCTTTTTCTAGTTTCATAATTTGGTGTCTATGATGTACACAAAATTAACTAGTAAGCCAAGGCTTCCTTGTTGGAATGAGTTTTTATTCTTGCTGTTCATCTGTGTATATTAAAACTTAAGAGGTAGCTTTCATGCCTGCAATGCTAATGAGTATGATTTGATGCATAAAAAGCAACAGCATGGTAATACTAACTATTAAGTCAGTAATTAATTTTTTTAAATCTCTTTACGCCAATGGAAGATGAAGTTCCTTGTTAACATATTCAGTTCTTCTCTACCTTCCATCATAGCCTGATGTGTTCTGGATTTTGAGTATAGTCTGCTGTGTATCACAATGCAAATAACCAAAAGGCGTTTCTGTATTATGCACTGCATATCTAGGTGATGCAGCCCTGTACCCTGAGGCTATGCCATGAAAGAAAAGGGCGGGGGCTGAGGGAGAGGGCAGCGCCTGCAGGCTGGGAGTGCTCCATGGGTCCCGGACCCTTCCAGAGATGGAACTTGATTCCATCCTGACACTGCCCCCATCCGTGACCTTACTTCAGCCTGTCCTTCTGCTAATATTGAGAAACCATGGGCCCTTTGAACTAACTTCATGGCTTTTTTTGCTCTCTCTAGCAAATCCTTGTCCAAATACTGGTTAGACTTTTTTGTGAACTAGACAACTCTCGGGCTGCCTGGCTGAATAACTGATGGCAGCAGTAAAGATTTCACGGGCAGACTGTAAACTGGAGACTTCCCTGTAGAAATCCGAAATCTTCTTAGCCTGGTGTGGTTGGTTTTAAAACTAATAAGCATATAATTCTGCCTGTTTGGATTTCAGCGTCTCCTACGCTGCCATCCTGCAGCGGCGTATTGTCGCGCAGTACGTTCTAGCTGTTTAAACGCCCATTTTGACATTCTTTAGGTCCTTTGTTTGCTTTTTATTGTCCGTCGGAAATGGCTGGACCTGAACTACCTGAGTAAAGCGCCTCAGCTCTTCGGGCAAGCCGGGGAAGTGTCGCTTGCCCCCACCCCACCCTGACAGGGGCCGTTGTCAGCCGCCCCTGGGTGGCGGGAGGCTGAGCCGGTGACAGGCGCCTGTGAGCCCTGCTGCCAGGCGGGCCGGGGCAGGCAGGGGCGGGCAGGCAAGGCAGGGCAGGCGGGCACCCTTCAGCGGGCGGTGGGGTGACTGGGTGCGAGCTGCCATTGGCCCTGGGCAGGCCGGCTGCCTGCTGCTTACCTCTCACCTAGTGGGCAGGGGCTGGTGGGTTTGGCATGTGACAAATGTCCCGGGAGACCTTGGCCGTAGAGGAAGGAGAGCACCAGCTGAGCTGGCTGCAATGCTTCGCCGCCCCGCTCCCCGCCTGCGGCTAGGTCTTGCTGTGGAATATCCATGTCAGGGAGCGCTGGCGGGGAGCAGCCTCTTTCAGCTCTTCCTTCTGTGTGAACGTGACAAATCAAATGTGCTTCCTGTGCTTGATTATGTTGCTGTGTGCTGCTGCCTTGGGCCTCCCTAGATGCCGCTTTAGTCTGCCTCATGACCAGAGATAAATTGCTGGCGTGCTGCTGGGAGAAATGGGAAGCTTGCTAGCGTAGAGGAGCTATGGGAGGGCACTGGCTTTGAAGGCAGCGTGCTTTAGTGAGCTTTCTGTGCATGACTGAAGGGAGAGTAGAAAAGAGAAAGAGTTTATTTTACTGAATTTAAGAGATGAAACATCCTGTTCTTGCTATGCTACTGTAGGATTAGGATGCTCTCTGTTACGTTAATGCAGGCAAGTTAACATCTTGTAGCCCCGCCCTCCCTCTTTCCTGTTTGACACTTGCTGTTTAAACAGTCTTACAGGACAGCTACTCCGCAAATAACTATTTTGCATTTGTGAAATGCTGTCCTAAAAAAAAAAAAGGGCAAAAGTTTTGTTAAAATGCCATGTCTGTTAGAAGTAATATTAAAACCCTGAAGAAATTGCCTCTTGTCAGCCTCACCTGTCTTGTCTAGAGTGTGAACCAGTAATTGCTTGCTTACTTAATTGCAGCACAGAAGTCTAAAGGCATTGCCTTGCCTAGTTGCAGATCAAATTATTTTGATAGTGGTAAGCCAGTAGGACAAAGCATACATCACTCTCCCACAACAACAGTGAATCAAAAGGGCATTTCAAAACTTTGTGTGTGATTTTTTTCTTTCATATCAACAGATTCCTGCATCAGGACAACCGCATTGAACTGCAATGCAAGCACATGAGTTGTTTAGACACCTACGAATGCCAGAACTTGGGGATGTCAGACAGTATGTGCGCACCCTTCCGACAAACACGCTGATGGGCTTTGGTGCTTTCGCAGCTCTCACAACCTACTGGTATGCAACGAGACCAAAAGCACTAAAACCACCATGTGATTTAGCAATGCAGTCTGTGGAAGTAGAGGTAAGTGGCACTTTATGGATGCTGTTGCTCACTGAATTTTGAAGCCTAAAGGTGGCATTGAAAGAGACCAAACAGTGATTTACACAGGAGTTTTTCTAAACTTGAAGTGTGTGGGGAATATGTTTCAGGGCATGGTTTGGTTTTTTTGTTTTTTTTTTTTTTTTCCCCCCTCTGAAACATGGCTTGAATTCAGTTTTTTGGCTTTCTGAATTTGAAAACTCGTTTGAGGGTTAAGGTCATAGTGGTAGTAACTAGCATGGGAGAAAAAGACTTTGTGCTGAGAAAATGGAGCTTGTGATCTGACTGATGGCAGGAAACTTGTGCATGTTAGAATTGGCACGGTGTAGTTTTCAATTCCTGGCCACATGTTTAGGTGGTGACCTATTAAATTAGGTCTTGGGGTCAGAGTATGTATGCTGATGTATACTGATGAGGCTAATACTTTTCTGTTATAATATTTAGTTTATAATAGCTGACAGATGAGACTTTATATTGGGTTACAAGCATGAAGAGGGTACTAATTGTCCTCAAATGATCTGTGGAAAGATATACTAGTCCTGCCAAGAGACCCCAGCCTTAGAGTAAGTTGAAATTAAAGCAACCACCTGCTATACTCTGGATATACTAGCTTAGCTCTTGTCTTATGCTTTGTAGAGCCAGACAGAGTTGCTGTTAGGTGGTGCTTTTTAATAGTGAAGTCAAATACAGAAACAGTCTGACTGGGAGGAACTGTTGCTTAGAAGCAAATATAGACAACTGCTTACATGGCTGGGCTTTCCTGAACAGCAGTTATCAATTCCCCTGTTCACTACAGAGTCAAGATTTTACCACTACAGAGTCAAGATTTTACCATTTATTTCATTCTTTCAAGAGTGCCTCTGTATTTCTTCAGGTTAGACAAGGTGTTTCTTCCTTTTGAAGGAAGGAGAGAGCTTTGAAAGGTTGTGATCTTCAAGGGAGATACTTAAAAAACATAGGATTGTAAAGCTGATAGTTTCCTGGATTAGTCTTGATAGTCAGAAACTACCACTATAGATTTTTTTTTTGTTATATATACTTGCAACTGAAGTCTCCCTTTACAGCACATTGTTCTGTGTGGATCGACTGCATCTAGTTGTCCTGTATCAAATACAATTAACATGACTTCTTGTGCTTAGGAGTAAATGTGACTACAAACTGATGTAAGCAAATGTAGCAGAGCAGTTTGAAATTTATAGTAGCTAAACTTTCATGAACTTTAGCAAAACAAACTCCTGTCATAGCCTCAAATCAGGTGGTTTCTTGGCAATGTTTCCTGATATTGAGGAATGAAGTGTTAGTTGAGCCTTCCATTCAAAAGTTTAGCTGGTACCGTTTATTTCCTAATCTTCTTCCCAGTATGGTGGTATACAGTAAGCTTACTGACACATCATGTTGCTATAGCAAGTAATGGTCTGCTATTAGATGTACACAAAGAGGAAACAAAAATATGTCCTGGCAATGTGATAATTGCCAAAAATACCTCTTTTCAAGGAACATGTGTAGAGTGAGGATCCAGAGGTTAGATCTTCTCTTGGTGAGCTTTCCCAATCCTGACAGCAGCCACTTAGACAGTGAGTGGAGTTGTCTTGTAGAGCAGCACATTTTGGTGGCTGGAATAAACTAGCAGTGAAAGCTTTCCAGCTGTGGAGGGCCTCACTAGTCAGTACAGACTTCAGCAGATCTGGGGGCTTTGCATTGGAAGATGGTAAAACAGTGGCTCTTAGCTGGCCGTAAAACCAGTGGCAAATGCTTATTTGCTTGATACTCTTGACAGTGGTCTCAGTTCCCTGCCTTTACTGCTTCAAGCTAAATTGTTTGTCACTGCTGGATTCTGTGATTTAAATCATTCTTTGGTAGTATGAGACTTCACTAAACTACTTAATGCATCATTCATCCCTATTGTACTAATTAACATCAGCTCTCTGATCAGAGCAAGATAGGCATAACAGCATTATTTTTCATGGCCTCTTCTGGAAATAAATTCTAGTAGGAAGACTGAACAGTAGTAAAACTTAAATGAAAAACAGCTGAGTGTGTTAGCATGTCTTGGTCATAAGAGCTCAAACTTTGAGAACGTGTTGAAATAAGCAAGATCTGTCCAGTTTTGTTTATTGACAGTTCAGATACAGCTCTTAATGTAATGTTGTAAACTGTATCAAACTGTAATCAAACTGTATGTTTTGAAGCAAGTTTCAAGTGTCTGTTACAACTGGTACTTTTATAACAGTAACAAGAGTATAATACAGTGCTTGGAATTCAGTTTCTCACTATATTTTGCTTAGAATTTCACTTCACTTACTCCATTCTCTTATACATGTGTTAAGATGGATTGTCACTTTCACAGAAGAAAAATGTCAAATACTGCTCTGAAGTTATGTCTTAACATATTTTTTTCTGGCTAAACAATACAATATTAAAAGAAATAAGCACTGTGCTCCAAAAAAGACATGGCAGAAGGCAATTCCTCTTCTCTGTTTTAATATCTAATCTACCTGTTCATTTAATGATAACAATTTTGAACTATAAATAAGCTGCTTAATTCTTAGTTGTGACTTATTTCCTTGGCCTCTAACAAAGTTACATGAAGTCACTGACTGGAGTAGGGTTTCTACATGTTCTGATAATAAATCTTGATAACTTTATATGGGAGGAAAAAGATCCTATTTACTGCTGTTCAGGTCACTTCCCATCTCAGAAAGCCTTGATTTGATAGGCCAGCACCCAGTGACCCATTTTAACCATCACTGAGTGAGCATAAAGATTGCATGCTTAGTTGAATATCAGTACAAAGAGTTACTGAAAGTATCAGCTCTTCTAGAGCAGATGCCACAATTAAAAGATGTGGAGTACAATCTTTAAAGTATGCATACTACAGTTACATTTCACTGAAAGAAACCCTCTTGTCTTCAAAGCTCCCAACCTGATCTCTCTTCAGGGGAACTTCTCAGAGGTATAGGTGACGATCTTTCAGGATCCACTTGAATCCCTTGTCTGTAGGATGGGAGACAAGATTAATGAAGAATAATTCTAAATAAAGTCTGACTAGTGAGACTGCATTGCTGAGACTCATGCTATACTTGAACATGCACTACACTATGAATTTCAGTGCTATAGTAATGGTAGAAATAGGGCATTAGTCCTGTGTTTTGCAAAGCTTGTGCACTCTTAAGGTCTGTAGTTGTAGGCACATGTGAATCTGTCTGCTTGTAGATTGCTGTTTCCATTGGTGACTGGTAGCTGAACAACTCTGACTATTGATTTGAGTGCAGGTGTATGGCTGTCAAATATATTTAAGTCTTGCTTTAAAAACCCAAATATTTCTATTTGACTCAAGTTCCACTAAAGCATGTAGAAGGATAGGATATAAACAAACACTAGAATGTCAGTATTTTCTAGTAATAAGAGTTTGGATTTGTGACTCTGGCTTTTTTTTCCCCTTAAGAAAAGACATTCAAATATGGAGAGAGGTATTCAACTCATGAAAACTTTTAAACCTACTTACATTCTCCCGATACATTACTAGAACTCTAGCTTGCCTTGTCTAATCAAGTGATTCTTGAAAGACATGTGCTCATGTCCCTATTAAACAATCAATTTTAGCTGTTGTGTGCTTACCTAGGGATTAGCATGCTTAAAATTACATGGCTGGTTTGAGAACTCTAGTTTATACTTCCTGCTGCTCAGAATATCCACATTGAGGTGACCTAAGCACCACTGCTAGTATACTTTCCCTCTCAGAAAAATGGAAGCTGGGCCTCTTGCCTCTAAGGCATGGTGGAGACAACACTGTGTTTTGACATTACTGCTAATCCTAAGCAGCCTGTGTCAACAAGAAGCAAACCCATGGCTTGAACAAAAGCAGCTATTTTATGTGACCCAAATAGGCATTGATAGAGTAATATACGCCTCTGTTGTAGACTAAATCTGTTTCTTTCAGCTGCTGCTATTCTGAACCAATGCCAAGGTTTTACTTGATGTCCAGCACTTGGCTGTGTAATGGGTCAGTTTCCTGCAACTCCCTGAGCTGCTGCAAGGGCTGCCTTACATGAGTAACCAGAGGCTGTTCTCGCATTAATAAGATTTTATTGTCTGGCTCCTTAAGAACACTTTGGTAACACTGACAGCCCTTTTGAGTGCTTATCTTTGTACTAGACAGATCTGTTAGATCCCATTCAAATAACTTGTGTGAAATCAGCCAAACATTCTAGTCCTGAGATTCAGGTGTTTGGTGGTTGTAATGACCTGTAATTTTTAGAAGAGTGTGCTGTGAACAGAACTTTCCCTGATATTGCTCAAATATTCTGGATAAGAACCCTTTGGACAGGCCCTTAAAATAGTAGTTCTTTCTACTCTCAAGCAAAATGTAGGCCAATACCATAATATTGCCTAGTAGATGAGTTCAAACTGGGAGCATAGGTAAGGTCTAAATGATCTTCAGCATATCCAGGTGTATTTCACTGCATTTCTGAAGAATAACATTGAACTCCTGATGGTCTTCACACAAGGAGCTGGGTGTTTTTCAGCAAAACTCTTACTCTAGGGCTGTTGAAAATTCAGTTAATGTCACTTTACTTTGGGAAGAAGAATAAAGTAAGCAGAACCATAAGTTGGTTATGTTATCTTTTACTGAAAACTCATGAGAACTGATGGGGTCTTTTTAATAGTAGTCTGTAATACAGTTTCTGTTTTTTCAGAAGGACAGTGCAGTCAGTCTTGTATCTGAGCAATGTGCTCTCTGTCCGAGTCTCATCCTCAAATTTGTTTAGTGCCTCAGGCCCTGCAAAAACTGCTTTTGTGGTGCTGAGTAATAGGGTGTGTAAATAAGACAGTAGTAGCTCAGATAAGGAGAAAACAAATATTTCTTGACTGTTGCCAAAGGACAGCTTAGGATATTATATTTCACCTGACACAGGAATTGTAGCACATCAAACACAGTACTGATACATTGCACTTGTTGACATTACCTATGACTGTGGTTACAAACTACGTACACTGTGTGATCTTCTTCAGGGATGGTAAAACTGGGAAAATCTAGCAGCTGTCCTTCGTTATTGTAGAACTGTGAAACCAGTGCAATAAAGCAAGCAGTCTTGCTTTTCTTTCCAGGCAGAGACATGTCCTAGTGATTTGTTTATTTTCTATAGAGTAGATGTTGGTTGGAGTGCAAGTATGCTCTTGAATTTCTAATGTTACAAATTTTTAGAGGTAAGGCCGTCATTAACTTGTTCTGGGTCATGTTCACAGTGAATATTTGTGCTTACTGTCAAAGGAGTGGCAAGAACTGCATTACGCATAGCATTTTGCTAAAACAAGTTAGACTTGTTTTAGTGTTAAAATATTTTTTTCCTCTCTGATATGCCTTTAATGTGCTAGCTGCTTTCTGTGGACAAGGGCAATATGAAATCTTCTGCAGATAAACCTGTGTTTGTCTAGCTTATACATGAACAGATGCTCTCTGGTCTTCCAGGGTACTTTGAAAACAGAAAAATAAAACAATGGCTGGGAAGAGCCTATGATTGCATATTGAATAGGTTTTTGATGTTGTGGATGATGGCACAATTCAGGCACAGATTTAGTTAGTCCAGGATTTGACTTTGTGAAAGAGCCAGGAGTTGACTACAACCACTGATAGAGAACCTTATGCAATGTTTACCCAAGACCCTCTGTTTAACCAGCTAGGCTTTTCCTGCTAAGAACTCGCTTGTAGGTGTCTGTCATCATAGCAGAACTAATAAATGTGGCCCAATAGTACTCGGATAACTGTAAATTGTGGAACTTGATTGATATAAAATGAGATTTAGTCAGTCACTCTAAAAAAGGCTATGTTAAAACTATGAACTATTAAATTCTTTTATTGACTTCCAGTTGTAGCCTATGTAAATGCTCACCAGCTGAAAAACAATGATTTTAATCCTCAAGGTAGTATTGTCTTGACTGCCTCTAACTAGATCAGGAAGAAACCTTTTTTTGTAAGATGAAACTTTAAATTGGATTAAAGGACTCAATTTAAATCTGGTACAGGGTATTTTACTTATGATTAAGGTGTTGTTGACTACCCTTAAAATCATTTCAGTTTTGAAACCACAATTTGAAGTGTGATTGTGTTTTGTAATCTTCATGAGAAAAGTAGATTAGGATCTTGGCATTAATATTGTATGTAGAGAGAACTCTGAGGCTGGAGTGATTTTAGAAAGCTTGATGGAATTAATTATACTGTACACTGTAATAATAGAGTGAGACATTTCTTAGAAAAACCCTGTGACAAGTAAGGAGTGTCAAAGGGTGTTTTGTCATTCTCATTTGTTCTGTGCTATTGTAGGTAGCTGAGAGTAAGATTGTGCCTGACAGGTTTTTAGTAATGCAGGGACCAGTCTGACTCTTTAAACAATGTCCTGAGAAACCTTGCAGATCTCTCACCTGGTAGTGAAAAGAGCTGAAGTTCTCAAGCAGAATTTGCCAAGGCTTGTAACAAAACTTAATGGATGAGGTGTTTTGATTATTCTGGGAAACTCCTGTTCATTTATGACCAACAAGTGTGTCTGACCCTTCTAATTGGTTTTCTTAGGGTGGTGAGCATGCTCGAAGGTCGTCTCTTCTTAACAGTGATGAACCATTGATTTACTACTATGATGATGTGAGAACAGCTTATGATATCTTCCAAAGGGGTGTACAAGTATCAAGTAAGTCTAAAATTAAAGATAGTTTTTTGTACAATGTGAAGAACTTAAGGTCTGGGCTCTTTTGCAATGCAGTTTAGGCTAGGGGATGTCTGCCTCGCTATGTAAGTGTATTGGATATGAGCTTTCTTCAGGGCAAATTTAACTGTGACCTCTTGTGAAGCAGAGTTGTGTGAATAAAGTCAGTGCTGTGTTCCTTAGCCTAAACCAACTTTGCCTCTGTGTCCTTCCTCAGCTTCCCTCCCTCCCTCCCTCCCCACTAGGGGAAAAAAAAGGTTGCCTTCTGAAGGTGTCTGCAAAGAATCTAGAGGCTCAACACTGAGAGTGTAGTTAGCGTGATGTCAGGACAGAGGAGTCGGGGGTTAAATTTTGAGTAACTTTTATCTTTTTTTAGATAATGGTCCATGTCTAGGTGTTAGAAAACCAAACCAGCCATATGAGTGGATCTCCTATAAAGAAGTAAGTATTCTCTCTAACTTAGTGCTAGACCTGCTTTTGCTTGCCGAGACCATTGATACAACATCCAGTAATGTGATATAACAAATCTTAATTATTTATAGATGTTTTAAGTAGTAGCAGAATATTGCAGAAAGGTTCTAGTACCTGTTAGTGTCTTAAAGGAACAGCCTCAAATACGTGCAAGGGGGAGAAAAGTATCTTCTGCACTTGCTTGGTTTATTAACAGTTTTACTTCAGATTTTTTTGGGGTTATCTTGGCAGCTTTTAGCATCTCATTGCTGAATTGTTTAGAACTTAGACACTGCCTCTGAAGAACTGCAGCTTTGAGGTATTATTCAGGGACTCAGACTGCTACAACTTTAGGCGCTTGCTTCTGAGAGGCTCATTTTACACTAGGAAAAGTCCTATCTACAGATGTTACTTGTGCCTCTTGACAACTTGTCTCCATAGTGCTGAATGATAGTTGTATAGGGTGTTAACAGGTATGCTTCTAACTAGTAGCATGTTCCTTCATGGTCACCAAAAATCTCTTTATGCAAATCTTTAACAGCTCTGCACTTTTAGGTCATTCCTGATTTAATCAGTTATTGTCTTCAAATTTGCATAAACCTTGCCTATTGCACACTGTTAAGGTCACTAAACACCTTTTGTATGGAGCAGACCTTGCTTTTTCCAAGGTGATTTTGCTGGGCACTTGTTAAGTGTAACCTCTCTTTAATAAAGCTTTGCTGTTTGAGTCATGTGACTAACATGGATTCAGGTCATATGCTATATGGAAAGAATTTAGAAAATTGCCTTCCCGAACTTTATTTATAGAACTAGCTGGGTTTTGCCTCCTTATTCTCCCCCTTTTTGAAGGGAGAAATGCAATTCCCATAGGCACTGAATGAAGCAGAAGGATGGCGAATGTAGTGCTTGTGACTGAGCAGAAATATAATGCTGAATCATTCCAGGGTCACTTCTGGGGTTTAATACAGATACAACAAAACAGCCTTTTGTGTGTATGTATGAGAGCTTAACATTTAAACTTACACTTAACACTTTCAAGTCCAACTGTATTGTCTCTTCTGCTGCCTATTGAGTGCAAGCGTAGTTAATCTACAGTCAATGCAGTGCAATGGCACTGCAATGTTTAGGTTATCAAAGTCACAGAGGACATCCAAAATAGCCTAGAAAACTTCTGTCTATCTCATACCAGTTATTAGCCTTCTTTTTGTAAGACTTAATATACACCCCTCAATGCTGTTTTACCTTGATGAGCTTGCTCTCAATTTTTTTTGTCTTCTCTCTCTTTTTTTGCCCCTCCAGGTTTCAGACAGAGCTGAGTGTGTGGGCTCTGCGTTACTCCACCGAGGCTTCAAACCATCTCATGTTCAGTATATAGGAATCTTTTCACAAAACAGACCTGAGGTAGTTTAATTGACGGCGTGTGTATTGGTGGTCTAGCTGTTACTGAAGTGGCATGCTCTTATATCTGTTGGGTTTTGGCAGTGTACTGAGCTTCCCTACTAAGAGTCCAATTGGTGTTGGGACAAGGCTAAAGGCTGACAGGCTGTAGACATGGCATCTTTAAGAACCAAAACTGATAACTGACACAATTGTTAATGTCTTATATTGTGTTTTTTTGCTCCCAGAGCTCAATGTAGAAGGCTGGAGAGCAGGAAGAGAATCAGGGAATCAAGAATTTAACTCATTCTCTTCTCCTCTTTCCAGTTTATAGAGGAGGCCTGTTTAATGAGAAGCTAATGTGGTACTTAGCAAATGGTGATTACATTCACTTTCTCTTGAAAAGTGACACTGGAGTATAAGGTAATTGAAAGTGGTTGGAAGCCACAAGGAGGTGTTTAAACCCTTCAAAACACAAAGAAACACTTAGTGATTAAATATCTGGACAAATAGAATATGGCTAAAGGTGATTGTTCTATCTCTGCCAAAGGTCTTGGGCACAAAGATTCTGGGAGGGAGAACTACTGATGAAGGGAAAAATTGAAAATTAATTGCAGTTCAGTAAAGGGGCAGAAAGACTAAACAAAGCAACATAATTAAAGATCACCTGACAAAGCAAAGTGATGTTATGAACCTGAGACAACTATGGGGATATATAGATTGATCAGCTAGTGTCTATTCATTTTAATCCAGAAATGATTCTAGATTGCTGTTTCTAAAGATATTATGAAATATTCAGTAAACATTTATTCTCTAGACTTGTTTATTAAATCTATTTAATAGGACTGAACTTCCCTAACCTATGTTTGTGCTTAGTAGCTTGAGCTGGTACTTGCTGCATTAAGCTAGTTTAATCCAAATCTGTATTAAGACAGGAGGCTGGTTCTTGAGTTTTGTCAAAAATATGCTGTCCATTTTGATTAAACACTCCCAGCTGGATGCCATTATCTAGAGCCATCTACAGTGTTGACAGGGTTAGAAGCTATATCAGTGCCTCAGTTGTGCTGGACAACAGCTTGCTGTTGGATCTCTTCTGATTTCAGTTTGTCACTGAGCCTTCCCTGCTGTCATTAAAATGCAAGCTGTGTGATAAGTGACCTTCACCCCCTTCCTCCTCTCCCAACCTACACCACAAAAAACCCCCTAATTCTAGCCTTGTACAGATGAAGAACATTTTTTTTCCAGACTCCTAAATCTGGAGTAGTTTTCTGCTTGGATTTTCCTGCTGGAATTCTGGTTCTAACAGCTACAGTTTTATTTCCACATTAAAAAAGGCTGGGATATCACCAACTAGGAAGCTGTTAAATGACATCGTAATACAGACTCTTCGGTTCAGTCTCCTGTGCTTGTAACACTGTGAACTGGCAGTAGAAAAGGGATCCAGGTGTTAGTGTTGTGCCAGTTGTTTCTGTATAGACCTTTGGGTGCAAAGTCTTTGACTGCTGGGTCAGTGGGTTTTCTGAAGGAGAGCACAGAAGTGCGGTCTACTCTTGGATCACAGAGGCAAAATGTGCTTGAGTGCATTGCTCCAGTAGGCTTTGAGTTGGGTCAGGAATGAGCTGTCAAGTCTTGTTTAAACCAGCAATTTTAGATCTGGGATTTTCCCTGCTGAAAACTACAGGAGGGGTGTTGTGACATCCCCAACATAATCACTAATCCAGACAGGAGACTGTGAATTTTTTTGTGTGAAATGATTCACATTTCTCAGTTCAGGGAACAACTGCTGGGGAAATCCCCTAATGGGGAAATCCTAGCATGTCAGATGCTTAAATATTCACTAAGAAAACAAACTTGGATTTATGAATACAAATATTACTTTCTCTTTGAATAACTGGAAAATAGATGATCTTTTCTGCAAGCAAGGAAGTTGTGTTTTGGATTGTGAAATACAGTGTCCCTTAATAGAAGTACAGAGCCATGTCAGAAAACAAATTGAAACTTGTAGACTATTGTCTGTATTGAGTACTAGTTGCTTGCTTGGGCTTTGAGAGAGAACTCAAGTGTCGAGTTTTGATATTTGTATTTAAATACTCTAACTTTAGAAGCTAAAATGGCTTGGTAGTCCAGAAAATACAGATGCTGGTTGTTGTATTGAGAATGATGGTGTGCAAGAATTGTTGGAGGCTGCAACAGGAAGATTCTATCACTGTATGCAGCTTCTGAAGACTACTGTAGTAGACCCCCACCCTATTAAAATAACTACTAAACTTCAGGCTGCTGACAGCAATACAGCTGCCCCCTTTTACATGTATAAGTAGATGCTATGTAGGAAGAATTATTCAGTGGACCCTTTCATGGCTGGTATAGGTGTGCCTGCTTAGACTTACCAGTATGTCTAATGTCTGTGTGAAAGTCTAGCTGGCTAACAGCTGGCCTTGTACTAGTTTTGTAAGAAGTCTTTTTGGACTAAGAGGTGTAAAACTTACCTATTGCTTAAATGCTTTCAGAAAAATTCCCTGTGTTTAGGGCTGTCTCAGTCAGGAGAGAACTTTAGGAAACTTGCCCCTAATAAACAGTTCATAAAACTGAGATTTGGCAACTTTGTTAACATAGCCTCTATATTAGATATTAAATGGAATAGCCAGCTGAATGATGATTAAACTTGTCATCATATGGGGGTGAGGTAACTGGCTAGTGTCCTGCAAAAACACTGGGAAGTGTGACAGTTTGGAGGTGGGGAAGGGAAACAAGCACCCCTGTTAATGCAATCTTGTTGAATTCTAAGTTCTGATCACTTTTAAAGATGCATGTTGTTTTGTTCCTGTAACTGCAACTGACTAAAGGTACTGTACCTGAGAATTTTTGTCACTCTGATGGGGAAAAACTGAAATATTCCAATTCTACTGGCCTCTTCATGTGTCTGGAGGCTCCCACTTCAGGAGTTGCATGCTACCCTGTATTTTGGTGTAGCTAGTTTTTTAAAAAACAGTACCCAGCAGCTACTATCCAGAAAAAAAATTGCATGACTGTCTTGCCTTGATGGTACTTTGGATAAAATCAGGCTTGCTGTAAAGCATTGTCAGCTTGCATCACACACAAGAAGGCTACAATATCCATTATGTTTGAGTACTGCACTTGTTAGCAGGCAAATTCTTATTGCAGCTTGCAGGGATGTAACTGCATTTTTTTAGAAGTCTTCAGATTAGACTCCTTTCAAGAAGAAAGTTTTGAGAAATGCCGAGAAACTTTCTGGGGCTGGCTTTCCAAAGGACTTCTAGTTTAACTGCATGTGTTGCATGTCTGGCTATCAAATGAGATGCAGATAATGTAGAGGGTAAGAGTACTGTGCGTATATAAATCTAATGTATGTTAAGACATGAGCAAGTCCTTCACTGATTCATATGCTGTGGTAATACAGAATATTGAAAGCTTTGGCTACCTCAATGACCTAAAAACAAGAAAAAAAATTGTACTCTTACTGAAAGTCTCTTTCTGTTAATAGGTAAACTAAGGAGATGGTTAATGTTAACTCTTTTTCAAAAGTACTTAATTACTCCTGGGGCCAGTGTTGAATTTTATTGGATTGGATTCTTTCCCATAGCTTCTTATTGTTTGTTTTTTCTTTCCTCCTTCTACAGATAAAAATTTAGTAGGTCTTCAAAGTAAAAAATGATACAAACTGCCACTTATTTTTTTTAGAAAGACTTGTGCAAGTGACCTCTCTCCTATTAGCTTCCTTGTTAGAATCCAGATATGAGTAATTCTTGGAGGTCTGTTATGATAAGCAAACACATAGCAACTTGCATTTCTTCTTTTTGTGCAGTGGGTTATCATTGAACAGGGATGCTATGCATTCTCCATGGTGGTGGTGCCACTCTATGATACACTGGGAACTGAAGCAATTACTTACATTGTGAACAAAGGTAGGACACTTTCAGTAGTTAAGGAACTGATTGTATGATGGCAGAACTGTAGCTGCCTTCAGAGGAGTCTTGCCTTACCACATTCTGAAGTATGTATGGATCTACTCTAAACTCAACTTGTCATACTGATTAATGTTGTTCTCTTTCATCAGCTGACTTGTCATTGGTTTTCTGTGACAAACCTGACAAGGCCAAACTTCTGCTAACCAGTGTGGAAAAGGGGGAAACTCCAATACTCAACACCATTGTTATCATGGAGTCTTTTGGCATGGATCTTGTGGAACGTGGCAAAAAGTGTGGAGTGGAAGTCTTCAGCATGAGAGAAATAGAGGTAAGGACGCTTAACCTACTTTACTACTTTCATCACATTTACTTGTGGAGGAAGAAGACAGTGTCTGTTGAACAGATTTTAGGACTGTGAACAAAAAGTGGTGGATTAGTTTTGAAATAGTTAACCATCTCTTGGATTGAAGTTTACACAAAAAAAGTATATATAAAAAAAGGAGAACAACTTGCTAATACTATTTCACAATGCTCAAAATGTGAAAGTGTATATGCCAAGATGACAGAACGAAAGCTTGTTAACAGACCAGACTGAACATCGCATCTGAGTGTTAAGGCTTGCCCATGTGAAGCAGTAACATGGTAATTATGTTCTGTGACTAATACTTCAGAAGTACTTATTTCAAAAAGAGCCTGTGTAGGTTTTGGTCTTGTGAATAACGGCATCTTCCCCTGTACACTAGATCTACAAAATGTTTTCTGGGGGAGGGGGAAAATGGCAGTAAACTGTTCCAGGGTAACCTTATGGTAATGTAGGGGAATAAGACCTCCAAATTTTGGAAGTAGAAGCCATTTTGCTTAGCCACCTAATGTTGTCAAGTCTTGGTTGTGCTTTATGAAACTGGATTTAGCCTGGTTCCAGCTGGAGTTCTGGTGAAAGCTTGGCTCACTAGGACATGAGTATCTCCAGATAAGTGTACTTGTCTTGTGCAGGTGTCAGTAACTGGTGTGTAATACTTCATTTCACTGAACTTATTTTCACAGCAGTCTTAACTCTTGTTAACAGGGCCACCTTCTGGTAAAGATACAAAAATGCCAGGATGTCTTTTAAAAGACGATTAACTGTATCATAGCTTACTAGCCTCAGCAAGACTGCAAGGTTGAAGTGGGGCTAAAAACATTATGCAGAGTAAGTGCCTTATGTAGCTTACTGGCAAAAGGGTTGGGTTAAACTTGGAAAAAGATTGGCCCAACTGCAAGTTGGTACACAAAAATCAACATCTTTTCCTGAGTTGAATTCCAGCTTTTGGCAGAGGAAGATGCTTTCCACTGGATCTTCTAGCTACAGAAAAACAAAACCAGGCAGTGAATGTTATCTTTATGTTAGAAGTTTAGATGCTTAAGTAGTGACTTCCAGTAGTACTTCGTAGCTCTTAGGTAAAAATAACACTTGATGTTTGGATTAATGCAGTAATAGGTGCTCCAAGAGCCTCTTGTCTAAATCTCAGAAGTTAGGAAAACTTAAATATTTCTAATAGTGTTTCAGTGAGCAGGAATAAGTGTTGTCACTTTTTTTTTTAAAGGGGTAGAGGCTTTTAGTGTCTCCCAAAAGGCAACTGTGAACTGTTTAGGAGCTTAGATTAGAACAGAATGACTATTTCTAGCTTTAAGTCCTTGTTTTCTGGATTTCTGGCTTGAGTTTATTGCTCAGCTATGCTTTATAGGTTATGTAACCAGTTCCTCTGTGTATCTCCCAGAGGCCATAAGCTTGGTTTCTGATGCCTAATATCTGTATGTATGCTGTGGTTACTTAGAGCTGAGTAGCTGCAAATAAACGACCCTTCAATAGGAAGAGATGTTGGAGTTCTGTTCTAGGAGATCAAAAGTGTGTGGAGATCTTAGCTGTATATTCAGTAAATACTAGATCTTACTCAAAGTAGGCTGTAGGGAAGTATTGAGTTTCTGGTGGTATTTGAAGTGCAGATGCTGTTTTGAGCACAGTTGCATTGTCATAGTGGCAAATTTTTGCATAATGGCACTGTTTCAAAAGGGCAAGCTGACAGGTATGGGAATGTTAACTGTTTTCAGACGTTCCTTTTTTTTTCTTAAACCCCTTTGGGTAATCTAAGGGGTACATCATACTAAAGGAAGTGTAGGGCTAGTGAAGGAATGCATAGTGCTATTGTGTATTTGGAATGTAAAGCCAATGGTGAAGTTGATGTGTCTGCCCTCAAAGGGTGTTTCCAAAGCTATACTTAACAAAAGGTCCATTTTAATTTGCATAAGTCCTTAAGTGAGTATTGTTTTTACTCTTAAATAGGCATGACAGTAATAAGTTTTGATTTGAAACTCTAACGCTTGTAGATACTGAATATCAGCTTTCAAATCTTTCCTCTTAATCCTTACATCCCTGATAAAAGGATCTTCTTGGGATCCATTTCCTTCTGCCTAAAGAACTATGACATCATTAATGGTCAGGCCTGAATAATCCTAAGGAGGGAGAGGGAAGAAGAGGTTCTGGAGGAGAGAATCTTGTGCTCTTGACTCTACAGTATAAAAGCAGTACAAACCACCAATGACCCTTCATGGGGAAACTCAGTCTTCCTTCTTACAACCCTTCTCACAAGCAGAGATGTTGGTGCGAGGTGCTTACTGAGATGAATCTTGCTTCATATGTTCAATGGCTGTCAGTGGCACATGTCTTCTGCGTGAGGTATAGGACTGATTGCCTGCTATGGCTTGTCATAACACCGCTTAACCTTGAGCTTCTCTAGTGAGTGACTTCTGGTTTACTGGCTGGAAACCCCCCCTGAGTTCTAGATCAGTTATCACTTTTGTATTTGTGGAACATAGTATATATACTATATATCTTCAATACATCCTTTAAAGCCTTTGTTACTCTTTATAAGTTAAAATGCCTCAACAGGCAGTCTAAATAATGGAATATTATTGTGTTTGGTAAATTTAAAGCAAAAAAAGTAACATGCACATGTCTAAACTCTCTCCCTTTTCTCTCCTTTCTGTAGGAGCTGGGAAGAGCACACAGGCAAAAACCTATGGTAAGTATGAAATTAGTTCAAGTGACAATCTGAAGCTGGGTAGCATTCTGTAGATCAAACTAGCAAATCTCCCTATCTCCCATAGCTCAAAAATAACATTAGTATTTCAGTGTTTTGTCCAGGAAAATATTTTTCCTTGCTGTCTTAACCATACTAATACTTTCTTAACTCTCATAGCCTCCAAAGCCAGAAGATCTAGCAGTCATCTGTTTCACCAGTGGAACGACAGGTACACCTCATTACATTATGCAGAATTTATTATCCTGTATGTGCAAAATTAATTCAGAAGCCTTCCTACTGTTTTTTTTCAAGACTCTCCCCTGCTGCTGCATCTTTTTGGCAAGTAGTAGCTGGGGAAGTTTTATGGTAAGGCTCCCTTTGATTTTTCCCATTGATCAATACAGAGTTGCAGTGTTGGGGGGTGGAGGTGTTAACACTTTTGGGCTTGGAAATAAGTACTGAACTGGTATTTCCATTATAATAAGGGCTCTGCATCAGACTTGAGATTTCAATTCTTCCATAGTCTTTTTTTGTACTGTATTAGCAAAATCTATTCCTTAGCTCTAAGCAAACCTGCTGTAAGACCAAAACAGGACTGTCTAGATGTCACACACTTGACATTTGTGAGTTAGTAGCCAGCACTGGCAGGGAGGGAAAAGGAAGAGTACAACAACAAGCTACATTTTTAAAAGCAGATGGGAGAACAGAAATTAGTCTGGGTTTGATAGCTGCATCTTCACAGAAGTGTTGAATTTTGAATGAGAAGTTTATCCAAGAAACATGACAATTTCTTAAAGGTTTGCTCTCCTATGAAATTTGAGGACTTAAGCACAAACTTACTACTTAACTGTTACCAGCTGTTCTTGAAAGTGTGTTAGTAAGTTCTCTGCCTTTGTTTAACCAATATACAGAGAAAGGTATTAATATCAAAGGGACTGATTGATTGAAAAGCTATTAGATTAGTCTTACCACTGCTTGGTAACCTAAAGGATTTAAAAATTTCACTGTTGCGTCCTGATGTGCTTCTTCCTTAGGAAACCCCAAGGGAGCTATGATCACTCATCAAAACATAGTCAGCAATGCTTCAGCTTTTGTGAAAACTACAGAGGTAAACTGCAAAGGTTAACATTGTGGATTTGCATGAAGGGAAGAATCTCAGGAGTAAAACCAACATTGAAATCTCATTAACTTTAGGCTTAACTTTTAGCAAGATCCAGGTGAAAATGTAACTTGACAGCACTCTGCCCATGCTAGGTCAGAAGTCAATGTCTACTGGTTTCTTAGCCCTCCCCAGGGATATGTTGTGGGACAGAGGGCTCAAGTGGGTCCTGCAAAAGGTTGTCCTGCCAGTGGGAACCCCTGAGGCATGACCTGCAGCTTAACTGAGCTATGCCAAAGCGACTGCAGATGTGCAGGCTCCCACCTACAGCCTGCCTCTGTCAGGGTCAAGAACCTGACACATTTACAACTTGGTCTGATCCAAGCAAAAAGTTATAAAGGTCTTGATGTGGATCTACATTACATTCTGCCATGGGCTTATAGTGTTTGTCATTAGTGCAAGCTCTGTATCAGAGGGTTTGTGTGGAGGCTAACCTTTTCCACTAAGGATGGGAGAAGCTATAATATATTTTAACCCCCCAAAATACTTAAAGCCCTTGCATAAATGACTCTGTATCTTTACTTGATACAGTATGAACTTTTAGTTTACAGTAGATTGCTGGTAAAGTTCATCTGCAGGCTAGCTAAGAAGGCTGTTCTAACACATACAGATGTACTTAAGTATACAACTGTACTTATTTTGCCAAGTACTCTGCATATGGAATTGTTTTCAAATTAGGCAGCTGGTCTCACAATTAGATCATGTAAGGTACTGTTGATATCAACCTTATGGTAAATTGGATAAGCAAACTTTCTGATCTAAGATGAAAGTGTGTATTTTTTTAAACCCCTAAGACATACTACTTTAACGTTTTTTGTTTCCCCTCCTCCCAATGTGTATAATGGAACTTACTGTGGTTTCTATCAGAATTTGTTTCTATTCGTAATCATATGAATGATGGGTTGTAATAATCTGGTCAATGTACTCAACTCTAAAAGATTACCATTTCTGCAATGTGTGTTTACTCATGCTAGAAGTCGTTGCTGTAATCTTTTTAATGAGAGACAGACAATGCAGCTTCATTACAAACAAAACTGAAGTGAGGGCCATGCTTTAGAGTTTAGATGCTAGATCCTATTGCTGTGTTTAATTTAGGCAAAATAGAGAATCAATAAGAATTAATTTTAATTTTACTAACACTTTCAGAAAACATTTATGCCTTCTTCTGATGATGTTCTGATATCATTCCTGCCCTTGGCTCATATGTTTGAGAGAATTGTTGAGGTAAGCATCTGTTTGTTGTACTGATCTATTGAGAAGCTTGCTTTTCTTACAGAATGCATGTCTCTTCCCAGTGATACACGCTATTCCTTTTTGACTCTTGCACATGTGTACGAAAGCTTGAGGTAAGGTTCAGGAAAACAGTATCCCATAAACAATATCCAGTGAGTACTAAACAATTGGTTTTCAGGCCAAAATATAAACATTAACCTTAGAGCTAGGGTTAATAAGAAACTGGTTTACTAGAACATGAGACAATCCCTTAGCACACGTACTAGAAATTCCCTCTAGTATAATCAGTGCACTATTAAAATTCATGCCATTTAGTCTGCAAACTTTAAAAATGTATTTTATAACGTGGCATCCTGCTTGCTTACACAAACTAATTTTAAGTTGGTTAAACTTACTGTTGCTTCCAAGAAACTTCAGTAAAAAGGAAGGGATTTTGTTTCAGTGGAGTTCTCTTCCAGGAAACAAAAATTCTTTTAATGCCATTTAATTACAAACTTTGAAGTTCTCTTGGATAGCTTGTTTTACCATATAGCAAAACCTGGGGCTTCATTTTTGAGTATGAGGGGGCTCAGATTGTCTTAATACTGGCAGTCTTAAGGACTTCTGAGCCCACAGTTAGGTGGTATGCATTGTTGAAAGGATGCAATTTCCTCAAACTTCTTATATACAGTAGAGGCACAGGTATTTAATTACCAAACTTATTGAAATTGAATTAACACCTCTCCCTTGGGTGAGATTGCAAGTATGTATGTTGAAGGTAGTCATGTCCCAATTTATGTAGGGAAATAAAAAGGCGCTGTGCAAGTGTGAAAAGGCACATGGAGCCAGAAATGGTCTGGTGATTTCAGCTGGGAATCCTGAGCTTTCTACCAAAAGTGTTTATACACACACATATAAAAATGTAAATATGCATATGTGTGTGTATAAACGTATGTTATGAAGATTGGGAATAGAGCATAACTGAGGTGTACAGGTGCCCTTAGGCTTTCAGCACTATTTTTCCCCTGGTAACCTGGATACCAGTTATACTTCAGTATCTGTTTTGCTGATGCCTGTCTTGCACCAGAAGGTACAAGCTCTGTAGGCGACAGCTCTGTTCTTGGTCATGCAGTAGAAACAGGATGGGAACTTGTCTTCTAAAGGATAAAATGAGAAGTGTTTGGATCTCAGTATTCATCTGCTGTTTGAGGCCTTTACGAAGTAGGTGATTGCTTGTATATTTATATAAGGAGATAAAGCAAGAACACTTGGTAAAAGGGAGAAAAGATCTGTCACTCTTCGGGGTAGGTATGAACACAGGCTCTGTGAGAAGCAATCTTTGAGTCCTACCCCTGTTGTAAGGTTGAAGTTTGCTGATTTTTGGCTTCCTAAGGAAGTTAGAGGGTCAGTGAACTTGACAGGACAAATGAGTTTCTACCTAGCAAAGGTAGTTGCTGCTCAGTGCATCTGGACTGATGCATTGGCTTCTTTTTAGCAGGTGGTGACAAAGCACAGGTGAAGGGCAAAAGTGATGCTTTAGCATGTCTTGCACAGAACAGGTAAGAATGGATGGCAGGGAATGAAGGAAGAGGTGTTATGGAAGAAGAAATAAAAACAAGTAGGTGTAGATAAACACAAAAAGAGTAGAGATGCTGTTAAAAAGAATAGATGAAACCCAAACAAAATAGGAGAAAAAGGGGGTGTATAGGTGTTAGGGGGTGGAGCTTCTAGGCTCTTAACAAAGAATATAGAACACAACAGGATTAAGTTTGCCTTCCTTGGTATAGGTCTGAAGTGATGCATAAATAAGCAGTGGCTCTGCTAGAATCTTCTAAAGAGTATCTTGATCACCTAACAACAAATCCTCTGCTCACATCAGTCCTGTGAAACAGGAGGGAAAACCAGAGTGCAAGGGAACAGAAATCAAGTAGCATAAGGCTGAAATCCCCGCTGGACCAGTAAATAGCATGTGCTGACTTTAAATGCAAAATTTCTTAGTATACAGCAGGGAACAAAGGTCTAGTACTTGTAAAAAACCTTGTTAAATATTTAAAATAGTGAAGTTCTCCTTTGCAGTCTTTTGCTACCTCTGAGTCACTGGCACTGCCTTATTTGGCCAACTGCCCTTTTTGGATAGGGGCTTTTGTGCTATACCTTACTCTATCAAAGTCCTTGGCCTGTGTACACCAGGCATGTCTTGCTACTTGGTCTTTCTAGTCCCATCCTATAGTCTGAGAAGGCTGCAGAACTAGTCTAGAAGCTGAGAGGATTTAAGGTGGATCCTGCTCAATCCACTCTGCATAGGATTGTCATACATACACAGCTAGAACACATTATACATCCTGTGTTTTCAGTGTTTACTTTTTTCTGACAGTGTGTGGTTCTGTGCCATGGAGCTCGGATAGGATTCTTTCAAGGGGATATCAGACTACTTATGGATGACCTAAAAACACTGCAGCCAACTGTATTTCCTGTAGTACCAAGGCTGTTGAACAGAATGTTTGACAAGGTAAGTCTACAGGCATGAGTCTAGACCTGTGCAGGCTTTTAAGAAACTTCATGAAGTTTGTGCTGCCAGGGTAGGAGTAACTGTTGTGCTCTGGGATGTTAAATTGACATGCTAACAAATTTGTTTATCTCTTTCTAAAAGAGAGCTGAAAGTGCAGGGATTAGGACTGGTTGTATTAAAACACTTTCAGACAGCAAATACTAGTGTTGAAAAGTCTGACTAGGGGACTTGGTTCTCTCTAGCTTGATTAATGACTTACTGTTTTGCTCTGAGCAAGTTATTTAAGGCCAGCCTACAATATGAACATGAGGCTTAGCATCTGCATGCTACACTTTTAGCATCTGACTCATGGAGTGGAATTTGCAAACCAAGGTCAGGTGTTTGCCTATGTTTGCGTGGATGCATACAAGTTTCCTACACAGCAGACAGCGTGTTCTAGCAGGGAGAACTATAAACCAGCCAGTCAGGAGTGCTGGGGAGAGGGTGTGTCGGCAGCCCCAGTCTCTCCTGTGCTTCCTGCTTGCCTGCTCAGGGCCATCGAGATGGGAATTCAGAAGTAGATTCTTTTTCTGGGACTTCAGATTTTAAATCATCCTTTTGCATGTGAATGACTCTTTTGTTAGGATACAGCCAGAGGAGTTGAAGGATATAACAAGTCCTGTGACTGCTAAAGAAATGGCAGAGCTGTCCATGCTGTCTTAGCCAGGACAATGCTCTAACCATGAGACCAGGGGAAGTAATACAAGGTTGTGTTTGGCTCCAGGAACAAATAGTGCAACTGTGATCCATTTGGAGGGGAGGAAATCCTGAGACCAGCCTGTAGTGCTTAAAACGTAGCTTCTCGTTCTGCTCACGCATTCTGTACTGGAATTTGATAAGCAGAGCCAAAGCTTGGGACTCTTGCACTTTCCTGATGTCTTCTTGCTTGTTAACTGTGGTGCCCTGAGGCTTTCACACTTCTGTGGCACTGTTTCAACCTCACCCAGCCTTGCAGTAACCTAGCATGTGAAGTTAAGTGGGAAATTGGGGGGGCGGCCATAATGCTGAAGAGCTGCTGGGTCTTTCTTTTTCCAAATGAATATACTAATCTGTGGTCTGCTCTGTGGCTTCCTGAGAACAACTAGAAGAAGCCTTTGAAAAGTGATCTAAAAAGCAAGCTTATATATGCAAGACAGATCTCCGTTTGGTATTTCTGAGGGGACCTGCATCTCCTCAGAAAACCCTGTGTAACTTTACATATTATGATGGTGTGCTTTTCAGAATATGCTGAGGATTATACTCAATTTGAATTTTGATTATACTGCAATAGAAAAGTAAAACACCCATTTTAGATCCATTTTCATTCATTCATTTTAATGAAGAAACTATACGTTGAAACAGCATCACACAGTTTGGGAAGGAAGAATTAAGTGCTAGTTTTGGTGGACATCTCTTGAATTGAGGTAGAGGCCAAAATCTAAATCCACAAGTATTTCTTACTAGATTTAAGATGCCTATCAATAAAGGTTGTTTGGTTTACTTGTTTTTTAACTGTTAAGAGTCTCTATGCATGCTTCTGTAAGAAAAAGGGAATGGTAGTCTGTGAGGCTTCTAACCACAGATTATCTTTCTTAATAGATTTTTGGACAGGCAGATACTTCATTGAAGAGGTGGATGCTGGATTTTGCTTCCAAGAGGAAAGAAGCAGAACTCAGAAGTGGTATAGTTAGAAATAACAGTTTCTGGGATAAAGTCATCTTCCGCAAAATACAGGTATGCTTGAAAGCCTCTGAGTCTAAGTTTGCAACTGCTGTATTTTCATATGAATGGTTATAATCTGGTATGGCTTTCGTCACTGATTAAAGACTATCTGGCTACTCAGAATAAAGATCAAAGCTGTCTTTTTATTTCCAACTTCATTTTTTCAGTTCCCTTTGTTCTAATAGTATCAGCTAACTGTATTAGGGAAGTTACTCTAAAACAGTCTGGTGCTTCTCTATTACTGCTTTGGAAGCAAACACTGTCCTTCTGAAGGAGGAATGCTAAATGTGACACAGTGCCACCTGTAGCCTCTACTGTCTCCTCAGTCACTAGTAAGTTATGCCTGCTATTATATCTGGCACTCACTTGCTATGGCCTTTACCTTGGTTGTACAACATGCCCCTGTGGGTGCTTTTAATAGCATTCAGGATGTGTGAGAAGCTGATACAAGGCAGTTAAAAATAAAGCCATTGCTGTAAGGCCATGAATTAAGCTCTTCAAACTTTTGGCAGAGCCTGCATTGCAGAGACACCACAGCGTAGTCTTTGCAGAGACTGTATGTTTGAGATGCTGTTTCTTCCAGCCATTAATGAGATTAAAAACACTGCAAGAAAGCTTGCAACAGGAGACTAAACTTTAATCGCTAACATTTGTGGGTGGCACTGTAGGTGAATAGTGGCTGAGGGTGGGATGGAAGAAGACTCTGGAAATATCTCTAAAATGCTTTTGGTGTCCACAGTATCTTGTGTCTGTTGTAGGCAAGTTTGGGAGGAAAAGTGAGGCTGATGGTTACAGGAGCAGCACCTGTATCTGCAAGTGTATTGACCTTCCTGAGAACAGCTCTTGGCTGTCAGGTGAGTTTTCTGGCCTTAATACTAAAACAAAGACTTTCATACCTGGTTCCAGCTTTGATGTTGGAGCATTTCTAGTGGTCTCACTATATGGGTAACTCTTTCTGGCATTCATCTTGGAGACAACACAAGTGTGTACTCCTTTCCAGAGTTTATCTTTCAGTCCCCTGAGATTTCTTCATTCATCCCAAAGTCTTTATTAGAACTGAAGTAACCAGCTGAACTGTCTTAAGGGAAAGATTGGGGGGTGGGGTGGTGTGCTGTAAGCAATAATTAATGTTCTTGGATTAAGCTTCTGGGGCTTGCCTTGCTTACAGAAGTATCCATAACTACTGTAGAGAGTCTAATTAATGTCATGATATTGTAGTGTTGTTGCTTTGAAGATGAGGCTGGGGAGAATCAGATTGCACACATTGCATTTATCTTCAGAGCCTCTTCAAAGTATATGCTTTCTGAGGTAAAATTTGAGTAACAATGGCACAGGATGGAACAAATGTGTTGAAATAAATTTCAAGGATAGAAAACAAACATTCTAAAATGTGATGCTTCTGTGACTTGAAGTTCTTAAGTAATGTGCTGGTGTAGCAACGCATTCTGCGCAGAAAAGGGAAGCCTGTCTCATATATAATAATCAGAGCAGTGATGGGGTATAGGGCTTCTGTTCCTGGCTGTCTTGGACAAACCTGTCCTTAAATGATGTGAATGAAGTCATTGCTAGTGCCACTCTTCTTAGTTTCTTCCTCTTGCTCCTTCTGTTGCTTTCTGTTTTGATCTATACAGGTGTCACATAGCATGTGAAATTGAGTGAAACTGAATTGGAACTGTGGAATATTAGCACTTAAAATTGTGTATTGTGATAAAACTCTAATATAGTAGTGATATTCTTTTTAAAAGATGCTGGGGATTTTGCTAAACTCAAATTTAAACAACTAGAAGAAGCAAAACATTAATTTCATTTTAATGAAGTAACTGTATGTTGAAAAGAGAGAATCTTAAATAAACTTTTGTTTCACTTCCTAGTTCTATGAAGGTTATGGACAGACTGAGTGCACAGCTGGATGCTCACTGTCACTGCCTGGTGACTGGACAGCAGGTACGTGGTTTAACGGTCGGCCTGTCTGTTAAATTTCAGGATGCTACAGAGGTCCCTGATCACATTATTTAGACTTCAGTACACCTATCACGAAGCATAAGATTCTGTTTTTCTTCAAGTAAAAAAGTTTTGAAGGGATCCCTTGAAGTTTCTATCCCTAAATAGCTAACAGAACATTCAGTAATCCAAACTTTTAAGAGGCTTGGTCCTTGTAAGTTGAAGTGGGTTTAGGAGAGGGGAGGTCATTGTATCAACCCTTGTAATTTTTTACAGAATAGGAATCTGTTGTGTATAAACAGTGCTGGAAATTTAAATGGCATTTTTTGGTGTTGGAACAGTCTGTGTGTCTGTCAGCTGTTACATCGCTAACTCCCAAACTGAAATAATACTGATAATTGAAACTAGAGTGGACTTTTGCTACTTAAATCCCTGTGAGGATCCTGATTATAAGAAAAAGCAAGCCGGAGTGCGTGGTTCAGCTTGTAACGTTCTAGGGATATCTAAAAATTTAGTGTTTAAGTCCCAGCAAATTTAAGCTATTACTGTGCTGGTATTGGTGTAGTACATGACCAGAAATCAGTTTTCCACCTTTTTTTTTTTTACTTTAGCATGTAACCAGCTTGTTGTTTTAAGAAGCTGACTAAAAAGCAGTTCAGGCTGTTGAAGTGTTACTCTATTTAATAGGTCATGTTGGAGCACCTATGCCATGCAGTATCATCAAGCTTGTTGATGTACAAGAAATGAATTACTTGGCTGCCAAAGGAGAGGGTGAGGTAAGTAATTCAAAAGGTCAATATGAGCCTCTTATGAAATCTTGGAAAATGTTTTTTGTTCCTGAAATAACAACTAACTGTCTGAGTTTAGTAAAAGTGCTAACCATGGCCTGCTACCTACAATCAAATATGCCTACCTTGCCTGCATGCAACGTCAGCTAGCGAGTCACAAAAGCAGTTTTCAGGATGGGAGAAAAAGCAGCTTGCTGTGGGGTAACAGATTACTATGTATTTGTGGTTGTATGACAAAATGCCATCTTCCAGCTGTGGGATAGCTGAGAAGCTAGCTATCTCATAACTGCATTTATCCTTCAGTAGGAGGCTTTCACCTCCCTCTGCCAATTACTGGAGAACAGTTGATGCATGTAGCTTGTTACCCAGCTCGTAGTGTGTGAGATGAGGTAATTTAAAGTGGCTGGAACACTGTTAAGAGAAATGGAGATAAAAATGCCATGAAGGCTGCTAATGATTTGTGACAACTGCTGTGTTCTTCTGAACCTTTTTCTGCAGCCTGCACAAGTTGAACATGTATGTTTTACAAATTGCACTTTGAGGACTCAGCTTTGTATGTAATGCTATATGCTGTCTTTTTCAATGGTTTTTTTCCTAAGTAAAATATATACAGCTTGAACTTTGTGTATATACTTCGAACAGATGTCCATGTAGTAACTTATTTTCCCCAAGCCCTGAAAGCAAATTAACTGTGGTGTCTTTCATATGCTTTTGAGAGGCCTTGGGGCAGTTGAGGGGTGAGAAATGGATATATAAGTAGTTTAAGCAAATAACTAATTTGTGACTCCAAACAATATATAATCTTTATTTGTTTTGGTTGTAATTTGTATGAGACTAGAGATGAATTATTGGGCTTTAATTCCCAGAAATACTTGAGGATTTAGTTGGACTTGGTGGTGGGAAATTGCAAGTGGAGACCAATGTCAAGATTCTTTCCTGTCTTGCATATGACCCCATGTTTAATTTTCATCAGCAATTTTTGCTTCACTTTAAGTATGCTCTTAAATCTTGGTCTGCTAGAGGAACTGAGTATAAATTCTCATCATGAGAAACAGTTAAGTAGTTTTTTAAAAAACCTGCTAAAAATGTTTTGCTTGCACTTACTGTGAAAGCTTGCTGTGTTAGGAGTTACTTTGGACTTGAATAAATATGGGAGCCCCTTAATATATCAGGTGCCATCTTAGTCTTTCAGTCCTAACTTCCTCAGTGTCAACTATTCTGAGTTTAACAAGTAAGTGTTGTAACATGTTTCACAGAACTGAAGCCCATAGCTATAGAATTTGCTTTCATTATCCTTTGCCTAAAATAGATCTTCCTCCTCATTGTCTGTCTGTTCTTCAGCTGGATTAAACACTTCTAGTTCTCCTTTCCGAAAGTAAGCTTTCTGTTCCATCAGCCTTGCTTTTCACTTTTGCCAGTTATCCATGTTCAGGAAGGATAGATTTGTGAATAGAATTATATATGCTCATATCCAGATGAGGTCTTAGTGCCAGTTAGCAGGATACAGATAAATGGTTTGCTGTCTCTACTGGGAGAAGCTGTTACCTCCTGCCATCCTGTGATTGTAAGGAGCCATGAAAAATGAAACGTTTGATCAGTCTGCCTTTGACTGGGACATACAGAGTTCTCCTCTACTGATATCCTTTCAGACAAGCTCTGTTTTATAGCAGAAATGACTTAGATCTTAAAACATGACCTTGGTTTGGTCATGAGTCTGGTACTGTCTCTACAAGGTCATCAGAACCCTCACTAATACTCTGATCTCCCTCCTATTGACAACATCTCCTGTTCATTGTATTGTAGTTCACCACCATGCCTATATTTTATGCTGACCTAAGCACTGAAAATACATGGGATGAGTTTTTCAAGAATTGGTCTCTGAACTGTACTAGTAATTTCTTCTAGTCTGAGAATTGATATTAGTGCCTGAAGATTCTTTAGCCAGTTCCTTGCCCATTTTATAATTGTACTAGTCCCCTAGACTAATAGTTGGCCTAGTATTTTATCAGTGCCTATTGACATTTATTATCTGTTTGGCCTTAATTTAAAACTGGATTTTCTATCCCATTCTTCTAGATCTGTTCTAGAGTCCTGATACTACTGCTCAGACCAGACCCTTCTTATTGTCTCGTCATCCACACATGCCAAGCCACTCCCAAGCTGGTGTGATAGTTCAAATCCTTTGTTGCTTCTGAGGACTCTTGAGTAGAGCTTTCAGGGTTTTTGGACTTGTGATTGCCCAACAGTTGTGTGCAGTAGGCATCTTTTAAGTTTTGCTTCCATCTTGTTTATCTTGCCCCTCTTTCTATCCTCAATATCTAAGGAGGTATTTTACAGTCCTGCTGATCCTTAAATAACATGAGTCCTATTGTGTCCCCCTTCTCCCTGCCAAAGAAAACTTCTGCAACCTCGGGTATTATATTGAGAAGAAAATACTTAAATCTGGGATCATGTCTGGATACTTTAGGCTCTACTCCATGTTCCTGACCAGTGGCTTTACTTTTATGGTCTCTGACAGATACCCTATCAATTATTTTAATTTAGCTTGTAAGGTCTGACCAGATTCTCTGGCAACCTCTTCACCTATAAACCTTTAATCTTATTGGCCCTTTTCTCCTACCTTGTAAGCACATTTTTTGATCCTAATAATGTCCACGCATCCAGTTATATCCAGAGAAGTTGTTCTTGGTTTTCTATGTGGTACACAAATCCAGACAACCTTCAATTTAAAGAAATTACAGGTTTCCTTTATAGAGAAGTTTGAGTGCTCTAAGCCCTAAGGTATTAACTGTTTTACTTTTGGACAGCAAACATGTAATTTACTTGATGTACAGCTTTTTCATGGCTAGTTTTAGCACAATGTCCCTGCTGCTTACCAAAGCTGAAATGAACATGTTGCCAGGCTGAGGGGAAATATTTCTGGATCCAGCAGAATTTCTTCAGATAAATTTCCTCTGATAAATTCAGATTATTTAAATAGCAGGTAGGAACACTGCTGCTAGACTGGGAGAGAACAGATGCTTCCAGTTGCTTCTTATTATACTTCATACCAATGGAAAATGTTAGGTCTCCAAAAACTATGAGTAGAGATTTCTGTACTGATGCATAAACTTAATCTTGTCTTTTTAGTGAGGGTTATTGAGAACCATTGGAGAAAGCATTCATTGCAAATAGTGTTTGTTAACTTCCTTTCATAGTAGCATACATTAACAAATGGCTGTTTTCAGGTGTGTGTAAAAGGGCCAAATGTATTTTGTGGCTATTTGAAAGATCCAGAAAAAACAGCAGAAGCTCTGGACAAAGATGGCTGGCTTCATACAGGAGATATTGGGAAATGGCTACCAGTAAGTTAAATTATAGAAATGTACTTCTGTAGTAATTAGCACTAATTTAACAAATAAAATAGAAAATATTTGGTATTGAACACAATTAATTAGAAGAAAGAGAAGTAATTCTAGGAGGAAGATAATTACTATTGTAGATAAACCTGTGTGCCTGGGGCTAAAAAAGTATTAAGTGCCAATCCTGAGGCGTTCCCTAGTTTAGGTTGGATGGGTGCAGAGCCTGTTTTCTTCTAACATTAGTTTGACAGTACTCTGGCTTTAGCACTATTTTACTGTACTCATGTGGCATGCTTAAGCTGTATAGATTGTTTTTTCACTTTAACTGCCTCTTCTGAGTGGAAGTTATTTCTGTCAACAGAATGGTACATTGAAGATCATTGACCGGAAAAAACACATCTTTAAACTAGCCCAGGGAGAGTACATAGCACCAGAGAAAATAGAAAATGTGTATCTGAGATGTGAAGCACTTGCTCAGGTGTTTGTCCATGGAGAGAGCTTGCAGGTAAGCATTCTGCAGGTAACTTTAAAAACTAATGCAAGAGGAGACTGCAGAAGAGTCTTCCTTTCTTCCCTACCCCAAACTTTGGGACTGAAATCTTAAAAAAAATTTTAACATTAAGCATTTTGGTTCTGAATGTACTTTTGACTCCAGCAGTTACAGAGCATGTTTCTGAATTTAGTTTCAGACCAGGTAGTGCAGTTGGATTAATTTGAGTATTAATGACTGTATATCAATTGCTATCAGTGTGCAGGGGAGAAAGAAACAAACACCCAAATCCCAAAACCCAAGAGGTCCATGTTTTTGCAGGCATAAATTGAAATGTAGGTCTTAATAAGAGTGATTCTCTTTAAGTGCAAACTTCTGAACTGCACTCCTGTGTTCAGGTAGCAGAAAGCTGCTTTACAGCAGGATCAAAAATGCTGTCCAAAACCTAACACTGACTAGTAAGAAATGTGTAGTAACTCAAGTGTTGACTTTAAAAGAAAAAAAAAAAGGCTTGACAAAAATTCCTTTTTAGGCCTTCTTAGTAGCTATTGTGGTACCTGATCCTGAGACTTTCCGCAACTGGGCCAAGAAAAAGGGATTTGAAGGCTCATATGAAGAGCTATGCAAAAACAAGGTGAGTCATGTCTAACTGAACAGTTAGCTCTTCTGCATCAACTTTTTCAAGCTATACAATGCATTTCTGTATCCACAGGACCTCAAAAAACACATTCTGGAAGACATGGTGAGGATTGGGAAAGAATCTGGTTTGAAGTCATTTGAACAGGTAAGATGCTTGTGAGAACCAAACACCTAGTTCTTTAAACTTCTCAACACCAATATAATCTGACTCTCCAGAAACTGCTTTAAATTTGTATCTGGAAAATTTTTTGAAGTGATGGGCTTTTATGATGTCTGGGCAATTTTTTAATATCTTTGTCTATTTCAAGGAATGCAGTTTGACTAGTAATTTTATTTTCCAGGTCAAAGACATTGTCATGCATACTGAAATGTTTTCTATTGAAAATGGCCTGCTGACACCAACACTGAAGGCGAAGAGACCAGAACTGCGAAAATATTTCCAGTCACAGATAGATGAACTCTATGCTAATGCCAAAATGTAACTGAGAATGGAATGAGGAAAGTGGCACATGTCTGATGTCTACTGTTGGCCTTCATATCTGTAATTTGACTACAGCAAACATGGGGAAGGAAACTGTGCAATCATTAACTTGTACAAAAATGGGTACTTGCCATAGGAACATTGAAGAAATGGAACACTGCCTTACTGTCAAGTTGTGTTGCATACTGTTTTTATGGTGACCTACAATTTCCAAAAAGAGCCTTAACTATAAATGGTAACTATATGTAAGTTATTTAAGACTTCCTTGGCCAAAAATGGGACTCTCCTTCACCAAGGAGCTAAGATTTTCTTATTGCCAGCATGTTTGCTGTCTGCAGTGTATTTTGCAGTTGTCAATTCCACAAAGGATTTGGCAGGTTTGAAAATGCCTCTAAGTATCTTGCATCCTCAGAAAGATTACTTAATCTGTTCAAAAAAAACCCAAAACAAACCACCAGAAAAAAAAAATACCCTTACAGTTGTATAGCTGGTAACACATCTTGCATTAGTCCTAATATTAACTGGGGCAAGGCATCTGAGTGGGTGTTTTTTGGTTGGTGGGTTGTTTTGGGGTTTTTTTTCCTCCTCCCTTCTATATATCTGCAGCCAGTTCTGAGATGTACTTTTATAAGGTAGAAGTCAGAACTCTACACAAAAGAGACTGATGCATAGGAGTTCCTCAGAGTAAGTCTGCATTTGGTGGTTCTGCGCTAGAAGTGTGGATGCAGGTAATTCAGCAAGCGTAGCCTTTGCTACATTAACACAAATCCAGAGTAATGCCAGCCCTGTAAATGAACAGATCCTAACTCTGGCAAGAATATTAGAGACCGAAAAGCAAAACCGTTCAGGAGGCTGGGCTATGCTAACAGTCAGGTAAACACTGCACCTATACTAGCCACTTGTTTCCCTGTAATGAACATGTATTTAAAATGCATTTTTTTTTAAATGTGCCAGGTCCTCTATAAGCAGAAGAGCTTCTGACATAACCTCTCAGTTTTCTGTGCTTTATGTATGAGCCACTGAGTATTCTTCACTAAATAGCAAAATAGGTCAGGTAGAATGTTTTTGCCTGATGCTTTGCAGCAATTGGAAGTATTTATACATGCCAACAGAACTGTGTGTTGGCACAGGATAGGTATTTGTTCAGGGATAAAAACCTAATTCCCAGATAAATTACAAAATAACTAGTTACCTTTTTTGTTTGAGAAATCAGCAGAAATAAGCCTTATTACAGCATAAGTCTTTTGCTATCCTTAACAGAGTTGGTTTTGCATTAGCATTCATTGCTGTTTTTTGAAAACATGGATATATGTAAAATACAAGCACAACAAGGTTTGCACTAAGATTTGTGTGTGATTGTAATGCACTACCCTGTAGCATAATTTCATACATGTGTGCAATTAAGGTACACAAATCCAAGTCAACTGTTAGAGCAGTAGTTTGTTACATTGGAATTCAAATGTTTGCTTAGTGTTGGCTATTTCTATGTTTTATAAAACCAAAACAATTTTCAAAACCAATGAAGGAAACCAAAATAAATATTTCTGCATTTCAACTCAGTGAAGTGTTTGTTTATCAAGGAAAGGTGCTGCTGACTAACAAGCCCAGGTGTAATTCGATAACTCTGACAAGCTGTGAAGCCTCACTGCTACAAACATACTAAAGGATAAATGCTGGTTGTTGACATTTGACTTATGGAAGGTAAGTTTGTGTGTAAGTTTTTTGACCAGTATCTGTAAGAAAGGGATGCTGTTGCATGTAACTTGCTCCATCAGTATTCTTCACCACCACCACCATCTTTATTTTTGTCTTCAGTATGGTTTCTGACAGTTAGGCAGTGTTCATTATCATGAACAACTTTTGAGTGAAACCTGGACTTTTCTTAAACTCTTATGCTGCTTTTGGGTAGTAGTGGTTGCCCCTCCTCTACTCCATCACCATTCCTCCCCTTCCACCTTACACTGTGCATCTTGCTTTAATCACAGGGAGATTTATCAGACCAGGGTAGACGAAGCATCACCGCCCAGACAATGTTTAGAGCTCAATGTTAACACAGATGTTATTGTGAAACAATAAGCACACTTCCATCCATAGCCATGGTAGGCTATCTCCTCTGAGTAATTTCTATGCTCAGTTGTCCACATCTTCCCTACTGAAGGAAATCCAAATTTTTGTCACTTATCTAGTACCACATTCAAATATGTGCATACACTGCTTGGAAAGGCCGAGCGTCACCACACCTCTCCTAATGGAGAGGGGTGAGAGCTGGGTCTAAGGTTTATGGTCTTAGCACATCCTAACACCCAAAGCTTTCTGGAAGAGCCATTTATCACTACAGAAACAAAGCTGTGCTGTACATCGTCCGTACTACTGCCTGTAACCTTGGGCTCAGGGGCTGCTCAGTGGGGCTAGCATGTTAGAAGCAGGCAGAGAACTTGCCACTTGTTAATCCTAAAGGGGTGTTTCACTGTGTTTTAACTTATTTGGTTGGACAAGGCGGGGGGCAGCTGGTGATCTCTGGAAGAACAGCTGCGTAGGTCTTGACAAATCGCTAAACCTCCTGTTAGCTATTTAACTGCTAAGTCACCACATGCCCGAGAGAACTGAACTACACGTTTTCCATCTGCATCCTACATTTTTTTGTCACTGTCTTGGCCTGTTCATGCAGGTCATGCTCAGCATCAGTTCGTGGCATCGGGGTGTGTGTGTGTGTGTGTGTGTGTGTGTGTGTGTACAGAAGAAACCACGGCCGGTTGTTAGTTTAGGTTTTGGGGTGGTTCCGCCGCCCCGCCGCTCGTCGCTCCCGCCTTCCCTCCCAGGCCGCAGCTCCGCCCCTCGCCTCAGCGGCGCTGCCGCCGACCCCGCCTGGCGGGGGCTTGTGGCGGCGGCCGCGGGCCCTCCGCCGCCCTGACGGTTCCTCTTCCGGGGCTGCGCCGGCTCGTCGCGCCTCCCCTTCCCGCCTGCCGGGCGGCCGGTTTGAATCGCGGCAGGAAGGCGGTGCGGCTGCCGGCGGGTGGGTCCCCGGGGGGGCTCGGGCCGAGGGGAGCCGGTGTCCGCCGGGACCCGGCGCCGGGCCGGGCCGGGGCAGGGCAGGGAGGGCGGCGGGGGCCGCCGGCCGCCTTCTCTCCTCCCCTCCCGGAGGCGGCGGGCCGGGCCGGGCCGCCCTTGGGCTCCTGGTAAAAGTAACGGCCTAAATGGCGTCGTGCCCGGCCTAGCTTGATGTTTTTGATACTTATGTCGTGTTGCTGACTTTCGCGTGCTGCGCCAGGCGTCGGGCTGGTGTCACGCAGCGAGTGTTACTGCTCCTACCGCGGGCTAAGGCGTCGCGCGCTGAAGGAACGACGGTTTCCTGCCCTCTCCCGGGTGTGGGCACAGGGAGAGGGGATTTGCGTC
This sequence comes from Astur gentilis, assembly GCF_929443795.1. Classification (NCBI taxonomy): domain Eukaryota; kingdom Metazoa; phylum Chordata; class Aves; order Accipitriformes; family Accipitridae; genus Astur; species Astur gentilis. The sequence goes on along the minus strand of NC_064882.1, from coordinate 12,263,664 downwards.
GGGGACGGCCTGTCAGTAGCTTAATCCTCAAGCTGTGTGTTTAGCAGCACGTACTGAACGGTGGAATGTCCTCAAAGAAGAAAATGAAGAGAAACCATTCCGGAAATAAATTAAAGGTGAGTTACAGGATTACAACGTTGTGTCGCTTGACCGTGCTTTTGCGGTATTGGCTCTGGAGGCCGATGCCCAGGTGTTAACGGCGGGGGCGGGGGGGATGGCTTTGCTGGGAACTGTGCTGTGCAGTCCCTGCTGGTGCAGGTTTGGGGTGTGAAAGTGTTTCTTTTTTTCGTTTTTTCTTCTTTTTTTCTTTCTTTCTTTTACGAGTGTCGTGGTTTAACCCCAGCCAGCAACTAAGCACTACACAGCCGCTCACTCGCTCCCCCCCCACCCAGTGGGATGGGGCAGAGAATCGGGGAAAAAAAAGTAAAACTCGTGGGTTGGGATAAGAACGGTTTAATAGAACAGAAAAGAAGAAACTAATAATGATAACACTAATAAAACGACAATAGCACTAATAAAAGGATTGGAACATACCAGTGATGCACAAAGCAATTGCTCACCACCCGCTGACCAACACCCAGTTAGTCCCTGAGTGGTGATCCCCCCACCCCCACTCCCCCCCCAGTCTATATACTAGATGTGACATCAAATGGTATGGCATACCCCTTTGGCCAGTTCGAGTCAGCTGCCCTGGCTGTGTCCTGTGCCAACTTCTTGTGCCCCTCCAGCCTTCTCGCTGGCTGGGCATGAGAAGCTAAAAACTCCTTGATTTGAGACTAAACATCACTTAGCAACAGCTGAAAACATCAGTGTGTTATCAACATTCATCTCATACTGAACTCAAAACATAGCACTGTACCAGCTACTAGGAAGATAGTTAACTCCATCCCAGCTGAAACCAGGACAAGTACATCATCAGGCAAGATGGGCTATTGACTTTCAAACAGGCAAAAGTTTGAAAATAGTTTTGTAAAATTAAAGAGAATAGCTTGAAGGGGAAATCGTTGATGTGTCTATATTTTGTACCATAACAAAACTTGAGGCACTGCTAAGTGCTGGTAAAATTAAAAGCTCAGGAAGTCAGTGTCTTCTCCTTATAATTCCCTCTCCATGCACACACATAAATTAGTGAGCAAATTCACTCCCACACTTATGGCGTGAATGACATGTTTACAGATATTTCACAAACTAGTGCCATTCTCCTCTACCCTTCTGCTTTACAGAAGTGTTTGTGTAATATTTGGTTTATAAATTCCTCTTTTTATAAGGAGTTACACTACAGCTTTTCAGTTGTTTAAAATGAAAATAATTACATTGGACAAGGATGGAAATTTATGTAATATAGAGATGAAAGAAGAAATATTTTAATGCCTGAAAAGGCCACAGATCATAGAAACCAGATATTAGACTTTTCTAAGATTTCTAAGCCTATACACTTTATGAAATAAGACAAAGCTCACACTACAGTACAGTATCAAATAGCAGAATGTATCGGGTTTATGCTATCGCTTCTCTTAGGGGAAAATACCCATAGCATGAAGAAAAAAACGCATGCTTCAAATACTTCGTATCATAGCTCAGTAGTCAATATGATCCTGGTTAAATGTATTTCTAGTCAAACGTTCTTGAAAGTCATTGCCATATTTGATCTGTTTTACACTCAAAGAGCTGGATGAACTAGCTATTAATTTCATACCCATCCAGGAACACACAGCCAAGTCCCGTTCTCATTGCAAATTACTTCCACTTGAGGAACCGGATGTCTCAAGGATATTGAAGGTAGCGGAAGCAAGTCAGCTTGAGGAGCTTGACGATTCATTTGGTTAGTATTAACTGGAATGTCATTTAATGAGTGATTTTCATGAACAAACCATATGGGCAAAATAGTCCAATGCTTACCTAGGAAAAGGTATTGTTTCTTTGCCAGAGAAAGTTAGGAGCAGGAGAGACAGGTTTTTTTGAGAGCGGTGTTATTTTCTGTCATTTAGGAAGTAACGAGAATAATGTTGTAATATGTGCAAGTAGAAGTTAATGGAAAAATACTGGCTATTCAACTTTTATAGTCTGAATGGTAGAATTTCACACAATATAACATTGCAGTTGTGTAAGAATTTACATTTTAAAATGAAAGTTCAATATCGTAAGTTATTCTCTATTAAGTCACAAATTACGAAGTGAAATTTTTGCTATTGTAAGAGCATTCATGGTAGCAAACTTAGACATTCACAGGGATGTTGTTCTGCCACTTTCAGATGTTACTTTAAAAAAGTAACATCACAAAAACATACTAATTTTGGTGAGGCATTAAAGCCACTTTCATGCTCTGTATGGGACTTGTGTAATGAGGTCTCTCAGTGTACTGGAAGAGAATCAATTTAGACTGAATAGGTGCCCCTGTGTGAAGTCCTCTGTTATTAAATATATGTAGCTCTTATATGTCAATGCCAGTAAGAAAAATATTTGAAAAACTGTGTAATTAGAAGTTGTAGAGAAAATGCTAAGGGCTTTTTCTCACCTATAATAGTAACTAATCTAAGAAAATTGTGGAAATATACATGTAACTACTAGAAAAAGCATTGAAAATGAGCTATAAAGAACAATATAGCAAAAGGTTGTCATACGGGAAAGGCTGGAAAATTAAAAGCTCTTCTTTTCCTCAGTTCTGTGGTATGTATTAAAACTGTAAAAAGGATGCCCACTAACACTAATGTAAGCTTAACACTAAATTTTTCTGGCAGTGTGCTTGAAAAAAGAAATCTATACTATGGAAGGCATACTAAAACCGTAAAGTTCTCAGAGTTCTATTTGGTTTGGTAGCTACCTTAAAGAATTCTACATTTACAAACATTCTGTAGCAGTTGTAACTGCCTCATAGCATCCAATAAAGCAGCTAAAAATCTGTATAAAAAAAAAAGAAAAGATAAAATTTAGAAAGTAGTTGTTAAATGTATAGAAGATTGATGTATGCCATAGCAGAGAGAGACTTTACATAAACTGTACAAAATGTTTTGCTTGCTATATGCCATACGTACATGCTGAGCTTTCCTGCACCTTTGGTTTTGGTTTGTAAAGAAATAGCAGGTGGATGAGCATAGAAACTATGAAGCTTTTCACTACATATATATTTTTCCTAATCCTCAAATAATACTTTTAACAAAACTTCCTTTGTATTAGTGAGCAAACCACAAATGCTCTAACTAAAGGTTTAATGGCAGGCACTGCTAGCATGTCCACGCTCTTTGCCTGAACAGATGGGAACAATTTTCATACAGCTTATTTTCTGTTCTTTTTAGATCACCCTTTGCACAGTACTGCTGTGGATGCTTATGGAGAGGAACGTTCACAAGACAAGTCACTTCGTCATGTTTCAGCACTGCAACGGAAAAATACAGAAGGAAGGTCTGGAAAAAAGTAATTGCCAGCATTTAATTTAATCTTTAGATTTTTAGATTAAATGGGAAAAATGTTCTGTTTGTCAGGTTTCCCTAGTCACTTATTAAACAGATGCTTTAACTTAAAATTTCCCAGATGAGAAACCAAAAGAGTAAGGTTGAGGAATGTAGAAAAGGAATGGGAGAATAAATAGAGTCTCCCTTCTGTGAGTAGTACATGGATTTAAGGACTTGCTGTATTTTTTTTATATTAAAGGATTTTAAAATATCTCTGTGAGGTTTTAATTAGTTCTCTAAATGCTGGTGTCTAAAGTTAAAAGGTGGAAAATTTGAAAAATAGGTAGAAGCCAGTTAGATTATATGTAAAAAATAAAATTATTTTTTAAATCTTTTAATGCAAATTTTAGTATGCTTCTCATTTGTTAAATTTGGTTTAAATCTGAAATAGTTCTTAGTTGAATAAAATAGTAAGACAATAATAGGGCTTGTATGAGAGTATGGGGGGGTTTTTTGTTGTTTTTTATTTTTGTTTCCAACCCTGCCGCCCACCAAGAAAGCCTTCTCCATTCCTGCTAAAATATCCTCAATAATAATTTTGTGTCTGTTTCGAAGTTTCTGCTCAATACAGCATGGCTATCCTGGTGGTCAGTTAGTAATGGACTTCTAAATTGTTGTGAGGCTTGCTGTTGAGGGATAAAGATTCTGTTCCCTTTATATACCATTTGCAACTTTTTATGTAGTCTATTTAGGAAACACAAACTAAATGACACAGCAGTACAAAATATTCCCCAAAACACAAGATTTTGTTGTGTATATGGTTGAAGATCATTCTTTCTCAATGTGTAGTGAGTTTACGTGTGGATATTTTTTCTTTTCCTAGTAAAAAACCGCGTCGCTCAAAAATGTTTGGTGGTGATGTTCAGAAATCCAACACAGCTGATCCTGAAGATGAACCCCTTAAGGAGAATGTGGTACAGAAAATGTTGCCTGAGTATTATCAGTCAATTTAATTTTAACTTACTTCATGCCATGTCTGCATTAGAGGAGAGGGAGAGGAAGACCTTTCATTTGTTTTTTAGTGTGGCCTTAGTACTTAATTGTATCTGAAGTCATTAATCCTCAGAGTATTCCTGTGAAATGGTTAAAGCTGTAGTCATCATGTCAACGGGGAATACAACAGCCAGGTGTTCCTGGATCCTGTGGCCCATTCTCTTGCTCATTTGGGAATATGTTCTTTTCTTTTTTCAAATATCTTCCTCATATCCTTGGAATATATGTTCTTAAAGAATGGCATACTAAATGGAATATAAATCTTCTGTACTTGTTCAGTACTGAAGTAGAACATATTTATGAGAGAATTGAGTTTTTATTGGTGAAGTTAATTTTGAATATATATTAGAATTGAGCAAAACCCACTTGGTTTTGAATGAGTGTTTCTCCACACTGAGACCACAATTAGTGTAAAATGCTTTTAGCCTACGTAGCTTCCAGGCATACAGAGGAAGTTAACTATCTGCAGACTTGAGAAAGTAGGCCTATGACAAAAGAAGCTATGCAGTAGTTTGCATAAAAGTTTTTTACGTATTGAAATTTATTGGAATTGTTGAAAGTGGCATAAAATGCAGTACAGAGTGTTACGTCTTTCATCAGCAAACTGCATGTATGCAGCACTCTTGTAAAAGTGCTGTTGGTGTCACAAACTAGTCAAAGTAGAGAAAGAATTGGCACAGAACGTGGGTGAAAAGGAAGGTGAGCAGGCGCTGCTGATCAGAGAAGTGTTAATACTGGGCAATGACTATGCTGAACTGAGGGTCTGTATGCCCCTTAAAATAGTTCTACTCCTGCTGCATGGCCAGTGGCTGACATGTCTGTTGGTCAGTGCGGTCAGGCAGCTGCTGTCCCTCAGCAGCGTGATCGCTGTGCTGTGATTCTGGTGAAGTAGGCCTAAGTAAATGATACTGACATTTCAGTCAGGAAATGCTTTCCTGCATTCTGCCTAATTGCCACCTCTCAGAATTTTAAATGAGTAAACCTAAGGATTTTTTTTGAAGTTAATCTGCTTTTTATATCACAGAAGGCTCTGAATACTGCTCGATTCCAGGTGAAGAATAAGCGGCCTTCAGAGGAGAACACATCAGATCCTTCTGGTAAAGTAGACTTTTCGAAAATCCCATGTAGCTTTTCCTCATTGAAGATGCGTGCTTTTCCATAACTTGGTAGTTTTCGTTTCTGGTATGTAACAACATACTACTTCTAGAAATGGAAGGTTTTAGTTTCAGCTTTGGTATAGAGATGCTCATTAGCAATGGTTAGATTGAGGGGCTGGTGTGCCGCAGAGCTCTGATCCCCGTGGTTTCCACCCCTGGGCTTGCCTATTACTCCCCTGGAAGGGTAAAGCATAAGTGTGCATTATCCCTTGCACGCAGCCTGGTTCACTTTGGAGGGAAGCCTGGATCCATGGATACAGAGCTGTGAGACACTTCAGTACATCCCTTGGTCTGGAAGCCTGGAGCATCAGCTGTGGGGCCAAACTTGGAGTGCCCCTGACTTATGGCATAGGCACAGCTGTTAGTATAAAGACCTTTGAGATAGGGAGCTTCAAGACAGCAGCGTTTTTTGGTAGAGAGAAACTGTTTCTCGGGTGTCATCTTGCTTCCTTTGAATGGTACCCCGTCACATTAAAGTACTAGATTTACATTTGGGAGTGTGTGAAGAAACATGGGTTAACTTTTTGTGGAATTAGTTAATAATACTGTTACAAAGTTTAAAGAAACATATTTGTGTATAGTTTTCTTTTGAAGAAATTTTAATACCAAATATTTGGTATTAATACAAAATGTATACAAATATAACAACTCATGATTCTTTGACTAATGCAGGTTGCCCAAACTCAGGCTAATAGTTTTTACAGCACAAACAGCTACATCTACAGTAGACTGTGTAGTTTACCAGTTAGTGCACTAACATGCTCCTGGACTTGCTTGAAATGATGAAGAGTAAGAAGTTGTATGTGATTGATCATCCAAATTCTAAAGTGTTCCCAGATAAATGTATCGTAGTTGCTCAGCCAAAGACAGATGAAAGAATTCATATATCCCTCTTCTCAAGTTTCATATTAAAGCATTCATAACTTTTAGATGGTTGTTTTAACAGCGGGCACAATGACTTCTCTATTATTTTAGAACGTTTACCTGAATTCTGCAATGCTTATCTTTATTCTGTTGTTTCAGTGGATAGCCCATGTTCTGTACAGGTTTGGTGTCCCAAAGAGCTGAAGAGATCTCCTAGAGATATTACAGAACTGGATGTTGTTCTGGCTGGATTTGATAAAATAGCAACAAATTACAGGTAAATATTCTGCTTTCCTATGGCTGAAATATCGAAGTTTTAAAAACAAATTACCTGCGTTTTTGCTAATGGGCTGCCCTTTAGGGAATGCAGTATTGCATGGTCTGATGTTATTTTAATAATTATTGGGTTTCTGTGATAACAAATAGTTTTTTAATGCGTGATCTTGAGGTGGTCTCCAGGGATTTGGTATTTTTCCAAACATAAGAACAACACATCTCTGCTGATGTTTTTCAATGTAACAATTAAGCTATTGCTAGTATGTGAAAGATCTGCAGTTGCCTGTGCTACTTAGCTGCTTAACATTGGGTTTTATTCATTACTCAAAGGAATGTTTTTGGATGAGATTTCTCCTTTACTAAATGTCCTAGTTTCAGCTGGGATAGAGTTAACTGTCTTCCTAGTAGCTGGTACAGTGCTATGTTTTGAGTTCAGCATGTGAAGAATGTTGATAACACTGATGTTTTCAGTTGTTGCTCAGTAGTGTTTAGACTAATGTCAAGGATTTTTCAGCTTCTCATGCCCAGCCAACAAGAAAGCTGGAGGGGCACAAGAAGTTGGCACAGGACACAGCCATGGCAGCTGACCCAAAATGGCCAACGGTGTATTCCATACCATGGGACGTCACGTCTAGTTTAGGAACTGAGGAGTGGGGGCGGGGAATCACCGCTCGGGGACTAGCTGGGTGTCGGTTGGCAGGTAGTGAGCAATTGCCCTGCGCATCATTTGTACATTCCAATCCTTTTATTACTACTGTTGTCATTTTATTAGTGTTATCATTATTAGTTTCTTCTTTTCTGTTCTATTAAACCGTTCTTATCTCAACCCAGGAGTTTTACTTCTTTTCCCAATTTTCTCCCCCATCCCAGTGGATGGGGGGGGAGTGAGTGAGCGGCTGCGTGGTGCTTAGTTGCTGGCTGGGGTTAAACCGTGACACTAAACCAAATGAGCTGTGTTTTGTCCCTCTGACTTCTTCAGGCAAAGCATAGAATCGAACATTTGTAGAGAAGCTATCAATGTCTTCTGTTCTGCTTTCAAGGAACAAATCACCGATCTTGTAAGTACACCATAAATAAAATCGATTTTGTGGGAATGATTATAGAGCTGCATATTACATTGCAGTCCAAATGCCTGTGGTTTTATATTGTCCTTTACATATTTATTTTATGATACTTCAAATTTTCTAATCTCTTGTCAGGATAAAAATATCTTGTCAGGATAAAAGCTGCCTCTGTGCTGGCTTTCATGGGAATTGCCTTTAGACACAACACTGCTGTCATACAAGTATGTTGCAAAATTGTCAGCTCTTGAGAATAGGGAAGCATCTAATAATCCTGAAGTGTTTGTCATATCTAAAGCATTATGTGGTAAAACTGGAGAGCTGCATAATTTGAATGAGCAGTTACGTCAAACTGTTTTAAAAGCTCATGGACTAGAGTTTTAAAAGGTGGATGGTTTAATCTTTATACTGTGTCACAGTGACTCTTGTGTAGAGGCTTGACTAAGGCCTCTAACATAGTTCAGGGAAAATCATCCTTTTTTAATTAACAGTTTGAACCTAACTGTAAAAAGCTTATTAGCTTGGAAGACTAATATTTCTTCTCACTAATTACAATAAGTGAAATAAACTCAGAACTTTGTAGGAGTTGTGATAAGTACAATGGATAAGTACTAAAACTATAGTTCTAATTGATTCATTAGAATGAGCAAGTTTTAAAATGACTAGATCTATACATTTTATATAAAGTTACAGAAAAATTAAGCTAGGTAGTATTACCCTAATTGGTACAAGGAGTATTACTTGCCCTAACTGATGCAAGATAACTAATTTTGTGCAACCGTCTTCCTCTGGTATGAGGAAAGAATTGATATGCAACTGATACACTTGTAATCTTCCTTTGAACCAGTGTTGCTGGGTTTTTTTAAATAGCTTTTTATGTTATTCCAAAGTAATTCTTGCAACCATGTTTTTAGGGGGATAGACGTGAAATCAAGAATCATAGTCAATCTGTAATTCTTCTTTTCCTCTGTAGATAGTGGAAGTCCAGGAATTAAAGAATATGAAGAAAAAAAATGCTAAGGTAAATACATATATATCACTAGATTGTACGGCATACAGAGGTGGGCATTGAAATTTCAAGAAGTTGACTAGAAGAAATAAAACAATTCACAAAAAAGTGTACTGTGTTACAGAATCAACAGCACAAATAGAGGGTAGGGAACTACCAGATGTTTTCTGGAAAACATCTGAGTAAACATGATGGATCGCAAACTCCATACATATACTGCTATACTGGTATAAAAAAAACAACCAGGAATGCACATTAGGATGTGTAGGTATCTATGCATGTGAATTACTTTTTGTTTGTTTGTTTGTTTGTTTGTTTTAAATGAGCACTGGTGAGGCCTCTGGAGAGCCAATTAAGTATCGAGAGCTAACCTTCAAGAAACATAGATGAAATGGAATCTAGGAGAGCGGCAAAGATGGTGACCTGTGAGGATAGAATTGGATTGCTTAGTTTAAAGGACAGAAGTCTGAGGGAGCTGCATTCCCTAACTATATGCAAAACTTTTGTTCAGAGGAAGGCAGTTCCTCTCTTCATTCAGAGTGAGTAGTAATTGACTGAAAATGCAACAGGGCAATGTCAACAGGAGGAGGAACTAGTGTAAGAGCAGAAAAACACTGCAGTGGTTTCATCAGGAGAGAGGTGAATGCCCTACAGTACAGATATTTAAGAGCTGGTTAGGCACTGTCTGCCAGAGGCTTTCTGCCCAGATGAACATATTCCGCAAACTTTTTTGATGACAAAATAGCTTTTAACAAGTAAAGTCAACAGAAAGCTTATTCTGGGAGGTAGCAATTAATGTGCTAAAGTCTTGTTAATTTGAGGTGATATGGTAAGTTACTCTGCATGTAAAATGAAAATTTTAATACACATCTAGCATTCACAGCCACTCAGTTATCCTTATTTTGCCTCTTACACTTTTGTTTAAAATCAGATTTGTAGTTGCTGAATTTAAATTTATTATGAGTTTGGGTTTTTTTTAATTGGATGTTGTATTAAAGAAAGCTTAATTATGCTTAGTTCCGGCAATCATACTGAACATACATTCGTATTAGTCTGCATTTTTAAAACAAACAAAAACCTGCTAGAGTTGGTCATGTTTGAGTTCAAAATGTCATAAACTCCTTTTGTATGCTTGTAAATCCAGTATTCCTTAAGAGAAATTTTGGATGGAGATGAGAGTTTGACATTTTAAAGAGCGTTAAAGTGTTCAAAATAAAAATGTAAAATATAGCAGTTTATAAAGTCTGGTGTCTTGGAATCTTCCACGCCCAGAATCAGAAGCATAAAAGCTCAAACTAAAAAAGCCTTTGAAGTTACAGAAACCATTTCAAAGACTTTCCTCACTATTTGTTTCAGGTAATAACAGACATCAAAAAGAAAAGGCAGCAACTGTTGCAACTCAGAGAAGAGCTGATTGGGTATGTTTCTAATGATGCACAATAATAGCCTGAAGAATGTAAGGAGCCTGGTATTTTGAAACTCAGAAGTGAAAATAACTTTTTTTGTTCATTCATTTTATTTTGATGAAACTCTACTTCTGTTCTGTATTGCCTTCTGTTTTTACAAAAGCTCAGGATAACCTCTCCTTTTCATATTTCAGTTGCCTATGTAGACATTCTTGCAAGTTCTCTTAGCTAACTAGTTACTGGGGTGGTATTTCAGACCATATGTTCATAAGAAAAACACTAATGTTACAATTGGAATTGCAAAGGCAATGAATCGTAAATTTACAGAGGTAATAGAGAGGCCTTTTTTGGTTTTGAGGTGGGAGAATGTATCTCTACCTCTGCAATTTGGCAGGGATGCCTCTGAGTACATGGTTTGCTTCCATCTCATGTGGCCACAGTTCCCCTTCCCTAACTTGGCATTAATCTTAGGTATCATTTAGCTACACAACACAGAAATTATGTTCTTTGGAAGAACCATTAGACTTCCCCAAATCCACTTGGTTACTAGTGACAGGCTTTATACTGAAGCTGCATATAACATACATGCTGTAAGTTAACACTGTAGGGAACCATGGGCTCGGATCCACAAAGGCAGATTAGAAGCCCTTTCTCTGTGGCCATGAGTCTTATTTTCTTTGCAGTACTATGGATGAACTTCACTCAAAGAACTAATCAAAAGCATCCCTCAATACAGGTTTGAACCCCCTCACAGATTGAAAGCTGTCTTCACATTTTTTATTTGTTGTGTTTTAGTCCTTTGATCATCTTAAGAAAGCTTTTTTGCTGCAACACTGTTAAATGAAAATGGCTGTTGGTGTTCAGTTTTTGGAGTGCTATTTTAATGGATTGAGCCCTCCAGTTTACTTAGGCAGAAGCATTGTAGATCCTGAGTATGCTCAGCATAAGCACTGAACACCTCACCCTGCAAGCAGGTCTGTGCAGAAGCGGAATACCAAGTACTTAAACTTCCCTTGAAAAACTTAGGTACTTAAGAGAGAGTGGCCATATTGTCAGACTCAAAAGAGAGATGTGGAAAAAAGTTTGGGTTTTTTTTTGTGGATTTGGACCCATGCTCCTGTTTAAATAATAAGCTGGTTGTTCTAATTAAACAGTATGTTATACTAATCTATGTTTTGTATTTCTGACCAACCTTTCCCTTAAGTCTTCTTCAGAGGAAATATGTTCATAGTTACTTATGAAATAAATATGCAGTTACAGTCATCAAAGCCTTGATCTTTTTCAGAGCTGAACCACAACTGATACAACTACAAAAAGAATATGCTGAGATACAGGAAAGGAAATCTTCCTTGAGGCAAGCAACTGAATTACTTACTGATTTAAAGCAGCTACAGCAAGACTGTATGGATTATAGAGAAGAAAACCCAAAAGAAACATTGGTAGTAAGTATATATTTTGCATGTGTTTCTGAACTGTTCTGGATCGGCCCCCTGCCCTTCTTTCTTTCCTGGACTGATGGGCATTTCTGTTAATGTTTAACTTATACTAAATAGCAGTATTTTGTTAATTGTCTTTGTGGGAGCAACTTGAGAATCATTGCTGTAACTGTACTGTAGTATCTCACTCATTTTTTTGGTTTCATGTTGGAAAATAAAGTATTTCAGAGAGGATTCTGCTACCTTGCTGACTATGTCCAGGAATTCAAATGACATAGAAGCCTAACAGTTGTCCTCAGGTCTAACATTTTTTTATAGAAATTGAAGAAAGTTTGACAGTGAGAAACAAGTAATCAATTTCTTTTGTTGTCATTGTTCAAAGGTAGGGGAAGCTCTGGTACTTACATGTCTGTTCTTTAAGGTATTTAATGCTAAGAACAGTGCTTGTATTTCACGACCAGAGTAACTTCTCATGTAGTCATAGAACTCCTTCCCCTTTCACCATGGCTCATGACCCAGTGTAGTATTTTCTGTTGACAGTGCTCCATGCCTGCCATGTGTAAGGGAAATCCTACCATTTCAGAAGACTCTCTAATGTTGGCTGTTCTTCGCTTTTAAAAATCACGTTGCACCATTTCAGATAGAGCAAAAATAAATACAGATATGTAAGTAAGTAAGTGATTTTTCCAAGAGTTAAAAATGTTGCCTTGTAATTTTATTTCTTTAACAACAGTATGGAACTTCCAGCCTCCCTGCTCTTCTGGTGGAGTCACGGAGAATTCTAGGAGCAGAAAGACACTTCCAGAATATTAATAAGAAACTGGAAGAGGCTCTGGCTGTACAAAGAGAGAAGTTATCAGAGAAATATTAAGTGTTTTTAACAGGCTTTTTGACATTTGTTAGGAACAATTAGAATGGTCAGCGCTTAAAGCTTGTTTTATCATTGTTGCTCTATTTTGTTTCAATGTTTGAAAGTTGTCAGTGACTTAGAGATTGTATCTTTCTATTGTCAAATCGTCTGTGTGAGAACTTATTCAGAATGTCAGTGAAATTAATGACATAGCAATTCCAGTTAAAGTAGTAAAACTTCTGTGCTCTGTTAACGGTGTTGGGTTTTAATCTTAGGCTGTTAAACTAATAAGCACTATATACTTTTAAAAGAGAATACATAGACTTTGGTTGAACTATTGATAGACAAAGCTTTTTATTAAATTTGTATTTGAAATAAATAAATAATTTCCTCCCATTGCTGGAAGTCATCTATTTAACTTGGCTTATTGGTAAAACTTGGGACACACAACTAACAAAATAGAAACCGCACAGCAGAGGGCGTTAAAAGCACTAAACTTGAAGCAGCGTTCATAATGAGTTTTCAGTCCAGCACTCGTCAGCCCTTGTGTAATCTGCCATGATCTCCCCATGCTTGTTGAAGTTGTGAGAATACCTGTTTGTTAGCCGTTACTCAGTTCTTTGTCTTACAGCTCTGGAAGAGTGCTTTTGAACTACATTGTAGTATCTTTCATAGAATGCACATGATATGCAAGCTTCAGTGCTAGCAGTCTGTTTGCTAGCCAAGGCTGTGGTTAGCTGCCTTCTTTATTGTAAGTGTCCTGTTTCCTTAAAGTTTCTGAAAGAACTTCATCAGAATTTCTTCCATGGCATAATTCAGACTATCATTTGCAGCTTCAGCTAGTTCCACATCTTCAGTAGCTTCTAGGAAATGGGCATCATCGCTTGCATTGCTCCACTCACTGTCTGACAGCAGGAAGTCTTGAGACAAGCTTTTTTCTAGAGATATTGAGCTTTTTGACAAGTCTGATATACTAGAAGGTGATTTTACTTTTTCTTCTGTGTTCCCCTTTTCATGTATTAGTGTATGCTCTTCTTCCTTTTAGAAACAAGAATACTACTTATTCCATATGAAAATGGTCTTCATACCTTTAACTGTTCTGATCTGAAAGTTTGAAACTCGTACAGTAACATAAAATGGATACTACAGAAAGCTGGCCAACAAGACAGATTTTCTAGCACATTAACTTAGAGCCACATTAACCTGTGGAACCTATTTGAATAGGAATAGAAATTTGCTGGTTTTCTAGCAAACTACAACTAGTCTGTTGTATACAGCTTCTTAAGATAATACAAGGATAAACTAATTTCAGTGTCTGTTTAAAGATAGTCAGGCTCTGAAAACACATTTAAATTACACTTCTGTGAAACAACACTAATAGCTATTGATCTGCTTAAGTAGAGCCTAATGAGCAATTCTGCAGTATGAAATTTAAAAGTGTAAAGTGTAAATTTAGAAGTTACAAAGATGCCAACTCTTTTTGCCTACTTGGTGGAAAAACTTATGTTCAGGGCTCAGGATCCAGGTGCAGTATCAGGTCAGTTTAAATATTCTACCCATATGGGTAAACATAACTGCTTTAATATGCTAAAATGGAGTTAAGTGAACTTCAAATTTGAGAGTCACTGACTTAAATTTGACTCCGGCTCAGGTGTTCCAAGAGCACTTCTGTTTTACCTGGCTCAGCATGAGCTTAACATGCACAGCAGAGCTTAACTTAGGCGGTTTTTTGGTCTTGTGGTTTATGCATTGGGAACTGCTGTTCAGACCAAAATAGAAGAAAGTCTTTAGTCCCAGGTGAAGTTATGCTATTCCAGTAACTTAGCTTTATTTGTGCTGACACTTTTTGTGCTAAATCTGCTGCTGGAGAACTTAAAAATGAATTTATGGAGCTACAGCACCAGCACAGCTGCTCTGTGGAGCTATTCTATACCAGTGTAGCTACTCTATAGAGCCCAACAGACTGTGTTAGTGGGGTTTTTCAATGACTTCCAGAGACAGCTTTACTCACAGGAACTTCAGCATATCGATAGGACAAAACCATACCTCTTTGAAAAGAAACGAGAGACGTATCCTAGGTGGTAATGGAAAACCTAAATCAAATATATGGCATTAATTAAAGTTGACATTCCAAAAAGTATTAAGTATCATTGCTTTGAAATCACAGAATACATACTTTGTGATTTGAAGTTTTCTTCTCTGCAGACTGGATCGTGACACTTCTGATACCAGACTTCCTTCTTTAGATCTACCAGAATCCTAAGAACAAAATAATCTAGTTTTTAGTAACAGTACATAAATGAAGTGAACGCATAGAGTAGGAAACTCTGAGACTAAATGAACAGGTTTTGTTTGTCCCCATCTATGGATATTGCTTTCATACTCTGACATACTTATTTTATGCTTGTTTTGTACAGTCTGTTATTTGTTTCAGTAAACTTCAGGCTGCTTAAGTTAAAAATATATTTCTTCTGAGACTAACATTTGAAAGTGAAATTTAGTCAACTTCATTACATTAAGCTTGGAACAAAAAGTCATTAAAGTAAGATTAGTACATGGGGCCTAACTGTAAGGTAAGATTTTATTGCTGCCACCGTTACAGATAATTTCATTATAAAAGCCAGATAAAAATCACTATTTCCTGTCAAGTGATGAGATAGCCCAGCTCTTTCAGCTGTGCTTTAGAAACACCAAGCTTCAAGCAACTTGCTTGAGAAACACAAAGTTTATCCACCATAGTGGCTGTGGGGCTTTTTTTTTTTTTTTTTAATACTCTTGTTTCTCAAAAACAAACACATTCCTTATCTTTCATTTATTTTAAATGTTATATAGAATTACTTTCAAGTTGAAATATTTCTACTAATGATATACTGCAATGCTAATGTCATCTGAAAAACCTGACTTTTCAATACTTACTTTGCTAAAACTATAAGAATTCCAAGTCCTTGTAGAGTCACTAGAAAAGCTCACCTTGACTGAAGTGGTGGCAGGAGTTACCTTTGTCATTTTAATAACATAAGAATGTAATTTAAGAATGCACTGCGAATGAATTTAAAAGTGTTCTGTTTTCTTTATCTTATTTCTGATTGTTCAGCTTCCTAGCTAAGAAGCATCAAAGCACAGTACCACTTAATAGCTTTAACATACTCTGACTTGTATGTTAGCATCTTTAGGCACATATTTTGAATAGCTTGATGATTATTTCATAGAAATACTAGAAATATAATTTCAGTTATCAGAAAGTAAATTTGGGGGGGGGGGGGGGATAGTTTGGCGGGTTTTTTTTTTCAAAAAGTGCATCCCCACAGAGCAAGAGAGCAGAAATTGTAACAGGTGCTGATTCTATCCATAAATTTTTCAGCATTTTTATAGAATAACAGTTGAGCAGGAAAATAAATAAAGATGTTTTAAAGTGAATAGTGAATAGTTAAAGAGCATACATTATGTTGTTACTTTTGTGAGCTCTTCCAATATTTTCACACCAGCGGTAACCAGAAATATCATATACAAGTATTTCTTCGAGAGAGAAATAATTCCATCGCCGTATCCCTGGGGGGAGGGGGGGGGGGGAAAGGAAATGAATTAATTCTTTAAAACTACTGCTGCAGAAGACTCATTTTTAAAAAGTAAAGTCGTCTTTACCTCCTTGGACCCCATCTTTATTAACCAAAGAACGAACGAAATAATCTATTTCTGGATATGGTGAATCCTGATAACCTTCCATGGATTCTGTTAAAACAAAGGCCACATATACATACTGTTACTGGTTTTGCCATTGTTAATATGTAATTGTAACACTATATAGACCATAGACAGAAAAATGTACATGAATCACGCCAAATCGTTAAATAAAACCAGGGATAAATCCACTGTTAATTTCCTGTAGATCTTTAAACTGCTACCCCCACCCCCAAGGTACTAAGGGAACTTGGACAAAGCATGACAGCTGTGGGATCAGGAGGGGAGGGTAAATGGCATTCAAGTGCCACACAGCATATCCTTCAGCACAGCTGTAGTCTGCCTCCTGCAGAAAGCTCACTGAAGAAAGCCCTCCTAGAGGTTATCAGGTGTCTAAGTCACAGTACATCTAATCTGAGGGGTTTTGTTTGGTTTTTTTTTCCTCTGTAGAAGAGGCTTGAGGTACCTCTACTGCTTCTGGTAGTTATACGGTTTAAAAAACCAGACATTTTTCTCTCCTCCTCTGAAAAGCCAGATGACAGAACTTTTGTGTCATGACTCGCTCTGAAGAAAAAAGACAATACAAAGGAAAACGTGTGATTCCTACAGCATAACATAGTATGTTATAACATACTGTAACGTTTCATAGTATGGCATAGCACAACATAGTCCCGGGCCACCGGCTCTAGGCAGCCCTGCTGGAGCAAGGGGCTTGGACCAGAAGACCTCCAGAGGTCCCTGCCGGCCTCAACCAGTCTGTGATTCTGTGTGCTACCTTTCGCTATCCCTGCAGCACTTTTTCTTTTCATTTTGACAGCTTCCTCTGCCTTGCACCGGCAGAGGGCAGGGTTTCCTCCTCCAGAAGTAGCAAAATTTAGTTCCTGGCAAAAATCCCAGGACCCAGCCATTTAAAGACTGCTGGTCCACACTCTTAACAGCAGTATTTGCTCTAATTGTAATATATATGCATACATACCCTTTGAAAGGTTTCAATTTTTTTTTTTCTTCTCTCTACAATGAGCTACTTTTCCTTGCCATATTACTAGCTGGAAGCCAGATGATCACAGAAGACTAAATTCAACACAGCAGAATTTCTCATCCATATTTATGACAGACTCAGCCTGATACCTGTGATCTGAATACACTACACGATTTATGCTACAGGGCCACTGGCATCAGTTCAGGATAATGAACATTTCAGGATATAAAAATTTAAGTCACAACAAATACAAGTTTTTAATAAAAATATTATACATAGTGTCATACAGATGGATGTACCACTTTAACCTTCTTTCTGCTGCAGTAATGATTAGGATCATCTTAAGATACAGTCAGTGCGGGGTAAGATATATCAGAGGTTTAGACTAGATACAGAAAACTTGATTATTGTATGTACCAGTATCCAGCCTAAGGAGGTATCTGTACCAAATGGAATCTGGTATGCAAATAAACATGTAGAAAGATCCTTTTTATTTTTTTATCATACGTTGGAAAATAATATTTAGACTCTTCATATTTAATTGACTGGAAATCTGTAGTTTTTCCTTTCAGAGCTATACAGAATCCAACCAAACTTAATAACAGTTACATTTCAGCATTTTTACTGTCTATAGAGAAATGAAGCACAACTCAGAAGCCACACCACATCTTCTGTGTTCTTTAAACATTTGAAGGTACTTTAAAAAAAAAAAAAAAAAAGTCCCAAGACATTTTTTCTTCTAAAACAAGGAATTCTACTGGAAACTCCTATATTACACTGTAACAGTGTTCATGGAATAACTGCCTGTTGATAGTAGTTATTTGTAACTGCCTCAGGAGACAAATCACTAAAATAAGTATTTAAACATTTTAAATTTCACCAGAATGAAACAATTACCTAATGTTGCAGATCAGAGAGGAAAGAAAATACGCTTCTTCTAAGGAAACATTCTCTTCACAGTTAGGGACAAACTTATTATCCTCTGCTATCTTCAGAATCACATTTTTTCCTGCTTTTGATGATTTATACATCCGGAAATTTCTATTCTTTGTATAAACTCCTACGGGAAAATAAGTATTTCTTAACATAACAATGCTGGCTAGGATTTAAGATACTTAGTACTTGTAAAGTAAACAATTTTCCTTAGACCCAGCTAAGGGTCTAAGGAATGGACAAAAACTATTACTGACTTTGGCTCACATCCCATAGAAGATATGCAGCAAAGCAAGATTATGCACACATGTACATTTTTATGTTATAGAAGAATTAAGACAAACACTCAACACCTCTACATAGGCATTTTAATCATTCTGACATTATCATTGCTAAAACTTTCCTTTCAGTATAAGGAATTGGTGCTTTCACATTGACTTTGTGAAATACAACTGAGCATAAAAAGCTGCACAATTATTTTAACCAGAAAGGACTTCATCAAACTTTGTTTTCTGTGGAGCAGACACCACTTGTCTGAAGCATGTATCAGGAAAATTTATTTCTAATCTCAAAAACAAACAAAAAAATGAACAGGTATCTTAAACATTGCCTAATCTGTTGTAAGAACTTATCGAGGAGGTGGGTGCTTTATTTGTGGGTTGCATTTAATTTTCAGGAAGATAAAAGAACTTAAAGAATTCATACAAGAATGTCACATAGCTTTCTATCACTGCAGCCTTGTCATGTAATGCAGTATTCCAGCTATTTTGATTTTAGCTTTCCAGTTTTGAGGTAATGTGTGTAACATAAATACTGAGGATGGTTAATTTTGGGGGACTAACATCAAATTCTTAAAAGGTGATGCAGTAAACAATTTGTTTTGCTTTAATTTCTGTTCATGAATATGCTTGAAGGAATTTTGAACAGTAGACGCAAAGTAATCCTTCTGAATCAGTAATGGAGAAGCCTACTATAGGGCCAAATTTGGGATTACGTTTCAACAAATCAGACATACTGAAGAGGCCAGCAATAAAAGTGATCCTGAATTCCATGAGAAGAATTTGAAGCAATGGGGGTTCTTCAGAGAAGTCTAAGAAAAAAACAAGATAAACTCCTCAAGTACATAACACACTGCTGTACAAAAGCGTGCTAAGCTATTTTCATTTCACTGAGACAGGGCAAAAAGCAGAGAAACCAGATACGGGGATGGAGAAGGGTGGAACTTTCAAACTTTAGTTTGACAATGGGTATTGCGCTCCTGGAGATTTTTAACATTTTAATACCATGAATAGGCTAAGCACAACTGGGCCATGAAGTGCCCAACCCAAAATTTCTGTTATTCTGTCATTAAAACCTAACAACCGCCATTCCAAACAGAAAGAAGGCTCAGTTCATACATGTAGAACAATACAGAAGGCCACGCCTGTAAGACTTGTTCCATAATTAAACAGCTTCTGATTCCACTGAAATGACAAAAATGCAATATACGCTATCCTCTTTTAATCCAAATAGGAGCACTAAGACCTTAGGAACAAAATTAATTAGAGAGTCTTGTGTGGCAAGACTTTCTTCAAACTTCAGAACAGAATAATTAAATGCAGTAATACGAGAAGTTCCATAGACCAGGAATCTAAGGCTACTTAAAGTACAGCATTTATGATCAGTTTCAGCACATACTGTATTTGGCTTGAATTCTGACTGCAGGGACAAGAACAACACTGCTGTTCTTATTGTCTGTAATCAAAGATTAAGGAACAACTCATTTCCTAACCTTTGTTGCATCCTAAAGAGGTTTAAAAGCACTACTTATATTTACCTAGATCCACGAAAAGTTGCTTGTTGCCTTCTTTATCATTTACTATCAGAAAGGAGAATTCTGAATTTTCTCCCTGGTGTGATGTTTCCATATCCTTTGTTTTGCAAGCAATGGCTGGCCAGCCTTTGGAAGCATCTTCGACAGCTGTGAGGTTTGTAAGAGAACCACCTAATCCAACTCCTTCTGCAGAACACTGGAAAACATGTCCTACTCCTTCTTCTGGAATCACAGCAGCAGCTTTACTCTCCACTAACCTTATGGCAGGCTGCAAAATGGTTCTCACAAAGTTACCTTAAAAACAAGCAAACAAAAAAAACCCAAAAGCAGATAACGTCATTTATGAGTCAAGAAAGAACTTATCAGTTCCTGTGCAAACATTTTTCAAAATAACCAAGACGGAAGTGGTTGGATTTTGGGGGCGGTGGGTGGGTGTATTCCCTTCTACACTTAAAAAAAAAATCTTTAACTTTTGACCAGCTGTGGAGGGTTGACCCTGGATGAACACCAGGTGCCCACCAAAGCCATTCTATCACTCCCCCCTCCTCAGCTGGACAGGGGAGAGAAAATATAACAAAGGGCTCGTGGGTTGAGATAAGGACAGGAGAGATCACTCACCAATTACCATCACAGGCAAAACAGACTCAACTTGGGGAAAATTAACTCAATTTATTACCAATCAACCAGAACAGGGTCATGAGAAATAAAACCAAATCTCAGAATACCTTCCCTCCACTCCTCCTTTCTTCACAGGCACAACTTCACTCCCACATTCTCTACCTACCACCCCCAGCGGCACAGGGAGACAGGGAATGGGGTTTACAGTCAGTTCATCACACGTTATTTTCTGCTGCTCCTTCCTCCTCAGGGGCAGGACTCATCACAGTCTTCCCCTGCTCCAGCGTGGGGTCCCTCCCACAGGAGACAGTCCTCCACAAACTTCTCCAACGTGGGTCCTTCCCACAGGCTGCAATTCTTCATGAACTGCTCCAGCGTGGGTCCCTTCCACGGGGTGCAGTCCTTCAGGAACAGAGTGCTCCAGCGTGGGTCCCCCACGGAGTCCCAAGTCGTGCCAGAAAACCTGCTCCAGTGTGGGCTCCTCTCTCCACAGATCTGCAGGTCCTGCCAGGAGCCTACTCCAGCACGGGCTTCCCATGGGGTCACAGCCTCCTTCGGGTACCCACCTGCTCTGGCGTGGGGTCCTCCATGGGCTGTAGGTAGGTATCTGCTCCACCATGGACCTCCATGTGCTGCAGGGGGACAGCCTGCCTCACCACGGTCTTCCCCACGGGCTGCAGGGGAATCTCTGCTCCGGCGCCTGGAGCATCTCCTCCCCCTCCTTCTTCACTGACCTTGGTGTCCGCAGGCTTATTTCTCTTACATGTTCTCACTCCTCACTCCGGCGGCTGTTTCTCCCCGTCCCAACTTTATTCCTTCTTAAAAATGTTATCACAGAGGCGTTACCACTATCGCTGATTGGCTCGGCCTTGGCCAGCAGCGGGTCCGTCTTAGAGCCGGCTGGTATGGGCTCGCTCTCTCTCGAACACAGGGGAAGCTTCCAGCAACTTCTTACAGAAGCCACCCCTGTAACCACCCCCACTACCAAAACCTTGCCACACAAAGCCAATACACCAGCCCAGTGTACAAAATGGTTTAAATACCAGAAAATAAACAGTTGTGCCTATATTAATTGTATCATACAGCCACAATTTCCCCTTTGCAATTTTACTATTGAGAACAGAGAACTGACAAGTGAGATGGCTTGGCAGTCATCTCATTAGAAATAAAGACAACATAACAAAACCAAAATGCATAGGCTGTCACTACAATTTCCCAAACTAAACTCAAAGTCCCAGATACAAGTGCAAAATTGAAATAAATGTCTTTGGTATCTTTCAAAAGAATTTCTCCTGCCCATCACAATACCTGCACCATGGCAGTTACTCAAGCCTCTGACAGACAAGATCTCAAGCTGCTCCCATGCTTGGAGCACAAATGATCTTGACTTAATAATTAACATGAGGAAGACTTTTGCTTGGAACTTTCTGTAAAGCTGAATTTTCCACTAGAATATCAGAAACTTACTGAACAAGTTCAGTTTGGGCCTTCATGCTAGCTTAGCAGGAACATTTCTGCATATGAACTAGGCTGTTAATAGTAACATCTATTCAAATGCTTAATGTAGGACCACTTTGTTAATGACAGTGATATCAAAAAATAAGTGGTCAAGGTCCTTTAAAAAATGTAGTTTGATTTAATATTTCAAGTACCACTTAGTGAAACGCTCTTCAATACCTGAATAAAGCATTCCTATAGCTTTGCTATTACACAACTTATTTTTTTATCCAGTCATAGGTAGTTTTTAATAATTTAGCTGAATATTTTTGCAGTAGTTAATGACAGCAATAAACAAGCTCAGATTTAGGATTCTGAAGAGCTTGTGATTGTCCCTCTCTATTGCTTTCCCTAATTTCACTTTCAGAATGATTAAAAAGGTTTACTTACAGCTTCACAGTGTGTAAGAGTTTGACCAGGGCTTACTCAAACAACAAATTACTTTTGTAAAAGTATTTTGTAATTACTTTTCAAACTCCCAATATTCTAATTCAACTCCCATTGTACCTCCAGGCTATGCTAGGTGGTAACCAAAGACAGACAAATAAAAACCAAATTACTTGCAGGGAGAAAGAAGAGAAGAAAATAAATACAGATGTGGAAGAAAAAATATGAAGTGGAAGGAATACTGGCAAGGGGGATTCTGCAGTTGTTGGATGAAGCTTCAGTGGGGAACCTGAAAGAGAATGAAATACGGTCCTCCTATGCTACATATCAGCAGAATGACCCAGTGTATCAAGCACCAATATCACCATCCTCATAGTTCATTACAGGACTACTGAGGCACACAAATGATTCAGTCATAGACAGCGTTTCAACCCTGCATGTTCAAATATGCATACAGAATTTCTTAGGTTTATAACAATATTTACTCAGGTCTTCAGTTCAGGCAGAAAACATACCTGTTTCAGAACTGAAGTTTATTTCAACTACCATAAAAATTAAAGTATCTTTAAAAGTCCTGCTTGACGACTTCCTTTTTTGTGTGTGTAATTAAGTTACAAGCACTCTGGTGTCAGAATAGCAAGGGTTCTGTCAGTGAAAAGATTATTTGGGGAGTTAGTTCTTTATCATTCACACACACCTTTGTTTTCTCTCTTCCCATTTCTTCTAACTGGTCAGATGTGGGAACCAAACCCTGCATTTCACACTTTTGATCCTTGACTGTATTTTGTATTTTTATATTTGGGATTTGTCAGATGTGTAGATCAATATAAATTCATCAACGTCCACAGCTTTCCTGTGGACCTACACGATATCCTGTGCTTTCTTACATGAGCTATGAACTCAGACCCTGTATTTTAATTGTAAATAGTAACTAATATTATATACTAAATGTTTTTAATCATACTTAATTTTAAGTCCATGCACTTTGTGCATGACTCCCTGACATAAAATGCTTATGAAACAACATCATCCAAGATGTGATAGTTCATATCCTAGTTTATCCAAGATAAATACCACTAACTCATATTAAGGTATTTTTTATTAGACAGAACACCACAATGATGAATTCACAAAAAAAAAGACAACAATTGAAGGTATCAGAAAAATATATTAACCCTTTTAAGTTTAATATTGGACAAAATCTTCCCATCATCTCAAAGAATATATGTATTTTCATACAGATTATGTGAAATTACTTTATGAAGTTATCTGCATTTTTAGTTATTTACTACAGCAGAGTATTTTGCAGAAAGTATAAAGCTAATACACTTTAAACCAGGTTTGTCACGCAGGATACTAAAATGCATTAATGAAAAGTCTAGAGTGTAATATTATTGGTAACATGCATGAATTTAACACTGACATTTACATATCTCAATTAAAAAGAAGAAATCTATTTTTACTGTGACTTCAACATCTTGTTGAAAAGGCAAAGGCAGAACATGAATACACAGTCTCTAAATATATTTTAAGTCTGACAGTAAACATGTCAAATTCACATCACAATGGAGACACAGAACACTTAACTAATGGGCTAGAATAAACAGTTCAAGCTTCTACTGAAAGAACTGACTAATGTAATTTAGTTACCAAGATCACAGGCTAAAATTGCTGTCATACCAAATCATTAACCATCCATATATTACTTAAGAGTTTTATAGTGGCAGAGGAGCATACTTTTGAACCAAAAATTGCAGTAATCCCATTTAAGTCTTTGGGGTTTGTAGTTGTTACCAGCGTCACATAAGAAATAACTGGCTATGTCACACTTGGGGCTGGCAGCCAGTATTATAAGCATTTGCTTATAACTTTGACAATCTGCTTAGCTTGCCATGTGAGCTACTCCTCAAAAGGTTTAGGGACACGGATTCCACTGCTCCTAAGAATGATAAATAGGTTTTTTATGTTAAAAAAAGCAGGGAAAAAATTAGTTCTGAGAAATCCTATGGCCTTTGTGTTGGAGTAAGGATCTGAATTTTGGCTTGAAGTGATGCTTCGGCCATGGACCACATGCGTATATTAAAAATATTTGGGGAAAAAAAAATTGTACATGCATGCACACCTACAAGATCCAGCCTCTCCTTACAGTTTGCTCTACTCCAGCTGTTCATGCTGACAAGACTGTTCATAGATGATTCCTCAGAGCAACACAAAACACGTGTCAACCCTACACAACTTTGATCCAACAGCACATGTGCTCTCCCCATGAAATAAGTAGACAATTCAAAGGGAAAGCAAGATTTTTTCTAATGCTGTACTGGGCTAGAAAGAAGCCCAGCACTGTGTCATTAATGATAGCATCACTGTGCTGTCATTAAGTACTAAAAGCAAAGAGCCCATCTTTCCTGTGTTGTCTACAATCCCCTGCTAGGACATACAGAGTGCACAGTAAGAAGCTACTTAAAAAGCCCAGGAGGTATAAAAAAAGAAGAAATACAGTATAAGCTTTACTCAAGACTGGAAGAAGGGAATGTGCAGAGCCAGTAAAAGAGGCAAGGGTGAGAAAGGAAAAAGAAGACTGGGCACGAAGACAGACTGTGACCAAGCAGACAGCAGAATTAAAGTGGGACTTGAGTGGGACCAAAATCATGAATGCAACATCCTCAATTCTTCCTATTCTACTGCCAGTGGAAACACAGTAACAAAGCACATATTTTCTTGTAATCCTGCTGCTGTTGTCACAGTTCCTCCTGAACAGAAACAGCAGAGCTAAATGTCACAAATCTAAATTTCCTGCCTTCTAATAGCCCATGAGATTATTACTACGCTACTATATAACTGCACTTCTGCTTCCTCTTTCTCACCCTGTTTGTTTGAAACAAACACAATAAGGAATAAAGGTTACAAAATCAAACACTCAAATATTAAGAAATGACAAAACCAAGGCTGCAGGTGCAATGTTAAATAACCCAATGTTCTGCATTTGTAGGTTGATACAGATTTTAATTCCACCACTGGACAAGCTGTTTTCCATCAGTTCCTGCTTCAGTCAGACAAAACTCAACTGATACTCTATTGTGCCCTCTTTGTTCAATGTATGTCTATAAGCCTGCTTTACTGCACACCATACAGAATATATATACAAGAAGAAGAAATTATGATTTTCAACATTAACCTTTCTTAATGCTCACTGCTAGCACCTCACTGCTTCACAAACAGTATTTTAAAAGTATGTTCAAAATACTTCTGTGAAGTGAGGAAGTATTATTATACTTATTTTAAAAATGGAGTCAAGACAAGCCTGAACTGGAAATTCTTTGTGTTGGAGTTGCCATAACCCATGAAATCCCAACTTACATCAACAACTAAAATTTCAGCTTTCTCTTAATTATGTTTATGCACAGGTGGCTTGAAACCATCTTTGTCCTGCCTTTCTGACCCGGTGCTGAGCACAAACCAACTGTATTTAGAGCCAATAATTGTAGCTTTTATTGTTAAGACTGACATTAATCTGAAAATTAGGGAGTCATAGTCATACTACAAAACAATTTTCAAGCCAAAAGCCAGGCTTGCCAGTAGTTCCAAAAATAAACATAAAGGCACAAAAAAAGTTACGTTTTTGCACACACAAATGCTAATTATAGAAAAAGGAAGTAGAAGATGAGCTGAGAAAT
This sequence comes from Astur gentilis, assembly GCF_929443795.1. Taxonomy (NCBI): domain Eukaryota; kingdom Metazoa; phylum Chordata; class Aves; order Accipitriformes; family Accipitridae; genus Astur; species Astur gentilis. Next base: position 12,237,584 of record NC_064882.1, on the reverse strand, counting down.
AATGAGGCTTAATGAAACAGAAATAGGTAGTAATTTCTGCTGGGAATACATATTTGTTTCCACATATAATTCCATTAAAATAAATATTCAAATGTGAGATGGCACTGTACAAACTCAAAACCTCACCTTTTATCTCTAGGTGTAAGAGAAAAGAACACACTTACCAACATGAATATTATCCTTAAATACAGTCTTCTGGGGTAGAAATATTAAGTGTCGACTAAATTTTTCATCAGTACTGGAATCTAAATTCAAGACATCTTTGGCTGAACAATTTACACCATAAAGTTCTTTTAATTTTTGGCTGACAAGCTGAAATTATAAACATTACATTAATTAGGCTATTTCCTTCAGCATTTTAAATAGTGTTATCCATAAAACCTAACACAAATGCAGATTCTACATCTTTTTTTCAAGTTTTTTTTCCTTATTTTGAGCATACAATTAATTTAATTCAAATTGACTCATAACATAGCAAATTGTAAGCAAATTTGACATAGACTGTATTTCCTGAAATAAGCAAGTCACTGAATATACTAACAGTAACAACCTGAGCAGATTTTCAGTTCTTCATGTCAAAGTCTAATTCAGTGGGTTTATATTCTGTTTTTTTCCACCACAAAGCAGTTCACACCCACAGTGACAATGTTTGTAATGGAGGCTTACCTAGAATGGAAGTTAGAGGCTAAGGGTTGGTACGGTAATTCACTGCTATGGTTTAGGTAATTCTTTGGTGTGACCCAATAAACACCAACTAAGCAGAAAACATAAGATGTCTGGCTCTAAAATAGCTCTAAAAACCTTCTATGAGCTAAGCTTGTGATTACTCATGTTTAGGACTAGGACTCAGAACCTAAGGGTCTAGAAGCTTAGGCTTTAAGCATCTCAGATCCCCCACCAAGCAAATCCAAAGTTCTCTTCTTAACCTGAGGAATCTCTAGATTTCAGAATTGATCCACAATGGAATAAACCCCTCTGGATTCTGCACCAATTAAGGGTTCTTTACGAAGGAATTACCTCAATCATCTTTTTCTTTCTTTCCTTTCTAGCTTGGGACACATAAGCATCAGAAGTCTCACAAATAAATAGCCACTCACAGAGAGGTTTTATTGGAACAGAAAATACTCTTCTAAAAACCTGCTTTATTTTCCACCTCTGTCACATTGAATTTGCAGTGGAGCTCATTTCCCAACTAAATTTGCAATAAAATGGAAATTTGCACTATTTAATAAAATTGATCATTAGCAAAGATATTTGACTTTAGGTACCAAATTGGCAAGGGCAGTCACCTGATGTTCTCTACATCATCAGTTAACTCAACTATAATGAACTGCCATCTGAAGACACCTAAAATCAGAAGGGATTTATCTAAGCCTTGATACACGACTGCACCAGCTAGCAAAGGAAATGACCTGAGGAATATCTGAATGGAACTGTTATTGATGCTACTCTGAAGAATACCTAAACATTTCTTCAGTTTTACAGCTTTGAAGTGGCAGAGCACATAAAACAATCTGCAAAACCAAACTTACCATATCAGTAAACCTACAGTGAATACAAGCATTCCAACAACCACTGCTCTCTATTTTTTCCTTTCATTTAAAGGAGAGAACCTTTGTTTTAATTAAAACAGTACTTTTTACTCCATTAAAAATAACCACTAGGTCTACAATTCTTTTTCATTTTACTACAGAATAATCAAGAAAAAGTAGTAAATACTTTGGTTTCATATTAAAACAGCAACAAATTTTTATTAATCTACAACATGACTTTGCTCCAGTTTACCTCAATTAACTTTGCAACCATACTCTTGCCATCTGCACCAGGATTTGCTGGTTTGTAGAACTCCAAATCAAAATAAAGTTTGCAAGCATCTTTTTCAGGAATTACTTCATAGCAATGCATAAGACTTGTTTTATAACCTTTACTAAGGAAAAACAAAAACAAATCACAACCTCTCACGATAAACATTATGCATACTTATCAGTTGCAAACAAGGATCCCATAAGTCCTAAATATTTTTAGTTTTCAATCAACCACCCGTATTAAAAAAAGTAGCAGCCCTATAATGCTTTGAAAAATTTGTAACTAACTTTAGCATCAAATATCAATAAAGATATTTGTCTGACCTCAAATTTAAGTTTGTAAAGTATTCTCCTCCCCTTGCCCAAGTCTTACAGTACATACTGTCAACAGAAATGCTGTTGAGATTTTAAAGAATGATGGAAACTACAGTAAAAAAAATTAATAAGTTACCGGTCATATGTCTTAAGCACTAAAAATGAGATTACAGACTTTTATCCAACTAAATTAAAAATTGATCTCATTTTCAAATTGAGAAAAAAAAAATCAAGCTCACTTTTCATATAAAAATTGACTCTTGGATTTCCTTCACTTCATAACCAAATGTTTTATTGTAAAACAAAAAATTGGGAAAAAAAGTTCAGTGCATAATCAAATTGTCAATACTTGAAACTACATCATGCAAATACAAAACTATAAATTGGTAACCGGAGATTATATTAATGCCTATTTAAATTGATATGACTCATCATAGAAATATGTTTGTGTCACATGTTGATATGATCCCCTGAGGAAAGCTGACAGCAAAAAGCAAATCTGCTGCTATTAGATTTAAGTTCAGTAAACAGGGTCCTTAATTCACAGGAAATAATGGCAGTCCGCAACTCAGAAGAAAGTTGAAACGTGCTATAGAATAGATTGGTTTGTTCTTATGAAGATTATCCCCACGGCCAAGATCAAACATCAGGCAACCCATTACAGCTCTGTGCTAGTCAGAGCAACAGATAGCTACTGGGGATATCTATCCAGCAATAGTGATTACTAGATAATAGTATATCCAGTATACTACAATCTTATGGTAACATATAGGGTACCTTTTCAAATACTCACGTGTAATAAAACCAAAGCTCTTTATATGTTGTCACAAGGTAAAACCTTTGTCCACTTTGTGTGTTCTTTTCCAAGGCAAATACATGAACACCCTTTTTAAATAAAAAACATTGAAGTTTTTTTTATTCAAAGAACCAACTAAAGTCTTCAGAAGTTCCTATTTGACATCAATTTCTTTGGCCAAAGGTTAGTAAATACTAGAAAACCTTTAAGTAGATCACATCCTTTTTCAAGCAAAGTAGCATCTGTTTTTAATTAAGAACATCATTCTGATTTCAGTTACATGAATAGAAATTTGAAGCTTTTTTCTTTGCTGTGCAAAGAAACTGTTGTGTAAACTGTTCTCTCTGTAAAGCCTTCTCTTTTCTGATCAGTGGCAAGTCCATCTAACAGGAGAAGGAACAATATCCTGAAAGGAAAAGCCTCATGGACATGATAGCAGCATATGGCTTTACAGCAAATACTCTTTAGATTCTACACTATTTAAATCAAAAAATGGAAATCTGAAGAGAAAACACAAAAACCCCTACTGCCAAGCCAGTGAGAGTGAGTTTTGGAAAACAGATTGTCAGGATTACTTAAACACTTAAAATGGCATGGAGAAGAACCCAGTACTTTCTTCAAAAGCAGCAATTGATTTGAAGACTATTAAACTGAAAACAGAGGATACATTTTGCATAACGTTTATTTGGCTCATCACTTCTTATCATCAGAACTTGTTGCTCTGATGCCATTGGAGAGTTGTATTGTTTTTATTTTGTCTCTGTCTCCGGTTTCTCTCTTTTTCTTCCTCGATTTTTTCCTCCTCTCTCTTCCTACTCAACTCTCACTACTTTCCCATTCTCCTGCCAACTCTGACAGCTTGCTTATCTTCAGAAGGAACAAATCTCTCACTACAATGTTACCAAAAAGCACTTTTACTGTTAGAGGTTAACATCACATATCAATTCCTATGTTAGAACTAGTACTTCTTAGACCTACCTCCAGTGTAGCGTGATCTACAAAGACAAAAAAATTAAAAAACACTTGCTGTTTCAGGATTGGGAAGAAGGGGGGGAAAAAAAGAAAGAAAAAAAAAAAGATCTTGCAATCTGATAAAGATTTTACTGTCAACCAAGCTTTTATGTGAAGGTCAACCTTGAAAGTACCTAAAGAGTAGAGACATCCACCTAGCAAATAATTTACCTCTTTGCAAGTTTTTACATAATCGAAAGCTTCAGCCTGCCGACAAAATATTTTCCAAACAGAGGATGGCAGAAAGGGTTTGGACAGTTTTGGTCTATAAACTGGAGGAAGAGGGTTTCTTTCATAGTGAGATGCTAGTTCTTCCACTTTCTTCAGTCTTTCTTCCCATTTTCTCTTCATTTGTCCTAAAGCAATTACAAGTAGTCAAATCAGTATCAATTTCTGTTTGTGACTCAATTTTAATATATGCTGTACTCATCACTGCTTTTGATTCCAGTTTTGTTGGGCGTACTTTATTAACTAAGAGTACCCAATATTCCAAATCAACACCTAACCTTACTATGATACTCATTTTAACATTAAATCTTTCCACACATTTTTGGAAGTAAAAGATCTTCATATTAATACTATCAAAGATAAACACAACAGAATAGACACAATAAGGGAAGGCCTAGGAAGTTTCACTTTTGTTTACAGAATGGTATTACATTCCCCCTCAAACTGTTGTAACTAGCCACACAACATTACTAAGGAGTGAAAAAAATACTATTATTTATGCTTTATGGTTGGAGAGACAAATGAGATGATTAATTTGTATGGGTGGTACGGCACTTGAGTTCCTGAGAAAAATTAAGATTTCAGTGACTCTAGCTCTGAGCTCTGTATCTCAAAGTAAAAGAATTGAAATCCAAAATGAGGGCTCCATCGTCTACTGCCAACCTTTGGTATTGATCACTAATAATTTCACCTGCTTTAAAACCTCACATACTTTCTTGAAAACAAAGATAGCAATCTTATCTCTTTTTGAGAAATAGCACATGATGCAGTAAGGCTTGCTATCTTGCAACCTTTAAACTTCTAGTTACATAAAGTAATCCAAATGCTACAAAGTAATGTAGTAAAGCATAAACACATTAACATAGGTATAATTATTTGCAAGTTTAATCAACTTTTTTTCTGGGAAAATTCATTGCCCCTCTGAACACCTGTGAGTTGGTAAAGAGCATTGCTGAGAAACTGTGAAACAGAGGAAGGGGGGCAATAAGTAACAAAGATGAAGGTGCATCTTTTTGTTCCGCCTGGCATAACCATTTGGTTCTTGTAACAACCTCCCAATTGCAATAAAAGATAAAAACTAAACTGACTATACTTAAAAGTATTCAAACCTTTAACAACTGGATCCACAAGGTGAGTTTAAGCATTTAAGAATTCCTGTGGGCCCCAAAGCCCAAATTTTAGATTCTCTGAATCCCCTCCCAAGTTTTCCACAGTAAACGTTCCTGGACACCTACATTTCTGCCCATGGTACACCTCGGCCTGCCTGGGTTTTGATAGTTTAGTGCCTATGACAAGCCTCATAACAGAATGCTTTTTCCTCTTACATGGGTCTGTCATGGTTTAACCCCAGCCAGTAACTAAGCACCACACAGCTGCTCACTCATTTCCCCCCCCCACCCAGTGGGATGGGGGAGAGAACTGGAAAGAAAAAGGTAAAACTCGTGGGTTGAGATAAGAACGGTTTAATAGAACATAAAGGAAGAAACTAATAATAACAATATTAAAATGACAATACCAATACAAGGATTGGAATATACAAAACAAGTGATGCGCAGTGCAATTGCTCACCACTTGCTGACTGATGCCCAGTTAGTTCCCGAGCAGCGATTCCCCCCCACCCCCACTGCCCCCAGTTTATATACTGGCCGTGACGTCACACGGTATGGAATATCCCTTTGGCCAGTTTGGGTCAGCTGCCCTGGCTGTGTCCCCTCCCAACTTCTTGTGCCCCTCCAGCCTTCTCGCTGGCTGGGCATGAGAAGCTGAAAAATCCCTGACTTAGTCTAAACAATACTTAGCAAAAACTGAAAACATCAGTGTGTTATCAACATTCTTCTCATACTGAATCCAAGACATAACACTATACCAGCTATGAGAAAGAAAATTAACTCTATCCCAGCCGAAACCAGGACAGTGTCAAACGTATTATCTCTATAGACCTAGTCAGTCTCCAGAGTTGTGAATTTCCTCCACCGCCTTTCTTTTCATGTAAGTAGTTAATAAACTACTTTGGGAATGAAAAATGAAATTATAGACAGCAATCAGCATTTCTCAGAAGTGTTATCAGAACCCTCAGTTTCATTTTGATGCTGTTGGCTCTGATGTAAATTAATTGGGTGCAAGAGACATACCCTACGTCAGCACTTTCCCACAAGGTGACCATTTAAAAGAAGGGAAGCAAAGGAGAATTCCCATAATCTTCTACTCATTTTAAACTTCTTAGTTAGATTTTTGCAGAAACACAGTCAGGAGGATATCTGAACCTGGGAGAAGGTTGATGACCCTTACTTGAAACTGAGATCTATCACTGCTCTTGCCGTCCACACATTTGGATTCTCAGCAGTCCAACATGTCAGGTCTTTTCAAGGTTACTTCAGTTCCTTTATCAACTATACCTAATACAACACATCTATTTAGAGCACATACAATTTACATTTATAGACTAGGTGTAACTACAGACTAGCCTTCTGAGTTTACTAGGAAATTCCCACTTCATCCTCCTCTCTTCTGTCCCACCAGAAGTAAGGGGAGTACTTATTTTTATTTTACTTGCTGGAAAGAAATTTTGTCACCAACACGTTTGGACTTCAGTGTTTTTGACTCAGCGGGATGATAGCATGAAGCCCCTGGGAATACGTATCTCCCAAGAGATGGCTTAAAGAACTTCTATTTCATTTTCCCCTTTTGATGGAAGACTACTTTTTTTCAGTGATGAGGGCAGTGGACATCTTGTATATTTATACCTTCGATGGCTGGGGAGTTCAGGCGGTAGGTTGGGTTTTTTTGTTTTTTAAGAAGAAACGGACTCGTCATGGCAGTTTTCTCCCTCACGCTACAGGGGAAAGACAAACACAAATGCCTGATTTTATCGTGTATGTCCTTCCATTTTAGTAAAAGTAAACACACACACACACACACACCCCTGCTCAAAAATCCGTAACAATTATGAGAAAACACACTACCCACACCTGCTGAGAAATGAAGCTTAGACATGCAAATCAAGGGCTACGCAAAACAACGTGATTACATTGGCTTCCTGGTCAGTGTGTATCAAGCAACATAAGTTCTATGGCAGAATTCACGCTCCTCAACACTAATAAACGCACAAGATTTTCTCCCAGCTACTGATTCAGCCTTGGAACAACATATTCAATAACTTTCTCCCTAGTGCTAAATTTCTTAACGTTAGTGAAAATTAGCTTAGTCATCTTTGTGTTGAGCTGAACTGTGGCATACTGACAAATACTACCCATCTTCCGTCAACAATAACAAGGAGCATGAAACTTTCATCTTGCGCTGCCAATAGAAGATGTGAGAAATTTTGTGCAAAATGTGGGCTATGAGACCTCGAAAAGTAGGCTAGTGCCTGTTGTGAGAAGCTGGAAAACTTAGTTTCTAATGTTAAACTTACTCTGACTCCTGCTACCGAAGGTCAGCGTAGAAACATGAGGCTAACTGACCTGAAAGCTGACGACGAAGCTGAAACCAGCCCTCAGCTCCCGAGAGCTGTTGTGTAAGGCTGAACGGCAGGGCAGCGGGACGCTAGTAGGCAGGTATATTTGGACTACGTTCGTCGTCGGTCTGCGCGACTTCCGAGCTTTCATCAGGCAGCGGTGGGAGATAAACCCGGCCTTAAGAGGAAGGCCCTGCTCTGATACAGTCCAGTACACCCGCACTTACCTAGCTCGCTGAGATCTGAAAGATCGCCTCTCATTTGGTAATCATCCCCGCAAATTACGTAAGATGGCGACTATCTTTACACCCCACCGCTCGGACAGAAAGCACGCCGAGGAACTAAAAGAGAAGACAAAAACCGACAGGGTTTGGGCTACCCGACGTCAAACGCAACAGCCTTAAGGGCAACGGAACGCGCCGCCCTCGGGCAGCCGATGACCGGCCACAGCACTCAAAGCCCCGTGAGGCTCGCGCGGTGCGGCGGTAACCGGGGCCTACCGGCAGCCGAAGGGCGCGGTGGCTTCTGCTTCCCCCGCCGGGCAGAGCACGCCCGAGGGGCCCGGCCCGCTGCGGCAAGCCCCGCGCTAGGAAGACGGGGACCGGCGGGCGTAACGGCACCGCGGCGCCCGGAAGGCCGCGGGGAGAGGCGGGGAAGGCGAGGCGAGGCGAGGCGTCCACCCCGTGTGCCTCCTCGGCCGTGGCGCTCGGGCTCGGCCTCACGCCGCCTCCCTCCCCTCAGGGGCGGGAGCCGCCTGCAGCACGGCGGGGAACGGCCTCGGGGGCTACGGGGAAGAAGGCAGACCCCGCCGGCACCGACTCACCGCCACGGCCCGCGCGCTGCCGCCGCTGGCGTTTGAACGACGTGCCGTCCGGACTACGTGCCGTTGGGGCGGGCACCGTGCGGGGAGGAGCCAGCGGGGCCGCCGGGCGGGCGCGTACGGCGGCGGTGCTCCCTCCGAGCCCAGCCCAGCCCAGCCCTGGGGGAGGCTGGTCGGAGCGCAGCGCCGGTGGAGTGGGCAGACGGCAGAGCCGGTGAGTGGCGGCGGCGGCGGGGCTGCGGGCGGCGGCGGCCGCCGGGCCGAACAAAGCGGTGGGGGGTGGGGTAGGGCCGGCTGGCGCCAGGCTGTGGCTCTGCGGCTCGGCGGGGCCTCTTCCGCAGGGAGCCGGCTGAGGGGAGCGGGAGCCTCCCCACACCTGGGCCGGGAGGGGAGCCGCGGTTCGCCCGGGGCGGCCCCGGCGCGGAGTGCCGCCTTCTCGCTCCCACGGCTGCCCGCCGGGCTCCTGCCACAGCAGGTCCGGCGAGGCGGTCGGTTGTCGGGGGCGGACGTCCCCCCGTCCGTCCGCCCGCCCGCCGCAGCGCCTTGCCTCCCGAGGGGCGCGGCCGGCCGCGGTGCCGGCCCAGCGCTCGCCGCTTCCACCTCTCCGGAGGGAGAGCGCGGGGGCTCGGTTATTAGTGTTCCAGAAGCTTAAGGCAGACAGCTTGCTCATTTAAGACTGTTTTTGTGGAGAAGCTGCCTAAACAAAACAAAAGAGAAAAAAAAAAAAGGCGGGGGGAACCCCCAAAACTTTAATTTTGGACTGCTTTCTGGTGTCCCTCCGATAGACTAAGTTAACTAAGTTAACTAAGTGAAAACACAGGCTCAAAATCTGCATTTGGATCTACCAAAATAAAGCTTGCGAGGCAGCGGGTTAATCCTCGTCTAGAAAAAGGCTCTGCAGCGACCCGGTTGCTAACAAAGAGTGGGTGTGCGATAGCCGAGAGGCATCATCCCGAGATGAGGGTCACAGCGGCGATGGTACGGAGGGTTGCCTCTCTTGTTCTGATCCTGCCCGTGCTGGGAAAGCACGCGTGAGGCCCTGGCAGACACCGCGACTAACTTTTTGTAGCGTGTGGGAGGCCCTGTCCAAGGTGTTGCCGGTCTGTTCCCTGCTAGGTTGAAGGGTAGTGCTAGTAATCTAGTCTCTTACCCTCCAGCTGGTAATTCTCTTCTTTAATTATCTGCTTCTCGTCAGTTGGTACGTTTGAAAGTAACACACCTCGCCCGTAATAACCTTCTCGGGCTCCTTGATATTTGTTGCAATGGCGATGTGGTTAATAGGTGTAGGTGAAGGAGTAAGGAAGGGTCCCATCTACTCTCGGAATAAATTCAGGTCTTGCTGATTTTGCAGATTAATGCAGGCTAACTGAAAGCCTGTTTGCTTTTGGAAGAGCAGAGTGCTGGCCCAGTCAGTGTCAGTGCTTTTCAACAACTGCATCCAGACCAGAAGTAATGCGAAGGGATGTAACGGTATTGGCACGTTTCCTTCAGTGGTAGCAGTATTTCATAGTGGGATAATGCCACACAGAAAACGTAATGGTGTATTTCAAATGTTTTTAGTTTTTTTCATATACCCAGCTTCTTTATTTTCCCTCTGTTAGTAATTAGATAATTATAAGTTATCATTATACATTGTAGAATGGAAAATTCTTAATTTGCATGTCTGCCTTAGTATCACAATGTGCCGTGTATATCTTTATGTACATAAAATACCTTTTTTGCATGCTTGGCATTTTCGCTTGCAGTCATGTGAGGTGGAAACCTGCCCTTTTCTAATCTTTAAGGACATGTTTTATGATACTGGTTCCTGGTTTGGACATGTGTTTTAATACTGCTACAATCATTGCTTTGTAGCAGCTGATATATACTGAACATGTGTTGTCTTGTCTCCTGTGGTTTGCATATTTCATGATACAGTAGGTAACTAGAGACAATTCAGTTATTTACTTTCTTCCCTGTCTGAGAAGCTTTGGTGTTATTTTTATCACTATATCGTTAATTTGTCTTGTGTGGTTCACAACTCATGTAAATATTGCTTTAAAAAGAAACTTGATTATTCTTATAGCTATCTGGTATCTCTGTCTCATAGGGTTTTTTTAAAAACTCTATATTTTTTTTTTCAAATAAAATTTTGTAAAATAAGCTGCCTAAAACCTACAGAACATATTCTGCTAGATTAGAAAAATGCTGTCGTTCATCTCAGCTCTTTGGTTTTTAAGGTTCCTTACAGTTGAAAGCTTGTCTTACCTAAGCTTTCAGTGAAAAGAATATCAAGGAGCAGAAAAACAATTTTTAATTAAATTCCTAATGCATTGTCCTGATTTCCCCCCCCCCCCCCCTATACCTAACAGCATGAGATCATCCTCTACAGGGAAATGTGTGTTCTGCTTGACAGAACATGGCATCATTGCATTACCTAAACAAAGATGATGCAATTCTTAGTAGTCCGTTAGAATCAGCACTGTCCTCCAGACAGTGTTGCTGTTACCCTGACTAGTGCTTTAGAGCAGAAACCATACTGCTGATTAAAATGTGCATTTCAGTGCCTAGCAACAAAACAGATCTCTCTTTGTGGGTGTATTTCATTCTCTAAAGAAGTGCAGATGACTTGGTGCTTTAAGGTGCTCAGAAATTGATGGATATTAAAGGTGAGTTACAGATTCTATTCTGAAGATAATGCATGCTGTTGTGGTTTAGGCCCAGCCAGCAACAAAGCACCACGCGGCTGCTCACTTACTCCTTGCCAGTGGCATGGGGAGGAGAAAACGTAATGAAAGGCTCATGGGTCAAGACAAGGACAGGGAAGGATCACACACCAGTTATGGTCACAGGCCAAAGAGGCTCAACTTGGGGGAAAAAAACAAATTCAATTTAATTTGTTGCCAATCAAATCAGAGTGGGGTAATGAGAAGTAAAACCAAATCTTAACACACCTTCCTCCCACCCCTCCCTCCTTCCCAGGCTCAACTTCACTCCTGGTTTTCTCTACGTCCTCCTCTCCAGCGGCACAGGGGGACGGGGAATGGGGGTTGTGGTCAGTTTATCACACGTTGTCTCTGCTGCTCCTTCCTCCTCAGGGGCAGGACTCATCACGCTCTTCCCCTGCTCCAGCAAGGGGTCCCTCCCATGGGAGACAGTTCTCCACAAACTTCTCCAACAGGAGTCCTTCCCACAGGCTGCAGTTCTTCATGAACTACTCCAGCATGGGTCCCTTCCACGGGGTGCAGTCCTTCAGGCACAGACTGCTCCAGCACAGGCTTTCGCACAGAGTCACGGCTGTCTCTGGGCACGGCCGTCTGCTCCAGTGTGGGCTCCTCCACGGGCTGCAGGTGGGCATCTGCTCCACTGCTCGCCTCTGCAGGCTGCAAGGGAATCGCCTCCTCTGGCACACCTCCTCCCCCTCCTTCTTCACTGATCTTGATGTCTGCAGAGTTGTTTCTCTCATATATTCTCAGTTCTCTCTCCAGCTGAAGTTTGTTGGATTTTTTTCCCCCATTCTTAAATCTGTTCCCCCAGAGGCGTTACCACTGTCGCTGATGGGCTCAGTCTTGGCCAGAGGCCGATCTGACATGGAGCCAGGGAAGCTTCTAATGGCTACTCACAGGAACCACCCCTGCAGCCCTTCCCCCACTACCAAACCCCTATCACACAAACCTAATACACATGCATATTTTAAATACATCACATATGATACCCAGTTTTTCCTCACTATCTCTCTAGCTTCTGTGAAGACTCTTAGACAAGCTCCAGTTGGTGATGCAGAAAAATGCAGTAAGCTCTGACACTTCATTAAACAATTGAAACTGTAGGCTGTGAGCGAGGCTTGCAAAGGCTTTAGTAAGAAATATTTTTATGCTATGTTACTACAAAATGTGTTTTACACTGTTCAGAAACAAAGTACTGCACTTCATTGTAACTGTAGGTTTTGCTAGCTGCTTCTTCAAATTTCATTGTTTCTTTGGCATTGGATCAAGGACAGCAGCTTTGGAGTTTTAAGGTTGCAAAAGGGTCAAGGAGATAAGTTTTAATTTAAGGCCACTTAAATGTTGAAGATCTTTCTTATTGCTTGCAGCATGCTTTAACATTTGTGTTACAGAAGCATTCAGTGGACCCAGTCTGTTAGGTCTCCAGTTTGCCTACTTAAGTCTGCTGCTGTTCACCAGTGTTATTCCCACCTGCTTACTAAAACCAGTCTCTAATGGGATGCAGCAACTTGGTTGGAGCACACCTGATGTGAACCCAAGGCAGTCTAATGATCCACTTACCCTCCCTAGTGATTCCAAGGTCTCATCTGTTGGCCAGAGAGTTTTTAGCTTTCCCTATACTTTAGCTGAGTCTTTAAGTAGTTATTGGTAGGCCAGGCTGGCTCATATGGTAGACAGGAGGTGACCACAGCTCATGTAGGCGCATACTAGTTTACGCTAGCTGGTTCATGTACTTGCAGCACTGGCACTGTAGATCTTTGCAGTGCCAGACAGCTGGCATAACAACATGGGCTTTTAGCAGAAGTTGAATTCCATGCTGACATGGTTACACTGCTCTCAGTTCATCTGCTGGCTAGTATTGATAATGGAGTTAGTATGTGATAATGTGCTTTTTTATATGGTGTGGTTCTTCATTACTGTTGGCAGACAAAGAACAAACAAGGAAGAAAGTTAACCTTGTTGCTGCCTCTCCTATTAGTCCCAGCCACAGTGAAGGGTTTGGGTTGTGCTTCTGCACATAGTGCTTCTCCAGAAGAAGGAACAGCATGAGTTGCATCAGAATTGTGGGCCGGTCTGGTTGGAAGTTTTCCTGCAAAATAAAGTTTTGCTCAAAAGTGTCAGGGTGTGAGCTCAGGAAAGCTGGGAACCAAAGCCAAGGATGATTGTGGTAGGGACAGGGTTGAAAGATGCATAGAAAGTCATGGAAGCTGGGCTCTGCTGGATCAGGGGAACTTCTCGTGTTCTTGTTGTTGAAAGCCATTATTTCTGCTTCCCAGGATCAGAAGCTCTGCTTTTCAGTTACAGCTGGGTGGACACACCAGTTGCCACTCTAGGTGAGACTTGGTTGTCAGTGCTAATGCTCCCTGCCCAATGACAAGGCATAGGGTTGGATCACTGTCATGCCACAGGTCTTAGGTACTTGAATTACCCTTCGGAAGTGCATGTCTTTTTTCACATAGGGAACTCTTAAGGAATTACACTTTGAAATTAGCATGAATGAATCCAGATCATGGTGCTAGGCAGGCAGGTTCAGCATCGTAGATGTAGTTACTGCCCCATGATACTGTCTTTAAAGTGATTTTCTAAAATATAAAGCAATAATGTATTTTAAAAACTTTATTTCTAAAATATCAAGCTTATTCGATACTTTTGTAATTTGGTTTTCAGGAGATTTCCTATGCGCTGCTAACTTACATGATACAGTTCTCAAGTCTGGAATAATTTTGTGAGCAAGATTTCATAATTACATCAGTGCTCCAAGATACAAAGAAATAGTATTCAGAGTAACCTTGAAGATCTTTTGAAGTCGCTAAAAATGTAAGTAAATGTCTTTTAAGAAACAAGGAAAAAAAGAGGGTTATACATACCCCAGATTAGTGCTTCTGATGCATCAGTAATTGTTGCCACAGAAAATGCATGTTCATGGTGTACTAGCTAGACTATAGATATAAATTTAAGAGACTTAATATAATAAGAATATGATGGTGTAAGATGACAAATATAGTTTGCCACCACAGAACCTAAGCCTTAAATAAGAATCTTCATCATATCTGACGGGCAAAGCTTATTACTTGGTCTGGTTATTTATACATCCCTATTTACTGTAAATATATCTGCTAGTTTCTTTAAAATTCTTGCCTCATAGTGGCTGGTTTGCTTCTTGAGGTCTGTCGTGGTTTAACCCCAGCCAGCAACTAAGCACCACGCAGCCGCTCACTCACTCCCCCCCATCCAAGTGGGATGGGGGAGAAAATTGGGAAAAGAAGTAAAACTCGTGGGTTGAGATAAGAACGGTTTAATAGAACAGAAAAGAAGAAACTATAATGATAATGATAACACTAATAAAATGCCAACAGCAATAATAAAAGGATTGGAATGTACAAATGATGCGCAGGGCAATTGCTCACCACCCGCCGACTGACACCCAGCTAGTCCCCGAGCGGCGATTCCCTGCCCCCCCACTTCCCAGTTCCTAAAACTAGATGGGACATCCCATGGTATGGAATACCCCGTTGGCCAGTTTGGGTCAGGCGCCCTGGTTGTGTCCTGTGCCAACTTCTTGTGCCCTGGCTGAGCATGAGAAGCTGAAAAATCCTTGACTTTAGTCTAAACACTACTGAGCAACAACTGAAAACATCAGTGTGTTATCAACATTCTTCACATGCTGAACTCAAAACATAGCACTGTACCAGCTACTAGGAAGACAGTTAACTCTATCCCAGCTGAAACCAGGACAAGGTCTAAGCACTTAATTCACTTCTAAGCATTTATTACTTTGTCCTATCTGGCAATTTAACTTTATGATGCTTAATCCTTTTCTGAATCCTGAGTTAAAGGTAACCTGTGGTAATGTGTTCCATGAGTACACACGGAGTAGTTGGGAGGGAGGTTTCTTGCTTTTAAATTCATTTCTGGCTTGGTTTCAATCATCATTTCTTGTCCTGTATTCTGATCAAAAGGAAATAGCAGCCCATAGCACAGAGTCCATTTCATCAACTATTTAAAGTTGTAACATTTTGGTTTTATGTTATTTATATTGCAGTTGCCTTCACATACACCAGTTAGGATTGGGTGGTGTTTCATTTGAAACTGAATGCAGAGAAATTATTTATTTCTCAAAATACTATGACCCAACATTTAATCTTCCATGTTAGTCTTTGCACACATCTGATAACCTGTGTTGCTTGGTTTTAGATCTCAATTTCTGTCTTACTGAGATGGAAGGATCCATATATGACACAATATTCATAATACTAAAATGCTACTAATCCATGTAGGGACATTACAATATTATAAAGATTGTTTTAAATTTGTTTTTCTCTTATCCTGCTTTTTGTAGGTATTTTCAATTATTTGGTCACAAGGATCTGCAGACTGTTTTTCCCAGAGTTGTTTTAGAATACAATAATTCAGACAAATATTTAATGTTCTTCTTTCAAATGTAAGATATGAAAGAAATAGCAGAAATGCTATTTGTTGCCTACCAATACTAGTACTCCTAGGCTTAAGTTATTCTGCTTGACTATCCCCTTTTAACATTCCTGTTTTCTCTATAATTCTAAAAAATTGCACTCCGATTGTGTAAGGCTTTAAGGAAACCTAGCAAAAATTAAGCAATTTCAAGGTATTATTTAATATGAAAATTAGCTGTCATATATTTCTATTTTCTTATGTTTTCAAGCTGAAAATTGAGAGCCGTAATGGCAGACATAGGAGATGGACCACGTTCGGGCGAAGATCTGACAGATGCAAAGTCTATTCCTGGTTCCAAAGGGTAAGTGAGGTACTTCTGGTTTAAGTCTTCAAGTCTTGAGGAATCTTGTGCTGTAACAGAAGGTGAGAGCCATAGAAGAAATAATGCTAAAAGGAAAAGCTTAAATTATGGTAAATTATAATAATCATAAAAAACTATTAGCGTTGCTGTACTGACTGAAAATATATAGTCTGACAGAACAGGCCACATGTATGTACAAGGAACTAAAAAGCAAAACACTTGAGGTGCAATTAGACTTGACTTAACAGAATTGTCAAGTGGTTAGCTGTTCTTGAAAAGAGACTTCTCTGTCTCACCCTGGGCCAAATGTTCACTCCTTTCCTTGAACTGCTTCTAGAGCTCACCTGAACCTGTGGCAGACAGTTCAGCTGCTTGAGCTTGCCTGCTGTAGGGTTGTATGTGTGGAAGCACAACTGGAAGGGGAACTTAGAGGGGTGGAAGGGAGGAAATGTAGGCCTGCTCTTCCTGGTGACAGCTAGTTGTTACGCTGGTGTAGCACTATCATCAGATTACGCACTCTCTGGGAACCTAATTTGTTTCTGAGGTTATTCTTTTTAGTATTTCAATGAAAATTAGATTTAAGAGCATTACGGACTTTTTATTTGTAGAACACAATATGACAGCGGGCCCCAATCTTGTAATCACTTACCTTTGTGCTTCAATGAGAAAATCCATACCGACTTCAGCATATATGGACTGAGTAAAATTGACAGCTGTTGCAGAGTCATGAGTGGTGGTGTAGTTGGTGCGCTCATTAAGGCAGACTTAACAGGTGCATACAGAGTCTTGGTCTTTCTAGGTTTTGAATGTTTACTTGTGAAAATTCAATGGTAATATGACTTTTGGTTAGAATTCAGAATAGATTTACAATTTCAGAGCTGATCTTGCCTCCTGATAGTAAAGAAGATAGTAAAAAAACCCAACTGATTTCATGTTGATACAATAATTGCTTTCCTTAAACTAATTTTACATGTTCTCCTGCGCAGAGGCATTATCATTTTAGATGCAGTTCTTCCCTGAGTCTTTAAATTTTAAGATTTTACAAGTTGCACAGAAGATTACTACAAATGCAAATGACTCTTCACTTTTTCTTTTTTTTTTTTTTTAATTATTTGTATATGTGCACATTTTACCAAACTTGAAACAAAAGTTTTATTTTGGGAGCATAACTATACAAAGCAGTTTTGCTTATTTTAACCTCTAGGCAATTACAGTCTTCACTAGTTTTGAATCAGATCTACCAACTGATTTCACAGACATAACTTAGAATCATAGAATCGTTTGGGTTGGAAAGATCACAGAATTGTCGGATGGAAAGATCATCTAGTTTCAACCCCCCTGCCATGGGCAGGGACACCTTCCACTAGACCAGATTGCTCAAAGCCCCATCCAACCTGGCCTTGAACACTTCCAGGGATGGGGCATCCACAACCTCTCTGGGCAACCTGTTCTAGTGCCTCACCACCCTCACAGTAAAGAACTTCTTCCTCACATCTAACCTAAATCTACCCTCTTTCAGTTTAAAACCATTACTTCTCATCCTATCACTACACTCCCTCATATAGAGTCCCTCCCTATCTTTCCTGTAGGCCCCCTTTAAGTACTGAAAGACTGCTATAAGGTCTCCCCGGAGCCTTCTCTTCTTTAGGCAAAACAACCGCAACTTTCTCAGCCTGTCCTCGTAGGGGAGGTGGTCCAGCCCCCTGATCATTTTCATGGCCCTCCTCTGGACCTGCTCAAGCTGGATGCAGTACTCCAGGTGGGGTCTCATGAGAGTGGAGCAGAGGAGCAGAATCACCTCCCTTGACCTGCTGGCCATGCCTCTTTTGATGCAGCCCAGGATATGGTTGTTTTTCTGGGCTGCTAGTGCATGTTGCCAGCTCATATTCAGTTTTTCATCCACCAATATCTCCAAGTCCTTCTCCTCAGGGCTGTCTCAATACACTCATTGCCCAGCCTGTATCTGTGTTTGGGATTGCCCTGACCCATGTGCAGGACCTTGCACTTGGCCTTGTTGAACTTCATGAGGTTTGCACAGGCCCACCTCCCAAGCCTGGCAAGGTCCCTCTGGATGGCGTCCCTTCCCTCTCTAGAGTATCAACCACACCACTCAGCTTGATGTCATTGGCAAACTTGCTGAGGGAACCTTTAGGGAACAAGTAGCAAACCTTACCAGCTTCATTGGTTTTGCTAAAATAACCTTATTTTATTATTATTTTGAAACTAGAGAAGAGAGATCAGAAATTAACACCTAAAGTTTGTCTGATTTCTATACAGAAAGAACCTACCTGCTAGCAAGTCTATGGACTCTGGAATTCTGCCAGACTACAGTTACAGAATGGATTATCCAGAGATGGGGGAATGTGTAATAATAAACAATAAGAACTTCCACAGACAGACCGGTACCACTTTCAAATTTTTAAATTTTTTCCTTGATTTAGATAAATTAGTGGCATGTATTATTCTTCAAAACTAAATATGCAGACCAATTTTGCAATCTAAAATTGAGTGGTTTGAATGGGTATGATTAATTTCAGTGCATTCTTCCAAATATGCATAGAGGGAACACATGAGGTTATAGCAGTAATGTGGAGAAAAATTGATAGGCAGTACAAGTCCGTCTTACCTTTTAGTCATTATTTCTGTTTTGCAAATAAAATCCTTTTTTATGTCTTTATATAGATAGGTAGATATAAAAATAAGGACTAGCTAAATCTACAGTATAGGTACAGAGAGAGGGAGGTTGTGTGCATGTATAACAGTGTAATGTTTTTTTCTGTTAGAGTGGGTCTGGAATAATAGAATAATATTCTAGAATGATACAGGTGTAAGTGAGAAAAGAATTTGGCTCAATCAGACCATGTCATCTGTATCATATAAAAAATAATACATTTGTCTTATGTATAGGGATGTTACCCCGTTCAGGTACAGATGCGGATGCTGCAAGTGTCAGAGAAGTTTTTATGAAGTTGGGATATAAAATAAAGATCAACAATGATCTTTCATGCAGGGACATTCTTGAACTCTTGAAAAAAGGTAAGTGATAATATCTTCAGTGCGTGTATTAAATCAACCACTGTTTCTGAATACATTTCTAGCCCTCACATCTCTTCTTCCATGATTCTTTTAGATGATATTTCACACCTACCAGTGTTTTTTTGCTAAGGATGACATGTACATCATAGTTTCTATGTTTATTCATCTTTGTTGTCTCTCTATCTTTTGTGCCATGACTGTTGTCTCCATATCCTTTCTCATCTAAGAAGGCTGGAAAAAAGGCTGAAACTTAAATGCAAACTGATTTATGTTCTGACTCTGGGATCACTGAAGCTCTCTGAGTTGGAAAGAAACCTGCTTAATTGGGTAGAGGGGTTCTGTGCTTTATCCTTAGTGGTGTGGCCCTAGAGGTGTTCTGATCCAGGGGGGCTTCTGACTGAGGGACCAGAACTGCAAGTGTGTGGACTGAATTACTCTTTTAGAGAAACAACTCATATTTTGTTTGACTTGTGAAACAAAACACCCTTCTGTCAAGTGAGAGCTTTATAGTACTGTCTGTGTTAGTCCTGCTTTCTTTGGACTTGACTACATGTAGACCAGTAAATTAAATGGTGCCTGGAGGTATCTGTAGCCCTGGCACACAGTCTATTGTAGTTCACTGTTGGAAGGTTCTCTGGCATGACTGTGGCTTATACCTACTAGCGCTCTCCCAGGCTGTTGCAGGTCACAGTTCAACAGTTAACGTGTTCCAGGGGTTATTCCCAACAGCCAGTTAGCCTCCAGCAATCCTGTTTGGTTTTTTGTTTTGTTTTGTTTTCTAAATGTGTTTGCTAACGTAGATGTAGGTACTTTAGTGCCAGTTAATGTTAATGGCAGAGAATGCTCTCAGGCATGGTTAATTTATTAACCATGTCTATTGACAGTAGCTGAAAGTGGAAAGGCCTCTGTCTTACCTGTGTTATAAGGCCTCCAAATAGAAAGTGTAAACTACAGACTGCAGCCTAACTAAAGATTCCCAAAAAACAGCCTTTCCTGACTCTTCTAGGTGTAGCGCTTGTCCATGGATTGTAGAAATGCCTGAGTGTGCGTTGCTTGAGAAAAATCTAAATAGTTCAGTTTTTCTAGAATAGAAATTCAGTGTTTTGGCAAGCTCTAAACAGAAAGCTTCAGCTTTTGGGACTGTTACACTTTTAATCTACAAACTCTTGCATCTTCTTGAGTTTCCCAGTCAGAATTCCTTTTGGAGCCTTTCTTTTAAACCATGTTTTTATCTTTTCATATATTTAAAAGAATCATCTTGGTCCTCAAGTACAATCCCCACAATGTCAGACAACAAAAGACATCAGAGAATATCTGTTTTATGCTCTTTGCATACCACAAGATGGAAAAAAAATGTACAAACACTTTATATCAAGCTTAAATGTCTTTAAGTACAAAAGTCAGAGGCTTGAAAAATCTTTCTAGACCTTGCTACAGGGCAAGAGGGAGAGAGAGAGAGGGGTAATGTGAGTACCTAGGTCCCTGCAGCAGCAACAACTTTCATACTACATTCAGTTCCCATGTAATCCAAGTAGTTGAAGCATCTCTGATTGGAAAGAGAGGTAAGATTTCCCCATCCTTTCCCAAAACTCAGAACTTCCCATCAGTCCAATCCCAGGTCACGAGACTGTTGACCATTACTGCATGAGCGAGGTATACCAGTCAGACTTTGAGACACTGGGGGAACACCTTCTTTCTCTCCTCACAGTGTTCCTGGCCTAGTTCTGTGGCCATGTCTTAGAATGGGTAGGGTTGCCCTTTAATTTGGGGTTTTCTGTGTCCAACTTCCTGAATTGGAGTAGGCTGGCTCCTTTTGTTCAGAAGTGAAAACTGGCTGGAGGTTTCTAAACACAGGAGTTGGTTTTTAAAGACTGCTGTCACATAGGAAGCATCAAATGTGCAAAGCTTTTAGGGAGTGCAAGAAGTTACAATAATTCTCTCTTTTTCTTCCAAGTTTCTGAAGAAGATCACAGCAAGCGAAGCAGTTTTGTTTGTGTGTTGCTAAGCCATGGTGATGAAGGATTCATCTACGGTACAGATGGCCCTCTTGAACTGAAAGTACTAACAAGCCTTTTCAGAGGTGACAGGTGCAGAAGTTTAGCAGGAAAACCCAAGCTCTTTTTCATTCAGGTGATGTACAGCTGGACAATGATCATCAAATCAGCTGCATACTTAAAAGACAATTGTTTCCGAATTAATTATTAGTGCAAAAAAGTTAATTATTTCTGAAATTGATTTAAATGGAATTACTTTAGAATGAGATTCTCTTCAGGTCTAAGAGTGGCACAGTCTGCCTTATTAGGTAGGCAGTATTTGTAATAACTCAGATTGCATGACCTTAATTCTATGTATTAAGTAAAAACTTTCTGAACACTAGCCAATATTTTAGTGAGTTGCTGAATGCGCTTTTGAATTAATCTCTATCTTAATCAAACTGTGTAGTTGATTTAAATAAATGCTAGTTACTTTTCTTCTGAGTCTGTCTAATGGAAATGTGACATAGAAATTCTTGTTATTTTTTTCATTTTTTTTAATCAGGACATTACTGTGTTTAAAACAGGAAAAAAAATCAGTATTCTGATCATGATTGCTGCCTTTATGTTGTTATTTTTTTATTTCATTTTCCATTCTTCTCTCCATCAAATAGGCTTGTAGAGGGACAGAATTAGATTCTGGTATTGAGGCAGACAGTGGAACAGAAGAAACAATGTGTCAAAAAATACCTGTAGAAGCAGACTTCCTGTATGCATATTCTACAGCTCCAGGTAAGAGACTTGCAAAGAAATTTTTGTTCCTGAAATTGTATCTATATATCAGCTTGTATTGATATTGTATCCAGTCAGTGGGTGACTATTTCATTTGTTCTCTTTCATGGAAATATGAACTTTCTTCCCCCAGTTGTTTTTTCTCCCCTGATTGGATTTCTTTTTGAGGTAGTTGCTATTCTCAGTTCCTACAAAAAAATTGCAAAATCCAAACCCTGAATGTACATCTTTCTCACTAGCAAACCCTCAAATATTCATTTGCTATAAATTCAGTTAATCTGAGTTGTGCAAATAAGTTACAGCAGGAAGTAAAAGTTATTGTTAGTTCTGAGAGAACAAACCAATCAGATATCTGTAGATACATATGCAGAAGTGGGTGATTAACACCAGCATATTATTTGCCTATCGATTCTGTTTTCATTGCATCCTTAAGCAAAATCAGTAGTGGCAGAGCCCTTAGTATGCCCTCTATGTTACCAGTTATCAGCAGGTTCCAGTCTTTAATTCATGCACGTAGTCCTGCAGTGACACTGACATCCATTTTGCGTCTTGGCTCTATCTGTAGTCACGTCTCCTTTGTACATGTATACTGTATAAAGAAGTAGTAAGTGATTAAGGCTAAGACTGTTGCAGGAGAAGATCGTTTTCCTGCCTTTTGATTTTTCTACCTACTTAAAGTATTGTTAGATTAGAAAACACGAGAGGATTAGAAAAAATTTTTGAGCTGGAATTTGGGGAGATTATAAAATCTAAGTTTTGTTGGTTAGTGGTTTTGAGATTTTGTTTTAAAACATTGATTGCTATTAGAAACAATGTATTGTTCCCCAATTACTATCCTGTCCTGTATCAGATGCTGCTATATCTGATCAATTTGACATCTCTCTTTTCCCCAGGCTATTACTCCTGGAGGAATTCCGCTGAAGGCTCCTGGTTTATTCAGTCACTGTGTAAAATGCTGAAGGAACATGCAAGGAAACTTGAACTCATGCAGATTTTAACTCGTGTAAATCGCAGAGTGGCAGAGTACGAGTCCTGCTCAACACGGGAAGATTTTAATGCAAAGAAACAGATTCCGTGCATTGTCTCTATGCTCACCAAAGAATTTTACTTCCCTTGCTAAAAGAATTTCACCTTGTAATTTTTTAGTTCATGTTTTTATCTGTAATTTATATGCAATGTTAGTATGGAATACCACTTCTAAATCTGAACTACTGTTCACTACTGTGTATGGCATAATGAACTGTCTCAAAGTTAGATATGTCCATTATTAGGTGTAAAACATAGTATGGCTATGTTAGAAATGCAGACTTGAGTAGCTGAAGCATAGGCAAATTTGAAAGTAGTGCTCTGAGTATCTCGGAAAAATTGGGAAGAGGAGACTGAAGAAATCTCAGATCATTTACCAGATCTATTTGGTGCTACATTTCACTTTGCTGAAGGGGCAGAGAAGAGAAGCAGTTCTTATAAGTAGTTTGGTTTCATATCTTTGCCAATAGAAAGAAGATTCAGAATGTGATATGTTTACTAATGATGGTAATATGATAGTAGTGTTGTTCTACATTTCTTCTT
The DNA here is from genome assembly GCF_929443795.1 of Astur gentilis. NCBI lineage: Eukaryota > Metazoa > Chordata > Aves > Accipitriformes > Accipitridae > Astur > Astur gentilis. The sequence continues at coordinate 12,214,306 of NC_064882.1, read as the reverse complement.
AACTCAAGTTCTTAAAGTTTAGGTTATAAACTAACCTAAACTCTTTTTATAATTTAGGGCATAAACTGTGGAAGACAGCCAATTCATTTTTTTACATACAATTAGGAACGATATTTAGAATACAGTCAATTTTTTCCTGATGATTTTATAACTTTTTGTATGGAATATTAGGTAAAGCAATTATATCAACACGGTAGCTGTTTCAAAATAAATTTTGTATTCTGACCTTGAAGCTGAGTGACTAAGGGACCAGTCTTCCAAAACTTTTTCTGCAGCTCCCTAAGGGGAGATCTGTTGGCGCATATTTTGGGCTATAAGAATCGGTGCAAAGGGAAGTCTACGTTCTGAATAGTCTGCTTTCCTCTTTCTGGCCGTAAATAAGAGTGGGTTCGCTTTGTGCTATGTGTGTACCACATTTAACCTGTGTGGAAACCTGGATTTGTGATACTGGAGAAATTTCACTTCTTAACTCTAATACTAGAGTTAATTACAAGACTTTAGCTAAAATATGTAAAAAAATAGTAAATCTATATCTCTTGACTGTGAATTTTGTGGAAAAGGTTTTTGCAAAATTGTAAAACACTTTTGTTGATGTTTCAGCTTGTGAAAGTCTTTTTAAGATCAGAGGAAGACAGAATGGTAAATGACTATAGGGTGCTTGCAAAACAAGACTTAAATCTCTTTAAATTGTGTAGCATAAACAATGTTATCAAATTGATGTTCACTTCCAGAGGCATTTGTGGTTGGATTTTTTTTAAACTTAAATACTGTTTCCTAAACTGTATCATGCTTTTCTATGTGTATTATTTGTTTAGAATCTGATAGCTTTTGCAAATTAACTTTAACTTTAATTATGTCCCCTTTTCTGAAAATACTTTCCCTTTTCTTCGCCCCCTGCCTTACCACCCAAAGTTGAAAAGAAGCTGCTTTAAAGCATTATATGCTGTATAGCCAGGTAGTAAGAGTAGTGATTGAGACATGGGAAATGCAGGTTCAAAAGTTATGCGGAGGAGGCAGTTTTAAACATTGTAGGTGAGTTCTCTGATGACTGCCTGCTGAATAGGAGGAATCTTGTCTCTCTTGTAGAAACGTTTTGTGAGAGAGTGTTAGTCTGTTTTAACTGATTGAAGCTTCAGTTCCAGGAGATCTATTACCCATGCTTCTGTTGAGAAACTAAATAGGCCCCTGTTAAACATACCTAAAAATAACATTTACAAAAACCTATATATATGTAGGTTTCTTCACGTAGGTTGTGAATTACAACAAGCAGCTGCACAGTTAAGTGTTGTAAAGGACTTATGTTAATCTACTTCAAAGTAATTGGCAATAGGAATGTTCCTTGAATTCTTAGTTATTTTGCTGTGAAAAAGTCCTGTCACAGAGTTTGCTCTTCCCTTAGATTTAATAGGTTCTGGTCTTGATCCTTCTTGGTTCTTTAAAGGAAAAAATGATTCTACAACTTTTCCAATAGTCTTTAAAATAGAGCAAAACAAAATCAAAGCTAAGCTACAATGAGTAACCAGTAATTTAGGAAGACGTAGAGGTAGGGCTTAGGGAAAGAGGTAGTATTCCCATCAGTCCTTTCCTCTCAGGACAAGAGCTGCATTTTATTCCAAGTCAGTAAATTCCTTCACAGTGCCAGGAAGGCTTCTGGGTATTTCTAGGTGAGGACTGGTGTTCCAGTCGGTGGGACTTGTGAGTGGAGACAGAGCCTGTTGGAGAAGGGAGAGGGGGAGGCAAGTTAATCATTGCTGTAGGTTTTGGCTAGATAAATCACAGAAGACTGGAAGATTAAGAGGAGTGGAAGCAAAGTGAAAGGAGGGATTGCACAATGTGATACCTGATCACAAATTATGTTTACAGAGAAGACATTGCTTTATTTTGTGCAGGGTGTGAGGTGGAAGATTTCCACAAATCAAGCACACCTACTGAGGTTTTTGGTCCATACTTATACACTACAGTTAAAACACCACACCTATCTTATACATATGTTCTGCCTAACTATTGCATATTCATTATGCTGAGCAAGCATGATGTGTTGTTCTCTTGAGCAGTCATCCCAGAGTCTTCTATGCATGCACAGGGGTCTCTGGTGGTCTTCGGTTGTTGTTTGGGGAAGAATACCCCTACTCCTTTTGTCCTTTTATGGTCATGTGTCATCTAAGGACTGTTTCTCTTGCCAACCCCTTGTTTCTCAATGCCAAAGGAGGATGTATGTCCTTAATTAGCAAGTCTGTAACTCTGAAATGTCCATTATCTGGTGCCTTGACTATTATCCAAACACCCCTTAAGCATCCTCTATTGTAAGCAGAATCTTAAACTAGATAAGCTTTACCTTGAGTACACATAATCTAAACAGTCCTTGAATAGCAAGCATACCACACTTGTCATGTTTTAGTGTTGGGTTTTTTTTTATTTAAGCTATTACTGCCGCCTTCTTTGTTAATCGGTTTTTTGAAGGCTTGAGGCAATATAACGAGAAAGAGGAAGCTGCCTTAGTTTGAGTGAAGCCAAAGGAGAAAGGAACAGGTGATTGATGCTAAAAACCTGGCAGAAAGCACATGTCAGTTTTACAACAGGCTCCAGGGGTAGAGGAAGCAGTTGAACTATCTTTTTATCGTTGGGTTATGTGATAAAAGCTCCTCTGCGCAGCCACAAAGGAGCACAGAAACACAAGGGCGGGAGGGCAAGCCTAAATCTACCCTGCCCTGCAGGGCTACTCCCAGGCCCATCACCGGAACCATCAGCCCTTCAGTGGCTCACCTCCACAAGCCCAGACACACAAGGCAGGCAGGAACACAAATTAAGGACTTGGAGGCAGGGACACCCTGTGTGGGCTGCTCACAGGACTGTCCTGGGAGAGCCCCAGCCCCAGGATCCAGGTGTGAAACCTGTCAAGGTGAGCCAATGCAGGAGCACCTTTCATGTAATGGTGGGACACATCATGGGATACAGGGGAAGAGCATTTGGGGATTGCACAGGATTTACTATGGGTTATTTAGGGAAGGAACCAAAAACAGGGAAAGGGATGGATTTAATGGATTTGGGTGACTCAGGGAGGGAAAACTGGGGGGGATATAAGGGAATAAAAATGTCTAGTCACATGTAAGTAATTTGCTGGTCAGTACGCTCATCAGGCCGTGCCCTGAGCCTGACCAGTGCAGTGTGTCCTGACTCAATAATTCTCATTTAGCTGTTCCTGAGTGGGGGGCTCTGTTCTGTGTGTGTACGTGGGGGACCGAGTGCCACCAACTGGAGTCAGACCACAGGTCAGAGCACTTGTGTCTCTGTGGCGCAGTGACTGGGGCGACCTGATCTATGGGCCAGCACGGGGAGTAGCACCTTGGGTCACAGTGGCCCACGTGCCCATGGCGCCAGCACCTGGAACAAGTGCAGATCTGGGTGCCAGCGGCTGAGCTGGGGCCACAGGCTGAAAGGCCTGTGTGCCAGTGACCGGGGAGACCCAAGGAGGTGACACCAAGTGCCAACCCAGGGGTGGGACCACGGGTCAGAGCCCTGTCCCCACGGTGGAGGACCTGGAGCAGGTGCGGGTGTACGAGGGAGCGTGTGAGCACCGGCAAGGATTGAGCCAGGCAGGAGGTGAAGCGGCCTCAGAGTCAGTGGTGGTGGGATGCCTACTGGTAAGCCCACAGGAGGAGCTGGCTATGGGGGGGGCCAGGAGAGTCCTGGCCACCTCCCTGTGCATGTGTGTCTACCTGAGTGAGATGATAGTTCGTACCAGCAACAGGAGTGGGGCTGTAGCCTGGAGGGCTTTTATGTCTGGTTGCCAGTAATGGGGGGAGACTGGGATCCAGGGTCAGCTACGGGGCAGGCTGAGTGTCTCTGTATGTGTACGTTCCCACCCGTGGACCTCCAACCTGCTCAGTCAGAGAGGGGAGCAGGATGAGGCCGTTGATGTTCGTGTGAGCACTGTGAGTGTCTGTCTGTGTCATCAGTATGTATGATTACACCCACGGTCATGTGTATGTGTATATATGTGGGGTATACGTGTGCTCTGTGTGTGTGTGTGCCTAGCGGGAACATATCAGCCTTGCTACTGGTTGGACCTGGGAACATGGAGCTGCAGCAACCTTACCTCTCTCAGGCTGTTAGATATGGCCTGATACGTTTTTCTCCTAACACATATCTTTTGAAAAAACATTTGGAAAAACATGGGAAGAAATACTGTCCAACAAACTCCTGAAACGTGAGGGAGACAACTGTTTTTTTCCAGAAGGGGAAGGAAATAAGTTTGTTAAATACGGAGACCTTCACAGAGACCAATGGTGAAAGGCTGGGTGAAAACACTTGCGTTAAAGCGTTACACAGTTTTGACTATACTAACCAATGGGAACAGTTCATCACTTCCCTGGGGAAGGCCTTCACGCCAAGTGTGGCGGCAGTTTCCAAGCTAAGCTGGAAAGCACATGCCTGTGTTTTCACCTGAAGATACATATATTTGCACAGCTAACTGGATCATCAGTTATCATGCCCAAAAGGCTTTAAAAAAGCCTGACCTTAGTATTTTGCTGATCTGAAAAGCCACCAGAACCGCTAACTTTTCCTAAATCAATGATGATATCAACAAAGATAGCATATGAGACACCTAACAATTTTTAGTTTGCTTTTCTAGCAAAACTAAGAAAAAAATCAATTATTTTTTAAAAATGCATTTGATGTTAAGCAACGGAAGGTTGAAGAAAATGAAGACCCAGGATGAAACTGGGGAGGCAATTCATGCTGCCTGGTTTGTACCAGGTCGAGTACTCCCTCCTGGTTAAACAAATCCTTACTTTGAATGCATTCTGCCCTCTTCCACAACAACCTCTGAGAGTGCATATTTCAAATCTGGTTTTGTTGAAAGGAAAATAGGCAAGCCAAACACCGATGCTGGTAAGTCCCATGAAACAGTCTGTCCTTGAGAACAGAATCCATGTTTTTGGTACTCTGCTCCATAACAGAAGAAAACCCATGCAACTTACTCAAAATACAAATTTGGGATTCTTCAGCCTGGAGAAGAGAAGGCTCTGGGGAGACTTTATTGCAGCCTTTCAATACTTAAAGGGGGGCTTGTAAGAAAGACGGGGATAGACTTTTTACTAGGACCTGTTGCGATAGGATGTGACAGGTTGACCCTGGCTGAACACCAGGTGCCCACCAAAGCCGTTCTATCACTCCCCCATCCTCAGCTGGATAGGGGAGAGAAAATATAACAAAAGGCTTGCGGGTCGAGATAAGGACAGGAGAGATCATTCACTATTACTGTCACGGGCAAAACAGACTCAGTTTAGGAAAATTAACTCAATTTATTACAAATTAACCAGAGCAAGGTAATGAGAAATAAAACGAAATCTCAGAACACCTTCCCACCACCCCTCCCTTCTTCCCGGGCACAACTACACTCCCGGATTTCACCACCAAGCCCCCCCAGCGGCACAGGGGGACAGGGATGGGGTTTATGGTCATCACACGTTATTTTCTGCCGCTTCACCTCCTCAGGACGAGGGCTGATCACACTCTTCCCCTGCTCCAGCGTGGGGTCCCACCCACGGGAGACAGTCCTCCACGAACTCCTCCAACGTGGGCCATTCCCACGGGCTGCAGTTCTTCACGAACTGCTCCAGCATGGGTCCATTCCACGGTGTGCAGTCCTTCAGGAGCACACTGCTCCAGCGCGGGTCCCCCACGGGGTCACAAGTCCTGCCAGAAAGCCTGCTCCGTGGGCTCCTCTCTCCACAGATCCGCAGGTCCTGCCAGGAGCCTGCTCCAGCGCGGGGTTCCCACGGGGTCACAGCCTCCTTCGGGAACCCACCTGCTCCGGCGTGGGGTCCTCCACGGGCTGCAGGTGGAGATCTGCCCCACCGTGGACCTCCCTGGACTGCAGGGGGACAGCCTGCCTCACCAGGGTCTTCCCCACGGGATGCAGGGGAATCTTCGCTCCGGCACCTGGAGCATCTCCTCCCCCTCCTTCTTCACTGACCTTGGTGTCCGCAGGCTTGTTTCTCTTACATGTTCTCACTCCTCACTCCGGCGGCAGTTTCTTCCCGTCCCAACTTTTTTTTCCTTCTTAAAAATGTTCTCACAGAGGCGTTACCACTATCGCTGATTGGCTCGGCCTTGGCTGGCGGCGGGTCTGTCTTAGAGCCGGCTGGTATGGGCTCGCTCTCTCTCGAACACAGGGGAAGCTTCCAGCAGCTTCTTACAGACGCCACCCCTGTAACCCCCCCCCCCCGCTACCAAAACCTTGCCAAACAAAACCAATACATAGGACAAGGGGTAATGGTTTTAAACTAAAAGAGTGTAGATTCACACTAGATATAAGGAAGAAATTTTTTTACGATGAGGCTGGTGAAACACTGGAACAAGTTGCCCAGAGAGGTGGTAGATGCCCCATCCCTGGAAACATTCAAGGTCAGGTTGAATGGGGCTCTGAGAAACCTGATCTAGTTGAAGATGACCCTCCTCACTGCAGAGGTGTTGGACTAGATGACCCTTAAAGGTCCCTTCCAACCCAAACTGCTCTATGATTCTATGATGATACAGTTGTTAACAAGTTACTAGGTCCTCTTTTATACATAATGCATTCCTCTTGGAAGTATATATGGTTTCTCCTCACATTTTATACTAAATTACTACACATTGATATGCAATTTATATTTTTAATTATAATCTCACATCTATTTATTTTCTGCCAAAGCCAGACAGTACGCATATGAAATAATTTTTAGAAATATTAACAGTATGAATAATAATGGCTATATTATAACAGTAACAGCAAAAGACTTGTAATCTCATATCCTATAAGGAATGCTACACATTACCAGGAAAAACTACCTTTCAGCTGTGTATTTCGTCCTGCTAATGACTGCCCTCAGCAGGACAGTTACAGCAGAGCTTCTCTGTTTTTTTGAGATTAACAGGGTCAAAGATAAACTATTGCTTTCTTACCACAGGGTGTCACTGCAGATAGCACAATAATCTTCAAAACTCACATTAATGAGACATTTAAAACCCAAAGCCTCCTGAATGAAGCAACTCTTTCACACCTCTCTGGTTGCTGCCTGTCAGCTTGAGTGTTTATTACATCCTTGGACTTGCAGCCTGAAGTATGTGAAGACACTGCATTGCTGCTTCCCAGGAAAACCTCCCCATCTTTCTCATTGCGTATCAAAGTAAACAAGAATCAGCTCATTTTGAGGCAAAAAGGGTTGTCTCTGCTGTCCTAGACATACCCAGAGAACACTTCCAACTATGGAGTATCTCCCCCTGCAGATCCCTGCCATATCACTTATGGTCCTGCAATGCTTAATAAAAAAACCCCACACCATCCCCCAGAAAGCTTCTGCCATACCTGTGGTGATGGTCTTTAAGCAGAAAGATGGTGCAATAGCTTGCTTTCCCTGCATCATGAAAGGTGATTACTGGAAACAGAGAGAAAAACTTGCCTTGTAAGCTCTTAAATTTTATTTTTATGTCTTAAGAATCAAATCCTGAAGTTGGGATTTTCTTGGATAATCACAAAACAAAAGGTTAGACCTGACTTCTCCAACCAGATGAAACGTAATGTTTTTTTCTTGCTAGAGACCCAGATGTTCTGTCATAAAGACAGTCGCATAAAGCACCTCAAAAGAAAACAAGGTGCACAGCAGTCATTTTCCAAAAGTGTTTTTATTTAGTGTTTGCAGACAAGATTTGGCATCGGATTCAATAGCTCACCACTGCTGCCCCCAATGTCAGAAGACCAGCAATGGTGCTCTGCCTCTGCTTGCTGCGCACAAGACCAAAATGTTTCTGCCTATCTGAACGTGATGAGCTCTATAGGGACGCATCTACTGAAATTCAACAGCATGGGTGTGTAGAAGACCAGCCTAGGTGATCTAATAGGTCCTCCTGGCTTCAAACTGGACACATGCAAAGCCATCTCACTCTAAAGGAAGACCAGATAACAGGTTTTCCTGCATATGCATAAAGGTATAGCAATATAATCTGAGTGGTTTGAGAGTATCTGATGCAAAGATGTACTATGATGAAGATGTACAATGATGAAGAGTACTAACATAGCCCACCATGACCATTAAGAAAATATTGGTTCTATTTATTTAACCGCAAGACCGTTAAGAGAGCAGTGGAAACAACCAGCACTGTGCAATTTACAGTCTTCCGTACAAAAAAAAATGATTAATACTAAACACTACTTACAGGGGGATTTAAATTTGTGGGATCCTTCTTAACGAACACAAGCATTTCCTCTTTCTCTCCCTGTCTGCTTCTGGTACTCAAACCCAAACATTTTGAGTTCCCTTTTAACCCATTCAGCTAAAAAGCAGCTTCCTCAAATGCACAGCCCTCACCTCTCCTGCGTGATGCAGTGCAAAAAGGCTGGTTAAAGGCAGATGTAACCTTCTCTGGATAGCGCGGTTCTCCTGCAGAGCCCCTTCACCCTTCTTTGCGTCCTCATCCTCAGCTGGTTCCCCGTGCTCAGCTCTCCCACCTCGCCTCCGCTGAGGCTGAGTTTTCTGGGTGAGGGCTGACCTTCAGGTGATGGAGATGCTGCTGCTGCTGCTGCTGCAGGAGGTCCTGAGCCCAGACGTGCACTCGGGGGACTGTGGCCTCCTCACCTGACATCTGGTCCCATTGGCCAGACTGCTGGTAAGACTGGTGACCCCACGTGTGTGGCCTTCTCCATTCGGCCTGCCTGTTATTAATATTAAGACCTCAGGAAGGCAATAACTAACCCCAAGTAAGCTATGGTCTCTCTGCCCTTCAGGCTTGATCTTTAAAGCAGACATAGGTTCACCCAAGAGTCCATAATTCTTGGTTAACCTTTTCTTGCCGAGGGTAGGGTCTATGTAAGATTACATGACACTAATATCATAAGAATGTCTCCTGAGATCTATGGAAAATGGGAGAAGCATCAGAAGAAGGAACTGGCTTTACCAAGTCTCCAGCGGCAACGCCAGGAGCTGGTACCACCTCTGCCTTACGCTTAGTAGTTGCTGCTTGCTGAAATGCTACTAAGTGAAAGCATCTAGGGGTGAAATGAAAACCAGGCTCTTCCTCCCTTTTCACTAGTCCCCATATTTTATGTCTGCAATCATCCTGGGGGCTGTATGTGATGTATAAGTACCCCCTGGCTGGCACCCTGCTGGAGTGGGGCTTCCTGGTCCCACTGTAGACCAGCCCTAAGACCCAGTTCTGTGCAGGGCTTCATGGCCCACCAGACTCCGGGTTTCTGTAGGCAAGCCCAAAAGGTGGCACTGGCTTATTTTTTTAAGTAAGTCATGGGAAAAAAAGGGGGGTTTGGGTCATGCTGAAATCAGTTAAAAAACAACACGTGGCTTAGCTGCCCAAAGTGACCCGGGTCTGTGATGATGGCAGGACAACAGCCACCTCCTGCTGAAACCCCGAGCAGCAGGGAGGGACACGAGCCCAGCGGGCATCGTCACCTCTGCCTCTGGTCCCCAGCTGGCTGCTGCAAGGGCTGTATCCCCGGGGGCCAGACAGAGGCCGGGTGAGCTGGGGTGACCCTGCCGGGGTATATGGTATGCAGGCTTGACCTGCTGGGGCACATCGACGCAGGCGCTTTTTGATCAGCCTTCCCCAAAGGTACCTCTGTCAGAGGCAGCGGGGAGGGCAGGGGAAGCGAGAGGGGCAGCAGCGAGGTGGGAGACCTGAGAGAGGGGTGGCACCTCCGACTGCAGCCTCTAAACACTGCCCAGCAGCTCTAGAAACCTCTGGGGGAGAGGAGGCTTTGCAGCAGTGTATCAGCTACTCCGAGCCTTTTAACTTGGACGTTGACCTTAGGAATGTAATCAGAGAGCTGATTATAAATAGTTTGTGCAGTTGTTGATGAGATTAAAATGTGCTGTGGCAGGCGGTTGGAAGCAGAGGGTTACTCCAGTGTGTGCCCAAGATGCTGTACCCTCAGTTGTCTAGGCCTGCACGGCAAGCCTGAAAAAGGGAAGTGGCTAAAAAAAATGCTCAGAAAATGGTCCCAGGGAGGGGGGGGAAGGAGGAAGTAGCCTGGCTTACAAAACAGGGGGTGAGGGACAAGGAAGAGAAAATTAAGGAGGGAGGACAGTCGCTGCAAGGGATCATAGTCCAGGCACGGGGTGGACTTACCTTAGAGCTAAAACACAAAAACATCCTGCAGAGACAAAGACTAAACCAGCAAAACCCTAAATCCAGAGGAATGCCCTAAATAGCAGAAGTAAAAACCTCCAGGTAAACTGTCGGTGCTAATTTGTGTTCAGATGGCAGCGTGCGATGGGGCTTGGGAGAAAGAGAGGGAAAAAGAGGTAGGGAAGGAGAAGTGCAAGAGGTGGGCGAGCCAGCAGGTCGGGGAATCTCCTCTAGCTGAGAGAGAGAGCTGCAGCAGCACCGCAAGGTGGGCACAAAATGGCCCTGGGAACAGCCAGTTGTATCAGCCACAAGTTTGGGCAGGAGTTGCTGCCAGCCCTGTGCTGCCTCAGTGAGCAGAGGAAAGCTACTGCCTCCTGGAAAGCCCCAAACTTTACAACATCATAGACTTCACAAGCGAAGGACAGGGAAGGAAACAGCAGGGAGGTCCAGTGGGGCACGAAAAGGAGGCAAGGAGACGGTGGTGGGCAGTGTAAAAGGCAGTGGTATCAACCTGCTGTGGGGTTTTCTGCGGTTACTATGAAGAGTTTTAAGGAGAAATTTGAGAGATGCCACGACCTGTGCAGGATGCTGCTCTAGAGCATCATCCAAATGGGGGTGGCAGCTGGGAAGAAAGCAGAGGAACGCTTGTTGGGCAGCGGGGCAAGGATGACTTTGGTGGGCAATGGGGACCAGGAAACGCCTTGAAAGCAAAGACAAGCAGGCCATGGCAGAAAACCATATTTGGAGGAGAACGGTGAAGCAGCAGAGAGGTGCAAGGGGGACAGGGTGATGACCAGTGGTAGGCTGGGAAAGCCACCAGTACAGCCAGCTCCAGGAAGCTGTCCGTAGGGAAAACCACCTGTGCGAGGCCCCAGCAAAGTATTGGTGGTGGCCAAGACGTGGAGCTCTTGAAAAAGAGCTGTATGGATGCCCTGGAAAGGCTGGGTCACGGGATCCTTGGCAGGCGAGCGTGTAGGTAAGGCAAGCTCTGCTAGCGTCCCTCATGGGCTGCTCCCACATTTGGAAAGGTGCTGAGGTCCCCCCATGCTGGTTCCCCACCAGCTCACAGTGCAGGCAGATCGACAGACAGATATTATTCAGGACGGATGGACCTGGAAGCTTCAGGTTTCTCTCTGTCCTGCCTCTGAGGACCACCTGGTTTTTGGTTTGATGGGAAGACGGTGCTGGAGCAGAGAGTGGGTCTGTCAGTCAGCAGCACAGGGGGTGGACTGGGGTTTGTATCTGTGGATGAAGAAATCCCTGAGGAGAGGTGCGTCAGGACAAGAGGAGGAGATAGGTACGGCACACCCCTTGTTCACTGCTGAAAGCTGGAGGTTTTGAGAGAAAAACTGCTCATCTGTGTAATTCATAGATGGGAGAACTTTGCTGAGAGAAGCAGCAAAAAAAAAATGTTATGAAGGATTAAAAGGAGTGCTCTGAGACATGCTACAAAGCACATTATTTTCTTCCCCTTACTTCAAAAAACCCAGTAGTTATCAGTCTCGTCCTGGTGACCGAAACGCATGAGCAACTGAAGGATGTCTTATTACTGACACCTGAGTGCATGCACAATGTGACAGCAGCAACTTTCACAGATGCCAAGCTCTATAAACCTATTTAAATCAATACAATATTCCCATCAAGCCAGTCTGCCCAAGTTCTGGCTGGAGCTGTGTCCCTAAAGCTAGACTTCAGCATCGCCTGTTGTGAATTTTTAGGGCTCAGTGCTACCAGGTCGTAACGTTGCAGGGGGCAGAACGTAAAGCCATCCATAACCTAAAGGGACTATATTTTTCCTACCCAAGGTCTGAGCAGAGCGAGAAAACGAATGCTCTTTACTGACATAAGACAAAGCGATAGAGCTAGTAAAAATAATGCTTCTATGAACGGTGAAACTTCAGTCGCCAAATTTCCTGTGGCTTTACGCTTCCTGTTTATGTTCCTTTCATGCCACGCGTATGAAGGGGTGAGCTCTCCTCAGGGCTTTTTGGGTGCTCTGCACAGTCCTGCCTGCCTTGGCCGGTGCCCGTGGCCACGGCGAGGCTTGCACTGCAGCCGCCTCCCCAGCACCGCAGCTCTCCGCAGCTCTTCTCCGCACGCTGCTCAAGTCAGGCAGTGGGTGGCGGAGCTAGGCGGGATGCTGAGGGCCAGGGAGAAGGGGCATTGACAAAACGTGGTCACAGTTGTGGCCTCTTTTCTTTAGGAAAGCTGGCTGAACAATAAAATAAAAGCAAAATACAAACCTTTGTTGGAACAAATGACTCCTGTTCGCGTTTCTTCACCGGGGCGAGGGTGATGGTGACAGCTGCCATGGGTGATTTGTTCCTGCACTGATTATCATGGGGGGGGGGGTGGGTCTCCAGCACCCCAGACATTAACGCCATGTTGAAACCTGTGAGTAGTGGAGCAGAGTGAAAGCAGTGCAAAGAGAGCACGAACCTTGTAGGATTTGTTCATTTTAATGCTGGCAGTGTTAAAAAGAAAACCAAACCTACGTTTCACAGGATTGATAATAACCCCACTAAACCAACCACCTTTCTTTTGTTATCTAGCATTTAGGTTACAAGTACGAAGCATTGGGGAGCTTAATGGGGAGCCAGTTCACTCATTGGCTTTAGTTGGGATTTAACCTGAAAGCCGCATTGCTTATAATGAGACCTGCAGCTGAATCATGGTAGTAGGGGAATAAAACCACGGTGGTATCAAGCTTAAGCTGGGAAACGAGATTCCAGCATGGATGTACGTGTAGGTGCTGGCACTGAGCAATGAGGCATTTCTGTGCAAAGGCCCTGAAAAAGATTGGAGCAAAATGTCACAAACCTTTGGAACCCAAAGATACAAGTTGAAAAAGTGTAAAAATAGAGAGGCAAGCTTCCTCTGCCTCAGGCTTCTTGTTTTGACTGTATCCTGATCTCTCCATAACTACAAGCGATAAGATATCTGCAGTGGAGTTCACCATTTACCTCCTTTCTTAAACAGAGGATCATTTGTATTGCCATCTTGCAAAATGTTGCAAAACACTCCAAACACTGATTGCAGGCCTAAGCCGACAGCATTGCAGGTACCGCCCATTTCCAGGCTGCTTTTACTCCATGTCTGGGAGGCGTATATGACAGACGGTAGCACAGCCACAGCAAAACTCATGCAACTCAATTTGCTGAGGTTCCGCAGGGATTTTGGTTGAGAAATGGGAAAACTGAAACGCAGATCTAATGAGATTACAGTGAGATCCTGAGGAGGAAAAAACAACCGTAGAGGAGAATTTAGCCCAGGATTTTCAACACTGTTTTAAGGCACAGGCAGACCTGCCAGCCTCACTGGCATTGTGCTGGGCAGCGAGGAAAGGTCTTACATGCATGCCCCCCCCCCACTTACTGCCAGGGTACCTGGCAGTGCATCGGGGCTTGCTGTATTCTGGGGGTTTAATTTCCAGCCGGCATTAGCTGGCTTTGGCCTGCCAAAGTCAGGAGAGCCACGTCAGGTCAGGAGGGCTGTGCCTCCGCCATTCCTGGTTTACCATAAACACGGAGTAACAGAGATGGCCCGTGGACAGGAGCCCTGTGATGATGGACACTCAGTGAGCCCTCCAAGGCCCGTGGCTTTTGTCCTTTAGGCATTTCCTTCAAGTTAGCAAAATAACCAGCAGCTTTGCATGCAAGCAACAGCACCTGTGTTCTGGTGGGAAGTGGGAGATGAGGAGAAGAGGAGCAACTTTGCAGCGCCGGGCTTGTAGAGAGAGGTCATGTTTTTCACCAGAACCAGTAATAAAGCAGGAGAAAGGGGCATTTTGAGCAACCTGTCTTCCTTTGCATTTCTCATGTCCTCAGCTCATCAGGACTACCGCAACACAGAGCCTGTGACTTAAGGAGAAAAAACAACAGTGCATCTTGATCTTCTTTTTGGGTTGATACTATAGTTTAGCCCTGCTGTGAGGTCAAGGGACAGAAGCGCAATGGTGAAGTTGAAGTACTTGACATGGGTGATCAGATGGGACAATAGGCTAAGTAATGAAGCTCTTCTCAAAGCTACCTTCCATGTCTGTTCCCTTTTGCACATGAAACCGATTAATGCAGCGGCATTTGGCTTCGGCCAAGGAGGAGAAGCCATTCAACTGGACAGGCTGCCACTTCTTGCTTGGAGAAGTGAGAGGTGTTGCTGCTGAGAGGGCCAGGTGCTAAAAATCGCACTGCTTTGGACAACCGGCCATGGACGAGCTCCTGCGGATGAGCAAGTACTTGCAGATGAGCTGAAATGTTCTTCTTAAGGAACAAGATTCCTCCGGTTGGAAAGAGAGTGGAGATAATGTGATGAAAACTTTAAATACACAGTCGGAAAAAAAGAGGGGAAGCCTGGGCAAACACCACCAGGAGATCTGCTAACAGCTTTTGTGTAAAGGTTCTCTGCAACTCTTCCACAAACTATTTACAACGGGTTTATGTGCATTAAGTGTTGGCTTGCCAAGCAATGAAACATTACCCTTTCTTTGAAGCTGACTGGGAACTATTAACACCTGCTTATCAGGCTTTTACATATCTAGCCCAAGGTATAATTTTATAAGGCTTTCCCACACAGAGAACTCTTGACTCTTCAGCCAGATCCACTCCACAAGTGAAATGGTGGTGCGGGAGGAAAAGAAATGCAGTGAAATTATACATAATTGCTTTTTTTCCACCTCTATTATACAGGGAGCAGGTGAGTCAGCATTCCTATAGAACTACTTTACTGGGAAAGGAGAAGCCTTGCCTCAGCCTCTGCTTTTGATACCTACATACTAAAACTTTCCTGCAGGGCTGGTTGCTGCTTATCAGCGCCATAACATGCATACCTGTGGAGTACTCCTTTCTTCTTTCATTAGAAGGAGGATTTGCCACCCCACATGTAATTATTTAAAGCAAATGGGAAAATAGTAACCACAAACATCTGAGCTGTGTTTTTCAACATAGTCCCACTAATTTAATGTACTACTGAAGTCCAGTTGGGTTAATGGGTCCAGGTGTCATGTCATGACTTACAGAGCAAAGGAATTAAGCCTTCTCCTAGCTTTAAATCACCTGAATAGCTGCTTCTGGTTGTTGCTGTTGTTGATTTCTTTGAGATACTGAAGACACAAGTACAAATAAATTGTGCTACTGGAGAACCGCTGTACAGAGAAATATTATTTCTTGTAGCACCGTACAAGACCAGGGTTCCTGAGAAAGTGAGACATGTTTGTACCAAGGACTGTAAAACTGAATGAGACAGCTGTTATCTCCCGGAGCTTATCGTCTACATGGACATAAAAGACAAAGTCTGAGAGAAATAAGAGTAAAGGGGAAACCTCACGACGGGCAGGTGAGGCTGGGAAGGTAACTTAAACTTCCTGAGTCTGAGCTGGCACTAACTCCACTAGCCTACATTCAGAGACTGTCTCTCTAAAGATCAAGGTTGATTGATCTCCTGGTTATTTTTTAATTTGGGCATTTTAGCTTGGCCTATTTAAAACTCCCCTGCACAGCAATGTTTTTTTTAATCCGTCTGCCTCTCTCTGATCTGCACTTGGGAAGTCAGCAGGTAGAGTGCATTGCGAGCCTTTCTTCTGCATTGCACGTCACTAATTAAAGAAGCCATTCAAAATAAAGCTCCTACTCATATTCTCTATTAATAGCCAACAGCTTTCCTCCTCCCTCCCTTCCCACGACCTCTTTCTTTTAAAGTGATAAAGCAACCCTGCCCAGGGTTTTGAGTCCCTTGCGCTCAAATACCAACTCAACACCTTTTCAGCTGCATTACAGCAGCACTCCCCAAGGTGGTTGCCCCATCAATACCCCGGTAGCCCCATCAATACCCCAGTAATGATGGCAAATTCTGAGAACAGATGACTTAAATTGATGTCAGCTTTTACTATGCCACAAAAGGTTTCTTGTTCAGCCTCTGACACTGATTATCCCCTTGCCTCTGAAAGAGTCTCTCCTCAGTTATGTGGGCTTAGCAAACCTGAGAGCGGGGCAACGGTCAGAGGGACAGAAATGACTTGTCAAAAGAGAAGTGCAGTGAGATGGGCTCCAGGAGAGATGAGTCACGGGTGAGCTGCGCTCCAGAAACAGCTCAGCAGGGCCAGCTGCTGCCTTTCAGAAAATGAGCTTGCTGGACTCGATGGGCTAGCACCAAAGGTGCAAACAGAGGAGCTCAGCTTCAGCTAGTTCAGTGCGTTCAGAAGCAGCTGCATCTGCTCTTGCTTTGGGAGGATGGTCAGCTGGGTGTGCAGAGGCTGTGGAGAAGCTTTCTGGAGATCGGTGTTGCCAGGCCAAATACACATAGGCAGTCAGCAGATGGGACTCGTTATCCAAAAATTACTCTTCTGTTAATAACTAACCACTGATTAGGAAAGGCAAAAGACCCAAAGCTTTAAAGAGGGTGCTGTCTTGGAAATGGAATTGTAACTTGCAGCGACCATTTTAACTTAAGGTAGAAGAGCCTTAAATTAAATGTTTATAATTGGCTCCTCTTTTTTTTTTCTGGAGTCATATTGGGCTGTCGCCCAGGCTGTGTTGCAGCATGAGCTGGGGAGTGCACCAAAGAAGAAAGGCTCAAGCCACATTTAAGCAGCCCTCCAGACACGCGGCGTAGCGTCAGGCTGCTGCCGGGTCAGATGAGCTGGGGGCCACACAGAGCACTGCCTGGTTTGCCAGCAGGAGCCCTCCTGAGCAGGACCCCCCCCTTACTGGCACCCCTCTGCCTCCACCACCCTCAAGGGGGTTGGTGAGGTGGCCACGTCCCAGCATGTCCTGCCTCTCATCCTGAGCTGGGCAACGGTCCATGCTGACCCCCATTGCCCAGCACAGGGTTGCGCTGGCTTGGACCATGGGAGGTGGGATGCTGGTTTGCCCACATGGACACGTCTGCCAGGTGATGCCCAGGGTAGCCTGGGGAAGGTCCTACGGTTGGGTCGGCTCCCTCTGTCCTCCCGTCCTCCAGCTCCAGAGGGGAAGAAAACACCACTAGCACAGGATGAGACCTTTCTCCCCACCAAAGCCATGGGACCTTGGCAGGGTTCGCAGAAGAGCGTCGTCTGCTCCAGATGGTGATTGATGGGGGAATGTGCCTGGTGAGCATTTCTGCAACGAGTGTCCCTGGAAAGCCTTCTTTATACGTGAAAATCCACTACAAACAGAACGTGAGAACAAAGAGAAGAAAGTCCCTTCCCCCTCAGCAAAGAGAATTGACCTGATTTTAATAATAAATAAGTTTTGAATTAATAAATCAAAGCCTGTGTTTACTTACGATATGAAGCAAAGCTCTTAATATCTCATCATTATCCAGAAGAAAAAGTATTTGTTCTGCTTTGTCAAGCCAATAGGAGATATATCACTTATCTTTTTATTCTACCTCAGTTTCACTGGGAAAATTGCCATAAAAGCTTCCACTTCAGCGAAACGCTCTATTAAAGCATGGCTAAGCAGGATCACTTTCAGGTAGGATCTGCTGAAGCAGCCTGGCTCCTGTCCAGGTTTTCTCTGCCAAGCTCCGCTCCATGCCTGAAATGTCAAGATGCTGTACATGTTTTTAAAGAACTGCTTTCCTCCCTAAAATTTCCTGCAAGGGCCAAGAGACGTGAGTAACTAAAAATGTCTCACAATGCTGGTGTTAAGCAAATCCCTTATTCCTTCTCTTCTCTCCTGCTAATGAAAATGAACTGTGTACAGCAGCTGAGCTGGCAGAGCAATGGGCTGAAGTACTGCAGCCAAATAAAAGCAGTGACAAGTAAAATGAATAGGCACTCTAGCCCTCGATGTTGTTCTTCTCTGTCATACATATGTTGTTGGTACAGAAGACAGGGTGTCCCCACCTATTTGTCCTCCTGGAGCACCTGGGTGCAGCCAGATGCGATCAGGAAAGTACAGAAATTCCTTAGCAGAAAAGATGTGTTGTGGGTTATTATTTTATCTCTTGGCTCTTTCTGACCAAATTTGCTAGGGGCTGGATAGAGCAGCACCTTCATGAGGACACTTGCCTTTACTGAAAGTGTAAGAGGCTTTGAGTTGCGATGGAAAAGTTTTATATTGCCAGCTAGAGAAGTTAGTGTTCAGAGATCTGTTCTGAGCAAATAGATTTTTCCATCCTGGAACAGTTTTCTGTAATTATTACTTTAATTATTACCAATAAAAACAAAGCAACACTCCCACCATCTAAATTCTTAGCAATCAGAAGATCAGCGCAGCTGGAATATGAGAGCTGAGAAGTACTCGCTAATTTAGACACCCCGTTAAGCCTCTCAAGGGTAGGTCTCCCCGCTGGCGTAACCCAAGCGAAGACAAAGAAATTATCCCATGGATGGATTTGCTCTGAAATGTGTTAAGGAAATTCCCTCTTTGAGCTGTGAACAGCGTTGGGGTGGTGCTGCTGGCATACAGTATTGCTGCTGTCAGCGGCCCGCTCTGCAGAGGTCCTCAGGTCATGCTTCTGTTCCCAGAGGTGACATGGCCGAGCCCCACCACGAACGGGCAGGGGTCCACATCCCATGGAAGAAGCAGCCTGAGCCAGCTACGCGCCACCCTGCAGCCGTTAGAGTGGGAAAGAAAAGGAGGAAAGACCACAGAAATGGTGAACTTGCACGAAATGAAGGCAAAAAGGGTGAGCCTGACTTCAGGCACGTGAAGACTCTCTCTGAACTCAAGAGGAACTGTTCGGGTCCTTGCACTGAAGGGCATATTTGCTCAATTGGGACTTAAGTGGGCTAGTTCTCCCCCTACCCCCCCACCCCCCTCCCGATGTTGGGTAAGGAAGAAGAGACCCAGCTGTACCTCCAGGGCTCCACCTGCCATGGTTTGCAGATGTTTCCTGATGGTCACTGCTCTGCCTGTCCCCCTCCCCACACCAAGGCTGGGGTCACAGCAAAAGCAGCAAAGGAGCAACAAGCTTTAGTTGCTATGAATTTTAACATAAGGAGAAATATTTCTAGAACACTGCAGGAACACCAAAGATTGGGCAGTCCTTTTATTTACAACAGTATAAACACAAAGTAAATGAAACAACAAAAAAACACCCTCCAATGAATAAAACTGATTTCAGAGGAGAAATGGATTACAAGTTGTTAAAGTGTTAGCCAACATTTTTTCCATTATACTTGGGGTGATTATTTGTGTTACAGTAATATGCATTTCTTAACTATAATCAGAAATCTCGTGTTTTGTTTTGTTTGTTTGTTTTTTAAAAAGAAAGGTGCCATTACTACGTAGTATCTAAAAATATCAGTGCTACAGATTACATCAGCATCAGAATGTTTTTTGCAGGACAAATGAAAATCGAAAATAAATTTTACCATGCATCATGATTAAAAATAGGCTTAGGCACTCAGGAAGATGTGGGTAACAGTATTAAAGTAAGAATTATACAACTCTTGCAACTGATTTATTTTCTTGATAAGCACTGGCCTGTAATGCAAATTACCAACACGGTTTCTGCCGGAGAGCTTTCCTACTTTAACGTACCAGAAAAATAAACAGGTTGGCTGTGGGTGAGTACGTAAGCTTGGGGCCCAACTCCATGAGAAAACTCAACTACTCCAATTCTACAGACAAAAAGTCACAATGCCTGTGACAGTGGTTTTAAGAACCAAAATGATGGTATAGTCAGGTCCACTTAAAGACAATGTGAAGCCCCACAACAACAACAAAAAGAGAAAATTTCATAAATATTATTAAAGTTTTCAAAAATATTATTAAACTTTAAAAATAAGCTGGATGGCTTATTTACCTTCTGGAACTTAAAGGATTCCCATTTTCAAGTTTTTTCTCACAGAAATGAAGGCCAGGCCAGAATAGTGAATCTTTTGTGAAGGAAAGGCAGGATGCTAATGGAAAACAACTGATTCCAGTAGCTGGATTCCTAAGGCAGATGATTAAAAGAGTAAGCTGCAAACTTTGGCAATTCTGCGGGGGAAAAAAGCTATGGATATCTGGTGCTTCTGGGTTAAATTTTCTGATTTTAAAGCTGCCAGGTCTTACTGAAACAGCAAAGTCATGAAAGGTAAAAGTCTCTTTTTGGAGGGAATGAGTCACTGCTGAAAGTTAAGTTTAGAAAACAAAAGCTGCCCATTCCCATTACCTTTCAACATCAAAAAAAGAATCACAACAGAAGATATAACTTCTGATCTATCCTGTGAACTTGTGATGCTAGAAGACATGGACGGAAATGCCTTTGTAAATGCCTTGAATGCGCCCCATCGAGATCCTTGAACTTGCCCCATTAAGATCAGCTGAAGGCGGTGGGAAGAAATGGCAAGAGCGAGCTGCAAATTCTGCTCAATGGTTTTGGCTAGAGTTTCGCGAGCTGCAAATTCTGCTCAATGGTTTTGGCTAGAGTTTCTCGAGGAAGCCAATTGTGTTTCATTTGACCAAACCCAATTAATGTCATTCATGGCGTTGCCACTCTGTGAATAAGCAGTCCTCCAAGTGTGGTATTAAATTATTAATATAATGGTAAGCATTTTTCCCCCACAATATCTGCTGATATGTAAACTACAGTCTTCTTCACAGCTGGCTCATTCTGTAAACAAATTAAAAGCACATACTAGAAACGACAAGAGCCGCCAAGCATTGCAAAAGCCAGCCCCAGCCGCTCTTCCCTTTGCTCGAAGGGAGGTGTTGGAGCAGCACCGGGCACCTCCCCTGTCCTGAGCCATTTGCAGGCATTCCCAGTCAGGCCTTTTTCAAGGCTTAAGGCAAGGGCATCCTCCGAACAGCTTCTAGCCCCTAGAAATTCATGGCTTAGGGGGCTGCTTGAGGCAGAGTTGGTGTCTTTACATTTAATAGCACCTCATGGGGTTTTTTTCTTCTGTGAATGTGTATGGGTGCCTTTTTGGATCCCCTGTGAACTTTTGGCACCTCGAAGCAGCATGTCCCACTGTTTAATTACCTGCTGCGTGAAGATCCACCTCCTTCTGTTTGCTTGAAATTTGCCACCTGCTAGTTTCACTTGATGCTCTCTAGTTCTTATATTAGAA
Source organism: Astur gentilis (assembly GCF_929443795.1). Taxonomy (NCBI): domain Eukaryota; kingdom Metazoa; phylum Chordata; class Aves; order Accipitriformes; family Accipitridae; genus Astur; species Astur gentilis. Next base: position 12,193,203 of record NC_064882.1, on the reverse strand, counting down.
AAGAAACCACATAATCCATCCCTACTCTTCTCTACTCATGACTATGTATTCTCTCTCATCTGACCATTTTCTGTTTCTTATCGCTTCTCCATCCTAAATAGTCCTGGCCACTCAAATCCTTGAATCACTTTAACATGAAGGTCGCTCCATATTTTTAGTTATCTTTGTTGCTTTTCTCTGGATCTTTGCCGTTTCTGTTACACATGGCCCAGAGCCGCCAGAGGCAGGCACGCTGCAGCCCTCCCCGTGTTCTCCATTGCGCTCCATTCCGGCACGTCCCACCAGCTTTGTGACAGTTTCCGAGCGCCAAACCGATTCTTCCATGGAGTTATTACGACTGCAAGATCTTACTTCTGAGTGGGAACAAGTTGATTAGACATTTCTCACTTTCAATCACTTTACTGCTCTCTAATCACAGCTGGCATAGTAACCGCCTCCATCCTGGGCAGAGAGTCATTAATACCATCTTAAAACTACCATTTTTCTAGTTAGACCTTAAGTCTATAAAAATTCGGCTTTAGTTACTGGAGTAGGCTGATTCGACTCCTTCTTTTGGCATGGGGCGTATAGCCCCTTTCCCTCCAGCCACAGCCTAGTCTGACCCTCCTGTGCAAGCCATGTCCTGTCACTACCGTGTCCTGCTGATTATCTCCTCTCCCCACACATCTATTCAATCAACAGGCCAATTCACGACCCTTTCTTGCTGCTCCTTCGCAGCTGCTCCAGGGACCTGTGTCCTTCCTCATCAGTGTGGACCCCTCCATCCCGCCGTGTTTCTGGAGAAATTCTGGAGGAGATGCTCGATTTTACGTCCTGCCTGGCACCTTACATCTTGCTTCCAAAACTTCTCCCTTGCCTTTTCCTACTTCACTGCTGCCACACGTAGACCACAGCCACCTGCCAGACCCCAGCTTTTTTGGGGGAGGGGGTGGATTCCTGGCATCCATGGGTCCCTTCCAACATAAATTATTCTGTGATTATATTCTCCTCAGTGCATGGAGAGCACTTTCCAAAACAGGAGGACTCGTCACCCACGAGGGCAGACTCCCCACCCCGTCGCTAGCTCGGTGTCCTCTGATGTCCAGGGCTGCCACCGCAGAGGGTCCTCACAGCACCTGGCACCTGGGAAACACCTCCCTCTCCGTTCGGCATCCCGCTGGAGAGTGGACCGCTCCTTAACCATTCCCCTGTGCCACCCCCTGCACAACCCCTCGGGTCCCAGTGTTCCTCCCACCGCCGATGGCTGTGCATCACGTCTCTGCACATGTAGCTATACCGCTTGCTTACCTGAATATATGTAATGGACGTACGTATAGCATACGTGTATACGCATGCATAGGTCTATGCGTGCACGTGAGAGATGTGTATACCTCTCCTTCTCTTTCCTCAGATACAACCTTTTGTAATGACGACATTTCATATCTCCCCCAGTGCTTGGGGCCTTTCCTTCATCATCTATGGGTAAGGCTGGGAATGATGTATTGCAACCACTCTCCTCAGTCCATTTCACACGCTGTAGTTCGCACTGGGATTATCTAAATTCTGCAGAATACCCTTGGTCTCTACATAGACTCCACGACCAACGTCACTCTGCAGAATCTGTTGAAATCCAAGCGCTCCCTCTTGACGTAACCCAGCTGCTTGAGACTCGCTGGGTTCAGAGGACCCGGTCTGAAACTGCCCTGGTTGTAGGACCGCGGTTGTAGGTCCTTCTCTAAAGGCAACGACGGTTCCCAGCGGGCCTGCGTGCGTGCGTACGGGACCGAGACCACGACTCCCACCCACCTCAGCAGAGGGGCAAGAGGCGCAGGGAGTGAGCCGTGCCTCGGGGCCGGCGAGGCTGAGCTGCGGGGATTCCCCCACGGTCTCCGGGATAGCCTGCTCCCAGCCGTGGGCCTCCCCGCCGCCTGCAGGTCTGAGCCGCCCCGGGGCTGGCGGCCCCAGCCCCCGGTCCGGCTCTGCGTGGGGCTGACGCCCTCCCCTCCCCCCGCCTTATTTAGGGCTGGGCGTGGGAGTTGTTTCAGTCACAAGCCAAGCTATGAATAAAATGTAGGGTTTCCGCATGCAAGTCAGACCTTGGATTAAAAAGATTTAAAGGTGCTGTAGGAGCCGGCGGTCCTACACCAGCACCCGAGGGAACCTTTAGCACCGCAATCACCCGCCACCGAAACGATCGACCGGCTCCCCGCGGCGAAGGGGGCGCGGGGGTCCGGGGCGGGGGGCGGGGAAGGGGCTAGCCGGGATAACCGGCTGCCGGGGTCCGGGGCGGGGGGGCACGACGGGAGGGGGGGGGCGCCGCGCCGTGCCGCGCCGTGCCGCGCCGTGCCGCGGCGATGACGGGCGCAGCGCGCTTCCGCGCCCGCCGCCGCAGCCCTGCCCCCGCCGCCTGCGCGGCCGGCCCGGCCCGGCGGAGAGGCGGGGGGATTTCCAAGCGCCAGCGGCCTCGCCGCTTCCTCTCCTTGTTTTGCTTTCGATCTGGACCTTTCTCCGCCCGGGCGGAGGCAGTTAACTTTTAGTTTTGCTCCCGCGATTATTCAGCGCCCGTTTTCATTTCCATTTCGCGTCCCCTGGCAACGGCGGTAACCTTGAGGAATTATATAAGGGCCGCGAAAACGGGCCGGCAAGGTAATTTTTATTTTTTTTCCTATTTTTTTTTGGGTTTTTTTTTATTTTTTTTATTTTTTATTTTATTTTTTTGTTGTTTTTTTTTTTTTTCATTCGCATTGCCGCTGTTTTCGCGTTGCGGGGCGGCGGGGCTCCCGGGGAGATGCGCATCGGTTTAAAAACAAAAGGTCGGGCTGCAGCGGCCGGGGCCGAGTCCGATTCCGCCGTCGCATTTGGGAAGGGGCGGCGGGGGGGGGGCAGTGCGTGTGAGTGGGGAGAGGGCGACGGGGTGCGGCGAGTGGGGGGGGGGGGGGTGTACCCGCCGCCTCCCGGGTGGGGAGCTCCGGCGCGCAGACAAAGGCGGGGGCGTTGGATCTGGAGGGCCAGGGCGCGGCGCGGACCGGGCCGGGGCGGCGGGGGAGGGGGGGGGCCGCACTTGTTGCGGGCCTGGAGACAGCCGGTAGCCCCGGTGAGGAAATGGGGGGGGGGGGGGGAGAGTGGGGAGCGGCGGTGGCGCAGCGCGGGTGGCCGGAGGGGCGGCGGGCGGGGGTCGCGCTGCGTGTGGGGGGGGGGGCGCTGCCCCCGCGGGTGCCTGGGGCCGCGCGGGGCGGGGGAGGGGCGGGCGCGGAGGGGGCGGGGCCTCGGAGAGGCCCCGCCCCCTCCGCGCCCGCCCCTCCCCCGCCCCGCGGACGGTCCGTTACACAAGCGTCGGGGCGGTGCCTTCGCGCCTCGCCCGCCGCGGCCTCCGCCTTTCCCCGCCTTCAGCGGGTTAAGCCCCCAGATGGCGGCGGAGGCGTCCCGGGGGTGGCGGTGGTCCTGCCTCTGGTGAGGGGGACGGCACCGGCGGTGCGGAAGGCAGGAGGGGGTTGTGGCGACAAGATGGAGCGGGGCCTGAGGGGCAGTTAGGCCGCCGCGGGTGGGTTCTGTGGGACCAGCGGAAGGAGGAAGTCCTGTGAAGTGCTGCACAGGGCTGGCCGCTGATGGGCGGTGGTGTTTCCTCGCTGCTGAGCAGCAGGCCTTTCCGCCCCTGGATCTGGATCTTAGAGTAAACACACCTCTAGAAAGCAAGCATTTCTGGTTCCCCGCCCCCCCCCGTATGGTCTCCGTGAACCCAGCGTTAGCGAGTGCGTCGTTTGAACACTGAACAGCCTTGAACCATTCTGGTTTTTGCTGGAATAGCCTCTTTTCTCGTGGGCGCGGGCAGCACTGCCGTGGCGCGGCTCATTGCGTGGCGGTTTGCAGAGGCGCTGTCCTGCTCCGTGCCGGCAAGTGGAGAGCCAAACCCTGGATGTCTTTCTCCAGAGGAAGTTTATGAACAGGGGGTTTGTTTGTGTGTAGCGCAGAGGGTCAAATTCCGAGCGTCTCGCAACGTCTGGGGTCAAAGTTGCAAGTGTTTGAAGAATTGGATCCCTCAGCCCAGGTTCCCAGAGGTGTTCAGGTCTTTAATTCCCATTTTGATTAGTGTGAGCACCTAAACGGCAGAGCGTTTTGAGGCTCTCTTATTTAGACACAGAGCTCGGATAAAGGAATTTTGGAGTGCAGAACTTTGCTCCTGGTGACTGTACGGGCATAATTTATAGGCCAGCTTACTGTGCTAAGATCTTGCAGACAGCAGTCTCTTGAATGTAGGAGCAGTTGTAAACTACAACCTCAGTTTCTGGAGATGAAATACAGCATGTTTAAGTTTATAGTATTTAAATCTTAATAGATTTGCATATAATAACCTTTGCAGAATGCCTGCATTAGTACCATAAAAAGAGAGTTGAGTGGAGCAGCAACATTTAAATTCACCCTAATATGGAAACAGTGACATAATTATACAAGTAGCAGAATTGATCTGTGAGGCAGATGGTTTCTGTCTGAATCGCAATCTTTCCATGCCACCAGCCCCTTCAGAGACATCAGTGTCCTTCTCTGGCCCCTGTTGGTAACGTCCCACAGGGGAATTACTTCATGTGCCCTTTGCGTGCAGCAGTTCCTTTTCACTGGTAAATGGTGGTGGAAGGTCTGAGAGCACCGACTTCTTTGACACAGTATCACTTTATTGTGGCCATGTACCCCACTGCAGTTCTTCAGCTAGGTACGGGCACAGAGAGGTGTCAGTCTGCTGACCCCGGTGTTAACCCTCCGAGGCTGGAGGTCCCAGCTGGTTGCAGAGGTAGTTAGAGTGGTCAGCCATTATCTTTTACATGTATCTTTGCAGTGCCACCTGGTTACTTGCTGACCGCAAAAGTGACAGGTTTCAGAAGATGTCAGGTCAGTCTCTTGAGAAGAGCTGTTCATCACAGGCCATGTTAGATGGAACGGCGTAGCTAAGAGGTATGAGAAGTAACATACAGGCTCTTAGGAAGCAGGGGTTAAAGACCCCAATCTCCATTGCATTTTGGTCTTTGGTATGTGGGACCAGGTGCAGTTAGAGAGAGGTAGAGTCTTCCTGCACAGTTGAGAAAATGATGCAGAAAAAAAGGAGCTAAGATTCAAGAGGAAATGGAAATATTTTTATAATAGAAAGATCCTACATTAGAAGAATGGGCTTTATGTGAATAGATTTGCAGCCAGGCTATCTATGCCTTAAATTAAAACATATAATTATTTATATATACTATGTATATATTAATATAAGCTTAAAAACCAAACAGTGGAGAAAAGCTGACAGGTGAAGAACATAAAGTTTGCCATGACACATTCTCTCTTGAAGAGGAGCATCATCCCCATGGTAGTCAAACTGGTATTAAAACATCTCCATTGTATAATACTTGGAGCATCAGAAACTTTGTGGAAACTCAGATGCTGTAGAGACAAACTACAGATGGCATAGAGAGGACAGAGTGACTTGCATATGGTGGTGGGATGAAGTGGGATGCTTTTTGTTAAAGAGGAAATAACTGTTTTGGGAGGTAGCACAGGATCTCATGAATTGTTGTTCTAGGCCTGTATAGGAAAAGTAGAGATTAGGGCTATATGACTTGTCTGCCCAACCAAGATGTTGACAATGACTGTCAGATATTAAGGGAGAGTAGAGAAGCTACAAAAGGAGGAAATACGATGGTAATGGGAGGCTTCAGTTGCTCCCACGTAGATTATATCATGCTTCAACTTGAAATTTGCCCAGGTACTAACTTTATTGATGCCAAAACCCCCTGCTTCCTGGGTTTAGCTTGTAAGGGTACCCTGCAGGTAACAACTCTGGACAAGGTCCTGGCCAGCAAGAATTAAGAAAATGCCAGCCATCTATGGTGTGACAGTGATCATAATGTACTTGGACTCAGTGGTGCTTCAGGAGCAGTAAAGCCAAGGGTTGTTGCAGCAGTGTTTAATTTTCCAAAGTAAATCTTCATAAAGCAAGGAAAAAAATTAATGAAATGGTGAGAGGCAGCCAAAAGTGTAAAATACTTGCAAGTGGCATGTAATTCTTCAAAGACACTAGAGTAAAGGCTTAGAGCAATTGCATGGCATCTGTCAGAAATACCAAAAAAGCTGAGCAGGCTGACAAGTAAAGTAAAGGAGCTCAGTAGAAGTAAAAAGACATCTTTCAAAAGTTAAAGCTTTGTCTCCAAATGGGAAAAGTGGAAAAGAATATAAAATCTGTGTTAAACACAATAAGGTAGGCCAAAAAGAGTCATGGAACAAGTTGCTAAAGGCATGAAAGCAGTTAGTAAATCCTCTTTGAAATGCATCAAAAGCGGGAAGCCTGCTGATAAGTGATGCATGCATAGAAGGAGTGCCCAAGGAAGATAAAGTCATAGCAAAAGAGTGAAACAAATTCTTTGAGCCTTGCTTCACTGAGGAAGAGTTTAAGGAGATTCCCTTGCAGGAGACTTTTTCTTTTTTTAAGGAGTGAGCATGTTGGAGGATTTCTCCCAAATTGAAGAGTCTCTAAGAGAGGGTATCAGATCAAACCATTGAGAAGGATGAAGTAGGTGGCAGGAGGTGATATCTGTTGAAGAGTTTTGAAGGAACTTAAAATACAAAATTTCTGATACGTTGCCTGTAGCGTGTAACTTGTTCTGTAGGCCTGCCTTCGTACTCCAGGAATAGATGGTGACAAATGAGCCGTCAGTTTTTCAGGGTTTCTGGGGAGACTAACTCCAGCGTGGTCATTTTTGTTTGCTTGTTTGTTTGCCAGGTATTAGTGAATGGGATTAGTGAATACAGGTATAAATGTGATACGGTGACAAAGACTAGGCCTGACTTCTGTTGAGGAGTTGTGCATTGCGAGTCTTCTGGAGTTCTCTATAGGCATTGCTGAGCTGTTGTTGAGGTCTGGTTGATACAGTCCTTAAAGCAGGGCCAGTTTCAAAGTGGGATTGGATTGCTCCAGGTCGTATGGTCATGGTCAGTTTGCTCAATGAGAGGACATTGCTGGTTGTCCCCCTCCCAGAGTCTGCCTGGGGACTGTGCCATTCAATGGGTGGAGGAAGGGATAAGTGGTGATATGACAAGTCTGCTGGTTGTATGAACTCATTTGGAGCATAAAGATCTCGAAGACTGAACTGCAAAGACTGCAGAAGGAACTCATTTTGAAAGTCCAGATGTAAGTTTGCAAATGAGATTCGGTACAGGCCAATGTAAGTGTAATGCACATGGAAGGGAATGCAACCTTAACTTTCTGTACACAAGGATGAAGTCTGGACTGACTTTTTACTCGGGAAAAGATCATACAACACAGATAATCCCATGAAAAAACAAGCTCTGTGCCCAGAAGTGGCTAAGAAAGGAGGGGGAAGCTTAGGAATTACTAGGAAGGAGTGAAAAAAGAAATAGAAAACACCATCATGCCACTATAAATCCACGTTGCTCCCCTTTCCTGAATGGTGTTAACAATTTTTGTTCCCCCATCTCAAAAAGGAGGTAGTGATAGTTGATCAGCTACAGAGAAGGGCATCAAAGATGATTAAGGGTATGAAAGAGCTTCTGTGAACGAGTAAGTAGCTTGAAAAAGAAGTGACTGAAGAGGATGTGGGGATGTTCTTTAAAATTATTAGTGTCATGAAGAAAGTGAATAGGTAATAGTACAGATAAGATAAACATGGCCCAAATAAAACAACTGGGAGGCAGCTTCAAAACAGGAGGTGTTTGTCCTGCAGTACATAAGTTCTGGTGCTTGTGGCCACTGTGTGTACGTCGGGAGTTTACATGGGTTCACGAGTGATTAAGCGGTCTGTGGGAGAGAAACTTGCTGTGCAACTTAGCAGTCAGAACAGTTCAATATCAAATTTTGGGCACTGACTGCCCACAAAGAATTACGGCAGATGCTGATCAAGAATTATTGCTGAAAACTGCAAATAGAAACCTCTACTGAGAAGCGTAAGCTACAGTCCATTTGCAGATAACATAGAGAAGCAAGACCGTGTATTGCCCTTTGTTATGTGAATCTTGTGGCATAAGATCTTAGGAAACTTCCAGCAAAAAAATGTTTCTGTGATGATCCTGTTTAATCTGTGCTTGTTACCCCTGGACTTGGTAACCTGACACAAGTTACAGTCAGGTTAACTGCATCCTGTATGCATTTAACGTTGCGTAGGAGTGGTACCCCAGCAAAATTCCTCTGATGTTTGCAGGATTAGAACCTCAGTTTACATTTTGTGGATCTTATATTGAAAGTCATGGTCCGTTTGTAAAGAAGTATAACTAATCACGTGTTACTCTTTCTTATCTCCATGACTCGTTTCTGAAGATTGCCCTTTTGAAACTTGATTCTTTATAGGCCTACAATGATTGTGATATTGAGGGCATAAACCATAAGGTAGTGTTTACAGAAGTTTTAGAATAGCTTATGGTGCTATAAACTGTGATTAGTGTAAAACATTTTCTGGTTTGTCCTTTGAGATCACAAGTGCAAAAGCAAAACAACGAATAAACAAGCTAAAAAGATTCTGGGTACAGTGAATGAGAGGAACAGATTTATCAAGTTGCATATTCCTCATGTATGAATAACATTATGGAAAAAATCGTTCAGTGTAATTAAATAATTTCCCCTTGTTTTTTTCAGATTTTTGCTGGAACTGTATGAAGGTTCTTCCTTGTATTGACTATGTGTGAACTCTTGTATTAAGATTAAAAAGGATTAAAACAGCCAGTAAGAAAAACTGGAATCAACAATTAACAGTTATTAACAGTTAGTGGAAAGGAATGCATGTTAACAGTTTAGAGTTTAATGTCTGCATTTAAAGAGAGAGATATATATGCGCACATACATATCTACATATATATAAAAATATAAAATTAGATGTTTTGTATATAGCATAAATGATCTGTTGTACAGCACACATTTCTTATTGATAGACTGTAAAACAGTTTTAAAACTTGCTCTTCCAGTAAGTGCTGGGTATGTTTTCAATTTCTTGGAAGCGGATGAAAAATTACTGGTTTTTTTGAATGAGCTAGGAAGAAAAGAAAGAAGTGGTAAGCAGTAAAGTAATGTTTCGTTTCTTAGTGTGTAATATACTGGCAAGCCCAACTTTGTGTATGTTGGAAATCTTCTGACCCCTTTGTTTGCCTGGGGGCAGATTGCAACAAATGTACAGCAATCTTTAGTACAAGGCAGTTGTTTTATCTTGTTGCAGCTTGGACAGAGGCATCCAGCAGCAAATCCGCCTGCACATGGCATGTTGTTTCACCCAAGGTGCAGAACTAAATTCTAACTTTAAATTATTTTAACATTCAATTGTTGCTATGTAGGTTGCTAGCTTTCAAGATGAGCTTGAAAGTAATAATGTCCATATTCTTGGCCCTTAAAAGAGTAGAGCAGGTTATGGTTTGATAGTTTCTTGGTTAACCTTTACAGGCTTGGTTTGTAGCTCCCAGCATATCTGGTGTTAGGTGGAGTTAAGGTGCAGCAAAAGCAAAAGTATTGAAATTTGTCCTGTTGTTTGAACTGCATGTGACAGTGGATGTTGTCTAACCATTTCCCTTTTGATGTAAAATTATTTTAAGTACTTTTTAAAGACTTGCATGCTTAACGTTGATATAGCGCAAAAGGAGGAAGGATTGTTTATGGGTTTTGTTTTAAAAAGTCTGAAATGTGGTTAAGTTCTGCTTTTTGATGTGTATGGAGGGTTGTATGTAACTTGAAGGGCTTGATGAGTGCACAGAACATGAAGTGTGTACTGTAATATTCCTACTGATATTGGGCATTGCTTGACAGCATTACAGGAAAACCTCTTACAGCTTTAAGCAAGATAATGCCTTAATTCTTTAAGACATTAAGGTAGCAGTAAGTTTAGGTCTTTGTGTGCATTTCATGCATATATATATATATATATATAACATGCATTTGGTGCATAATGTGGGCTTTTGTGCATTTGGTGCACTAGCTGCTTGTTTCAGGTGTTTTGTTGAATTGTGTAAAGGTACTTTATATGCAACTGAGAGATGAATCCAGTGGAAAATACTGAACTACTGAATTTAATTGGATGTGGCATATAAATTTGTGCAATCAAAATCAAACACCCCCCACCCCCAAACACATTCCAAAATTGTGACAGCATCTTAAAAAGTTTATCTAAAATAAAAATAATTACACAGTGGGAAAAAAGGCGGGGTAGGAGACTGTTTTTAAATTACTGAAAGCTTTCCTGCAGGATCTGAAATCCCAACAGTGTTACATGAAAAAGATGAAAGCAAAACTTGAGGATAAAATTGAAACCAAATATAAACAAAAGTGAAACCGACTCCATTGGTTTTCATTTCCCAGTTGGCAAAAATGAAAGAATAAACACAGAGCAAAGAAGCGTGAGAGCTGAACTTGAAAAATTATTTCCATTTTATTACTTATTCATCTGTTGGTAAGTGTGACTTATGTATGACAGCACTCTGTTAGCAGACTACACAGTAGGGAGTAGGAGTTGCTCGCCCTGGTTTATCCAGGTACCACTTTTCCCACCCAGTGTTCTGGGCAACGGCCCTGCAGTACAGGAAGCGGCATCTTCTTCAGTCACGGAAGTAACATTTTGAAATGCTGTGGCAAACACATACAGAAAGTGCAATGGAGGTGATGACATCCAGTATGATGAAAGGGAGTCATTCAGCTGGTGGGTGCGCTTGAATTTTACTTGTGTTGAGTTGTTAATAGGATCTGGTATAAAATAGGGGGTGGGCTTTTTTTTGCTTCCCACCTTTGGGATTGTCCACTTAGATACAGATCAGATCAGCACTAACCAAAAGATGTTACCTGATATCAGCTTTACTGATGACATGAAGTGACTGTGAATGGTTTCACTCCATTTCCACAGATCAGTCAACAGCTAGAAGGTCCTTTTTGACTTTGAGAACTAGCTGGTGAATTAGGCAAAAATGGCCAAATGAGTGGCTGTGGAATCTCAAATGAATATCCTTATATGTAGAGATGTGTGCTTCTGGGCTGTATTGGTTGGGTGTTGAAGAGACAATCGCCGCTCTGCTGAAGCTATAGGAGGGTGAAATGAAAGACTTTAATTTCAGAGGTCTAATTCTCACCCATTTGCATACGTTGCATTCGAACATACAAAAACTGAATTCTTTGGATGCCAAAACTGTTCTGGAGATTTGAGACTGATGAGAGGTGCTGATGAAGACTAGCTTTGTTTAGTTTAATAATATTTATCCAGCTTAGATGAGAAATGAAGATGAGTTCAGTGCTCTCACTGTAACTCAGTAGTATTTTAGGAAACTTCCAAGATAGAAATAGCTGCTGCAGATCAGAAATTGAGGCTGTCTCATTGCTGTTGGTCTGTGGTCAACACAAAAACGTGAAATTAAGAGCACATTTTGTAACCGATCCTATTAACTATTCATATCTCAACGTGAAGATGAGTTAAGTTCCTTATGTCCTGTGGCAGTGGAAAAAGTAGCATTTTTATAAAAAGGAGAGTTGCATCATACCGTATCAACAAGCGTCAGTATTAAGCATTTAATACTTAGCACTCTTTAAGTGTAAGCCTTTCAAGTGTATGTACGGAAGAAAGACATTTCTCTCTTAAATTCTCCAGTGTCAAGCAATATCTCTGTAATAACTAATTCAATTTAGTTTTTGTGCTCAACACATCTGCTTCTTTCATGGTGCTATTTTTGTAACCGTAAATAAGTGCATGTGACAGACATGTTTCCAGCTCGCAGTGCGGATGATTCAGAGGATCCCAGCCCCCAAGTCTGTGCCTGCTGTGGTCTGTCTGTAAAGAAAGCGTCTAAGTAAGCAGGAGAGTGTTTTTTACAAATCCAAAACAGCGTATACTTTTCTTTAATACCTTCTTTTGAAAGTAAAGGAGAACCTGCTTTCTCAAGGGCTGGTTTTGGTGCTCACTGTGAGGTTAAGCAGAGGGAGTTTATGTCTTTTGCTGTTGGTTCAGGGTGCTGCACTAGCAATTAGAAGTTCAGGTAACAAAAGTGTAGGTGTGGGTTAGCTATTAACTTCAGTGGTAGAAACTGCCCTTGCCCAGACAATAAAATGAAAGCTTTAAGCAAATATTAAATCACACTTTAGTGTAGTGTGCAAATAGTTTTTGCTGTGTGTTGCAGAACAGTATGTTATACAAACAAAGGTAGCTGTGAGAAACAAGCCCAATCCGAGCAAGGTGGATTACATCAGGTGCAGGTCATGGCCAGTGAACGTGAAAACTCTTCCTTGAACACATTGCTCAGTGTTAGCTATCTGGAATAATTTTTCTGCTTCTCTGAGTGCATTTAAAATGCCGTTGTCTTCTCTGCAATACTGCCTGAGCCTCACAAGCCACCAGTGTGTGAACATTGAGATTAAGGACTTGTGTTTTACGATGGCTGCTTTTCTTATATATAGCACCCTATAAAGCACTGACCCTGTACTTAGGCAGAAGAATGCTAGACAGGACATGGAGATGAGGTCTGCCCAGGCTTTAAAAAGTATTTTTACAATTTAAGATCTTGATCTTGCAGATACTTGCATGTGTGATTTTCCACTGCTTTCAGAGGGTCACATGTAGGAAACATGTTGTGCTTGCTAAAAGTTTAAGGGGTGTCTCCTGTAAACCTAGTCACAGAGCACGTGAGAGTGCAGTGGTCTAACACAGCCATGGAGAGACTTAAAAAAATGCTGTTGAGTTTCATCAGTATGATAAAAGAAGTGATTCTTGATAATTGTTTGAGCCTTAATAGCCTTCTAGTTTTCACCAGGCTGGAAAATTCTTTTTGAATCAGGTGTCAAATGCTGAGTTTTCCTGGCAGCTTTCAAGAACACACAGGGTTTGGCTTCCGTGGATACTGACTGACACAGCTAAGTGGCAGCAGGTATTACGTGTGGGTATTCGGGAGTGGATTCATGTGTGAGCGCTTAATTCCAGAATAAAATTGATTTATTGGGGAATAACTGCTCCCCAATGCAAGGAATTAATTATTTCCTGACAACCACGCCAGCAATTTTCTTGTTGTAAACAAGCCCTTCCCAAACTTGTTTGAATGAAGTACAGCTCTACTACTGAAAAGTCACCATGTCTCTTCTAGGCAGCTTTTGGGGGAAAAATAGTTAGACATTCCAGATACTGAAGACAAATCTTGTTCAATCATCAGAGGTAACACAAAGCTTTAGAAGGAAATAAATCAGGTAAAAGTTATGGCTGCTTTTGAGACTCCTGGAGGAGGTGGCAGAGGGATGGTTCTCTGTAATCACATGCTCTTGACTATCCCTTGCATAGACCCATTGTCATCCTGATATCACCAGAATCTGGCATTTCCATCTTCACTCCAGGCAAGTCCTGGCAAACAAATGAAGGAAACCTCCAGGAAACAAAGTACTCCCTTCAGCTTTAAAGTAAAGCAATAATTTTGTATTGTCACCAGACTTGGAGACATTGATGTGTGTGCAGAGGATCATCCTGGCAAGGATGCTGCAGAGATGATCTTTAACAATATATTTGTTAGAAGTCTGGGCCAAGTTCCCAGCTGATGTTAGTCACTGTGATGCCAGAGAAGTGAATGGGCTCAGTCACAGACATCGTATTGTTCAAGTGTCATGATAATGTTCAACATAGGAGCCAGTGCAAGGGAAATTTTATTGTAGGTGTTTAGAGGTTGAAGCGTTGTTTATTACAGCTAAGTCCAGAAGCAAAAACCCAGACTTCCAGTTCTGTTGTATTAAAAGAAGATGGCTTTTCTTCAGTGCACTTCTAGTCTGCAAATCTGAGGGCTCCCTTTAACGATTCCTAAGATCATTACAAAATAACAACTCGTGTCTTTGCTGCTGAGGGAGAATAAGCTTTGCATGGAAACCAAAGGAAAGAGTCTGTTTTGATGTGTAATGTCTGAATCCCAGCCAGGGCATGTTAACACCCTTTGGGTGGAACAGAAATGCTATAGGGCTGATGAAACACACTCTATATACAGTATGAGTTCCCATTGTACGTTTTCCTGGGCATGTTTATCATGCAGTCTGTAATGCTGATTTCAATACACATTTGAGGTATTTGCTGCTTTTGTTTTCTTTGGGTTTTACGTTTTTTTGCAGGGAGTGTTGGGTTGGTTGGTGTTTTTCGCCCTCTGTCCCTTGAGGATGCAAGGGCTTTTCTTCCTTCTACCTTTGTGTATCTTTCTTGGGTGCAGCAGCACAAGAGGGGAGCATGCTGAATGCCTCCCTCCTCCTCCATCTACCTTGCACCTCCCTGCAGCCTGAGGTGGGCACAGCCTGGCCTCTATGAAGCAAGGGCTTGGGAAATTGGGTAGCTGTTGCTGGCTTGAATCCGTCGCGCAGCAGCCTGGGTTCCCAGGTGCTTCCCCACCCCACAGAGCTTTCCCTTTACCATCTATGGTCCTGTTGTAGCCCTGCCATGTTTGGTTTGGGAACCTAGGGAAGTAGGTGAAATATTGCTCGTTGGTTGCCCGTACAGGTTCTTCCTAATGGCCAGGCTGTGCCTGACACCAGTCTGCCCAGGACCCGCCTGGTCTCCCAATTCTTGGCTTACCAGCCTGTCTTGATGGAGTTCCCTCCTTCCTATAGGCACCTGAGCAAATAAGATACCACCTTTCCTGCCAGTGGTGAATTATTTTTCTTGGTGATGGACAGGAAGGATATAGCATGCTCATGGGTCTTTGCTGCTGCCACCACAGTGTTAGGAAAGGGCAGGAAAGATGCTGCTGTTGCTACAGGGTGGATCAAGTGTTAGCCAGCACAGGGTCTGTGGAGCAGCTGGCCATGGGGTGTGTTTTAAGGGAGCCCAAGGCAAGAGGTGCTTAGTGATACTTCCCCCATCCCTCCCTGTTCAATGGGGCTTCACGGACAGAGTATTCTTAGGGAACAAAAGAGGCACCATTACATGCAATTAAAAGACCAGAGAGGACAGGTTTTGCTGTCTAACTATCCATGAATCTAGAAAGTCTCTTACAGGGTTTTATGTGTTTTCTTGCTTCATATCTGTTTTCAGTGCCAAGACTGTGAGGATTTTATTTTGAACCCTTAAACCTTGCACCTCTAAGAACGGCAATGCCCACTTTTCCTCGTTTACTAATCCTACTTTAATTATATGTTTGGCTGTTGGTTCCAAAAAAGATACGAATGTTTGCATAATTTAGGGTTATCAGAAAGAAGGCATGTTAATTTTGCTTCTGGAGCATCAGTAGTGAGATTCTCCTTGTCCTGGTGGCAGATGGGAAACGCACTGGGCAGAGGTCTGTCTCCCCACGAGCTGTGGGCAGGGGGATTTCGGGTGTCCAAAATTGGAGCAGCTGAGTAAAGTGGAGTTCAGTTGTCTATGTTTCAGTGTCTCACATTTCTGAAGTATTTCTGAGCAGGTGAGGCTAATGGGTTTTCTTACTCAGGAAAAGTCTCTATCCCTCTGATGAGTTTGACTTCCAAGCAGGGCTTTGCTCTGAGTACGTACAGTTAAACATGTACTTGCCTTTGAAAGTGGCATCCACAGTGGAATAGTTGAAAAAGGTGGTCTTATATGCAAAACCCCATATGAAGGCAGAGTCCGAGCTGTGACCAAGGGACAGAATTTTGCTCCAAGTACTGTTCCTTAAAATAAGATCATGTTTCCTTGTATCCTGGAACAGTCTTGGCACAGGGACAAATACAGAATCCAGTTCTCTGAATCCTAAAATTAGCATATGGTCTCATTTCAGCATATCTGTTTGGTCACACAGGGTGATTGATGCTTTTCTGAACTGAAGCAGCGTTAGCAAACAAAGGGAATACTTTAAAAGTTTATCAGCAAAGCACAAGAAGATAACTTTTTTTTTAAAAAAAATTATCAGTTCTGTATTTGCAGAGAAGAGAGAAATATATACCGTGCAATATTCTGCACATGTCCTCTGGGGAACAGATGTTTTTTCATCTCTTTTTTTCCCTCTGGGGAAAGGCTGTGACCTACTTCACAAATGCATCTCCAAGAATCTTATCCCACCTTACCTTAATAATACTTCCATATAGTGGCAACTCTTTTAACTGGGTACTTTGTGATGGGGAAAGAAGAACTGCTTTTTCAGATTTTTTATTTTTTTTTACTTCCACAGAAACATATTTTTTTAAAAATACCCATAGGTGTAGAGTAGCTTGTGTTTTTGGGATAACCTCTGTGCCTTTTCAGTTATCCAGACGCTGTCAGAGGGAGTGAAACTGAAGGGAAGAGAACATATAGTACTACTCAGATTTAAGGCCTGCCATGCCATTGCTTTCACTTTCTGTCTACAGCTGCTGTAATTCTAGTGAAGAGCTCTTAGTTCTCAAAGGTTACACTTTCTGTATGGCAGGAGTGTTATCTCCGTCAGGGAAAAAACAGAAGTCAGACTTACTAGAATGTTTTAGCAGAGAGTAGGGAGGACTACAAGCTCTTTATTGAACATTATGGAGTGAAAATATTTATATGTATATATAGATTGCAACCATCACTTACATCTTTTCTAATGTCTCTTTAAAGATGAATAGCTCTTGAAATTAATTAATATTTTTCTAATCTCTTTAAAAATAAATGAGTGCTCTGAGTTTCCTGCTGAAGAGTCTTGCATAAAGAATCTTAGAAAAATGCATCTTGCAAAGAAGTATAGAGCTGAAATTCAGTATAGTTTTTGTGTCTTAAGGATGCTGTGGTGACAGTTATCTGCTCAATGCCCTTTGTGTGACTACTAAAAATGTTGCTATACCCGTGCTTCCCTCTCTTACACTGTTATTAGTCTTCTTTCAGCCGTGCCTGTCTTAGGAAGCTGGCCTGCATGCTACACCCCAGGCTGCTGGTATGATTTCCTTGTAGACGGCTAATTTTCAAGTGCAGCGTGCAGTAGCGGGAGCAGTGTTATTGACTGGCTTCCTCCCAGTCTCTGTGTTCCTAACTGGGTTATGCTGGCCCCGGCTTCAGCAGATCCTGTGCTGTCTGCCCTCCGCAGCACTCTTTCTCCAAGTCACGTCTGCAGGATTAGGACAGTTTACAGCTTGTCAGGGGGTAGCCTCCACCATGTTTTTGCGGTATCTAGTTGCAAAAAAAAGGCTGAACTGACTGCAGGACTAGCATGAGTAGTGCAATAAATAAAGCTTCGAAGGTCAAAATAAGCCCTTCATAAACTGTGGCGTCAGCGCATCAGTGAGCCATGCTTCTTGCATGGGACTTGGCTCCTTGCAGTCTCCCAGTGGCCTCCCCCTCCAAGGCAAATGCTGTTGAGTTGAGGTTAGTGTCTCATACATTGGCACTTGTTTGGGAATAATTTTATTGATGTCTTAATGTCTGTCGGTACATTCAAGCTCCCACCACTGAAAAGGCAACCACTCCTGACTATGGCCCGTTTAAGAAGGAGGCAGGTGATAAACATGGAGTGAGAAAAGGGAAATGCTGTTCACAGAGCTACTAGCCTTAATACATTTGTAGGAGGTATGGTTAAAAATTGTGGTTCTTGAAGATTGGCTGTCTTGTTAAGAATGGCAAGTGTTCATAAAATGAATTCCCAGCAGATAGCCCTACTTCCATGTCTAAAAGAGCTCCTTTTTTCTTGTCGGGCAGAAAAATGCTTTCTGAGGTCCCACCTGCATTAGCAGTTGACTGTGTTTCTTGGCGATTATTCTTCCCTTCCCCTACCATGGGACCGTGATAGAAGAAAAAACAAACAGGAATTATTTTCAACATAATGCCAGAAAGTTTGACTGCAGTCTGGGTCTCTGGGAATGTTAAGCATTTTCCCGTGCTCTCCCCAAAAAGATGCTGGAGGCCAGAACCGTCCAAGTTTGAAACTCTGCTCTAAAAGCACAGGAGCTTCATTAGTGGTTTTGCTTTAAGGGGTTTCTCCTTGTCCTCCCCAGCTGCTCCTTCCCACTGCCAAGCTGGAGTGCCCTTCCCTCTCGGTTGGGCTGTCATGTGTGTCTTTGAGCAGGATGAGAGCCATGGTCTGGGTTCAAACAGACGAAACAGGCCTTACAGAAAGAGGTGATGCTTGTAAGCCTGCTAAGTTCCCTGGTCTTGTTCACAAAGCTGTCATGCAAGGAGTAGCATTGGTGTGCAACAAAATTGGGATGGGACTGAAGGGTGGGGGTGATGGAGTGATGGAGTGCGAGGTGCTCCTTTGTGGCTCATGGAGCTGGAGCTGCTCCTTCCCCCTGCAGCCCTAGCTGGCTCCACTCCTCTCCCCTGGCCATCTCCATCCATGCTCTCTCCAAGGTGGAGGAAGATGGTGCCAAGTCACCCATGGCAGGCATTAAGCCATTTTTCTCCCAGTTAACCTGAGTGTGAAGGTTCAGGCTGGCAAAGGTAACCAGGCTACTGGAGAGGTTTGCTTAGGCCAGTGGATGAAGCTGGTGCCTGGATGCCTTGGCAGCTCTGAAAATACTGGTAGAATTCCACTTGTCCTGATAAAAAAAATACAGACAACTGCATGTGGCTTCTTCTACGTGTAAATGTGCAGAGGAAGTGCAATGTTAAGGTTGACCGGGAATGGGAGATAGGTGCATAGGTGCTCCCGGTTTTACAGCCTGCTTCAGATTATAAATGTTGATGTTTCGTTCTCCTTGAAAGGATCGACTGTTTCTGCTTTTTCCTTTCCACTGGGTAAACACTGGAGAGAGACTGGAGTGAAGGAACTTGGCATGCCTGCTGTTTTGTATGGCTCACCTCAGTTTCTGGCTTTGTAGGTTTTTTTTCATAATTAATGTATTCTGATAGAGGGTGAAGCTGGCTTGATGTTAGGTGATGGCCCTTGAAACTTTACATGCCTTGCTGCCTATTTGGATAATTCCAAAGGTCTCTACAAACTTGACTGACTCCTAATGGCAGAAGGGGATTGTCCCGCTATTCACTGATGGATGGACTTCAGGTTCTCCCACCTGGAGCCATGGAATAAGACTCCCAAGTGCACCCATTAACCCCATGTAGGGACAGACAGAGGCTGCTTTTAAGGCACTGCAGAAGTTGATCTTTATTTCTGTACAAATAAATAATGCATTTGGCAGCTCTGGAGGGGAGAGGTGGCACCTTCGTTTTGCACAGGCAGTTACTCGGTAGAGTTAACTTGGTATTTTCATCACAAGGACGTTGTTGATGTGCAACTGCCAAAACCCCACTACATTTTAGCACTGTTGTGGTCAGTGCTGTCCTGAGGCAGACAGGTCTGGGGGTGTCTTCTGAAGACATCAGGCTTTATTTTCAGCAGCACATACTCTTAGAGGAGCACAGGCTGTGTTTTGATGAGCAGAAGCATGCTATGCTTGCCCCTCTGTGAAAGACGTTCCCCCAGAAGATGCCCACCGTTCCATCCACCTGGACACCACTGTGGGTTATTTTTAGCTGGGTTTGGTTTTACTTTCAGATAAACAGATCTTGGGAGCCACTCCTCCCTTCTCACAAGCCAAACCTCTTTTCTGATTACCTTGGATTAATTTGCCTTGGTGTGGGTGTTGGATGTGAAGGTGTGTGCTGACAGCTGCAGGTGCTAATCCCAGAGGAGTCGCAGGGTACCGAAAATGAGATGAGCACCACAGCATCTGCGGGGGAGCAGCTGGGGAAGCCCCTGGGGACATGGGAGGGAAGAGACGACTGGCTCAATCGTGCTGTTCTGGGCAAGACCGGCTTCCTGGTAGTAGCGATGTTGACAGCTTTCTCGTCTCCTGAAATGCATTGCTTTTGCACAGACAGCTTCTGTTTCTTCCGCATTGCTTGTCCCAAGTGGGATTCGTTGCTGCTGCCTTCAAGATGACTTTCCTGCCTTATGTCTAATTTGTTCATTCAGATGGGCTTGAAGTTTGTCTTT
This sequence comes from Astur gentilis, assembly GCF_929443795.1. Classification (NCBI taxonomy): domain Eukaryota; kingdom Metazoa; phylum Chordata; class Aves; order Accipitriformes; family Accipitridae; genus Astur; species Astur gentilis. The sequence goes on along the minus strand of NC_064882.1, from coordinate 12,173,433 downwards.
GGGGCTCATCACCCAGAAGATAATATGACTCCCACTGCTAAATGAGGGCACTCATATATCGAATGCTGAAGATGATGCATAGTGTTTCCAGGAATTGCCTCAAAGTGCATGCATACTTAAAGATATCTTACAAAGAAATGCATCTAAGATGATCGTTGCATCTACTTGCTTCTTCCTTGACAGATGAATAAAAATTTGCTCACGTTTTTAGTGTATTGCCATTTGCATTTTTCAGTTTTGACCCAACGTGTAGTAGGGGAAGATGGTACAGATCTCAGGTACACACTCTGCAACCTGGACGAGGATCATTGGTACCAAGCAGAGGGAGCCGCAGCGGAGCGGCTGGCTGCTCGCCACCATTCTGGGCGCTGAGAACACTGCACCCACATCACCCTCGCCCAGAAAAAACCTTCCGTCTTGCACAGAGAGGGGATTTGCCCAAGGGCTCGGCCACTGTCAGGTTCTGGGATTGGCTGTTTTTTCATGTCTGACATGAACCTGAAAGGGAGCTGAGCAGTTGCAACCATTTTCTTAGCTATTTTAGAAATCTGTAGTTACTGGGAAAGACTGCAGCTGAAGCACGAGTGAGCAGCTCCACAGAGTAGTAAATAAAATGCCAGTATGTTTGCTAAGAGATTAGTGTGAGCATGGCTGCTGGTAAATTCTCTGAACACATCAAAGAGCCTTATTGTTGCATTCAGGTTTTAATTCCTTATTAGTTTCAGGAAATACATGTCCTCAGAGCAATGAGAGGAAACTTTGAACGTTTTTCTTCCTCTTGTGCTGGGTGTGGGCTTGGTACCGCCTAATTGTTAGTCTGTCTGATGCCTGTACTCCCATAGGAAGCAAGAACAAACCCATTTACATTTGTGTCATTGCTGTATGCTTTCAAATACATGGCCTACTCATTTTTTTCTTTTTTATTTTTTTTTTTAAGATCAAAGGTGACAAGAATAGCGGAGCAGAGAAGTTAAGAATGATGCAGAGAACACAGATGTGAAGAACAAAAGAGAGAGGAAGAAGCTGAGCCTGGTGCAGAGGGGGAGAGGAGAAGCAGCAGCCTAAATGCAAGTACTTGAACATGGAAATGATGGATTGCAGCCTGCTTGACAGGAGTTTATTGTGGTGCTTTGGTGCTTTAATCTGCATCTAGTGCCGGTTGGGGCTTTCAGAGTGGTGCCCGAGATAGGTTAATGTTTTTAAAATTTTCTGCCTCAGGTTCAAGACTTTGGACTCTTATGTCAATAATTTACAGCCCTAAACAGGGAAGTGGCATCAGGGTCACATGGGGGGGGGGAGAGGGAGGTCAGTTTGAGTCTTAACTGAATAGTATAACATGATGTGGTGCAGCTGAGGGGGCTGTAAAGCACTCACTTCCTAGCCAAGCAGTATCAAAATGTAAAATAGCAGCTAAAAAATCGGTGACTGGTTTAATCAGAGAAAGCTGGAGGGAGGGGGTCAAACTACTTAGCCAGAACCAAAGTGGTCTGATAAATTGCTATGATGGAAAATGTGTTTTTCATAAGTTTAGTCAAGTTCATGGGACAGAAACAGACATTCAAAAGCACTCTCATTAGCAGGTGCATCATTTTAGCTAGTACAGTGATGCCTCCTGCATGTGAGTTTTTTTGGTTACATTTTTTTTCTTGGCAGAAAAAGGTCTTGTACAGATGCAGGTACATGGGCCAAAAAGAGGTCTCTTCAGGAGCGTAATTGTTTTTCTTTGCAGCCTCTGGTATCCTGCCTGTATCAGCAGACAAGCTTTTGCCAATATGATGTGTCTTCTTCAGGTGAAGGTTTTCCTAGTCCAGGTGTACCAGAAGAGTGTTTTCTGCCATAGAGAAGGCTTTATCATCTCAGTTGCTCTTAGGGGAGGCTCCTGCACAGATCCAAAGTCAGTATTATATTTATAGTTGTTCAATGCCTGCAAAGCTTTAGTAAGTCTATTACTGTGCAGAAATGGGGGAGCTGCCTGGGAGTTCTGCCTTGAAAACAAGTAACCTTGTCCCTTGTTCCCTGCAGCTCCTTCCCGGTGGGGGTGACAATGCCTGTCGAAAGGATGCGGATGCGCCCCTGGCTGGAAGAGCAAATCAACTCTAACAGGATACCGGGGCTGAAATGGCTAAATAAGGTAAGGGGGGTGCATGCATGCACGTGTGTATGTGTGCTGAAGAGGGACTTTATAGCAGTGCCTGAGGTTTGGATAGGTAAATCAGCTCATTCCTGGTTTTCAAAGGAGTGACATGGGGAGGAAGGGCAAAGCTGAATGCTTCCTGCTGAACCTGTTCCTCCAGCCTCACCTGCCAGATCTGAGGCACCCTGCTTTGGCCTGGTGGATTTGTGGCTCCTTTGAAAGCATTTCCAACTCTTTGTTGTTGGAGTGAGCATTTCTGGAGACTCTGCTAGGTTTTTTTTTTTTGAGCTGGGAACAGATTGCTTACCAAGTAGCATCAGAGGGATGTGAACAAAATGGTCTCCTGAGGTGGAAGGCTATATTCTGTGTTAGACTCTGGGTTGAAGGAACGATCTGTTTCAGACTTGTGTGACTTCTCTGATACTTGTTAACCTGGGACAAAATGGGGTAACTTTTCCTCTGCTAGACCCAACCCTCATATTCCCGGTCCTGAGCTCTTACTGAGAGCTCTAGACACTTTGAGAGCCCAAGTGTGGGCTCCAAAATGTCACTGCCCAATTTGAATTCTTTTTAATTGGCTTAATAAAACCAAGGAGTGTATTTGAGACTTTGAATAGTAATGAACCCTGGAAATATTGCATGTGTTCTGCTGTATGCAGGAGAGTAATTCAGCACACTGAAAAGCATGAAGTGGTTTTGGGTACAGAGGCTACCTAATTATTAAAATAGGTGGAAATACACAAAATCGGGTGCAGAAACATAGGACCTGCAACTCTGGTTAAGATACTAATCCACTTAGTCTCGTATCCTCCTTGTAGTTGTAGTTGTGGTGCTCAGGTGTTCATTTGTAGAGCTGAAGAATGGCAATTAAGATTACTACTTTTTATTTCAGCTTTCAAAGCTAGAAATGCTCGTGACTATAAAATTACCAGGAGTCATTTAAATTTCAGCTACGAATTTTGTTTCTTAGGAACTTCCTACATCAGTGACTCTCACATGCTATGGCTGGGTAAATAAATATTGCTTTATCCATTCCCCAGTTAGCTGCCCTGTGAATTTGAGTAGGTCCTTGTTCTTGCATAATGGGGTCACAGCTGAAGAGGAGGAAGAGAGTAGTTTTTACTGTTGTCTTTGTAATTTGAGTCCCATGTTCAGGTCCCTATGGATTCTTCTCTTTGAGTATCTCTACTTTGGTGTCAGGTCTCTCCTGCTGACAGTCCACCTCTGCTGTCCTTTGCTGGGCATTCCTGCCCAATCCTGAAATAATTTCTCTGCACTTAGTAGGGCACAGTATTTCAGATTTGAGCATATTACTCTTAAATATAATTTTGTCATCTGTAGATTACATTCACGTAGCCTTTTTTGGAACACCCCTGGAATGTACTTGCCTCCTTTGCTCTGCAGAGTGAAAACACTGCCACTGTGCTAAGGGCTTCATTCTTCCCAGTTCAGCCCACCAGCCCATAAAGGCAGTTTGCAAGGCATGTCATGTTTAAAGTTTGTAGCCCTCTGATCGTGTTGTTACAGCGGTTTCTGCCTTGTGCTTCTGGCATAAACTGTTTGCATGCAAGAGTCGGTACGAGATTTTGTCCTTAGTTAGCATATTCTATATTGACCAAGGCTTGTCTCACAAACAAAGTATTTTGAAATGTTGGGTTGTTGTTTTTTTTTCTAAAACAAAGCCCTGGCTCCTACCAGAAAGAGGATACCAGGCTAAGTGGCCTGCCTTGAGGTTTATTAAACTCTGATTCCCCACTTCTACTCTCTGATTTGGCGTCATTCTGGGTTGCCTTTATTGTGCTCAACAAGCTAATTGCACTTCTGAGCATTTCTGTTTAAAAATATTTAAACATTCATTCCAACAATGAATCATTAAACCAAAAATATTTCTATTTTTACTGTAAATCCTGACCATAAAAAAAGCCATGCATGGAATCAATGATATAGTGTCATGTGTATCACAGCCCATTCTGTACCCACAGAATTGACTCTGGAGGCTGTAGGATTTTGGGATTTGTATATTTTAATCAGAATGTGGCAAGGGACAGTTCACAGTATGGAAAAGAAGGTGGGTCAGATTAGCAAGAGAATGGTGCTAGTGTGTGTGCACAGCTTTTAAGGAAATAAGATTTAAATACTAAAGAAACGATTACCATTCTGGGTTTGTCATTGGCTGTCTCTTCTTGGGGAATTTTTCCAGACTGAGAAAGGAATTAAACTGCTCTCGGTTAAAAATGACAAATCAGGTACAGCTGACTTACCTAATTCCTTCTCCTACTGTCAGTTGATCACATTATACCTCCTGCTTTCTGTTCTCCAGAACAGACCCCTCTCTGTAGGGCTTAAAAAAATAAATACTTGTGTACCTCCCTGGTGAAAATGTTACCCTGCTGAATGGTATGAGGGAGGAAGGGAATTCCTTTACCTTCCCAGAGAGACAAAATTGGGAAGTGTGAAGAAAATGACATAGTTCAGTAGAGGGCAGAGGTGGTGTGAGGAGGGGGATAATGAGAGGTCAGTGTCCCTCATGGATCTGGAAAAGGAAATTACAGTGGAAACATTCAGAGTAGCTGTAACAGGAGTCGAGAGGCAACCTGCTGCTTTGATGGATGCTTGGAGTATTACCCTCCAGATAGATGCTGCTATTTAAAATGTGTCTGTCCTATGACTTTTCTAGCTAGTATGTGATCTCATGTTCATTCACCCGCTTGGAGCATTTTGCAACGCTAGGGTTGTAAATGTTTGATACTATTTTCCTCTTCCTGCCTATTTCTAAGAATGTGACACCTTTTCCCTTTGGATGTCCCCATGGGAGTTTGGTAGCAATTCCTGTTAGGCTGCAAAAGATTTGTGGGTTGTGCTTTTGACTTCAGGCGAGGCTAATTTTTTAATGGAAACACAAGACTCCTGGACAGATGTCCAGTGATGGAGTGCTGTACCAGACAGTACGTGGTTTTCCAAGTCTAACAGAAAGCACTGATGAGCCTTTTCCTATTAAGGTCATTATTAGGATGCATCGACTGAAGAAGGATATACATAAATATTTGATAATGTATGAAATAAAAAAATTAGTATTTAAATAGAAAGCATCTAGGTCAACCAGAGCCGAACACACAACTACATGGTATTGCTGCAATCAGCAGTCTTGCGGGATTTCAGAGAAGATTAGATATTTGATAGTTGATGAGAAAATCTGTAGTTTCTGTATAGGTATGTAAAAATTATATATGCATTATAAACTTATAAAACATGTGGATTCTACAATTTTGTTAATTATATTATAATTTGCTATAAATCCATGTGCTTCAAGGCATCTGGGAAGAACTTTCTGTAATGAACAGAAAACACTGTAATGAACACTTAGACTGCTGTTGAGAGTGTCCTGGCACCTTCCTTCGAAGCAGTGAATACAGTTGTTGATGACAGGATGCTATGTCTGGAGTCTTGTTCAGTCTGCTATTTCCTATAAAACTTTTTAAATTATCATATGGAATATAACCTCCAATGTATGGAGTATAACCTCCATAGCATTGTGTAGCATTGTTGAAACTTCTCCCTATCACTAAGCGTGAGAAGACTTTTTAATCTGGTCAATTCTTAAAGTTCTTGTTGATAGAAATTGTCTTCCATGGAAGTTTGAATTTTTTTCCGTGCTCATTATAGTTTATGGGAGAGTAAAGGCAAGGAAGCTTACTTTAGCTCTGATGAATACAGTAGTGCTGTGGACCACAAGATACTGAGGTTGAGGCTTTCTTTAGATCATTTCTACTTGGCAAAGAGGACAGCATCTCTGTAGGATGATTTAACTATATAGAGGGGGAAGAGTAAGGAGGCAAAAGGCACATGAGAGAAGTGATGGGAATAGATTAAAAGAAAGAATGAGAGTGTGAGGGCTTGAAGGGGAATGAGGAGTGTGTTAAATCTGTGCTTTCACCAAATTAAAAGATGAAGCCAAGTGAGAAGGGAAGAATGCAATTCGGAACAAGTGAATGTAAATGAGAGAAAGGATTGAAGACAAGAGTTGAAGCACGATACAAAACACAGGCTCAAAAAAGAAAAGATCACATGGAAAGGAAGGGAAATAAACCTAACCTTGACATTAGTGAAATATTAACCAGACAGACAAGGAAGAAAAGTGGTTGTTGGAGGAAGGGGAAAGGACAAAGGATTCATCTCATCCGACCACAGACATCTACAATGCAGTCGTTTAAATGAGAGCTGCCTGTCTAGAGTTGTTTGTAGTCAATGGAGAGAAATAGGCCCTTTTAGGGTGCAATTCAGTTGGCGCAGCTGAGGTGGCCACCTCAGGAGGAGGGTGCATTTTGCCCTGGAAGTGCTTTTCTCTTCAGAGACTGAGAAGTGGATCTAAACCTGTAGTGGCAGTGTTTATAGTGCAAGATGTCTGCATGTAAAGCCAGATAAAGTGTATTCCCCCCAATAGGGGAGAAAAAACAAGTGTTGTGGAACAAACTCCTTTTGTATGGCTTTGCAGAAGTGAACATGAAGAGTTCTGAAGCAGCCCTGTAGGTCAGCACGTAGGAAGTTGTTCCTGTGTTTTATGACATACAAGGACACCTGACCCAGCTTCCATCTGGCCCAGTATCCTGTGTGCTAAGTGCTGGTGGAAGGAGTATAGGAAACATGTTGTTCAAGCTCTGAAAACCATTGGGCTTCCAGAGCTAGAGCTGCATCCCAAACTATCATCTTTAATCGTCACCAGTATAATATCTTCCATGAGTTTTTCCGATCCCTTTGGGAATCAGTTTATACTTCCACCACATAAGGCATGTCCTGGTTTAACTACATGTTGTATGTTAAAAAAAATATGAAAAAAGCATCTTCCTTTGGATTGCTTTAAATGCACTTCTTTTTGGCCTGAAGTTTCTAAACTAAAATACATTCAACTATCCTCAATGCCACCCCTTCACATGGGTGTCTTGTATTTCTTATCCCCACTGGAGAGATGTCTACAGTTAATACATTCATATGCCCATTTGCTTGGGTTATAAATTTGAGAGATCCCTTTCCTTCACCATGCTAGTATTTTACTGGCTGAATTCTAAATCCCTTGAGTTTGCTCTGTTTCTATGGTTGTTTAGTTTCATATCTAATTTTTCTAATCATAAAAGTGTCTGTGCTGCCAAAACTAGCCTTCATTTGAATGTTTAGAAATGTGTAGCACTGCATGTTTTATCCATGCGTCAGCTTGGAAAGCTGCCGGGCTCATCGTCCGTGAAGGGGCTTCTGAGTACTTCATATACTTAGGGCTGTATTCTGTTTTTGGTGACACCAGTGGATATTTTCCTATTTAGTTCAGTGACGGTGGCACAGGGTTAGAAGGAAGCAAAACAGTTGCAAATGCTGGAAATGTGCTTTTAAATAAGTGACTTAAAGTCATCAGAAGATCCCTCAAGTCAATCAGTGTTGGCATTTCCTGTTTGTTTTCCCTTCTAGGAGAAGAAGATTTTTCAGATTCCCTGGATGCATGCCGCAAGACATGGGTGGGATGTTGAAAAAGATGCTCCCTTATTTAGAAACTGGGCAATTCACACAGGTATTGGAACTCTTTTTCTGCAGGACAGATTTTCACATTGTTTTCCCTTTTAAAGTTACATTTTCCTTCCCTCTTGTCTTTGCTTTTACTAACGCAGAGAGTGAATTTAAGTTTCTAGATTTGTGGGAGGCTAAGTGCTTTTTTTCAAGGCCTGCAATACTCCAGCTTTATTGAAGCACCATAACTCATTTGCATTCAGGAACACAGTAAAACTTAAATTGATTTAAACGTTAACAAGATTGTGTTCAGAATTGTCAGGAGTAGAGCACACTCAGCACCTTGTAGGCATGGCCCCTTAGCTTTTGATGCCTTTCTATGGATTTGAGCCAGACATCATAAAGGTAAATGCTGTGCAAGCTTTTCCACAGTGTTGTGGAGTCACATCTGATCTGCAGTGCCCTCAGTCTTTCTTGAGCAGAAACTGTTCATCATGTGTTCTAGAAATGTGCATGGGAATGAGATCACAGCACTCTCTTGCAACCTCAGCTATTGTTTGAATGCTTGTCATGGGAACCAAAGGCTGATACCTTGAAGTTAACCTATGCTGTTATTAATTCACCTTAGGTTTTCAGTTGCACATCGTGTGTGCCTAACTTTCTTTTCTTGTTTAGGAAAATACCAGTCAGGAGTAGATAAACCTGATCCGAAGACGTGGAAGGCAAACTTCCGTTGTGCTATGAACTCCCTCCCTGACATAGAAGAAGTGAAGGACAAAAGTATAAAGAAAGGAAACAATGCCTTCAGAGTGTACCGGATGCTGCCATTATCTGAAAGACCTTCCAAAAAAGGTAGAGGGTAGAGCTTGTCAACATGAAAATGGTTTTGGGGCCATTCTTATTATTTTGGGGCCTGCAAAATGTGCTGGTTCTACTTCTGTGAAGCTGGACATTTTTATCCAGATGTTCCCCAGAACTTAGGAACAGCTGTGTGAAAAATGGGCTACATTCAGTTAAGAGAACAAGCCACTTGGAGAGATGGACGAGATGTGATATCCCCAAGTTGGTGGTGTGTGTAAATTGTGTTAGTTCTGTTAAAGCCAGTGGAGTTGTGTTCTGATGCTAGTCCTAGGTCTCCTTCAGTCAGGGAAAATGATTAGGGGGATATTAGAGATCAATGCATTTAACTCAGTAGGCTCATTCAGAATACGGTGGCAGACATTTTGGTACCTTATTTCAAGTAAGGGTAGATGTAAACTGGTGCTCTGTTGAGCTGAGTGGGAGCAGTACACTCTCTGCTCAGAACATTAAACCGTGAAACCACATAGCTACACTAGGCCATGAAAAACCAGCCCCCACAGCATGATAATGGTGAAATGGGAAATTATGTTTTAATCTCCAAATTTAAGGATTAGGTCTCCCACCTGTCAGGAGAGGACCTAATCACCAGGTCAATCTCATGAGTATTTGGTTTCTTATGGAGTAGAAACATTGGCTTCTTTATGGCTCATTGGCTTCCTTATGGCTTCGTTACTGGTTTATGGAGTAGAACGATGTGTTCCTTCGTCCTGTGGTATCCTCTGGTATCTAGGATTTTTGGACAAAAAGATAACCTGCAAACCAAATGCACAGTGTTCCTCTAAAATCCAATTCAGTTCACCTGTATCTCGGTTTGCTGTTTTCTTAAATTGAGAAGTGAAAGGCACATCTTCAGTTTAGGGTCAGTGTGATTGGAAATGATGAACTCTGGCATTTTTGGGGCAGAATCATACTATGAAAGGGAGATCAATCTGCGAAAGGTAGAACATTTGCTTTGAAGCTGTTTCCAGTCTCTTGTCAATGATGTATTTTGTATGTTCAGGCATATTTCCCTGAACCATAACCTGTCCCATTGTGGTAGATTCCTCTCATAGCTGTAAGAACTAGAAAAATTCATCATGAAAGCTGAAATTCTGGAGATGGGGGCTGTAGCAGGAGAGGATTCTGCAGCAAGTCCATTTACTATGAAACTCTGACATATTTTGGGCCCTGTGTATATTCTCACATGCCCTTTCTATACAGCATGTGGCTAAATTTATGTGTGAGTGAGAGCAAAAGAATTTGGCTGCAAAACATTTCTAATTCTCAGTGCTATCTTGTAGTAGAGATGGGAGAAATTCCTGGGACACGTCTGTACACGCAGTGGGGTAGAGCAGAGCTTGCACCAGCAAGTCTGAGCTTCCACGTCAGGGTCTCGTCAGGTCAGAGCAGGGGTAGCAACACTGGGGTCTGCCAAGGCACATGACATTTTGTGAGGGTCATATGCTGTGTGGTTTTCTGGAGTCCAGCATGATTGCATACACCACCTTTGCATGGGCTATATATTTGCCCCCCCTCAAGTTCCAACTATTTACAAAAATATTTTTTGAAGTTTATTGTGATCTCTTTTCACATTAAACCAATGAACAATCTCCCTCTTCCTATAGCTACAGTGGGAGTGTCACAAATGTGATGAGACATATATTTTAATATTTTTTCCCTTTAAGAGTATTTTTCTCCCCCTTCCTTCCTTTTTTTTAACAGGCGTTGTTGCTTAGTTTGTCACTCTTCCGTATTTTTCACCTTCATTTTTTAACTGCAATTGCTTTCCTCAGTCCTATCATGGGGTTTTTTGTAGGCCTTTAAAAATAAAGCACAAAGCCAGAGTGTTCAAGGTGAATTTTTGACTGCCCAGGCCTTAAGGGGGGGTTAAAATGAAGCAAAATGTGTTCTCCCTTTCCAAGGAGGTGCTGCCATTTTGAGGCATGTTTTGGGGCTATTTATTGGTGAATATAGAAAGTGTGAAGGATTAGCTCATGGCACACAGGACTTTAAGAAATCTTTCTTCTGTTGTTGCAGGAAAAAAAACGAAGTCCGAGAAGGATGACAAATTCAAACAAATTAAGGTAAGAAGCGGCTGTTTAATAGTGCGAGAGCTTGTGAAAACAATCTGTTGCAAATTTTTTTCATAGCCCCAGTAGTATACAGTGGTGGATATTTGCAAATCTCTCATGCTTGTGGTTTGCTTAAGTAGCTACAGTTACATGGGATGTTTGGTTGTTTTTTTTTAAAAATGTGAAGGCTGTTAAAGCCATGACTGACGTCATCAGTTGACACAGCCCTTGTGTTACAACGCCTGGAGGTTGGAAAACTGGCAGCCTCGGCAATACATTTGCCATTTGTTTCTCTGTGTAAGTAGAAATACAGTAATTATGGAAAGAATGCTTCTGAACAATAGAGCTACCTTTTGGAGCAATTAATTGCTGTGTGTAAGGCATTGGAAGTTCATTTTTGTTTAGGCAAGGGGGAAAAGTTCTGTCAGAGCTGCACCCTCTGCTCATGTTTTGCCAGTTAGAAGACCTCAGTTGTAAAGCTCCTCAGTCACTGCCTGAGATTTCTGCTTAGAGCATGGACCCTGACTGACATTTGCTTTCCCTACAAAGCATGGTGTTGCCTAGCTTTCACACTTCTGCTGAGCAACTTCACGAGGTGGTCAGTATTAAACGTCGGCAGGATTTGGTCCCCTTCAATTTTTTCAAAAAGCAAATAAAAAATGTTTCAGACTTTCAGCCTTCAGTAAAGTTGGTGTTCTTGGATTGCATGTAGCAGCTGTGTCTGCAGCAGAAGGGCACTCACTGCTTGTCCCCGTGGATGTGAGAGACCTGGGCCTTACCAAATCCCTGCTCCACATTAGGCAAGGGGGACTGTGAGCAGGTCTTCCACCTCACAAATAGGTCTCCTACCACTGGGCTTTTGGACAAATGGAGTCTCTCCATTAAAAAATGAATGCTCAGCAATGGAAAGAAGCCGTAAGTGTCTGAGTAGCCCAGATAAAAATAGGCTCTTTCCTTTGAAACAAAGGACTGAACCGCCTGCCTGAGGCTTAATTTCTACCTTATCCTAGATGTATGCTTTTGACTATGCATGGAGCTCCCTATTGAGGCATTTTTTAAATCTAAGGGACACCTTTCCCTATGCATTTAGCTTAGGCTAGGCATCTGGACGCTGAAAATTTAGGTGGTTTAGCACCAACTGTGCCAGTGTCCAAGTCCCTTTGTGGATCTGGCACCATCACCTGAGTTCCAAGATGTGTATTTGTTTCTGCAGCTCGAAAAGGGCTACTAAATAAACTCTGTAACCAAGCCTCAGTAAAGCTGAGCAAGGTGCTGGGTGTGCAGCGTTCCCATGGGGGCTGCTGTGTTTGCTGGGGCACTGCACAACACCAGAGGCTCAAGTGTCCGGTGTGCAGCCCTAACCTGTCTTTGCAGTCGGGATCCTCAGTGGATCAATAGCAGCTAATTTTATCTTTTCTGGCTCTCCGGGTCTTTGACCTGTGGGTGGACACAATCGGTGCAGCTCATCAAAGACCTAGTTGCCATTAACACTAACTTTGCACCCTTCTGATGTGCAGAGGGGCCTTGAGACAGGGTGCTGTGTTTGCCTTGCTTAATGGCAAAGCAGGTGCAGACTCCTGTCGAAGTGACAGCTCTTTTTGAGTGGATCACACTCACAGCATGTGGCATCCAGGAAAGACCTGTCACGCTGTCCCTAGTTTTTTGTTCCCTTGATAATGGTTCATAGGGTTAGTACTGTGAAGGGCTGGCACCAGGTCTTGAGGCTCACTTTTACCCTGCCCTTGCTGAAACTCTTTAGAGCAGTGAAAACGAGCATGGCATGGCTTCAAATCCAACTGGCAGCTCTGTACCTCTCTGCAAGTGTCTCTGGGTCAGCACTGAGGAAAAACTTCCCTTGCAGGGCTGGCATGGCCGGCCCAGAGTAAGAGCAGAAGACTTTAGACTTTGTAACCGATAACCCCATAAGGCAGCCGGTACCAGGGAGGAGGTTGGACCTGTAGATAATCCTTTAAATGTGTTTATAGCTTTTTAAAGAAATCCTGAGTTTATGGAATTAAACTTCTTGGTGTCTATTCTGAAGGGAGTTTTTTAGATTCCCACTCAAGTGTACCAGACCTACAGAGATGCATCTTGTGGAAAGCTCAGTCTATGTAGAACAGGTGGTGTTTTCCCAACACTATTGCCCTGCGGTAATGTTTATGATGTGATCTAAAAGGCTGTATTTAGTGTAAACACTTTGGTTTTCTTTCAGGCTTGCTGCAGAGAAAAATTAAGGCTGGAATTTAGTAATTGCTGTACAGAAGCTAAGGCTTCCTTTCAGAGAGCGCTAAGAGATACAGCATGTTTGGAAGGGAATGACATGAATATTAAAGAGAGTACTGTTTTAAAGCAGTGTTTCTTCCTTGTTTGTTCCAAATGTTAATCTCTTGTAGTAAATAGCACACTAATTTCTTGCTCTGTGAAGGCTCACTCTAAATCTGAAAATTAAAAATAGCTTTCGTTTCAAAGCAGAAGATTTGGAAATGGAGTAGACTCTGGCTTCTTCTCAGAGAACCAAAATATCATTCTAAGACCGTGTCTAGCAGTGACCAGGGGGTATATGGCAGGCAGAAGCAATATGATTTATTACCGTCTTAGAACAAAGAGATGAACTGAGTCCAGGATCCTAAAATAAATCAAACCTGACCCAACTGTACTGTTTTCATTCTAGCAAGAGCCAGTTGAATCATCTTTTGGGATTAATGGCCTAAATGATGTCACTTCTGACTATTTCCTGTCCTCCAGTATAAAAAATGAAGTTGACAGTACAGTGAACTTTGTAGGTAAGTACTCCTGTGCTTTTCTTACATGCCAAGCATACAGGTGACTTCAGAAACTGTTTTGACTGTGGCAGACTCAGCTTGCCATCAGCATTTTGCACTTCAGAGAATGCCACGGTTGCAGTCAGATCAACCCATTTTTCACTAGCCCAAGCCGTGCAAGGTCCTGGTTGCAGGTCAGCCCCACCACTTGCAGAGACAGCGAGCAGCACTGTGGCAGTGTGGTGGTTCCCCTGAGAGTAAAGCACTTACAGACATGCTCAGGGTGCTTTTCCTGACATGAATTTACTCCACGGGGTAGTGACTGTAGCCAATGTCACGTGGGAGTTAAACTGCAGTCAGATGGCGGTTTCCCATTGCTCAATGCAAAGATTTGGGTATAGGGTACCATTTTATTTGGGAGTTTAAACCTCCAGATGAAATGGAGGAACTTGGTTCTTTTTACTGGCACCTCAGTAGCAGAGTTAGTTCTTAAGATCACTGAGCTAACAAACAACAAGGATCAGCGAAGACTGCATTTAGAAACTGGTACATTAGGAATTAGCTGTCATCTCAGCATGTGAATAATTGGTTCTCAGTAGAATAATTGGTCTGGTTTTTGACAGCTCTTTTTTGGCTGAGGTTGTCACTGCAGTGAGGGCTCCTATAAATGTGACCCATATACCATTTTGTCTAGAATGACGAAAAAGTGTTTGAAAGCTATGTTAGTCTTCTGCTTGGAGAGATGGCAGAAATTATGTGCAGTGACTATTTTTGATGCCTGTTTCTTAGGTCGCAGGGCTTTGCATAGTCATTCCCCTCAAGTACTTCTGTGGCTGAGGAGTTTGTGAGTAGTTTTCCTCTCTTTATGGCAGTTCATTTAATCAGCTGTTGCTTTGTAAGAGTGTTAGAACATGATTGTTGCTCCTACTATTACAGAGGGTTTTATAACTTGAAGGAATAGCATTGCAGTGCTATTAGTGCTTCCTATTTACTGACTGACTCATAAACAAATCTGAAACAACCCAAGGCCAATATGCAGTCCCAGGGAAGAAGCTTCATACATTTTTGCTTTGTTTTACATTCTTAAAAGTCAAACAGAGGTCAGTTAACAGAAGTCTTTGGAATGTACCTGGTGTTCTCCAAAATACACTAACATCAGAGAGAGCGATTTTGTTGCGAACATCTCAGTTTTCTACTGTACAGTGTATCCTGAACTCCTGTTTGATTTTATGATGAGAGGAATGCGTGTTGCACCTTAGAAGATCTCAGTAATTTACAGGACAGGACCCATTGTGGCAACGTCAGCACCTAAGAAGGATCAAAGGTCTGTCATGTAAACCAAGCAAGATGTTCAGAGGAACAGAATTCGCACCTTAAGGGCTTTCATTTTTCTCTGGACTCACAGAATCCATTTTCAGGGGTAGGACAGCAGCGCTTGGGTGGGTAACTGTCATCCAGTGTTGTTTAATTAATGGTTTGTGAAGTGTGCTGCTTATCCTGACTGGAGAGAGAAGTCCTTATTTAGGACTGCAAGCAGGATTTTAATGTAAACAGGGAAAAGGGTAAAATAGATCTGTTCTGCAGAAAGGAGGAAAGTCAGCTGGAGGGGAGGAAAGACAAACAGCACCTGCAGTGTTTCTGAGATAGGTGCCGCTCATGGGAAAGTTGTGGCATGTTGCCCAAGTGAGCAGTAATTTTTGCTGTGCAAGTTATCTCTCAGGGTGGGTAAGAATTCGTCAGGTATTGAGGAGAAAGATAAAACAGTGCAGATGGCCTGCTCGTGCCCTGGCAGGGTTGCACAATATTGGTTTCTCCTAGATAACAATTAACTATGTGTGTGTGTGTGTGTGTGAGTGTGCTCTTGCCCCCCATACCCCACTCAATAAAAAGTTGGTGTTTCAGAACCAGGAAAGGTGAAACACAGTGGAAACGAAATATCTGGAACAAAATTGTAGTAATCGTAGTGATTCAGCTTTAAAAAAAAATAAAATTCAGTATGTATGTAACTTTCTTTATGCTAGAATTGTCTCATAAAATACGTATCTAGGTTTGGGGGGTTTTCCAGTGGTTACCTGGCACTTCGTAAAGCAAAATGGTATGCAGCTTTTCCCTGGGAGAAAAACCTGCTGCTTTTCTTTTTGAAAAAAGTTGTGTTCTAGCCTTGTCTAAAGCTAGAAGGCAGGAATGGATTGTGTGTATGTATGTGCGCATTCATGTATATTTATTGTAGTTCAGGAATAGATGCTATCTCCTGCCTTTTTAAAAATTAATAATTAGAGTACTTGGGTCACTTAACAGAAGAATTTCAAGATCTACTGTGTTTCATTGCCTACTTTTCCCATCACAGGTCTAGAAAAATATGTACTGTCTGAATTTCTAACAACACAGCACTGTGTTTGTACAGAATTTGTATGAAGATTGTTCCTTTTGAAGGTTTATGTTCCAGTGAAAGAATCTCTATAGTCCTTCTCTTTCTCTTGGACAACTGTGGATTCTGGTTAGCCATCCTCTGAGATGGCTTCATCCGCGTGTGCTCTTCTGATATAACTAGTGGCTTTCAGTTCCGTGTTGGATTAATGCAGTTGTCATGTGTTTATACTGCTGGGGTTGATAGGGGAGTTGTACAAGATAAAAGGAATTGTCTTGGGCAGCTCCAGAGAAGTGAGATTCTGGCTTTTACCATGCTTTTGCTTGCTCAGTAGCTTCTTGGTACCTTGGTTTATTCCCCTGTTTCAAAAGGGTGTTGTGTAGCACAATTAATGTCTGCAAAGCATTTCAGGACACTTGCAAAGCATCCATGGTACCTCCACTTTGTAGAAATAAATAATGTTCGTTTGGTATTAAATACTATGTGCCTGGGGGAATAGGAAAACCGTCTGTTAGTAACTAACCAGACTAGCTTTCTGTCACAGACCATAGGGATTACAGACAGCAGGTACAACTGTGTTTTTCTACATACTATCAATGGCATTGCAAGGATCAGTAAGAATAACCATCTAATTGGAGAAATCTTTCACAAATTCATGTCATGTATAAATCAGAGTCCCACCATGTTTTACATGACCATGTGGCTAGTTTTCTGCATGCCATTTCTGGTCTTCTCTTGCATAATTTACATGAGGGCATCGAGAGGCCATGAGATGTTGGCAGCTTGCTAGGTGAGGATGCTTTCCCAGATTAGGAGAGATTGCTGTGCTCCGTATGTCCTGGTGAGACCACGTTTCTGGGTGGAGGAGTGTGGCTGTTGTCTTCCCTGGGAAAACCTCTGGACAGCTGGTATGTCAAGGAAGGCTCAAGGACATTATGTATGAGAGCCAGGGGAGAGGTAGGCTTTTTCAGTCGTCACAAGTGGGGGGAAAAATGTCTCTGAAGGTGATGGAAACTAAAGAAATCATGCAGGTTTCCTTTAGAAGTCCCACTGAAAGCAGGTGGTGGGCAGGGGAGAAAGTGCTGAGATGGTATTGAAGACTCACTCAAATACCAAGCAGGCTCCAAGGACAGGCTCTTAGGGATCCAGCAGGGTCGAGGTGTTAAGAGTAATCAATTTTTTATTTCTAACCCCAAGTTGTAGGACAGCCGCACCTTGATGGCAGCAGCGAGGAGCAGGTGATAGTTACCAATCCTCCTGATGTTTGCCAGGTAGTAGAGGTGACAACAGAAAGCGACGAACAGCCCCTCAGCATGAGCCAGCTGTACCCCCTACAGATCTCCCCTGTCTCGTCCTATGCAGGTAAGCATCCTGGCATTTCTTTACAGTCTTTTTTTGGAAATATTTGGAAGACACTGGGGGAAAGGAGGCTCTTCTAGGATAGCTGGCAAAGATCCAGAGATGTCTTATTTGGCTGCCTTCTGCATTTTTAATGAAACTCAAAAACTCAGTCTTCCACTCATTTCACCTTGGGAGACAGCTAGGCAGATCTGAGGTTGGAAATGTAAGCTGCAGATTTTAGCCTGTGACTAATGGAAAAGAAACTTTTTAGATGTAATGCAGAGAGGTCTTTTCATCCTTTATTAGAGGGGCATTTTCAGTGGTACAAATGGTGTGCTGCAAATGTAGTGTGTCCCCCTTGCCCCCTGACTTTACTAAAGCTGAAAGGTCTTCTCTTCTGTATGTTTCCTCAGTGCCTAGCACAGCAGGCACAGAGGGTTGCACTGATGGTATATAATGCAGCCCTGGAGCTGAGGGCACTGGGGGTGTGGATCTGTCTTGTTACAAATAGTCTGCAGACTAGAACAGGCATGTAGTGACTGATAAGAAGTGGTACTGCAAGCAGCAGAGCTGTGGACGTCTGGCTTCCAACGTCTGCCTCCCATCTGGATTCTCTGATATCTAAAAAGGGGTGAGATAACACGCTTTTCCCTGAGTCAGGGTGCTAATGGTTTCTTTTCTTTGTCTGGACCCTTACTTTCATAAAACCGGTAGCAAGTTAAGAGTCTTTGGCACTCATTTGTCCCTTATCCAAGTCTGACAGAATGTTCAGAAGTTGTTAGGGGAGAACAGATGCAAATGCACACATGGGCACGCTATAGAGTCCCTACAATCATATAAGCCTTATTTCCGTAGAAAGCAGGGCAAAGCCACATTTGAAAGTAGAAAAATTTTCAGATCCAACCTGTCCTTCCTTTTATAACATGTTGCTAACTTCCAAGCCTCAGAAGACTGGGTAGAAACACAAATGTCATCTTTTTAGGCAAACTTAAGTATTAATTGTTCCCCATGCAATTTATTATTTCACACATGGTTTTGCCTTTGACTCATTAGGCTGAAATTACTTCCAGACACATTTTTATAAAATATATATGTAGTAATTTTTATCTTTGGGTCTGGGTGAATAGTATGATGTTCTTTTGAATGGCCTCCAATGTTAGTCTCACACATGTTGATAAACGATTATGCTTCCCAATGTGTTTAGTCTGTAATGGCCAAAGCATTTAGAAGGGCTTTGCAAAGCGTAAGGCAGGGGGATGAGAGTGCGTTAACTTACTAGCAGCTGGGAGACGGGGCCTTTGAAGCATTTGTCCTCTTTCCAAATTCTTCTTCCAAAACTTTTCCCGTCTGTGAACATGTGAACATGACAATGCTGCTTTCTTTTAACTTTAGCACAGGATCCGAGTTCTTGGAATGCAAACAAAACACTGTCTTGGTCTGGAAGTCATGGTGGTTGCTTGGGCTGGGACAATACAGAAGGGTGGCCTGGTGACAGGAGAACCACCCTGACATGAGCAAGCATGAGCTACCGCCCCTAAAGTCAATGAAACAAGCCTGCATAAGGAAAATGAGGCATGACTGAAGTACTTCTGCTATCCCCTTATGTTGTCTTAGTATCCTGGTGGCTTTCAGTTGTCCTGACTTATACCAGGACCTGCTAGCCCATAACTCAGATAACACAGAGATGATTTCATGCCACTGACATGCTTTTGAATGCATCTCAAGGCAGCTCTTGATGATCCTGGTTATTCTAGCTAGAGGCCAGTAGCAAGTGGAGTACTGCAAGGGTCTGTCCTGGGACAAATTTTATTTAATATATCAATGAGCAGAAGTGGTGTTGGAGTACACATTTGGAAGCTTATAGGTGACACCAAATAGGGGACACCAGCTGATATGCTTGAGAGCAGGGCCACCATCCAGAGAGACCTGCAGAGACTGCAGGAATGGGTCAGCAGAAACCTTACGAAATTCAGCAAGGACAGATGCCAAGTCCTCTGCCTGGGAAGGAAGAGACTTTTCAGCAATAAGAGGCTGGGGCTGATGGGATGGGGAGCAGCTCTGCAGATAGGTGAGCACCCTGGCCACAGAGAAGGCCACCAGCTTTCAGAAGCACAGCCAGTAGATCTAGGGAAGTGATTATCCCCCTCTACTTAGCACTAGTTACACTACTTCTGGAGAATTGGGTCCAGTCTTGAGCCCCCCCAGACTAAGAAAGATAGAAACGAAAGGGAGCAAGTGCAGGGAAAGGCTACCAGGAAGATCAAGGGCTGGAGCACTCACTCTATGAGGAGATACTGAGGGACTGGGACTTGTTCAGCCTGGAGGTTTTGAGGACCTTATAGCAGCCTGCCCTTACCTGCAGGGATGTAATTGAGAAGGCAGAGACAGGCTCTTCACAGTGGTGCATGGTGGGAGGATGAGAAATGGCAGGCATAAATTGAAACAAGAGAACTTGGTCCAGCTGGATGTAAGAAAAAACGTTACCTTTTTTGCCACAAGGACAGTCAGGCAGTGGAGCAGGATGCCCGGAAAGGTTGTGCTACCTCCATCCTCAGGTTTTCAAGACCTGACTGGATAAGGCCCCAAGCAACCTAATCCGGTCCTGTAGCTGTCCCCACTTTGAGCAAGAGGTTGGCCTATAGACGTCCTGAGGTCCCTGCCAGCCTGAATTGTTCTATGAACCTCTCTTTTTTAAAGCATGCATTTGCCCTTGAGGCAGGATTGAGGACAGGGTTGTGTGGTTTGTTAGAACCCTGAAACTTGTAGGACACTCTTGTGACTATTTCTGGCTTTGTCTTGTTCCACACAAACCTGTACAGAACCAACAGGAACCCTGGCCCAGTGCTCATGGGTTTGCTGGGTAGAGCTGCCTGCTCTGTCAGGTGCTACCGCTGAATGGCAGGAAAGAGTATGACGATAACAGCTGTGCAGGAACAGTTAGTTTAGCTCTTCTGAAACAACAACAACAAAAAGTAGCCTGAGGTATCAGCTGTCCTACAAAAATCTGTTTTATTTCAAAAACACCTTTCTGAGGTTACTCAGGCAAATGATATGAGTGGGCCTTGTGAGTTTTCTCATATTTCCACTGACGTCTATGAAATCAATTTTTTTTAGTACGGAGGCTGTTGTCAACCTCCTCTTGTGTTTGACACTGATTCAAATAACTTTCTTGATTGAAATAACCTCTCTAACTTTCCATTCCTGAGTGGCTAGCTTCCCTGGCTTTGCTAACTATAGTGCTATCTCTTGCTCAGCATTTTGTTATGTATAAACACCAAGGATGGATTCCTTTTCAGCTGCATCACTCTTTTTTTGTTGCCACATGTTTCTTCATGTCAAGGAATATCTGTTTCTTGTCTCTATGTGGATTCCTCCTATTGATTCTATCTCTAGGGCCATTTCTCCTTTGCACAGATTAATTTCTGCCTCTCCTCCCCCCAGTATGGCTTAATTAGCCAGCTTAATCATGTTGGCACATCTCTATACCTGGGCCAGTGAATGAGAAGCCCTGCAGAGTGTTAACTTCACAAGGCTTCGCAGTTAGATTTAACATTTCAGACTGCTACTCTGCTTACTGCATGCTGCGCTGTAGACTCTGGCATAGGGGAGGTACTGGCTTTGGAAGTAGTAGTCTGGAGTAGCTGAGCTGCCTGCTTCCTTGCTTCAGAAGGTCTTTGGGTGCAGTTTAGATCCTGGGATCTGAAAGAGCAATTCAGACCATTGGTTTACAGCCCTCTGCCTAAACCCAATGCTTAGCTGAGCCTCAAGAGAAGGGCAACATGCTGCCAGTCTCTCTTGAAGACGTGCAGGGGCACGATCCACGAGGCACAGTTCGTGCACTCTTAGCACTCACGTTATGTCCATTGCAGAGCATGAGGTTGCTCTCTGGGAAGGCAGGATCGTGTTTTATGGTTGCAGGGGCTGTGCGAAGCCGTCTGCATGGGCTAAAATGCATAACAGAGAGGAGCGTGGAAATTGGGACTTGAGAGCTCCCTTGTCTGCTACAGTAAGTCATCACATTGTTCCTTCAGCCTTGTAATTTCTGCGTTGCTGTTGGCTTAGAGCATGGATGAGCCCTATCTGCTCAGCCCTGGTTGGGGGGTTGGAGAAAGACCTCTTCCAAATGCTGTCATGAGCCTGATAGATGCCTAGGGTTGTCCTCCCAGGAAGCAGGATGCAGTGGTTCAAAACCCCATGAGCTGAAGAGGACCTGCAATCCAGGCCTCCGCTTTTCTGGGTGTGGGTCTGGGCACTGGGCGGCTGCCCCGAAGACAGCGGCTATCACTGCAGAGTGGTCCTGAAAAGAGGGGCTTGTGCCCTGTCTCAGATGCATCTGAGGCACGGCGCTCTCAACCAGCCCGTGGGCCAACAGCTTGACCCTCAGACTCTGGGAGACCTGTGTTGACACACGTGGACTTGAAAATACAGTCAAAATTCCTGGATTTCAGGCTGTTCTGCAAGGGAGGGATGCAGCTGGCAGGAGGATGGCTGTCCTGCTGGAGCTGTACCCCTGGTTGAAGTGATGAGGGTGAGGGAGGTTGTGTGGGGCAGGGGGAGGTGATTTGACTGGAGATGGTAGCATTTCTACTTGCTTGAGTGCTGGGTGAAGGGCTGAGAAATAGACTGGGGGGAGCTGGGCACGAGTGGCAAAAGCAAAAGAAACTACAACAACAGTAGTAAAGCGCCAGAGGTGACAACAAGCCCTTGAGGCTGCAGGCTAAGGTAACAGTTCATGAAACAAAAAACACACTTACCTCCTCTGAGGTGGAGTTGTTGCTAGTTTTGCAGGGAGATAAAAATAAGGATTTGGACAGAACTTTGATCTTTGCCAGGCCTGGAGCTGCCAAGAGAGGGCGAGGGAGAGGGGGCATCCCCTGCTTGCAGGAGGCTCTTTCCTCTGCCGAGAAAGCACAAATCTACTCCTTCCCTCTCCATTGCTGTCTTTTCCAGGGTATAGCCATGTTAACTGTGATAACCACGTGGATTTACCCCAGTTGTTCAATGTAGCTGTGCTGTCTAGCCCTTGGATTGCTGTTGCTGCAGCAGGGGGTCCATGCTTCTCTGTTGTTTTCTGGTTGGTTGGTTTGACTCTGTTTGCTTCCGCTCATTGGAAGTGGATCAGGCCTCCTGAGCTGGATTTTGATAGTGTAGGTAGAATAGCGTGAGTTTCATTTTTGTTCCTGTTTTGTTTGACAGAAAGTGAAACGACTGACAGCGTTCCAAGTGATGAAGAAAATGCAGAGGTAAGTGTTTTGGGGATTTTTAGCAATTTGGAGCAAGGTCTCAAGAACAATGTCCTGAGGTATTCTTCCCCCTTCTCAATTTGCAACTCTGTCTATCAGTGGAGTACCCATTTTAATAATAGCTGGGGGAGAAAAAGAGGTTCAGGGAAGACAGGCATTTGAACAGGAAGATTCAAGGAAGACAGGCATTTGGATGGTTGTCCCAGGATGGATATCTCTACAAGTTCTTTCCTCCTCATCTGTCCAAACTACAGGGAGATTAATTTGCATGATAAGATGTTCTGGAGAGCCATCAACAGTGCCAGCTAGTTTGTTAATATGATGCATTGACATTGCTGCATAGTGAGTATTTTATCCTGGTCGAAAGCATGCTCACTTTGTTTTCCTTAAAAGGCAACTGAACTCATACAATTGGAGGAAATGCTTACATGTATGATAGAAATGCAACTTGAATGTTTGCGGTACGTAAGGCAAAAAGCTTTCCTGAGCAGTCAGTTGGGTATTGCTGGGTGAAAGGAATCTGTGGAGAAAATGCCTACCCCATGGACATTTCCTGAGCTGCACCTATGCAAAACCAGCACTAGCCTTTTCTTTTGGGACTGCCATCAAGTGACCAGGCCTACTGATCTCCATGACTACGTAGAGACCAGGGGAAGCTCACTGAGGACACTTAGATGCCCTGTGCTCCAGCTGCATTTTTGCAGAAGGTCTCTTGCAGATCTCTTTCCTGCTGTGCCCCCCAGAAAGCCCTCTGAATCCTCCTTGGAGAACTCCAAGTTGTGCAGCTGTATAAAGGCATGGCTAACCTTCTTAGTTTTGTCTCTTCTGCCTTGGTTAGGGTGGAGCCCATATGCAGACTGCCAAAAATGACTCCCCAAACCTCCTTTGACAGAACGTGCTATTGTGGCATGTGTGATGGGGAAAGGACTGTATGCTCATCTTTCCCTGGTGAACCTCCTCCCTGTGATGGGGGACACACCATCAAGTGACAGTGGTTTTCCCGGCAGCCTCACCTGTGTTGACAGTTTGGGTGGTGCTGTTTGAGAGGTCTTGGGTCTCTGTGCCTGCCTGTTGCCAGAAGAATGCTCTGTCTGGTAACAGAGGAGACACTTCCATTTGTTATGCATGTCCATTTTTGTCTCCAGCATACTGGGAATAAGGCCTTTATTTTTCATCAGAAGAGTGGGCAGAGCCTCTTGAGTGCTGGAGAGCCACCAAGGTTTAGGCACACAACTTCAGAAGGGGAGTAGTGGCTGAGAGCCACTCAAAGACAGCAGCTAGACGCTCAGGCTTTTAGAGATGGGGTAATTCCTGTGCAATTTGTGGCTGTTTCTGTCTTTATCTTGTTACTTGGAGCACTTTGCAAAGTCACATTCGCTCATATAGTCTACCCTCCTTTTTTTCCCGCTTTTCTAGGGACGACTTCATTGGCAGAAGAAAAACATTGAAGGCAAACAGTATCTCAGCAATCTGGGAATGAGGAACACTTCTCATATGCTTCCCAGCATGGCAACTTTTGTAGCCAACAAGCCTGACCTCCAAGTCACCATCAAAGAAGAAAGCTGCCCACTGCCTTACAACAGCTCCTGGCCCCCTTTCCCAGACATCCCTCTGCCACAAGTAGTGTCCACAGCCTCCACAAGCAGCAGCCGGCCAGACCGTGAGACACGGGCCAGCGTCATCAAGAAAACGTCAGACATAACCCAGTCGAGAGTCAAGAGCTGCTAAGCCTTTGACGGTGTGGTTTTTTAGCTTTGTTTTGTTTGGTTTTGTATTTTACGTTTCTCTAGGAGAGGTTCATCCCTTGACGCACACGAGACAAATCTAAGGTAAAGCCTTGGCAATATAAAACATTGCTGTGTCCGACTCCAGTGCCGGAGTGTTTTTAACTCAGGACTCCAGCCGTCAGTATGTACACCTGAACCCAGGCAGATTTCCAAGGTTGCTACGTAGGAAAACAACCCAAGAACTTTGGCCCACTCGCAGGTTCCAGTGTTTCATAAGAGGACCAACCGACCACAAGGGAAGTGGTGCTGCTGCGCTTCTTGCTGTCAAGGCTGTGATGGAACTGAAAGCCTCAGAATGGAAGAGAAAATGTGAACTAGCTGGAATATTTTTAAATAAAGAAAAATCTATTGTGAATATTGTACATAGTGCAGTACTAGCAACGTTGCAGTCTGCTTCTGCACCTTATTAAGAAAGCACTTATGAAAGGCCTTTTATTACCTTGCTCTACTTAATGGCACATTGAAGGTCCCTCCCCACCTGTATTCTTTTCCAAGGCTATTCTTGCTAAAGTGTCTTTAAAGAATAGAGGAAAGGAAAGGAAGTTAAAACTTCCCATGTGGACTTCATTCGTTTTAAGACTGCTTTTCTCATGTTTGTTTCTAATCTGCTATGCTTGAATGCCGCGTGGTACAATAGGAAAAAAAAAAAGAGAAACCTATTACAGAGATATTATGCAAATTCCCAGATTTAAAAAAAGAAGAAGAAAAATACTCTAATTCTAACCAGAGCAAGCTTTTTTATTTTTTATACAGGGGAATATTTTATTCAAAGTAAAATTCTAAAGTGAATATAATTTTTTTTAATCTTTTCTACAGCAAATTTATAATTTTAAGATTCAGTCCTTGGTTATCAGCAGTTATTACATCCTTGTGGCACATTTTTTTTTTAATTTTGTAAAGGTGAAATAGCTTTTATGAGCTCATGTAGCAATCAGATTATCCTGTGGATTGATAATAAATATGGTATATAGTTAAATTTTTAATAATCCTCTTGTTTGTCTCTTTTAATCTTTCAGAAGCCCCAGGTGGCATGGGTTTGATAGGTGAATGTGACCTCTCGGACTGAGCAATTAGCGTGAACCACCTTTACAGTTTCTGGAGTACCTATCTAACAGGGTGGGAAGTACTGTGCTTGAGGCAGAAAGAGGAACTAGAGTTTAAAGGTGGCATACTCAAGTTTGGCCTCACGTGCAGAAGTTGGGAGTTGGGGCACCTCTTCTGCTGTTGTTCCGTGGTTGGACTTTGAGCAAGTCACCTCATGGAAGGGATCTTGTGAAAGTCCGTCCCCCTGCCAAGGCAGCCTCAGCTGTGCTTGCCCCATTCCTCATAGATCTCTGTTTAGCTTGCTTGCAGTTTCCTTGTCCAGAAAAATCTCTTTTTGCAGAGTTTCAGGCAATAACTCCTTATTAGAGGAATGAATCAGAAGTCAAACATTCCTCAAGGCTTTCAACATTTACCATGTGATGGCAAAAGTTATGATTCCTCTGGGTCTTTGAGGGAAGCTGTTGAGTATCTAATTAAGGGTGTGCAATGACTTGCAGGGTTGCGTGATGGTGGTGGACAGGCTCTGCCACGGACTCTGTGAAGTGCTGTATGCCTCAGATTGTCACTGGCATGGGCAGAAATTGAGAGCACTTAACCCTCTTGTGTTTTTTTTAAGCTGTTGGAAGTTGCACAGATTGTTACAGGTATGTAAAATACGTGGACACAGAGTGTTCTTCAGGTGTGATTACCATTCTGATACCAACCTGACAGAAAGCTGATCTGAGTGCTGTGTATATTGGGCTGATAAGCAGTAACATGCACAAAAATGGCTGTATCACAGGGAGATGTGCTAACTGGCTATTGAAAAGGGAAAGTAAACAGTAGGACAGTGCTGTGTTCTTAACCTGATGCCACAATTCCAAATTTCATTACAAGTCTGTGTGAAACTTGCCATTTCGTCTTGGCAACCCACTGCCCAGTGGCATGGGAAGACAAGGTTAGAGCGCTGGTTAGGGTTGAGAGGAGGAGGAAGCCCTGAGCAGTATTTGATGTGAGGCTGAAAACTTGTCATGGTTAAAATCTTCTTTGTATGTAAATTTTCTGGTCTCTGACCCTTTCATTTGGTTGTGCATTAACCCTTGCAGTGGCCCTCTGGGTCCAGAGGCCACAAGGTTTGGTTTTCCTCAGAGAGGTTGTGTCTACCCACGTGTGTGTGTGGGAGTGTTACAGTGAGTCTGCAGCATCACGAGTCCTTTGCCAGCAGGGTTATGAGGCTCATGGCAGGTTTCTTTTTCTTGGTTTTGGGGCTCACTTGGGGTTATTTTGCATTTTCTTAATATGGTCTCCTTTGAGTTTTGGAAGTTTTTGCAAACTTCCCAGCTAACATTTGGAAGTTGCTCTGTAGCACCTCCTAGCCCCTTTTAAGATGATGGGCTCTTGTTTGTTAGGGAGGGACCTCACAGGGTCACAGATGCACCGGGGCTGGAAGGGACCCCTGGGGTATACTGGGTCCAACCTTCCACTGAAAGCAGGATCTTAAGAGTAGGTTATCCACGGTCCTGTCAAACCAAGTCTTGGATATTTCCAGCAAGGAAATTATTTTCTAGGCTTCATGAATCCCTTTCTTCTAGCCTTTCTTTGTGTGGCAAGTTCCCTGCCCTGTGGCTGGCCCTCAGGTGGTGTTGGGGCTGGGAGCTGCTGGTGGAGAGTGGCTGGAAAGGGGTTGTCTGGGGAGACTTGGGGCTGGGAGAAGAGTCGTCATCTCCTGATGAATTTTTATCATGGGGGAGGAAGAGTTGAGTTAGGTAGAAGAGAAAGCTCAGAGCTGCAGTTGTGCTGGGGCTGGGAAGGGGCTGCCAGACTCAGCAGAGGGTTGATGCTCGAGCCCTCTTCTTGGGAAGGCTTGTTTTTGGAAAGGAAGGGCTACAGCGCCAGGCTGAGGCTGAGCCTAGGGTGAGGGTCAGGGCTGAGGGAAAGAGAAGGCTCAGTCACATGGGGCTGGAAAGCATCATGCGATGTAAACTAAGTGCTGGCACTCATCTCCTCCTCCAAGGAGTATTTAGTCTGTGGATGGAGAGAAGCTCTTGCCTCTGGCGCAGCCTGGGTTTAGCATTAAGAGTTAAGGCCAAGAGAAAGCCCAGAGGTAGGGTTGTGTGGGGGCTGGAAAGCATCTTCTGAAGGAAACAGAGCTGACTCAAGGCTTTTGTTTTTCTGAAAGCAGGGCTGCTGTTTATCTCCACAATGGCCTCATCTCTCCTTGCTGTTCAGATTGGCAGCGTTAAATGTTGGCACGTCTCTGCAGGCCTCCAGGCAAGTGACCGCGTCCTGTGCATTATATACTGTGAGCAGTGGGCTTTCCTCGTTCGTAGCGGGAGTTTGAGCTCCCTGCCGCTCACCCAAGGCACTAAGGAAGCATCTCGGAGGCCTCGTACCTTCGTGCAAAGCCCCTTTTTATGTTTGACCTTCTTGGACAAGTGCTGCCTGACCTCAGTCCTGTGTGTCCATCTGAGAGAGGGAACACATTTGCCCTTTATGACAAAACATTTTGATTTTCTCGGTCCCGGAGGCTCCTTCAGGTGCCTACATGGAGCCTGGCCTCCAACGGGGCTGCCGAAGAGGAGCGAGCTGCCTTTTTGGTGTGTCCTGCGTGACTTTGGCTGAGAGCCTGGTTTCAGCAAGGCCTGCTGGTTGCTGGGGTGAGGAGATGGTTGCCCAAAGGCTGCCTGAGTGTTTCTAGATAATAGAAATGCTTGCCTGCAAAGTAAACTGTCACTTGCCAGGAGAAGGATTTGCTACTCTTAGCATAAGCCATCTGAAACTTAGGAGTAGTCGAAAGGGAAAAGCAGGCACCTCCAGTTTAACACGTGTTAACCCTTATGTAGCTAAAGCAAGTTACGTGGTCACATCTCGCCTCCGGTCGTTCCATGCGACAGTCTGTGCCAGCATGCTGATGTCTGGGTAATTTGGCTTGCTCCCCCCTGGTCCTGTGAGGAGGGTAGCTGAGCTGCAAAACCACTAACTTCCCCCCCCGCTTCAGTAGCTGTGCAATAGGAGACACACACACATACCTCTGGGAACGGCGTGCGTACTTGGTAAATTCTCCTCTTCCCAGGGCTTATATGTTTGAAGCTCTTCCAAGAGGTATCCAAGCAAAGGAGTTACAGTACGTATCCATAACACTGTTCCATCAAAGAGAATATCCACCGTGCAAAGGCGGTGACGCCTCTGCAACTTGCTCAGACCAAAAGCAGTTGGCCAACCGCAGGGTGATGTAAATGCAAAGGAGGATTTCTTCGGGCTAGGACATCGGACATTTATTCTGAAATGCAATGTTCAATTATGTTTGTTATCCTATCCATGCTTGTAAAACTACACAAAGTCATAAAAAGCCATCCAGCCTTTAATAGTGCAACTGCCAATTCTGTTCTGAAACACTGGAAACTAGATGCCTGTCCGTTAGCACTGCAAGTAATACCAAGTTAATCTTCTTGTGCAATTTTGTGATGTGGTCAGCAGGCAAGCCTGTAGAAATGTCCCTGAGCGGAGGCTGGAAGGCAGGTAAAGGCCAAGCTCTCCCTGTGCGGCACCCACAGGGCTTGTGGCCAGGGTGCTGCCTGTGCTTGGACAGCTCAAGCAGTCCCCTTCGGGGGAGCTCAGCTAGCAAGGAGTTGTGATACCAAGGTCTCTGGCAAAGCCTGATCCCTTCAAAAGGGCTGTCGGCAGGGCTCGGGTAGGAGAAAAGTCATCTGAGGAGTAGCAGAACTGGAGAAGATGGATTTGCGTGGGATCTGGGCTGTGTTCAGAGGTGTGTGCCCTGGGGTAGGGGATATTGCTGAAGCTCCACTGTTGGTTAGGGCACTCACACAGCCTCTCTCTCTCCCACCACCTGGTCTCCTGATGAGCTTTCTAGTGATGGGTTAACCTACACAGCAGCCTCTTCCTCAGTGAGGACCTAGTGAGAGCTGTCTTTTCTATACAGGCACCTGCTTTACGAAACTTGTTGGAACTTTTCATCAGTAGGATACATCCTACTGCAGGGTTGTAGAACAATTTGGGTCAGGCGGGACCTCAGGAGGTCACCTGGCCCAACCCCTGCTCCAAAACTTCAAAGGTAGGTCAGGTTGCTCAGAGCCTTATTTGGTCAAATTTTGATTATCCCCACAGATGGAGACTGTTGTCTCTCTGGGGCCCTGCTCAGTGGTTGCAAAGTGTGAAGGGGGCAGAGGGGGGTACAGGCTGATGGGGTTCAGCATGATGACACGCATCTCAGATCCTTGGGAAAATCGGAGGTTTAGTCTGTGGAGCTGGAGGCTCCCCGTGGTATCAGGGAGGGACCTGGTTGCATGAGATACTGCAGCCACAGAGAGAGCTGCTTTGAAGTCTGAGAAGACGCGAGGAGTGGTGGTATTTAGCGAAAAGGAGATTATAGAGCACAGGCTTCTCCTGTATTTGGAGATTTACCACAAGGGGAATCACCCCCCTCTTACTCTGGGTGCCTTTGCCCTTGGCTATCGCTGACATCTATTGCCTGGGCTTGTGTTTCTTGCATTCTTCAAAATCAGCTGGAGTCAGCCTACCCTGACTCGGAGAAGGCACCAAAGTATAAATATTTCTGTAGCACCTAAGGAAAAAAAAAGAGGTCAAGTACAGGATCTTGGGGATTTAAAAGGTGCAAGTCTGACACATGCTTTGAGGGTAATTTTACACGCTCTTCTGCTCCCATCCCAAAGATGAGTTTGCTGAGCAAATGGTGCCTCGAGGTAGATGGTATTTCCACAGGTGGAATATGTATACCTGTGTGTAAGAGATGAATTTACAGACAAAGCAGTTAAAGGAAGCTTGGTTAGATCCGCTTGGATCTGTTTAGATCTGTTTGGAGGGGATATGTTCCCTTGTCCAGGAAAACTAAGCCCAGGCATGTCCGTTTTTTGCAGGAGAGTTAATAAGGGAACGTAAACGATTTTTTTTTCTTGAATTTGGAAGGGGCCAAGAGAGCTGCTGGAGGACTCCTGCAAAGGCAGGATTGCCCTTTCTGTAACTCAACTGAAATAATGGAAAAAATGAGGGAGAACTTGAAAAAAAAAAGAAATAATGACCCCAAGCATAAGTTTGTCCGCGTGTGCTTATGAGTCACATAACGTTACAACCCAGGTTCCTGCTGGTGTCTGGGGCTGCCGCTCCTGACGTCCTTCTGGAGCCTGGCAAGATCCTTGCACACAGAGATATTCAAATCCCATTCAAAACAACAATAGGTGAGTCAGCTCAAAATTACCCAGGACCAGGCCCTTACCTTTTTTTTTTTCCCCCAGCCGGTGGCGATGGCCTCTGTTCCCATTTGTGTGTAACCACCTGCCCGTCCCCCTCCCTCCTTCCCTCCCTCCCTCGCTTGCAAGCATCGGCGTCGGGGCTGGTGGTAAAGCTTGATTTACATCCTGATGCACTTGCACCTTTGCTGGAAGTACCTGGGAGGCAGCAGTTGTACGTAGCCCACATGCCTCTTTGCTGCAGGACTGCAAAATACATTCAGTCTGCACTTGGATAAATGGGAGAAAGATGCATCTGTAGGAAGCGTGAAAACTGCCCGTGCCTGTCCACGCTTTGGGTTTCCTCAGAGCTCCTTGGAGTCACCAGGTTTGCCGCAGGGCATCTGCCTGGGCCAGCAGAAACCGGCTTCACCTTTAAATCGTTTCCCTCTCACCCACGACGCGTCTCTCTCTTTTCTTTCTCTCCCACCCTTGCTTGCGGCTGGGGCTTCCCCAACGAGGGAGAACGGGCGCTGCCACGTGCCCCTTGCTCCGGCCTCTCCCTCCCTGTCGCTGGCCTGGCAGGGGAGCCGGGAGGTGGCCACGGCACTCGGCCCTGCGATTGTGTCCTTGGAAGGGTGTGCACGATGGCCAGGGGCCGGGACCCCCGGCTCGCATCCCCAGATGCCTGGGGGAAGGAAGCGCTCCCTGCCCCTGCGCCTCTTACGGCAGCATCCCGCCTGGTAATGCAGGCGACGGGCCGGGTTAGCTTCGTCCCCGCTGCCTCACGTTAGTTGGTTTTGCTGTCTGTCCGTTAATTACTTCTGCTGATTGGATTTCATGAGGAGGGGCCGGTGGCGGGGACTTGCCGGCAGGCGAGCGGGTGTTTCTCCTGCTGGAGAGGCTGCGCTGCCTCCCTGCCGATGCCGCGGCAGAAGAAACAGCCCGATGACCTTTTCAGCGAGTGCTTGCGGGAGGGTTTCCTCCTCAGCGGTAAGAGCAGCAGGTGCAAGATTTTTCTGTCAACAATAATGAAAATAGTGGTGGGGAGGAAGGAAACCACGGGGGCCAACAGCGACTGCTGCCACAGACGGCGCTTCGTCCAGGACCCTGGGCTTTCTGAGGAGGTGAAGACAGTTGCAGTAAGGCTTGGGATGCACGAAATTCGGCTACTGGACGTTACAGCTCCTTGAATGAGCTTGTCTGTGTGTGTAGCAGCTTTAAATAAATCCGCAAAGGCAGAGGAAGCCCTGTCCGAGTTCAGTGTGTTATTTTTTGATGAGTAGCTGATGATAGGTAGCTCCTTTGGGCCGGTTCTGCTCTCGATTACGCGTCTATAAACTAAATAATTCAACAGCAGCTAAAAGGTGTGCTGTCAAGCTTCCCACAGCTGCAGCTCCGAGCACTGCCCAGCCTCCTCGATGAATTTGTGTTCCGAGCTAATTTTGGACTGGCGTCAGGAGGTGACACGCCAGTGGAAATGGCTCCTTGTTTTATACAGCCTAATGTTGGTGTAGAGATGGTAGGGAGGAATCAGAGTGATGGTTTTCATTTTAATCTTGTAAAGACTATCTCTTTCAGACCCTAGTGCTGTAGCTCCTCTCCAGAGAATAATTAATAGCGCTGCCTTCATTCCCTCCGCTCATTCGAGGTATGGTTTCTCAGCTGATTTATACACCTCATCCTGCCCTTTAAACTTAGTACCTTTGCATATGTTTTTCCAGACTGTTTCTTAGGAGAAGGTGAACTTTTAAGGCATTCAAACTCAGGCGGCAGGCTGGGGATTTGCTGGGGTGCTGAATTATTAACCCCTCACACTTTCTGCCCTGAAATGTGGGGGAGCAGCAGGAAACCGGGTAGGCGCTGAGGACGTTTGCTGTAGCATTTGCTTTTGCATGTGCCCGTTTAAAGATGTTATCTTGCACAGTCAATGTTGTCAAGTTTCATTTTTCGGTAGTATTTTTACTCTCAGGCAAATCTGGGGTTTTTTTTTTTTCCTTTTTTCAAAGAACTAAAAAAAAAATAATGCCACCCGACTCACTGTAACATTTTAAAGGCCATTCTTCGTTCCTGTCGCATGTGACAAGGCGCAGCTTTGTCGGGTGCAGCAGCCGAGATACCTGTCTGAACACAGTTCTCTTAAGGGCAAGAAAATATGGACACGTAAATAGGGGTGCGGGTTTGTTTCTGGTGCAAGCCCCAGAGGGCTAATGGCTGTCAAAACCTGTTTAATGCCTGTGGCGGTGGGGTCAGTCTCGCTGCCTGGGGCAAGCTGTGCCAAGCTCGCAGGCGGTAGCAGCGTTCACGTTCAGCTGCCTGGGTGTCCGTGGGGCTGCTGCAACATGGCCTCGGCTCCTCCCGCATTCATTTTTATTTTCCATTTCGCTTCCCCTTGCCGCTTGCTTTCTTTGGCCGGGTTTTAACCGTTTCACACGTGCATGATGTGACTCCAGCAGCTGGAGCCTGCTTCATACGCCTCTTGGTCTGGTCCTCCTTTATCCCTCCTCCCTGGTCACCTTCCCGTGCACGCTCCCCCATCAGTGTGCATGAGCCCGCTGACCCCCGCCACCCCAGCGCCTGATTTTCTCCAGTTAGTAAATGAAAGAGGAGTTGTATAGCTTGGTGCTTTCACCTTCTCCTAAGTAGCCTCCAGCAGCGCTCTGGGCATCTGTAGGGAACACGCTGATGCCATCCCGTCCCTGGGGCAGAGACGAGCATTGCCCATCGTGCTGCCCAAGCCTTTTGCCCCCAGCGGACAGCCATACGATGGAAGAGGATAAACCAATTCACGCGGATTATATAAAACATGGCATGGAACAGCCCTGACTCAGCAGCGTAGGGCTTTCCCCTGCCCCCAGACACTACCTTGCTCTTCCCGACACGATGCGGGTGGCACAGCTTGGGCAGCCCTGTGCTGGCAGGGATACACGTGCGGCCACGCACCTGCGCAGCCTGGCTGCCTTCATGGGACACTGCACCTTCCCGCGGGGTGCTGTGGTACCCCACTCTGCACAGCCACAGCACCGCTGGCATGAGGGCGGAGGACCCTGCAGACGATGCTGTTCAAGACGCCTTTCCCTAGAAGCTGTTTCCCTGAAGGTTTCCGCTGCCCCTGCACACACGGCGTGACTCATCCTCATACTTGCGATTTTTGCAGCTTCCTTTTGTGTTTGCCATACTTTGCTGGAGAAAATGAGATGGTTCCTGTTTTGCTGGAAGGCCTTACAGTGCCACGGCACGGTGCGTTTTGGGAGAATATTGTTATGTCCCTGGCGACTGCTGTTTGGAGGCACAAGTTTCTTGGTACTACAGAGAGACTTTATGAGTATTTTTTTGTTTGGTGTGTGGAGGAAAATTTACAGGGAAAATGTAAATGATGAGCGTGAGCAAAGCTGATACAAGACCTCTTCCTGAACATTTCAAAGGGCTCTTCTAAAATGAATCAAATGTTGGTGCAAAATTCCTGCAAAAAAACCCCAAAAGATCAGTTTAGGATCAGTTACCTAGAGATCAACAACCCACCCTGCCATGCCTGGCCCCTCTGGTTTCCCAGGGAGGCTGCTGGGTGCCCTCGCGCCTCATGCCAGGCTGAGCGCGTCCTCCCTCGGGGATGAGGATGCAGCCAAGCATCCCAACCGGCTCCCCACCAGCACAGCAACTGGTAAATGTGAGCTGGGGAGTTCATGACACTGTAACAGCAAGTCTTCCTTCGCACGGCTGTGTGGCCGCCTCTGCTGAAGTTATCCTCGCAGAGCCTGTTCATTTCATGGTTTTGCGGAGTTTCAGGTTCCAGATGGGATGGAAGAGAAGCGAAACCAGAGCAGCACGACAGAGCAAGGAATTACATTTATGGCAAGTCCACGTTTATTCACGGAAGTCTGGTTAACTGAGTTCTAAATAGTTTTACTTAAATCTCTTAAGTTTCCATCTGAATAAGGTCTTTTAAAGCAGACAGATGCTACTAAATCAAGTTCTCTGCGGGCTTAGCTGCGGGAACAAGTTACCCCATCCCACTGATCCACTTTGACTGTCTGCAGCAAATGCTAATTTGAGGTAATGGAGCCTTGATGAAAGGGGAAAAAAAGGGAATTAGTTAAAGGAGCATCCACTCCAGCAGGTCAGAAGGATGATATTTCTATTTCGCTGCTTTAATTAACCAAACACGATTTCCTTGTGTAAGCAGCTTCTCACTGCTCCAGGGGACGGAGGGCATTCAGGCACAGGACGGCCGTATCCGTGACTGCTTCATTAGGATCATTACCCCTCTCGCTTTCCACCCACGTAAACACCGCAGACCCGCCAAGCTAAAAACAATGTCCCAGCTGGGTCACTTCAGGTAAAGCCAACAGGATGTGCAGTGACTTCCCTTCCCTCGGCAGCAGCACAAACAGCCCCTGCGCCCCGCCGGGAACCGGTGCCCGCGGCCAGATGCAGGCTTGTCCATCAGCGGTGGCGGCTGGCACCCACTGAACAAGACTCTTTTTTTTTTCCCCCCCCCCCCCCCCCCCCCATGCTAAATGTCGTGCGATGCTGGGCCACTTGATTGCCTTACAAAGGAAAGCCTGGGCTCAGCAGGGGTGCAGCTGCTGCCTGGTTTATTTTTGTCATCCTTTGGATGTTTCTTTGTGTGCTGACTTCAAGGAAGTTGTTACGAAGATAGGCTTGAGTGTTAGAGTGGCGTGAGGAAAAGCAAGCTGCCTTGCCCTGAGCCAGTTGCCTCCAGTGGAAGGGGGAAGGCCGTCAGGGATGGGGTTGGGCTCCAAAGCCCAGAAGTGGACCTGAACACTGCTGGAGATCAAGGATGGAGGAAAGTGGGGTTGAGGGTTTCTAGAGAAGTGCTGCCGTGGGGTCTGGGGAAGGACGTCCCACCCAGTCCATCCGCTGCTTTTTCCGATGGCTTTGGTTGATTTGGAGAAGAACGTGGCTTATTGCTTAGAGCTACAACAGCTCTCACGGTATATCCCTAAAGCCTGTACTAAGTGAGCCCCCCAAGCTCCTCGTTAGGACAGAACTAGTTAGCAACAACATCCTCCAGGACCGCTACCCACACCAGCTCAGATGCTGCTGCCCGGTGTACCTCTGCATCAGGAGTGCAGGGTGTATATGGCTGTACCCTTACGCCCAGAGGGCTCAGGCAGGTGGGGACCGCTGTAGCTCACAAGCCAGTTGCATTTTGCCCAGACACCTCTCCCTGTGGCAAACTAGCTGCGTTTGATCCAAGCCTGGGTCCCCATTCTGAATGCTATGTCTTGGTTTGAAAAAAGCGGGGACCCTCTTTCTTGAAAGGATAAATCGTGCTCTTGGGTAAAAGTTTGTGCCCAATTTATGCCCAGAATTTTATCTGCATGATAAAACTTGTCTGTGCTGGCCAGTTCTTCTGGATTTTTGGCAGAGACCAAGCTGGTGAAGACCTTACTTGTAGGAATGTCCTCTGGCCTTCAGCTTGGTTTGAAGATCTTTTACATGCCCCTTATTGTAGCAGCAGCATGTTTCACAAAGTTGAAGAGTCAGTCGGTCGGTCCTGTCCTTCACCTGACAGTCTGTACACCTCCTTACGCATCAAAAAATACCATTAGCTGTTTTTGCTGCGGCGCTGCCCTGGAAACTCACACTTGATACCTTCTCCACTGGGAACTCCACACCATGCACCATCGCTGCTTTCTAGGATCCAAGGCAGAGCCTGACCACCTTGTTTCCAAGCTGCCTACCTTCATGCTTCCAAATCAAACAGTATAAATAATTTAGAAACTTTTTATTAATTAAAGATCATTCGTCTCTGGACCCATTTGTATTTAAAATCCTGCTAAACTGAGTGTCTTCTGCAAATATGGGTGTATTTGCTATCAGATGGACAGCACTGCCCAAGAGTATTGGGCTCGGTCAGCTCCGTTTTCATCACGACTGGGCAGCAGTTTTGGGGAAGTCCAGCCGTATCTTCCGTAGGGACTGCACTCGCACTCTGCTTTTGTATGTCTCTGGTAGGTGTTTCTGCTCTGCTTGGAGTGAAACTCCTTTTCTCATTGCTTCCCTTAACTGAGTAAATATGTACTCAGTGCTGTGGCATTGTTCTCTGGGTTTGGGCTCTTTCCAGCTGATTAATTATTACGGCCACACTGTAGTATTTACAACAGGAGGACAGGGATGTGCGTCAGATGACTGGTCCGACTGGACCAGTATCCTGTCTCCAGGACATTGGACAAGTATTTTGGACAAGATTTTTGAAGCCAGGGCAAGTTTAGAGTGAATTTTTCCTTGATAAATCCTCCCAGCGTTTACTAATCAGCATTTTGGAGAGTTTATGCACCAAAGGTTGCATCTGAATGACTGTATTTAATAGTCCCGATGGACATGCCTCGCACAAATGCGTCTGATTCCTTTTTGACCCCGTTCATGCCTTTAGGCACTCCAATATCCCCTGGCAATGGGTTTCTCCATCCAGCTACACATTGCGTGAAAAAGTACTGCCCTTCAGCTGCTTCAGAGCAATTGCCCGATAATTTGACCATTCTAATTTCATCAGATATACAGGCTAGGAAAGTGAAGACGTGCCGTATGGGCTCAGATTTCCCAGAACCGCGCGCAAGGTTTGGGCACATGTTAAATCTTAGTTACCTGGACAAATGCATTAGCAAGTGAGAGTCTTCAGTGACACTCCCTGGGCACACGTAACTGGTCCCACCTCTGCAGGAACACAGCTGAGACCTCCAAAAAACGAGGCTTGCCGGGTCACTGGGGTACCAAATGGAGACAAACGGTTGCACAAGAGCTGCCGTTCATCGGTGGGTGCTCCTGGGTGTGCAAGGGTCCCGCAGCGCTGCACCGGCAGCAGCGATGACTTCCCAGGCACCAACCTGAACCAGGGCTGACCTTTGCTTAAGGGTCCCGTGGCATGGACCGGAGCAGCGTAACCGTACCGAGGGACTAAAAATAGCAGCTAGGTAGTCGGTGCTCTGCTAAGTGCGTGGGGGTTTGTACGAAAGGCAGGTTGGAAGAAGCGCTGCCGGCTCCGGGAGGCTTGCCGGCGTGAGCGGTGCTTTCAAGCATCAGCAGCTGAGCACGAGCAAGTGCATCACCGGTCCCCACTGCTACTGAAAGTGCTCTGGGGCTGCCTGCCGTCCCGCTACCTGCCTGACCGTGGGGGTACGGCACCCCCTGAAGAGGCAGCGGCATGCAGATGTCTCGCACATCTGTACTTCCGACCGTGCAAAGCAAAAAAGCCCGTTGTGTGCAATGAGCAAACCTATTTGTGAGCGGTTTTTTAAAAGCTCTTCCTTCACGCCCTTGTCTGGTTTTCTGTGAAAAGTGTTACTTTCTTTCGAAGAGGAAGCAGGTGCTAGAAAGGGTTTGTTTTTGCAGTGGTGGGAAACGGCAGGACGCGTGGCCTGAGCTCAGCCCCGCTTTGCCCGGTTGAGAAAGCCGCACTCCCACGCTGGCGCTGAGCACTCCTCCGAAGCCCACCCTGCGGGGCGGTGGGCTGCAGCCCGCCTTGCCTTCCCGGGGCGGCCCGGGGCGCCCACTCGCTCACGCGTGTGCACACGTGTGCCTGCACACACGCGCACGGGCTGTCCCCGCAGTGTGAAGGACAGCAAGCTGTCTTTACCTTTTCTATCTGATAAGGAAGCAGAGAAAGGTAGACAAGTTTCTAAGGTGACAAAACGGAGCTGAAAACAAGCGTCGCTGTCAGTCAGGGACCATACGCAGTACTCTGTACCTTTGGGAGTCTTGCGAACTTTAGCTACAAAGCCTAGACTTGAAAGGGAAGGGAAGGGGGAGGAGACAAACGCAATACCGAGTGTTTTCTCTGTCCTTCTCTCTGCCTGCAGACTTCTACCCTTTCTTTGCAGCTTGGGTGAAAGTGGCTACCAGGCTGAGAAGTTTTTGAGCAGGATTTACTAGCTGGAGAAGCAGCTGGCATGGCTGCTTCTCCAGAAACCGAGCTGGAACCGAGTTTTTTGGGCTTTTTTCTCCTAATTCACAGGCTTTTCAAAGAAATAAACACAGGTAATCGGTTTTGACCAGAGATTTATTTTATCTCATGGCTTCACCAATACTTTGACCATTTTGTAGCAGCTGTGGATGAAATGCCGTTTCATTACCCGGGACTTAAAAACCCGGGGAGAGTTCCCGCTAGCCACCCTCACTTTCCTTCTCTGACGGCGGTTTGCACGAGTGCCGAGCCGGGGTGGCTTTCCTGCACGTGGCCGTGGTGTCCGTGCCCAGACGGATGCTCCTTGTGGCCGTTGGGGACCAGCAGCAAGAGGCAGCACGCTAGAGACGGACTGATTTCCAGGCTGTCCGCTGACAAGTGACCCTTGGGACAAGGCCAGCACAGAGTTGAGGAGCAGGGGTCGGCTCCCTCTTGACACTCCACATGAGAGCGCCTGTCCCCTGCATAAAGCCGAGCCAGGGGAGAACCGAGCTCCGTGTCACGCTGGGGATGGAGTCTCCATAGCCTGAGCTAGTCCCTTATTTCTGTTTTGCCGTGCCATGGCTCCAGAGTTCATGTGCGTATGCTGAGACCTGAATGGATTGATTTATTTTTTTCCTAGCAGCAGTGAGGCAATTTCCAAATGCAACAGAACAGGATATATGATGTATACATCAGATGTCATCCCCACTTTACTGGGACAGCGCTAGGACAGGAGTCTGGCGCACAGCAGTCTCTGATCCATGTTAAGCATGCCATCACCTTTTTTAAGCCTGGTTTACCTATCTGAAGGAGAAGCATGCATTTTCTTTGTGATTCAGGAGTGGGTAACTGCACCCCATGAGGGTTTATCGCTTCCCTTAAGCCCTGTGCAAGTTCTTGAGCATCTTGCTCGTTCGTGTTGGTACAGCTTGCTCTGTTCGTGGGCAGAAGATGCTCTAGCACACTGAAATAAGCCTCTGTTTTGGTCTGCGATACCTGTGTATTACCTGCGCATTCAGCAGAAAGCAATCAACCTGCAATATTTTGGTGTGTAACCCGTGAAGACTTTTCTCTTTAAAATTGCGACTGTACTGTGTTAGCTGTTTGTGGCAGCGGCTTCCGTTCCCCCCCAGATGTCTGGTATTGCTCAACGCAGGGGCTGCCTGGGCATGAGTGGGGGGACACACAGCGTGCTCAGCCCTCTCCCTTCAGCGGTGCTTTGCACGGGCCCCGCTAAACGGAAGGGAGAAAAGAAAAGAAACGGGAACTTCTCTCTGGAATTGTATCATCCCAAAACTGAGAGAAGAAGCAACATTTAAATAAAAAGGACTGTTTTTAGTAAAGGGTGGTGAACTTGCTAACCTCACAGCGAGCAGTTCCCATGCTGTGGTCTGTGGAGGAATGGCTGGATTCAGCGCAACAGTTCAACTCCTTATTTCCAGTCGTTAATCTGCATTAAATATCAGCTGGCGTTATATGAAACATTTCCTCAGTATCTTCCAACACACTGGGAAATCTCAGACTACTTCCGGAGTGAAATTCAGCCAAATAAAACTGCGTAGGCTTCAGTTTCTGAATTATTAGTAAAGCATTACATGAAAGAAGGTGCAGCTTTGTACATCTACTGTGGTTAGTATGACATATCACATATTCATCTTAGCCTAAAAAGAAATAGCACTTTGACTATTTTTCTGTGTCTGCATTACAGGTCAGAAGAAGAAACAATACCGAAAGAGAAAGAAAGAGAAAAAAGAGCAAATGCCAAACTTATTGTTGTGAAATCACTCCTTGCAACTGAAATTTCCCTCAAAACCACCTGACGCAACAGAAACGTGGGCCTGATTTTCAGATGAATAGTTCATACAATTTTCACTTACGAAGGCCAATAGCAGCACAGTGGGAACTTGCACCCAGCAGGGCTTTCACAAGTGGGCGGGCGGTAAGACTGAACGGCAAGTTAGGACGTTTTTGGCATCAACTGTAGTGCAAATCTGGCCTGAAATCCTTATTAAGCTCTAGGAAGAGAACCTGCTAGCAGGTACCTGTGGCCTCGCAGGTATTGCTGGGCACTCGCCAACTCTGCTCCAGTGGGAAAAGGGCCCTGAGATTTCCTCTGGTTTCATCACTGCATCTTCCAGGTGCGGTCAAAACGAATTTTGATCAAAAGAGGAAACTCTGTTTGCAGACTGCAAAAGGGAAAAAATGGGATAAACCCAAGCATTGCTCTGTAGCGTATATGACTAATCCATAAAAGGATGCACCGAGTTACAAATTCTTTAGGAAAATAAATGAAAACTATGACATGCTCCCTCACAGCTTCCGTAAGGTAAAACCAGAGGTCAGAAAGCAGTGTCTCCTCTCAAAGAAACGCAGGAAAAAGCATTTCTTGAAATGTCAGTGAAAAGTATTGTACTGGGCATTTGATAAGCTTCCCATCCTCAGGATGCTATTTGCATCAGTTGCCCTGGGAATAAGAGAATATTTCATATTCCTTAGACAAAACTAGGCTAAGATGGAATTACAGCTGGGAGCAGATTAACAAACTCCGAGTAAAACATATTACAGCAGGACCGTAGCAATTATCTATCAAAACCAAGCA
Source organism: Astur gentilis (assembly GCF_929443795.1). Lineage (NCBI taxonomy): Eukaryota > Metazoa > Chordata > Aves > Accipitriformes > Accipitridae > Astur > Astur gentilis. Next base: position 12,132,661 of record NC_064882.1, on the reverse strand, counting down.
TGCTAAAACTCTGGAAAAATCAGACTTGCAGGTAAATTTAAATGAAAATGTAAACACATGAATACAGGGAGACACGGGCAGCCAAGCGTGGCAGGGATGATGGTGCCTCTGCGAGCATGATGGCAGTCCAGCCCCACTATTTTGGGGCAGGACCTCATGGGATACCCCCCCTTCATCTGCTCTGTGTTCAGGTGATAGCCCTGGGGCCTTGCTCTTCCACAGTTTTCCTCCTGTTTAAATTAAAGTATATGTGAAAAATGGTGCTAATTTATTTTCATCAGGACTAGATATTAGCCTGGAGCTCTTCCATCTTAGCTGATACAGACACTAGAGTATGTCCATTCAAATTCTCTAATTTGTGATTAGTTCTATATTAAGCAAAAAGTCAGCTACAGCATCTTTATACAGGACCTAAACCCACTTAATTCTTCTCTTCATTTATGTGGTCCAATGTAAAAAAAAGAAACTGAAAAACAGAGCAAACCTTTAAGATTAGCTACCCACTACCAAAAGAGGTATCAAAAGAGGTATATATAATTGCCAAACTGCCTATTAAAAAAAGTGTATCTATTAAACTAAATCATTTCATATGCCTTCCACCAAACTTCATCCCAGTCCACAAAATGACTTCAGCACGTCCTCAGACTGCTTGAAATTCTCATGTGTTGAGCATTTAAATACATACTTTTATGCTTGGTAGGATACTGGCTTATCAGAACAAGCAACACTGTGACAAGTGGGCTGGTGCTGGTGGCACTGGTGTTAATGAGCAAGCACCACAGGACTCAGAGGCTGCTGGTTCAGACGAGGACATCACACACTGTTCTTCCCTGGAGATGGTTAGAAGTTTAATTCCCCACCAGACCTTGTATTTTATCATACACTGTAAAAGGTTCCTGTACAACTTGTTCTAAAAGCCCTGAGTTACCCCTTATGTACTGAAATGAGGATTGGAATGCATCCAAATCATACTAAACCAACTTGTTATCTATATTTGCTTTATACTGAGTATGTAGTAAATGGCGGGGGGAAAAACCCAACAGAATTTGCCACATAATACAACTGTGGAAATTTCATAATTAGGAGGACTAATTGACCTTGCTGAAGATAAGATTATTTCCAGGACTCTAACTGGAAATGCACTTGCTCATATTCGAATGTTTCTATCTGACTGGACAAGTGGCCTATTTGCAATACAAATTTGGTTTGCATGGCCAATAATACGGGTATAGGGCTGTCACAGCACCCTGCAGTCCTGGCCACAGCCACCTCGGAGGGGAACCACACATTGGTGCCCGGAGGACTGCTTGGGGTCCAGGCACCGCTGCATGGGGAGGCTTCACCTCCCCGTATGGTATGGAACACTGTATGTAACCATCTTGCAGAGCGAGATGCAATCTTGCAGGGCATGGTTGCCTTTTAAATGAATTCTCTGATCACTATCATGACAATTATTTCTTTAAATTTGACAAGAACAGGGACCCCATGCCCTGCTGCATTTCAGACCACAGCAGCACCTGGACATGAGTTGCCAAACTCTTCCTGTAATGAAAGCGGGAGGGGGGGGGGGGGCAGAATGTCATGCAGAAGCATGAAATCTAACTTTGGAGACTGCCATTATGGATGAGTACGACTGCTTGCCTTTGGGGTTTACAGGAAGCATTTAAAAAAAACCCCAAACAACAAGGTTGTACTGTGGCACTCCAGCCTCTGTCATAGGTTTCTTCTTCCCATGGAAATAATTTGTGATGCCTTGAATTCAGAGCCATGCTTCATTTTGCAGAAGGTAAGGCCAATACCACTTGCATAACGTAGCTTTCTGAGCATGGCTAGATTGATCAGATAGCCGCAGATAGCTGCGTCTCAGTAAGAGTCACCACAGTGCCATGGCACAGCAAAGCACATGGCAGGAATTAGAATCGAGTGCTTCATCCAGCTATAGAAGTGACATGCTGAGGCTGGGCAAGTGTAATTCACAATCTTTCTTTCATCCCTTTCTGGCGAGGAGCAGCTTCCTTTCCCACGCAGTCCTACCTTCTTTCACCCCATCTGCTTGAAAAGAAACTAAAACAAAACAAAACAAACCCAAACCCCAAGCAAACCCTAAACATAAACCAAAAAAAAGGGAAGATACTGATGCAACACAGCTGAAAGACACTGGTTTAGCCGCCGTTTCTGTATTGCTCAGGAAAGTCTGCCGGCCAAAATACAGGTCTGTGTGCTGTTAGAGCTCTTCGCCTCATGGCCTCGCATAGCTGAAGCTGCCTTGGAAAGAGGATGGCTTCTGGTGGAAACATGGTCCAGAAGCCACCAAGGGCATTAAGTTAGACCTTTTGCTCCCAACCCCTGCTCCCTAGGCAAAGGCCAGGCCGGAGAGGAGGGCTGCTGCTGGCTGCTCCATGGCCAGCCATAGATCCCTTTCCTTGCTCAAAGTTTGTGGCTGTCCACTGCCATTTATCCGTAACCTGGTCTTTGCAAAAAATGTAGGCAGGATCAGAGTAGAGGTATATCCACGGTAATCTGTCTCCCACATCTTTCTGTGTCGTTCTAGTGGTCTCCACGTCCATTGTAAGCCCAGATGAGACCTTGCCTGACCCCTTCCCTTAGCTTTCCAAGCATGCTGCCACTTCATTTTTTTATAAATTTATGAAGCTTCATGTTAAAAGCAGTTATACCATCTCTTCATATTCAAAAGCAGTTATATCGCTCTGGCTTTCATGGGAAGATGGACCCCCCAAATCTCTTGTGTTTGATATTTCCTGGTGTCCAGCCCCAGCTTACGGTGAGTTAGCTGACATGCCTTGTTCTTTGGCATAAATGGCTCCTTCATCCAAATACTTACTCTTGGCTGCAGTTACCAACAGCAATCCTACCTCATTCATACCTAAGGAGCCAGGACCACCATCCATCCCCCTGGCTCCAGTTCTGCCTGCTGACTGAGGAATAACATCTCCCCTCCACGCTGGGAATTCTTTAGACCCAAGCCTGTAAATAAACCTACTTTGAGGTTGGAGTTTCATGTCATTTTTAGGTCAGACTGAAAAATGCTTCTAGTAGCAATGAATCCCCCTCCCTTTCATTTCAGCTAAAGTTTAAAAGAGATCTTATCCAAGTTGTTCTTGTAAAAAACAACTTCTCACTCCCTCTCTTGAGTGGTTTGACGGGGTTTTTACATCTTCTTCTGACCTGCAGGGATTTTTCCCCTGCATATACGTAGCACCCGCTGTCCCTGGGGCAGGTAAGCAATGTCACTGGCTGGTTGTTGGGCTTCGCTTCAGCTCACTTCTTAGAAAGTACAAACCACACTGAAAAGCTTGCTGAGAAGTCACTGCGTGCCTTAGAAAGCGAAAAACCTGCTCCTGGGTAGGCCCTGAAAGTCTGGGTGTTAGCACCGCGCTGTGAAAGCTCAGAGGCGATGGACCTGCCCCGCAGCCTTGGGTGGGTAGCGGGTGGATGGGGGGTGGCAGAGCACCCCAATCCCACCCCTCCGTCCTCCCGTGGCTTCACTGTAAGCAATCAGTAAGTAACCACCATGCAATTTAATAGCATATTACATTATGCAGCAGAGCCAGTTTACAAATAGGTTTCTTGGTGCGAGCCCAAGCTCCCCGTCCCCCTGCCACGTGCCAGGGGCTGCGCAAGGCTGCGTGTCTGAGCCTGGCTGTGACGGGCACGCAGGCAAGAGCATCGCCCAGCAGAACGTGAACGGAGCAACTCTTTCTAGCTAGTTGCTGCAGGTATTTTGGAGGGTACCAGTGAAGGGGCTGCTGTGGGCTGGTTTCACCAATTCAATTCTGGAATTGAAATTTATCTCTAACAAAAGGGTGCAGAGAAAAAGAAACACTGGGACCTCGCTGCTGCGAGCTCCTTGGCAAGGTGGATTTGGATGCAAAGCATATGTGCCACGGTCTGGACCAGAGGATGCAAAAATGGGTTGTGTGACAGTGATGAGCGGAGACAGCCCCGGCAGCGACAGCCCCCCCTCCAATGGTCCTTAGATGAGGTGTAAGGAAGAAACAGGTACGGCCATCCTGAGGTGGGGGCATTTCCATCCCTGCCGCACAACAAAAGTTTTTTACTATTTCTAAGATTTCAGGCTGCTATGTTCAGCTTTTGCAGAAAACCAAGTTAGTGGCCTGTGGTCCAAGGACTTCTTGCTGTTACCTGGCAGGCTGTGCTTTTAACAGGCAGCCAGGGAGTGTTAAGAGTATTTTTACAATGCCTGTCCTCAAGGGAAACTAATCATCAAGTACTTGTTTTCACCATATAAGCATAAGACTACCCAATGACCCATTGACATACACCAAAATTGGTATACAGCTGGAAAAACTGCAGTTTGCATCAGATGTTGGGTTGAATCACATGATTTAATGAGCACAACTGGCAGACACAGCCTGTTCTCTGTACCTTCCATATTCACCTGCACATAAAGGTTTGTAGATGGTTTATGAGATGTTAAGGTCCACACCCTGACAGCTGCAAGATGTTCAGGTTATTTGTAGAGACGAGAAGAGAACAAGTTCATCCCTGGCCCCTTCCCCACCTACATGCGAAGCTATATCTGGAACAAAGCGTCTAATGTTTGTACTGAACCTCATCAACATCACTTCCACTTGCAGAGCTGAAGGCAGGAGGAAACAAAAGCAGAGGACTGCAGGACCTGAACACAAGTGCAGATGTTCACTTGAATCTTCTTCCAAAGCCCCACTCTGCAATATAGCTTTAACCTTTTCACTGTTATTCTGATCAATACTTCCTTTTAGTGTGATCTTACTTGGAAGAAAAGGTGTTTCATGAGGAGATCTACAGCTGTGCATCCAGAACAGATACACTAAGGTATCTGTAACCTCAACATGACAGGAAACCCTCTGCCCTGCCAATGCATCCCACCAGCGGTTCCCAGGCTTGTCATCACTTGGCAATTTTTGGTGTTCAGACACACTGCTGACAGCACTGTGTGAGCTGCTTAAACAGGAGAATCTATGCTCTGGACGATGCCAGTGAATCACGGTGAAACTTTTCTGGGAAAAGGTTTTCACCAACAGTAGCCAGCAGAGCTGCAAAGTGACCAACCTGTCACCAACCTCAGAGAAAAATGCCACATATCAAGAAGTAAAAGGGGAAAAGTCTTGGCTAAGTGAGTGAAAGGCTTAAGATTGACATTACCTTCTGAGGGAAGGGATAACTATCATGTGGGCTTTTGTTTGCTGTCAAATAAGTTAGACGTTACAGTAAATAGCATTTACAGAGACTTCTGCCTGGCCCTGTAACAGCTATGAAATGCAAGACCACCAGAAAAGCAAAATCTGGAGCTTGTGCTTAGTGTGTGTTGAAGGGACCGAGCTGCTGCCTCTGATGGGTCAGCCTTGCCCTGCTGCAAGGTGTGATGAAAGCTGACACTGCATCATGAAAGTCGGTGTGGTTGAGGAGCTTCATCTACAGCTGAGAAGATCACTTAGCTGACTGAGGTAAGAGCAGTGACGTCTGAAGGCTTGTGTTTCATCCTCCCAGAAAAGGTGCTTCAGGGATCAGGAGCCTGATAACAGGCTGCGTTGCTCTGGGTGTGAAGAAGGTCCCTCACCGTGAAATGGGAGACGTGACTAGGCAGAGAGCCTGGGCACAATGATCTCTTCAGGATTAAAGGAAAACATGTGATTTTCCCAGTTTCCAGGAATTAATGGTGAACAGTCAGATCAGCTGGCTTGATTTTTGTGAACATTATATTATTAACATCTGGCAAGAGAAAAATGTGATTGAAGACCCATCAAAAGAGAGGCTTGCTCACGATTTTGTAAGGAACACAGCTTCTCTTGGGACTCTAAAACCAAAATAAAGATCAGAGGCGACAACCCAGGACCCCAGCTGAGTTGAGAGCAACTGAAAGGTCTGCCTGGATTTTTTGAGCTACAGAGGTCAGAGATTGATTTCAGGGCACTTCTTGGCTGATGCCATGAAGAAGTGTTACAATTAAGAGACCACAGAGCACAATACCACTATCCAAATGAGTGATCATGCTGCAGAGATCAAAAACGGCATAAAAGGCAACGAGCTGAGGTCTGAATTTTTGCCTTAGTGGGTTGTTAACTCAAAACAAGTGCAAGCCCTGGATTCTGGGAAGAGAAGAGAGGAGAGGAGAGGAGAGGAGAGGAGAGGAGAGGAGAGGAGAGGAGAGGAGAGGAGAGGAGAGGAGAAAGGAGAGAGAGAAGAGAAGAGAAGAGAAGAGAAGAGAAGAGAAGAGAAGAGAAGAGAAGAGAAGAGGAGAGGTGTAAAAGCTCACCCATGGAAATCCTAAGTACTTGTTGTAAGTTAAAAGCATAAGAAGAAAGGTGCAGTCAGTCACTAGAGGCACAAAGATCAATGCATTAACCTTGATGTTATTTGACTGGGGAGGCTCCTGTTTCTGTGTCATAGTGGATATTGCTATGAACCATGAACATTTTGTTCACTTTAGCATTTGAACAGATGGCAAGAAACTGGAAGGTATTCAAACAGCAGTAGACATGATTTAAGAGACACTGGAAGAACTGGCTTGAGAAAGAAGCAAGCAAATGTAAAACTAGGGATGGGAAATGTGCTAGAGCTATTTAGAGAATATAAAGCCACCAAGAGAAGGGAACTATTTAGTTTTACAGAACGGAACATAAACCAAATGAACGTGCTATGAGTAACCAAGGGCTCTGGAAAATTAATCCTACCTGGTCTCACTGCATTTATTTAAGTTACCAGTCCTTTTTCTTGCACCTCTGCTACAGCTGGGGCAGTAGCAAGGCAGGCAGTGCAGTCTCCCCTCCACTGGCAGCCCACTGCATGGCAGGTTTAAATTTTTAGCTTCCACGCTAAAATTGCACACCAAACTGTGAGCTCCGGTGGCCGGTGTAGGTCTGCTACCATTGCTCCTGCCCCAATATCTCCAGCAGCGCAGGGATGAAAAAGAAACAGTGGGTGGCAACTTCCACAGCTACCCCAGCAAGAACTTCTTGAGGCTATGAGTAACCCCCAGCAGCAGCTTCTCTTCTGGGGACCTCAGGAAATCTGTACGGGGGTCAGGCAACAGGAACAAACACCTTGCTCGGGTGGATGTCCCACACCAGACCCCCTCTTTTCAGTACAGCTGGCTCCAGTATGTACTGTACATGGCTTCAATTGCTCCTTACAGCTGCCTGGCCAGCAGCTGCTGGGCATCGCTTCCCTCTTCGGCTGTGTTACCTGCAGCGTAACAGACCGTGTGAGCCCCAGCGACTTCAGCCGATCTCTCCCCCTCCCTCACAAGCCCTGTGCACCGTAGGAGAGATGATCAGCAGGAAGGGTGGGTTGCCTCTGCAGGGAAGCACACTCCTCCTTGAATCGCTGGGTGCTGGCTTTTGCTCATCACCTTCATGACTTGAATGTGCACAGAGAGCTGGCAACACGCCGAGCATCCTCACAGCCTCCACTCCTTCCCTTTCTAACACTCATCCCCATTTCCAAAGCAGACATAAAGTTGCAGCTGCCCACACTGAGCCCATGCAAAATATTTTACCGCATTTACATTGGAACTTTTCTGTGATGCACGGCTTGCTCACGGCTGGTGGCAGTTTGTGGGATGCTCGTGCTTGCCAGCAAGCTGAGAGACGCTGGGCCCCCGGTGGGATGCCTGCCCATGCACCCTGCACTCCCACACCTATGCACTCATGCACCAGTGCACCCATGCACCCGCACACCCCTGCACCCACGTACCCACGCACCCATGCATCCGCGCACCCGGGAAGCCGCAGCAGCTCCTGCCAGCGCTGCGGCAGCTCTGTTTGCAGCCTCCCCTTTAGTGGCCATGGCAACTGTCGTTGTGTAATGAAGTGTTGCCAGGAACTGGGCCAGGAGCAGAGATTCGTAAAGGAAATAAAAAAACCCAACAAAACAAAACCCAAACCCAACAAACCAGGGAAAGGCATGATGTCAAGACATTGAAATCCAAGAACCCCTCCTGCCTGGCATCACACGCACTTTTCGACGCTGGCCCCCTGCAATCCAGCCTTGTCATGGCTGATCCCGGTCCCAGCAGCTGAAGAATCGCCGCTCGGAGGAGCGCGCGTGCTTGTTTGTGCTGCCGTTTTCTTTCTCCCCCATGGTAAACAAGAACAAACTGTATCCACTGCTCATCTAGTTGTTCTTTAAGGAAGTGGCTCGGACAATGAAACACGTATTACTAAGCAGTTAAGGCGACAGAACAGGCTACATATTGTGGGATGCCAGACTGGAACGACTTAAATACTTGTTATTTTGAGCCAGAATTGTTTGTGTTTGCTCTGCTGAAAATCCCTCCGCTGAAAGACAGAGGTATTTTTAAAAGTGCCAGACCTTGCAGGTTGGTTTGGTTATAGGTTTGTCTCCATGAAGGGCAAATTTCCCAGGGGTGCAGGGATACCTAGGCCCTTTCTGAGCCAGCCAGCTCAGTCCCAGAAACTGCATCCCCGCCACAGTGAGCCCTTGCCAGGCCAGGGGTGTCCCAGGGAAGTGCTCTGGAAACACCCTGAGGAGCTGCAGCCCGGCTGGGTTTTGGCTAGGCGATCTCTGCCCGCCTCTCGTTTCAATGTTTTCAGCTCACATGGGGTTGGCACAAGGAAAGGCAGGGACTGGACATGGAAACCAAGACATTCATTTTTTAAAATCAGGAGGTGGGAGTGCAGGAACAGAGGTGTGGGAGCAGAAGCTCACTGCTAAATTTTAATCTTTAATCCCCAGGTTCCATGAGGGCATCTCACCTCTGCAGCCTAAAGCCCTTGCCAGGCTGGCTTGCCACAGTGGGAGCTGGGGAGAATGGGGGGGGGGGGGGGGGGGGGTGGAAATGGGGAAGGAAGGATGCTTTCTAAACAGGGGAAGGGGAAATTGCCTCTGTCCCCAGCCGGAGTGAAAATAAGAGGAAATGCTATTTTTTCATGAGGCAGTTTCTGTTGTCTTCACAGGGTTTTTGGTCAACACAAGCCTTGGTTACCAGTGTTTGTGAGCTAAATGCTCTGGGGCAACAATGCTGCAAGGAGACAACACGCCAATGGAACTTTTAACTAATTGCAAAAAAGGACCCTGGTCAGTCCTGTTTCCCTGCCACCTGTTTCACTTCACCGTAAAACCGAAAGTGCCTGCTCTGCCCTGTCGTCTGAGCTCAGGACGGCCCGCAGCTCGTAGCTGCTTGGAGGTAATGGTCATAGCTGCTTTCTCTTTTAATAGCAATAAACCCCCCCGAGCTGTCAGTCTTCCCCAGCAGGGTCCACTGGGACAGCCCCAGCCTGCCCAAAGAGCCATGTGAAGGGAGCAGGGACGCTGCTGCTAATGGTCCCCGTGAGACATTAACCCTCTTCCAGCACTTCTGGGACAAGGGCAGGAACTTCAGGTGGGAGTTTTCACCCCATAATATGTGGCTCCTTTCATCTTGTGTCAAAACATGTTTATTACAAAAGGGACTTTGTGCAAAGATGCGAGAGCCTACCCTTCCTTTTTTTTCCCCTTGCCATTACAATGCAACGACTCCCCTTCCTTCAGGGGTGAAGAACTGCCAGCGTAGCCAAAGGCTGGCCCAGGCAGCTCCTCCGTGGGTTTGCATGAACCTGTTTGCAGTTCAGAGCAGAAGCACTCGCGGGTTTGGGCTGACATCTAGTGTCGGCGTGGACGAGGCCAGAGAAACCAGCTGACTCATTTCTCCCAACGTGTCAGTGGTGACCTGCAAGGAAGGAAGCTGACATTTCTTTGGCTTAGTGCTTCTAATTTGGTTAGAGACCTGACTCATAAGCCCACGAGTATCTTTGTTCCATTAACTACTGAAGAAAATAATAATAATGGGACACTAAAAAATCTAAGTGGACGAGGAGTTTTAGGCTTGGAAAGCACAAAAACAGCACAAAGTGCTTAGGTATGCTGTTGTCTCCCCATTTTGAAGCGTCACAAAGACTAGCTGCAGGTCTTGAGCAGTACAGGTTGTTTATACGGAGGAAGACACTTGATGACGTACTCTTGAACAGTTGGATATGATTTCAAGGGACTTACCCATCAAAAGCATTTGGTATGACAAATTTCAGAAAACCACACTGCTGCTGCCTTGATGTGTCATTATTAGTGCTTACCGGCCACATTTCATGTGGCCTCACCCTTTTCATACTCCCCTAACCGTTGCAAGATCTTTCCACAAAAGCCAGCCCAAAAGTTTAAGTAGGTTCACCATCATACTATCTTACTTCTGAGATAACTTTCCTCAGAGAGCTTCTGTGTTGGTCAGAAGCCATTCAGGGACTGATCGCCTTCACGGATGTGTGGAGTGTGACAGGGGTGGGCATTGCTCATCTGGCACAAGGAGAAAGAGAAAAGCTGCTCACATGGATGCTCAATACCTCTCAAAATCATGTATCCAAGGATGAACTGGAAAAAAATGCAGCTCAACTGTGAAAATATTTTCCAAAAGATGCTTTGGGTGCTCAAGTTCACCCAAAAGCTCAAGTTCACAAGGCTGGAGGAATGACTGAACGAGTTCAAGGAAGAGACATCAAATGAGGATAATCAAGTACAGAAAGGGGATCAGACAGTAGCTGAATTTTTGCAGGCTGGGAAAATATCTGGGTGAAGTATCATCAAGTGCTTGCCCTGTTTTGATACTGCCCTGTAGGCATATGGTTTTGTCCTCTTTCTGAAGGAGGGTGCTGGGCTATAGATGACCCTTTGGTTGGGCCCAGAAGGTCTGTACTGGTATCACCATTTATCGGTGTTTTTTTTATTTTTAACTTAGGTCTGCTCTAACCCTTCCACGTGGCACAGGCAGAAAAAAGTGCTTTTCCAAAACAAAAGCAGTTTCAGCTCTCTCCTAAATATACCCCTTCCTGTGTTCCCACCTTGAAAGGCAGATAGGATCTTTGGGACTGCAGAAATCAGCAAAAGGGGAAAAATGGGGGAAAGGAGAATAACACAGGACAAACCTGCTTGGAGTGCACTTGGGAAGTTTGTTTTTATTTTTGCCTTGATGCTATTAGCAGGAATATCGCTGTTTCATGCAGAAAGTCACATCCTTTCCCTATACTCTGAGCACCAGCAGAAGGCATGGCTTCAGTTTTGCCTGACTTTCCGTGTGCCCTGTGCTGGCTCCCCTCTCCCCTCTGCACCTCGTTTCTCCACGATGGTCCCAACAGTGCCGCCTGACCATCCCCCTTAACCTCTCTAGGAGACGAAGGCCATCAGCTCTCCTTATGGTTACCCTACCTGCCTGGCACGGCGGGGTGAAGGCCCCCGTGGTAGCTTCAGAGGAACGATAACCACTTCCCACCTGGGGGCCCGCAGAGCCCGGGCCCCCTCTCTGCTCCTCACCCCGCTCTTTCTGGGGCAGGTTTCCTTCCAGTTCTAACAGCTGTTTTATCCAAAGCTGTAGAAATGGTCTTCAGGCTTACAAATACATGAAGAAAAAGGAAAATATGTTCCCGCTCTACTTTCTCCGTGTAACTGGGAGGGAGTCTGGTGCAAGAGGGCTCCCTAAGTGCAGTTGGTCAAAGCCGGTGGTGTTTACACAGGAGTCGGATTTTTGGCACTCTGAAAGGGTGCAGATGGAGTCAGGGAACTAACAGATCTTATTGTGATGACACCGCAGGCACCCTGCCATTGAAGTTTTGAGCTCAGGAAGTTCCCTGCTACTGCTTAACCTTTAAATACCCGGTCTTTCCTTTCAGTTTCCCCATCGAACAAGCATTTCGGAGGACCAGGGAATTCATACTTAAGCTCAGATGGTACAGGGCATCTTGTCCAAGCAGAAAATATTTGTTCTGTACACATACTTGAACTCCTGAAAGTACGTGGAGATACTTTATATAACTTTGAACCATTTAAGGGCAAAGTATTCCCTCATATTGTTTTAGCTATAGTATATTTTACTTCATGCAGTGTTCAAATATATACATGTCTGCATTTATGGCCACTGTTTATATTTGATACTGTCCCTCTCTTTTTCTTCATGACAACATTAATGATATTATTCTTTGCTGCTGTCATGTCACATGCAATCCCCTTCCCCAATATAAAACCAAAATAGCAGAAAGTTGATCTTGGCACATAGAAATAGCCACTGCAAATGAAGCCCTGAATACGAACAAGACCTACACCAACTGCTTAGTTACTGAAAGCATCCATTAGCGACAGACCTCCTCCTGGTTCAGCCCTGATGCTGAGGGGTATGTTACTATGAAGGTGGATCCCCTGGGGAGAAAAGGGTCTGACGTAGCATATTTTCATCAAGGGTTTGGGGTTTCATAATCCTCTTCCATTATAACAAGGCCATCCTAGCACTCAAAGAATTAGAGCCAAAAGCCTTCTTTCCTGAGGAGCTCTCCTGCCAGGCAGCTGCTGCTGGAGTTGCCCACTTGGGGAAACACTGCGTCTGCCACGGCAAACCACGGCAGAAGGGGCTGTTCTGAAAGCACACCTCAACGATAAAATCCGGTGCATTGGCTCAAAAGGAGAAGACAAAAACCACTTCTCTGTTACAGTGTATGCTTTTAGAGCAACTGCTATAAAACACTACTGGTTTCATATTTCATAAAACCATATAATGCTTTTGTTCTGAGGAAAGGGGTACTAACAGCTGCACAAGGGCCACATAAAACACAACAGCTTCAGATGAGTAATCATGAGTTTCTGCCTATGGGCGATCCAGAACGAAACTTGGTTCAGAAACAGCCGCTTCCCTTCTCCAGAAGAGCTTTCCTGAGCTCTTCTGATTGGTATCCTGTGGACGAAGTTGCTCAGCTCAGCATTTTGGCTGCCAGGAGATGGCAACTTGCTCCCAGGGCACTTTTGACTCTTGCGTGTTGGCTGGCAGCAGCGATGCTGTGGTGGGAGGGACCCCCCACATGGATAGTTTCTAAGGAAACCATCCCATGCTGGGGTATGAGCAGCCTTTCCCCTCCAGTTTTCCATGTTCGGCTTCAGATGTGCTCAAAGTGGTGTCACTAGGAAAGTGTTTAATGGCTCATGCAATGTATCTTTAATTACTATTCATCCAGTGTCTTCCTGACAGATGTTCATGTCATATGTTTTAAAATAACATGCTTGTAACTCATCTTTAGGAAGTATTGGTCCAATTTTCCACTTGCAGGTTACTCCTGTGGCATATTCCACTGTGGCAGCAGTGCTATTGCTGGCGATGCCCGACCCCGCGGCAGTCCCAAGGGATGTGCCCGACCCCCGTGCAATACTAATTCCCAAGTGAGAACAGAAATTGGAAATCACCTTCCCAGTCTGCCATGGAGGCAGAGCCATGAAGGATGCTGGGGTTGCTGGGCACGAGAGACTGCCCGGGGAACAGCATGGTGACCGGCAAGGGGCAGCGGGAGCCACTGGCATGTCAGATGAGAGGAGACCACGTCAGGGACACCCGAGACGGTGTTGCCCACAGTGACACTGATGCTTTTCCCCAGGTAAAGGAGTGGATAACTCCAGTGCTGGGCACAGGCAGTGCTTCCACAGCAGGGCACCATCTCCTGGATTTGGGCCTTGCACCCAGGTGTGGGGACCACTGTACATCTCCAGTCCAGCTGGGGTGGAGGCAGTAATGTTTGGACGCAGTTTGGAATGCCCCATTAAAGCACCTTGTAAATCCCTGCCTGCAGTACTGGAAATATTCCTGTTTGCCCTGATACTCTGCTGCCTCTGAGCGGGTGCAACCGTTTCCAGCATGTGGAGGAAACTGCAGCTGTGCAGGAGTATAACGAAATAAGCCAAACTCCAAACAAGCAGAGCAAACAAACTCTTAACGTTATTTCTTGGGGAAAACCAAAAAAGTTATCAATTTTCAAATGTTTCTTGCACCTGCTAAATTCATTTGCAGCAGTGTTTTATCTTGAACAGGCAGTCACGATGAAAGAAAAATAGCTTCTTTGTGGTGATCTGGTGTGCTTGTGACAGCCATTCAGGAGATGATTTACTGCTCTGTGCTGGAAGCTGGACAGCCACACTCAGTGCTCACCCGGCATGAAGTTGCTCTCCATCGTTTCCAAACTTCCTTGAAAGAGCTAAGTACTTTGCCACCTATTTTCTCTTTCAAAAAACTATCAGAGTGGGGTTTTGCACATGTTGGCCATGCCAAGGAAAATAAGTCCTCACTGGGAATTAGAGGCAGCGGGCCATTGGCCCTGGAGATTATTACAGGGTGTCCAGTTCCAGCAGCTGACAGCACCGTAGGAAATTTCAGAATTTTTTTGCTGCCACGCAGTGGATTAGCACATCAGCATAATGTCAGGAGGGAAAACGTAGAAAATATGACCCATGTGCTATTAAAATAGATTAAGCGGAAAGCTTTGCTGGCGTCGGGCTGTCCCGGGGGACTGGTGCTGGAGGAACAGCCCATGCTTTCCACTTTGGGGCCACCAGCTGCCTCTGCTCTGCCTATGTGGCCTCGGCCACAATTTTCCACTCCCCTTCGTGGGAGGGAGCCATGAACGGGATGCAGTCCAGAGCCCGGTATTGCAGCCCTGGTCAGCCCTGGCCTGGGGCGAACAAGAAGCAATTTTTTTCAAATAAGTTTGGACTCCAACAAAAGTAGGGAAGCCACGGCTGCTTCTGACAACGTTATCCTCAAAGGAGCCAGTGGTGGCCTCCAGCACTCGCAGGCACAGCCCACGCTTCCCTGGAAACAAGGTGAAAATGAATTTGGGGAAGCATGAACTTCTCCGCAGAGCAAAGCCCCCAGCTCCATGGCCTGGGATCAGACCTTGTTTTCGGTCAGTCAGGCAGCAAAGGTTTCACCTTCAGTGCAGGATAACCACCACGTTGCCATGCCCTTTTGTGGCGGCTGCTCAGAGCGAATGGCATATCATTTTGTCAAGACGCACGTGCTGTTTTCATGTGCTATTTGTTTTGGTGCTAAAAGAGGAACGATGAAAGAGGAAAGTTTTTACTGGTTTGCCTGAGCAGTGGAAAGGACATGTTCCCACCTACCTCTCTCTGTCCACGGTCAGCGTGGTGCCTTCCAGCCCACCACCGCTACTCCCCGCCCCATATCGGCCTCAGGTCCCCCAGTGTATCTACAGAGGACAGTACGGGAAAAGAAGCCCCTGAAGTGATTTCTGTTCACGACAACCTTTCTTGCCCCCGAAAGGGTGATTGATAAGGCAGCTGAGGTTGGAGGAGTCCCAGAAGAAAAGCACCTCTTGAGGGAAGGATCTTGAAGCCAGAAAGAAAGCGAAGCACTGTGCGTTCTGAGACTGGCTGGGAAGGTGGTTGCCCAAGAAGGAGCAAGCCTTCCCACTGTTTCATTTCAGGCGATCAGAGATTTTTTTAGCTTCTTCTCAAAGAAAACCAGAGAGCCACTCAAAACTACCTACATCCTTAACTCCTCTGAGTTATTCAGTCTAAAGTGAACAACTCAAGAGCAGCACACTGCAGTGGCCAGCCGCTTACACTAAAGGAGTGACAACGTACAAGTCCAGCCGTGCTTTACACGTGCTCTCCCTTCCCTTGTTTGCCAGCGTACAGATGGGCTGCACTGGGCTAGAGGAAAAGCTGTGCTGCCAGAAGACGTGCAAACAGCAGCACAGGCAGGATCCCTTCTGCTGGAGGCAGCGAGGTCCCTCTGCAAGCAGTAGATGGCCCCGAGACAGTCCAGAGCCATTCACCGAGCAAGAAGAAAAGGAGAACGCAGGCTCTCCAGGTTTCCAGCTTCTCCCAGCAGCGCAAAGGGGAGGTGGAGCTTTAGGTATTTCTAGGAAAGGTAGGGCCAGTTACAAACATATTGACTTGAGGATGTCCATACAAAGAGAAGAGCACTTTTTATGTTGGCTAAAGCTGGAGCATTAAAGAGGAGGCTCCACGCTGGGGACAGATTTCAGGGAAAACAAATGATTTCACTCAAGTGTATGATAAGCTGCTTGAACAGCCAGGAGCAGGATGTCAAATGATAGATTGTCTCCACTATTGGAATTGGAAGATGTGATTGTAAATCTCAGGATTGTGGCAGAAGAGCAATGATCTAATGCCACTAAGTCGAGGCAACTCAGAAAGAGGATGCGGTTGTGGCATAGTGAATTCAGAGCAGACTAAAGTCACTACGCCATGTCCACATCCCAGTGAAGTCCTGCTAAACCCTGCTTTGGGTTGCATTAAGGTAGAGATAAAGGGGACAGGAATCAAGGCAATTTATCTCAGACAGACACCTGTGGAGTACCCAGATGGAAAAATCAGACCAGGTCTCCCCAGGGCTGAAGGCCGTCCTAGCACCTGTCCTCAGATAAAAGATTCCTGCAGTCACTGAGTCCGGCTCAGGCTGTAAGCAACATGTTAGGATTTCCTAACCTGAGCACTCAGCTAGTGAAAGAAATTAATGCTGACCCTGATGTAAAGATATGACCTTGCCCTCCTATAGGGAAGGACGTCACTGATGGTATTTAGACAGGGCTGGGACCCTACCTGTAAGAAAATCTGATGCAGATTGGTTTTGCTTGAGAAGTTGTAGCTTGCTGATGGAGAAACACCCGAAGCTGGGAAACAGATATCGGGTAAATATTGCTCTACCCAGAGCACGGGTTGGGTTGTAAAACAGCTGTCTCTTCTCTGTGGGAACAAATTCTCCAGAGGTGACTCAGCAGTCAGTGGGATGAGAACCAGACACTCATTGTTTTTGCACGATGGGCAAAGCCGCGACTTCAATCTGTGTCCTCCAGGTGAGGGCTTCAACCTCCAGCAGAGCCTTACTGATGAAGGAGATATGGTAACTGAAAATCAGGATGGATGACATAAAAAATATGAAAGCCAAAATGAACAAAGTGCAGTGGCACATGATGAAAGCATCAGCAACTGTAGGCAGCAACTTGGAAACTCTCTGCAATACACGCTTGCTGCAGGCAGCCTGGCAGAGGCCAGCCTTTGGGGTCTAATTATAAATATTCTCAGGTTAGCTTAAATAACTACTGTCAGAATAAAGGCCTTTTTCTTCGTTAGGTCATGCTGCAAGCCCAACTCCCACAGTCCTTAAGCACTGATGTCAGAAGTTAAAGCTGAACTCTGTATAACCTCTGGGCTATAAAGGATGCCAAATGCAAAATATCTGGGAGTTTTAAAATGACATTTTATGCTAGCCCTGGATAGTTTACTTTGTACCTATACTAAGTTCAAGCCAACATTTTAAGTCTCTTTTGTTGTCCATGTAGAAGTGTAGCAGAAAGATCAAACATAGAATATTATTTTATTCTTGGAAAGCAGGCACATGGGCACTGATTCGCCAGATATTTAGCCTCTCAAATTACCCCTCCTTTAATGGGAAAGACTGAAATCCGAATACTTTGCTGAAATAGGTCTACCTTTGGCTAGCACTAGATGACTGTAAGATTGTGCAAGATTGCTAGACTTTCAGCTCATACTTTCATCTTTAAGGCTGCTGTTCAAGCAAGATAACAAACTGGCAGAAACTGCTGTGCAAGGCACTGGTGGACATGCAGAATACCCAGTTGTTCTCTTGGAGGAGCCACTGGCATATGAATTGATGTGTTGAGCGTGTCCTGAGGAACATGTTAATGTCATGGCACAGCAGGATTAGTAACACCTACTTTATTTTTGCTGATTACGGGGGGGTTTTTTATACTAAATAAACTAATCTTGATCAACTTGCTTAGCTTGCCAAATTTCCATCCCCACCCACACCCTTGTATGTTGACCCCTGTTTCTAGAATAGCAGTAAAATCCTTCACCACAGTCCCCCACCATACAGAGAAATGACCAGACAGCAGAGATGAAGCAGAAAATGCAGTATCCAGTTACTCAGGACTATCTGGTTTTGCCATCTAGCAAGCTTGACTAGGTGATTGCGACAAAGAAATGCATTGCGCAAGGTTTTCTCAATGAGGTAAAAACTCCTGCATTACAGGACACCCGCGTCCAGGCAAGCACAGTCTTGGGCTAATTAAGTAATGATGTTGCAGGGACATGAGTTAGAAATGTTGGGGAGGTACTGGAGGTGGAGATGGGTTGATATCCAAGCAAAACTCAAATCTTTTGGAAGGAGTGAAGACTGGTTTCAGTAAGACGATGATACCCTCTCCCCAAGCCGGACGGTCCTGTGCTCAGGCCGACACACCACGGGGTGAGGAGGAGGTGGTCTTCTGCCGTATGCAGCCATGAGGTGCCATCACCTGGTGCAGGCTTCCCAGTCTTTCCTGACCTGAGTTCCTTCATATCTTCCAGTGGCAGACACTCACTGCGTAGTGAGTTTAAGCGCACTGGTGATCAGCTTATTTTTCTTAATTGCATTCATGACCACTTGAAAGTAACTCATAAATCTCCATGGCTCTGCAAGGTTCAGGTTAAAATTGTTATTCCAATACACACGAGCTATATGAAACGTGCTTTTCCTTAGGGGCACCTTTTGGGGGTTTATTCCATGTGATGTTTGCGCATCCCTACTTCAGCCCTGCAGATGTGCAGCCTTTTCTGCTGGGCAGCAGCAACTAGCAGATTTAGAGCATCGCTGACTGTGTTCAGTCCTGTTGGAGACACATCACTCCCTGCTGCTGTCCCACCCCCCAACCCTTTTCTTTTCTCCTTCACTATGTATGCAGTTCAGGTAATTTGTGTTTTTGAAGGGGGGAGAATGAGCTGCAATTACTGCCCAAGAAAAAACATTAAGAGAAGATGCTCTCAGAGACCTGGGTGCTGGTCATATAACAGCTGGGTTAAGAAAGGTACTAAGCAAAACACTTAAGAGGTTCTCCTGCTGAATAAATAAATACTCCTGCTCTTCTCCCTCCGTGAGAACGTAAAGTGCTAGGATGGCTGGAGCCAGTGCTTTTTGTGTTTCCCAGCCCTGAGTGCAGTTTTTTCCTGTGAATTTGTCCCACGTACATTTTAACAGTCACGGTCTTCAGGGACAAGGCGTTGCACACCTGAATGGCACTTTGGTGTGAACAGCCACCTGCTTTGTTCGTTCTGAACCTGATTTAGTTTCATTTAATGGAAGCACAGCCTGTTCCCCAAGGGGAACATCGTCGGGGAGCATTGACAGGGAAGGGCAGTGCCGGCGATGATGCACCAAGTCTATCCAGCTCCTTGCAAGGTAACTGGGAGCCACTGAGGGGACTCCACTGGGTCGTTAAGTTTCTTTATCTCCCCTAGATTTTTCTCTAATAGAAAAGTTATTAATATGACTTGTGACTGTTACAGTGAAGGATGGAGTGAGATCTGCTCTCCAAACATCACAACTGCCTGGACTGAGGCACTTCAAAGAACATTTAATCAGCCCCTGGCTGTCGATCAGGACCACCACTGTCCCGCTTTGATGTATTCATTATCCGGCATGTGGATACTTCCAGTAAGGCACGTCTTATACCAGCCAGGTAGGTTAGAGGAAAACTGTGCCTCTAGAAGCTATGAAAGATCACTGCTTTCCTCCAGGAAAGCTAGAGTTTCTAGCTTTGAAAAGCTCTGTAGCTAACAAGTGTGTGACTTTATCATATACACCTGTGAATGACTGACAGCAAGAGCAACCCATTTCCTATGTCTTGAATTCCTCATGACTGAACTACTGCACACCAAAAGATTGCAGAAATAATGGACTTTATGTTAAATATCATCTAGGAAGATCTGATGGAGCAGCAGATGCCTTGCATAATGTGCCCCTCCATGCTTCTCATTGGTGAGAATGCACAGTGCAGGAGCAAAGAAGCTGATACTAAACTTCTGCAGCCAATGACTTCTACCACGGTAAGACCTTCTGTCAGCTCAGAAGGCAGATACATGCATTGCCAGAGGTTTTATGTGGAAGTCAGCAGAGGGGCTGGTACCACCTGTGATGTTGTCAGCTTGGGTTTGGCGGGGAGAAGAGGAAGAAGGACCTCAGTCCAGCAGAGTTCTGACCTTAAAACTTCAGACTGGCACAAATTCTCTTCGTCTTCTTCAAAGAGATGCAAGCAGCTTATCATTCCCCTCAAGGCTTTTATGTCTGGAGGTGGCCATGCCTCCTTCTCTAATGAGAGAAAAGAAACAACCAAACAAGTAAGTCAGGCTGTGTTGGCCAACGTGTTCAACTACTCTTGTGTGTGAAGGAGAACAGGAACTGAAGAGGAATTATAAACCGACAATGACTCATGTTATGCCTTCTTGTCTTTCTTCCAGAAGAGAAAGAAGGACAAGTTTTCCCTTTAGATTCTCTAATTCACTGGGGAAAAGGGAAACCATGTTTTACTTTTAGCAGCTTTTGTTCTTGTGTGTGCGTGACCTAAGGGCACAGATAGAGCTGCGCTCCGGGGGAGCCTGGTACAGCTGACAAGCCAGACTGAACCATTGGTGTGAGCCCAGAGAATTTTCTTTCATTTCTATCATTGTGCTTGTGATTTCTGCAGGACCAAAAAAAAAAAAAAAAAAAAAAAAAAAAAAAAGAGAGATTCAAGGACACTGGAGGCAGTTTTCTGAAAACGGAAACCTGCTTTTTGCCAGGAGGATTTCCTGAGCAATCTAAGTCATTGAGGATCTTGTCTCAAACGAAGTTTTGATCTGTGGGGTATCTTCTCGTGTACAAATTGGGCTGAGGGATTTTCTTTCCTTTATATATGCTTCTTTCTAAACCTGGTCTTACAGCTCGCTAGTGAGGACTGTTGTCTCTGGACACCAGCTCAGGCTCTGATAGCTTTTGTAAGAGCATTTGTATCAAAATATTGTTGTGCTGGAGTCTCCAAGGCCATCTGGGGCTTTGCGCAGACAGGGTGCTTACAAATGAATGTGAACCAAAGCAAATCAACATTGCTTGGCAGGGATGAAATGTATTGCTAGGGTCTGTCTCTGCCAAGCTAGACTGTTTGGCTCTGGTCCCACTCTTCAGGGGGATTGTCTGTCAAAACACAATTTGGTATTGTACGGCGTCATGGTTACATGGCTCACTACTCCTTTAACCCCTCTCAGGCCTTCCGCTCTTGTTATTTGTTGAGTGGAAACCTGTGAACCTCCAACTCTTAGAGCAGACCTTGGGCTCTGGTGCCTTGCACCGGTTGTCCCTCATGCTGCTGTGTTGGTTCAGGTAGATCTTTCCCTCAGGAGATGTCAACCAGTAGATTGCAACCCTCTTGAAAGGAAGGCATTATTTCTTAATGCCATGAAATGATAAGAAGACATATCTTTGTACCATCTCATGATGGAAGCCTGGTTTCTTGTCCTAACCACCTCAAAAACCTGCTCATCCTTTCAAGGTGGGAGTGCCGCTTGGGCACTTGATTGTCTCTCCTTGATTATCCCATCCTTTCATGAGCAGTAGCTGCTGCTTCTGCTGAGCCCTGCTGGCAAGACCAGAGGCCACCCATTAGAGGACAAGCCAAGATATCAGTGTGAATGTCCTCATGGGTTTGCCAAGGGGTGTATAATCATATTGCCCTCCCCACTTCTGGACATGTTTATGAGTTCATTCAACATAAGTATGGACATAGCAAATAACCGCAGTGACTTGGCCAAAACACCACACTACAGGGAGTTCCAAGCCCATTTCATATAGTTTTTGCTATAGTAAAAATCCTCAGTAAGCACCGGTAGAAGTGCCGTCTCTCCGGCGGAGGTTCTGCAGGGCCACCTCCCGTCCTGGAGGCCCCGCAAGGGCAGCAGCAGGAGGATGTGCATATTCCCATATTCCCTTCGGGAGGTGGGTGAAGAGGCAGATCCTCAGCTGAGAGCCCAGTGAGCCTGGAGATGGCCGAGAAGAGCGGTGCCTCTCCATAGGTATGACAGGCAGCACGTGCCGTCCCGCAGGCAGGCAGCTGCCCGCACCGCTGCCCAGGCTGTCACGTCGCCTGCCAGCCTGGCACGCAGCTGCGCTGCAGCCTCGTCCCCGGCGGGCAGGGCAGCAGCAGCCTTGCACAGGCTGGGACGCCTGCGACACGCAGCCCGGCTGCCCGGGTCACGCAGCCTTGCGGCTTTCCCATCGTGCTGCACGATTTGGGTGTTTTCCTTCAAAGTTTAGGCTAGAGCACACTGGTACTGCCCGGCTCTCCCGGGCGATGTCTGCTCCAGGGGCTGGGCTGGGGGGGATCCGGGACCTGTTATCGTCCCAGCAGACTGGGGACCACAGTCCATCTGTCCTTCTCCTAGGCACGGGGCTGTATGGATGGCCCCAGGCCTCAGCTGTCTCTGACCCGAGGCGCAGCACAGCTGTGCGACCCTGGGTTGGTTTTGTTGAGAAAACTGCCGCTGCACTGTGAGAAAATACATGAACTAAAGCCAGGCAAGATAAGAAAAGTCAAAACGTAAGACAGAATTAAAGTTGGCAAGACGATGATAGCTAGCAATGCAAGGCTGCAAAAGTAAGTGCTATGTGAAAAGGGATAAACCCCTGAAGGGCTGGTTCAGTCACTACCTTGCTCTAACGATCCCTGGGCTGGAGCTTAGGAATGCTCCGAGTCCTCGGCTCAGGTGTAACTCTGATGTGAGGGTACATCCCAGGTGCTGGGCTCTGAGATAGGGGATGGATAAAGGGGCACATGAAAAAAAAAGGAAGGAAAAGAGTGGCTGGGCAAGTCATAGAGAGGGAGAGACCATGAGGAGCGCATTCAGTCCGCTGGGAGGGAGGAAGCGTGAGGAATTTGAGAAGGTGAACACGAGCATAGCCAGCTGAAGAGCCTGAGCAGCCCTGCTCGACGGCCGCCTCCCCCTCCGGCCTCTTCCACCTGCCTTGAACGACTGACTCCCTCCTCCAGAATAATCCCAGCACCCCTTTCTCTGCCAGGGCATCTTCTTTCTTGAGCTGGAAGCCCCGTGGGAGCAGGGCAGGGACAGCACCTCTCCAGCCACGTTCTGGCAGCGGTGACCTGCAGACAGCCGCTCTGGCTCACGGGCACTGGCACCCGGTACAAAGGCGTGCGAAAGGCAAGCCAGGACGCGAGGGGGTTTTGCACAGGGGTAAATAAGCGTTTGGGGCAAGGGAGGCTGAAAGCCATCTTGCTGAGCTCGCGCCAGCCCGGTGATCGGTAAGAGGCGACTAGACGTGCTGGATGTGCAATTGGGAGCTTGGTAAGGAGCAAACAGAGGTTCGGACATCCACATCGGGGTGGCGGCCAGCTACTGCAGCCTTCCCCAGGTGCAAACGTCTGTGGGGGGCCGTTCCCACGATGAGAGAGACAACGCTATGAACTTTTTTTATTTGGGCAAAACAGTTCAAGTGAAGTGAGTTAATATGTAATTATACTATACAACAAGCGCTGGCATTGCATGAGAGGTATAGTCAGGCCTCCTGTGGCTGGCAGGAGAAGCAGCTGGTGGTGACTCATGACTAAAATGTGAACAATTTTTCACTTTTAATATGAAATTTGGTACCACCCAGCTCTTGATATCTTAATAATATCAGCGGCCCGAAAAGAAGTGTGTAATTTGTTCCGACTAATGCTGAAAGCTCGGTCTTTCTACTAGCGCATCAGGAGCGGCGTTAGTCCCACGGCAGCGCAGAGCAAGTGGAGGGGACAGGGTCCTTTGCAGGGGCTTGGGGGCAGGTGGAGGTGAGCTTGCTCTGCGGTACGGCGGTGCCACCGAAAGGCCAGACCTCGGCCCACCTACTCCACCTCCCACCCTGGGGAGATGCTTCGCCTGAATCTCAGCCTGAGCTTCCATCACGAGCCCCAGCCAGAAAGAGAAGAAGCAAGCAAGCAAGCAAGCAAGCGCACGTTGGCGCGGCTGGAGGTGTGACGCTCTCTTTTAAAGCAAGCAGCCCCTCTCTGGTGGGACCTCCGCAAGCCGCAGCCCCGCCGCGGAGCTGGGCTGGCCGCCCGGCGGGCTCTGCTCCCTGCCAGCAGCGGCGGAGCCCAGCGGAGCGGAGCGGAGCGGGGCCGGGCCGGGCCGGGCCGGGCCGGGCGCTGCGCTCCCGCCTCGGCCGGCTCTCCGGAGCATCCCCGCAGGCTCCTCTTACTTTTGCGCCGTGCTTTCCCCATGGCTGCGAAGTTTTATTTTATTTTATTTTGGGTTGGTTTTTTTTTTTTTTTTTTTTTTTCCCTGTAGCTGGGAAGTACCCAGCTTCTCTCCCGTCCCGTCCCGTCCCCCCCCCGCGCTCGCTCGACGTTAATCATCTGCTTGCAATTAACCTGTGACCTCCCACGCCCGCGGCCGCGCGGGGCAGCGCTGTAGCTTTAACGCTGGACGGCGGGAGCGGGCGGGAGGACAGCAGTGCCAGGGCCAGCCCCGGAGCCGCCGCAGAGCCCTCGCCGCTCCCCGGCCCCGCCGCCCGCCATGGGGAGCCGCAGCCTCCTGGCCGCCCTCCTGGCCGCTGCCTTCGCCTCCCTCCTGCCGCCCCCCGCCGCCCCCTCGGGCCACCGCAAGCTCCTGGTGTTCCTGCTCGACGGCTTTCGCTTCGACTACATCGACGACAGCGAGCTGGAGGGTCTGCCGGGCTTTCGGGACATCGTGACCATGGGGGTGAAGGTGGACTACGTGACGCCAGACTTCCCCAGCCTCTCCTACCCAAACTACTACACGCTGATGACGGGTGAGTCCTCGCGGGTCTGTGCCGGGATGGTCTTCGGGGCTGACGGCTCCCCGTGCCAACGCGGAGGGCGGCTCCCCGCGACTTTGTCCTCCAAAGGCGGCGTGAAAGTAACACAAGTTGTGCTTTTAGCTGGGGGTTTCTTTGCAGCTCGCTGTTGCTTGTCTAAAACCTGCTCTGAACTTGGAAATGCTGCGTGGAGCTGATTTTGAGAGCCCCCTTTCGCCCTCCCACAGCGCTGCCGCTGCAGCGGCACGGCCGTCCAGAACTCCCTGGTGGGAGCACTGATGGGGGCTACTGCATAGAGAACGTACAAACGAGTGGGAAACGCACGGGAAATTAATACGGAGCCTGCTCAGAGCCTTTCCAGTTAATAAAAAGGCGTGTGAACTGAGGGCGGCTAAGATAAGAACTTATTTTCAGTCAGCAGGTCTGCTTTGGCAAGTTCAGCGTTAAATTTCTTTTTAAACTTAACAGACTTTCATAGGTCACTGTCTTAACTTTGCCCTAAGTCCTCAGATCTGTAATAATCTGAAATAGCCGAAGAGGAAAACATTAAGGATTTTTGCTTTTGGTCCCTTACGGTTTTTCTGAATGCCCAGGAAAGGCTTTCAGAAAATTGAGAGGATACTCATAGTTTTCATGATGCCGATTTGCTTTTAATCTAAGTGGAGCCACGCATGATTACAGCGACGCTAGGAAGGTGCACGGAGTACAGCTGGGCCATTTCCATCAGAGAGCAAGAGACACCCTGGAAACAACAGTTAAGTAAAAAACCAAAACAATCAGAAAAGGTTTTCTGGAATTTCCAACTGGATTTTTCTCTGGAGTTATTTAGTAAACAAGACCTTCCACCTAATGAGGAGGAGTGAGAAAATCTGTCCTCTCCTAAGATATGTGGCATCTTCTGCTGTCCTTAGAACAATACAATGCCCAGCGGTCCGTACACCGCTTGCTGGGAAAGCAAACAGATGCCATTGTAAGACAAAAATCTGACATCAGTTGTGCCCAGCTTGTTTTGAAACTGCTTAACCCCTTCCTCCCTCTGTCTCAAGAGGAATGCCTTTCTCTTGCTCATCTCTGAACAGAGGAGTGCAAAACCGCCCCAGTTTTTTTTTCATGAAGCGGTGCAAAGGCATGAATGCAGAGCAAACGTCACGACGGAAAATAGAGGTGTCCTTCCACTTCAGACCATGTTCTTTAGGCGTACGTAGGCAAACCAGCTTAACACTTCATGTGTGCAAAAAGCCTTAGGATGGAGTTTTTAAAGACAAGAGGGAAAGCGACTGCTTTCACTCCTTACCACATTTCATCATCACTCCTATTAAGTGTGCATGTGTAGAGTGAAGTCTATAATCAGCCTTTCAAGGAGTTTTGAAAACATCCTGTTCCGTACTCACAAAGAACGAGTTTTGGTTTAGATGATGAAACACCACTACTAGACTTTTCACATTTTTTAGGGAACCAGTTTCTACACCCCAGCTTGAAGCAATGAGACAATCTGTGAGACCAAACTCAACTCTTCTTGCAAGTCTCCTGGCCTTCGTAATGAAGGATCTCAATGCACATACAAATTAACTGCAAATAACAATTCACCTTCATAACACATGAGTCACAGCAGTGTTAAATAGGTCAGGAACCAGCTGAGGACCAAGTTTAGGTGATGACCATGCCCAAAGGAAGATCCAAGATTGCACTTGAGCCCTCGGGGTGTTAGTGTACCCAGTGGCTGTGTCCTGACACAACAGCAGGGTGAATCCCGTGGCTGCGCTGTTCTTACTCCTAATGCCGTGGTGCCGTCTCCACAGAAAGGAGATGACACATTTTAGGCAATGGTGGGGTTAGGAGGATGGGGCGCGTGGCAGATGTAGCATTAGCTGTGTTCAGTCTGTGCACATTCGATTCGGAAAGCTGGGACAGCTTTTGGAAAAAATGTGGCATGAGGGGGTGACATGAGCGTCGTGCTGTAGCAACCTGCTTAGGGATGGGCAAGTTACCATCTCCCCATTGCTGTTGTATGAGCATGGGAAAGCTTATACCACATCTCACCGTTCGTGTATCTCTGCTGCAGGGGGTGGGGGACTGTAACTGGTTTTGCTTCCATTTGCACGTGTGGGACGTGTGGGACTTAAATGTTGCCACAGTTTCTTCTGGGAAATCAGGGACTACCAAGGACAGGCTGTTTTTCATGCCTTGTCCTGAACTGTTGTATCATGAGCTGTTAAGAAAGTCACATTTTACCCTCCAAATTGCTGTATTTTAGCATTTGTGAGTGCTGTTGCATAGTATATTAGCTTTTTGCAGCTAAATCAGCTTAAGAAATTTCTGACCCCACCTGCACACTCTCCCCCCTGACTTGTTCGTTATATCCCACCACTCTTTTGGATAAACACTCCTGTCCCTTCCTTACCTGCTCGTTCACAAGGTCTCGTGGCTCCGCATCCATTCAGGAGCATACACGGCTGCCAGGTCTCAGAGAGTGTGTGCATGAAAACCCTGCGGTTGGGATGTATTTCTCTCTTGCCTCTATCCATTCACGTGAGTAAGGTCTCTCTTTTCTGTGTACCATCCTTCACCCAGCATCTGCACAAGCTTCGTGACTCTGGAGGGGGTAGTTGTTACGTGGGATGTTCTCCCTCATTTCGGTGGCTTTGGAGGAGGACAGTGGACTCTGCTCCTCAGACACCATCACCACTGGGACAAGTCAGTCCCCTCAAATCTGAACTCACCTCCTCCTCCTGCCCAGAGCTACAGGTGGAGGTTATGGAGGTCAGCAGCATCTGCCCCACCGCATCTCAGTGCAGACACCAAACCGCACCCGTCAGCCCTGCCAGAAGGTAACTTTCCTCTGCAATGGGCAACTAGCAAGCAACGGCACGCAGCGCAGCCGCCTGATTATCTGCCTGATCTTTTAGTCATTATATTTTACTTTACTGATGTTTTCAAGAGGGCAGCCTAACTGAATTTAATACTCACAAGAAGTAGCAAGTTTACTGAGCTTTTCAAAGCTATAACCAAACAGATGCAACCATAACTGATGATCAAGAGCCATGGATCTAAAACCAACTAACTAATGTAGGCTAATGTGAAGCATACCCTGTTTTGCTGAGACTAGGTGCTAGGCAAAGTACAGACATGGAGGAATGGGGCCCAGCCTAGGTAAACAAAACAGATTTTGGAAGGGAAGCAGGAGGAGGGAGATGACTTGCCCACGGTCACGCAGCGCTGCAGGGCGATGGCAGAGCTCTCCGTGGCAGAGCACCTTCCTACTTAAATCTGCTGCTGCTGTTAACCTGCAAGAAAATATTTGCTGGAGCTTCCCGGAGTGACACAGAAAGCCTCCGCCCAAAGCCCGGGGCCTACCTAGAGGTCTTTTCCCTTCCTCCACCTCTACAGCAATTATGAGAAAGAAAAGCAGAGCATAAAAACAAGAGGAACGTGAATGGTTTGTCTTCATGTAAAGCCACTGAGTGATTCAGGGCATGCGAAAAGCACCCGTCTCCCTGCAAGCCAGGGCACCGCATCCTAACCCTCTGCTCCGGGGCATCCCCCCCACAGGCACCCGGGCTCCCCACTGCACCCGCCATGCGGTCCTGGGTCACATTGTCCTCCTCCAGCTCCCCTTGCCCAGTGTAAAGACACTGGGCATCGCAGCTGCCACCCAGCACCCTGCGGGGTCTCCCAGCGAGGACGGGCTGGGGTGGCACTCACAGCTCAACAGGAAGACAAAGCACTGCCCTGAATTAGCTGAAAGACAAATGCTATTTGCTTGAAGAAGCACCAAACACCAGCCAAGTCATTGCTGGAGCAAAGGGATCTTGCCGACGCACAGTCAGAGAAGTTGTTTTGTTACAAAAATCTGGTGGTGTGCAAGGTAGTCCAAGGATGTACCGGCTTAAAATCCCACTCTTTGAAAAGCAATCGTCTCTAACAACTTCATTCATGCCACCTTCCCCAGTTTTGGCTTCCCCAGTGGTGTAAAGACTGTTTCTTGAGCGGTTGGGTTGTTTTCTGAGCTGCCAGGCTGAATCCTACTTGGTGTCCTCGTTCTCCATGCTCCAGTTAGGATATTGCGGTTGTTGACCTGAAAGGCGTGACATAAAATGGTGAATTGGGTACAAAGAGCCATGGCTGCTCACAGGTGTGTGTGCAAGAGCTTTGCAGGGCTTGACGCGGGCTTGGCAAAGGCGGGAAGAAGGAGTCCAAACATGCGTATCCCAAAAGGATCACTTAATCAGACCATGCACTGTTTGTTTTGCAAAGAAAGGAATTAAGACCACAAGCCACCTCGGGTTTTTATCCTGTGGGGAGTTTTTAATTTTTCCCTTTCCCTGCCGTGGCCTGGCTCTGCAGGAAGCTCTCATGCCAAGCTAAATGGAAAGTCTGAGGTCTCCCCCGTAACCGCTGCAAGCATGAGTTATTGCTTCAGAGCCCTTCATGCCAGATCTCTCAAAAAAAGATGTTCACACTGAGGGGTTTGGGTCTCCCTCACCTGCCAACCCACAGGCATTGGCAGGGGGTGTGCTGGGGAACACCCTGCACCCCAGTTCCCCTGAAGCCCCCGCCAGCTCAGGGCACACAGGGGCCCCTCACATTTCCATCCCCAGCCAGCATAAACACGGGCGGACGGTATCACATCTGAGCTGGAAGCCCAGGCAGGATTTTTTTTCCAAGATTCTAACGACAACAAATTAGATCTTTTCTGGCAGGTCATCTGTGAGGACGTGCCAGCCGCCCGGTCAGCTGTGTGGCCTCACGTCTAAGAGCCGTATTTCTTTTGGCCTTCATGGGAAGCGGAGGGAGTCCCTGCTCGCAGAGGTGGGTAGGTGGGGAGCTGCTCGGAGAGGAGCAGGCGAGAAGCATCCATGTCCCTCTTTGGACAGGACCTGATCTTAAATACTTGGCAGAGAAGCTGTGAGGTCCTGTGAAGCTTGCAGGGTGGAGGAGGAGGTTGAACAGAGGACGTTTCAGTCTCCTGCACCCAAGGTGAGGGCTGTGGTCTTTGCAGGGCTGTCCCACGCTTGCCGCAACTCAGTGATGGCATGTTTGGGGCTTCTCTAAAATACAGGGGTTGTGCGTGGTGTTTTCCCAGCTGCTGTGGCTCAGCCCTGCATGTGCCATCACCTTCTCCTCTGCGTGGCAGGAGGAAGACGGGCAACAGGGCAGAGGTCCCAGGGATGGGTGACGGTCAAGGTCTACTTTGCCAGGCTGAAGCTTTCACCCATCCTCCGTGTTTCTACCGTCCTTCCTCCACTCCTCGCGCTCGGTGTTGCCATACTTGGCAGCTGAGGGGCTTTGGTGGATGACGTTGCAGTCTGATAAATAGCCAGTCTGGGGTCTGGCTGATGTGCACGTGTACTACTACATTTATTGTTTGCTGTGAGAGGTCTCCTGGTTTACAGCACAGCATCTCCACTCTCTGTGTACTTGGTACCCAGAGGAAGCCCTGCCTGGTGATGGCTCTAGCAGATGCCTCTTTTCTGCTGCCCAGTTAATGGTATCCAGACTCCAGCCTCGTCCAGGAAAGGATGCTGACAATTTCTGTTTAGCAGTTAGTTAAGCAAGTTTTTAACTACATATACAATACCTGCATATTGTCTGAGGCACAAAAAATGGAGGGATAGGAGTACAACAGGGAAATTTATTATGCATACACATGAACTGAAACTATCTCAACTTCACTGTCCAAGCTGAGAAGAAAGCCAGAAGGACACAAAGAGCATGATGAGTGACAAGGGAATAGGATTTTTTCTTTTTGCTCCTCTTTTAACCACCGCAGATGCCAGCAGCAGCAAAGATTTAAAAGATTCTGTTCGTGACATACAGTTTTAAAATCAATAGTCTCTTCTTTTTCCTGGATTCAGTAGCTTTCTATTTCTAAAATTGTGTGTTGGGAAGCAAAGCAGCCCAAAGACGACTGTGGTAATACTATTAACTGGCAGGGAAGGGGTACTATCCTAGCAAGGACAGGCTAGAGAAGAGAGTGGGAACTGGGAGGGTTTTTCATTTTCTCATTCTTCATCTCTCTTTGTTTACTTGCCGCCTGCAGAAAGGCTGCAATGCCAAGTGCCAAGATTTTTCTTTCACACGTACACAAAATGTTGTAAAAATCTGTGTTTGCTTTCTACCAGTTAGAAAAATGGAAACACTTTCAAAGTGGGGAACAGAAAGTTTTCTCTAACACAAGTTCATATGCTACAAATTGAATCACATAGTTTTTTCCTTCTTACTAGCTACAACCTCACAGCTCACAACTAGTATACCTGCTGCCAGCTATTAGCAGCAGTAGGTGGACATTCACGTATCAAGGTATTTCCTTGCCCAGAGCTGAAGTCACAGCTGATAAACAGAGAACTGCCAGAGGCTCGTACCCCCTCTAACGGTGCAGGCAGCAGCATTGCCCGTCATTTTGTTCAGGCCCTCTGTAGTGCTTGGAGCT
Organism: Astur gentilis; assembly: GCF_929443795.1. Lineage (NCBI taxonomy): Eukaryota > Metazoa > Chordata > Aves > Accipitriformes > Accipitridae > Astur > Astur gentilis. Next base: position 12,101,789 of record NC_064882.1, on the reverse strand, counting down.
GCAGTGCCCTTGAGCTGTACCCAGCTGTGGTTGGTCAGGGGTCCCAGCGTGGTCCCTCAGCCCACTGCTGCCACTCAATTCAGACAGCTCGGAGCATTTGCTCTCCAGGGACACAAGACCTGCCTTCCCACACAAGCAAGCATCTGCAAAGCCTAAGCTGGATGCGCTGGAAGCAGTTTTCATGCACCCCATCCACGGCCCCATTATGAAAGCATTGAGTTAAGAGTTTCACACTCTTATTAAATGAATCCCCTTCAGGAGAAAGAAATAATGCTGTGTACAGCAGAGATTTTTCTGTGCCTTTTGATGTGATCCTACTTGGATTGCAAAGTCTTGCCTGACATAGGCTAAGGTGTTTCTGTTTTGAATCTGTCTGGTATTGGAAGTCGTAAAAAATCGGAAAGACTTTGCCAGCAAGCTCTTCTGGGACCACAAATTGTCCATGCACATCTTGCTGTGTTGGGGACCTGCAGATGGCAGGGCCACTTTGCCCAGACCAGCGCTCCCCCTCCCCAACTTCTCATGAGCCTTCTCCAGGCCACTTAAGGTTTAGCACATGAGTTTTGGTTTTTTCCCTGTAGTCTTCCTTTTCAAAGCAGGGCAGATGAAACCCAGCAGGGGAAGAGCAGAGCAGGGCATCAAAGCAGGCAGAGCTGGGCCCTTCGGGATGCTCCGCTCACAGCAGGCTGGCCTCAGTCCTTGGGGATGGCAACACCACGATATCTGCTCCGGAGCAGGAATACAGTGCTGGTGACTTTAAAGTCCTGCTCTCTTCCTCCTCATGGCAGGCAGCACAAGCAGAGCGTTTCCCAGCACAAGTCATCCAGCAGGTCTCTGGGAGGGTTGGAAGTGGGGTGAGGAGCTGAGAAATGAGCAGGTCTGGGTCAGCATTTAGGTGACTTAAAGAAAGGGAATAGCAGAGGAAAGACCTGGTGGGGAGGGAAGGAAAGGGAGAAAGGCAACTGCATGTCTCACTTGGGCTGTTAAAACCTACCTACCTTATGTGTGCACAGCTATTCGTGTGAGGGAAATTAACCCTTCCCCAGCTTTTATAGCCCCATGGCAGCCTGTGTTTGCATTCACCCTCCTGGCTCTTGTCACTTCCTGGGGAGTCGGGACATCCTGGTGGGACATGGGAGGAAAGGTCTCACCGTAGCGGCAAGGCATGCGTATAATATTATATAGTACAGTACATTTAGCTAAATGCATGTATTTATGTTCATCATCAGGTGGATACCACATGGGTACAGATTATGGTACCTTTGCTGTGTTGGCTAATATACACACTGTGGGTTGACTGATAAATCTGATTTGCTCAGTGCAGACACAGTTTAGCTCTGTTTCATTGCCCGATGCACCAGATATAGCATTGTGCATCTGCCACATGCTCCCTCTCTTTTAAAAAAAAGATCATTGATTGTCTCAGAAAAGCATTTTCTCTTGTAGATTTAGATGCAGGTGGTCCCTGTATGATATATCATGCCGACTGGTGATCCTACGCACTACCCCTGCAGTCAGTGAAAGACCACCAAAGAAAGAAGAGGTCATTCTTGTAGCAAATGCTACAGGAGCACACACTCTGGTTTCCAAATCTCACACATGGTCAATGTAGGGTGCACAGCACTCCGCATTACTGTGCTGTTGTTGTGGGTGGCCAAGTGGCTGTGTGTTTTGTTGGGTTTTTTTTTAATTTCATCTTTGTGTTGCATAGATTCATTTGAATGCTGACAAAAGTGCCTGGAGACATGGGAATGTGCTTTTGACAAAGCCAATGCTGTAAGAAATGGAGTGTCCAAGTAAGCTGTAGCATGCAGACTTGCAAATGCTTTTGCTGGCTCTCTTCCAGAAGGATACAGCAGTTATCATATTCCTGGGAACTATACCCTCTTTGTTTTCCTCTGTTGCTTGAGGAAGGGGTGCTTCTTACTATAATTGCAGTTAGTTTAAATAATGACATCGTTATGCTGAAATTGCTTTTTGCCCTGTTTCTAGTTTTGAAACTCATAAGATAATGTTTGATTACAGAGGAAAGCTGCAGTAATGGAAGCAATAATAAATTCAGCGTGTTATGGTGACTGTCTAACACCATGTTGCTATTTTGATAATCATTAAAAAGGAGATCATCAAAGGTCATTTTCTCAGGCTAGAGAAAATAAGTTCAACAGGGGATGTAAAGAACTGGAGTTGTACAGGTGACCCAAAAGACATCTGAGAAGTGACTTCAATTCTGTGTACGATTGTCTTGGGGGGGGGGGGGGCGGCAGAAATGCCAGCTATTGCAGGGCTTTTTAATCTAGTGAGCAAGGCACAGAATAGCTATTGTTGAAGATTAACAAATCTCAAAAACAAAATTAGAGACCAGGCATACTTTTTGAATAGTGTTTACTGATGATAAATAATTGAGATGAGCAACCCAAGGAAGAGATTGATTCAGTGGTTACTGATGTCTTCCAGTGAGGTCCAGGGTCTTTCTGGGGGACAGGCTTCAGGCAAGCAGATGTGAATGGCTCCAGGCAGCATTAAATGGTCATGTCTTTTGGTCTGTCTGCTCATCTGATCTTCCCTTCTGGCCCTGTGAACCAGGGATGTCTGCAATGAAAACTGATGCCTTACAGTCTTCTAGGCCTCTTTTTCAATATAAAAAAGAGAGTTGGAGTCCATAGAAGAATGAACTTCTCTGATGTGGAGATCAGAAGAATACTGTCCTCTGTTTTAGTGCACACAGTTAATTAAACTTCCCAACAATGCTACAAAGAACAGTCTCCATTCTGTTCCTTAAAGAGGTGGGCAAACTGACAGCAGACCTTAAATCCTATAGGGAGCTCACAGCAGTAGCGGCTAGGGCTCATAGTTTCTATATGAAGACTGCACTATACATCATACAAATACGTGACCTAACAGCTTCAGCACTGACCTGCAGGTTTCCCAGGCTGGCACCAGTTGCCTGTGCGCAGCTTAGCAGGTTGATATATGCTCAGGAGTACGTGGACTTCAAGAAGCTGAAGAGACAGGGTTGTTCTCTAAGTAGGAAGGCTGCATTTGAAACGCACTATAGAGGCTTCCTTCAAGTTCTTTTGAAACTTACAGTGAAAAAAGCACTTGGCAGCCTAAAGAGGACAGATTACTGCCCATCCAATCCACCAGTTCTCCTATATTAAATCTGTTTGGTTTAATATAGTAAATAGTGACTGCCACAAATTGGGACTGCTTTTCTCCACTGGGGAAGAGGAAATGTTTTGCATAATTGAAATACTTCATAGCAGGGAAGGAGAGTTCAAAATCCATTTCAAGGTCACACGTACCCAAAGTATACAGAGTCCTCTGCTCAAAATGATGCCTTTTCAAAACAAGCATGCCAAGGTTATTTCAGTTCTGATCACCACGCTCAGTCTCACAATAATCAAAGCCTTGCAATATCGTGACTCACCAGCTTATGATGACAGTGTCTCACACATGCATCAGTCGTTGCTTTTTAAGGTATGGAAATTATGAATTCCCAGTACATCTTAATCTTCAACATTTATTTTCCTGTTTTTGTTAATCCACCTGCAGATTAACTCTTAAAATACAGTATCTTCTCTTCTGACAATGACAAGAAGAGGAAGACACCTCTCAGCTATTATATACTGGTTTCTTGTAATACAACGTCCCCCAAGGGCCCCCAAGATGCAGTAAGAGGGCTGAAAATGTCTGATGAAATGTTTGCTGTCCCCACAACCAAGACCAAAGTGTGTTCATTTAAAAAAACCCCAAACTAACAATAATGGAAAATAAAAGTAATATATAAAGGCTTTAGCCTAGTTTTTGCTGGTTTGCAGAAAAACAATGTGCCCTATGGATAAAGGAGAGGGGAAATGTGAGTTTCCCAAACTTTATTCTATGTTTCCAGATCGTGCTCTTACCCCTTCCCATTCACAGACTGTTCCTGCCGCTCTCTGGGTCTGTGCGCTGGCGGGTACCTTAAAATGGCCTCAGACTTGGCAGATGTTGTGTGTGTAGAAGGAGCCAGGCATCAGCCAAACACGTGGCACCCGCATGGGCTGCCGCGGTTTGTGTGTACGGACTCGGTATGGCATGTTGAACAGGCCACGAGGTGCGGGATTTGTTTCTTCTGGCCTCAGCTGTCCAAAAGTTGGCTGTCTGAAGCTAAGTGAATGATGTGATCTTTCTCTACAACTAATAGAGAGCAATATGTACCGCCAGAGGATAACTCCTCCTTAGCCTCCCTTAGATGCCTATGTTAGGATGGCACGGATTGCTTTCTAGAGGTGCCTCTTCTTCTCCTTTGACTGTGAAGGGAACACAGGTGGCTGACAAGCTTCAGCAACTAACTTTTAGGTGGCTGAACCGGGGGGATATAGAGAGCTACCTAGAGGACCTCAATAAAAGGTAACAGAGTCAAGAAGATCGTATGAGCGGTTGCAAGGTAAGAGGTCTCTGAGTTCAAATCAGGGCTTTTCAGCTGATTATCTGGATGATCCAGTGGTAGCAGTGGTGGTGCTGGTGCCATCCTTCTGCTGGAGAACACCAATCTGATTGTGCTGGTTTTTTTTCTCCACCCCTGAAGGTCGCCACTGTGAAGTCCATCAGATGATTGGAAACTACATGTGGGACCAAAAGACAAATTTATCTTTTGATATTGGTGTGAATAAAGAAAGCATGCTGCCTCTCTGGTGGAATGGATCGGAGCCTTTGTGGGTCACAATGATGAAAGAAAAAAAGAATGTTTCCATGTACTACTGGCCAGGTTAGTATGTCAAAAATTGCTACCATCTTAACAGTGCATCTTTACATCTAAGGACTCCATACGCTGTAGGATGGCTCTTTAATACCATTCTGAATTACAGACAAGAATTATGAGTACTTTACTAACCACTCATAGAAATGAATTATCTTTTCTTAGGCCATGACAATTTGCATATGCTTAGAAAGGAAGAGACTGGAGTGCCACTGGAGGTAGCTTTCCACCAAACGTTACCTTCAGGGGAGCGCTGGCTTGCAAAGCATGCCCTCCTCCACCAACTGCTCATTCCTCTTGCCCACCTGTAGCTTCTGATGTGCTGAGTTGTAGAGGATGTCACTGATCAAAGTTAAACAGTAACCATCCTCCCCCAGTGCTTGTTTGGTTTCAACCTGGAAATTCGTAGCTGAGAGCTGAAGACAATCTATTCTGTGGGGATAGCAATATACAGCTGAAAGCAAAGCATCTTTCGGTGAGCTGGAGTGAGCACTTTTATCCTCCTTCATCATTAACTCAGCTGAGGTCCCAGTTGCTCTGAGTCTGAGCCATTCATTTGGAGGGACTTGGCCTTTTCGTTCTTCATTTGTGGATATTGAACAACTGAAATCCCTAGGAATGTATAATAACAAGTCTTTTTTTAACAAACAGGAATATACACTTAGGCTGCCCATTTAGGGACGCACATGGAAATAAATGTTCCAGCTGTGCAGCCAGACCAAATCCCTTGCAAGGTACCCAGCTTCTCAACTTTTTGACCTTTTAACTCTGCTACCTAAGCAGTATGCAAATATCCTCCTGTATGTAACTGCAGGCTAGAGGACCACATGCTAGAAGAGCCGTACTGAATACAGCCAGTGCCAGTGGGTAGGGCAGCAGCAGCTGACTCATGCTGTGGGCTCCCGGCCAGCTCGTCTTCTGCATCCCAATGCACGTGTGCCTGGTCATGGTCTTTCCATGCAATGTGGCTAATGGTGTCCCAGAAAAAAAGGCCACAGTTCTCAGGAAAGGGAAGAAAGAGCGAGCCAAGATGAAAAACAATGAAAAGCCATCCAGAGTGTTTCTGCAGTACCGCAGAGCAAAAAGATCTGAGGGTGACAATATTGCCCTATGGACTCAAAGGCAGTCCAAGGGACTGGAATCGCAGACTAGATACAATGGTTTGGATCAGCCCTCAGAAAAAAGCTGCTTCTTATTGAAGATCGCCCAAGTGACCTAACAGCAATGCACAAAGTAGGATACAGAAATTATGCAAGAATGTAGAAATTCTTCTAAAGATTTACAAAAAGACCTGTTTCTATAGACTATTAATTGTTAACTGATGTAACTACACTGAATAGGTATAATTAGGTACTGAATAGATGTAACGGTCTACAGAGAGCTACTGAAATCCAAAAGAACAGTATCACTTTCCATTAAGTGCCTTTGGACTTTACCTAGCTCCCTCTTGTTGCCCTTTGAGCAGTGTCTCCCAGGGAGAAAGACATATGAGGTCTATATGTATGTATCCCTGTATACATATGCATACCCTTTACAATTTTCTGTCTACTATTTCCAGTGGAAAATTTCAAGGAACAATAGAAACTCCCTTTTCCCAGTGTTTATGCTGCCAAGTGTATACATTGACTCTCTTATGACACAGAGGAGGAATTTTTTGCGTGGATCTGGTATTTTAGCTGTGGACTGTGACGTGTACATCTGTCTGTCACTAATTATTTATCTGTGACAAACAACCTTTGGCAAAGTTATCAGTGCTTCAGTCCAGCAAACGCTTAAGCACATGCTTATTTTAGGGGTGTTCATGGTCTCAAAGGAGACATCGGCCATACAGGGTCAGGCACAGGGCAGGAAGCAGGGTGAAATGCAGTACTATGGAACTAAAACACAGGGCAGTTGGGCTGCAGTAGGACTCCAGGTGTAACTGGATTAAACAGAAGTCACCCCAAATGCAATAGTATTTATTACATTTTCCCGATACAATTTTTTTGAACTGTTTTCTAGTTCCATAATAAGGATGTAATCCTTTCTAAACATTCTAGATCTATGATAAGCTTTAATTCTTAACAAGGCATTTGACTGGGGAGTGATGCCAAACAAAATGAAAGAAAAAAAATAAGAGTTTAATAACCAAGGTGGGTAGAGGTGCCACAGACATTTGCACTGCATATGATCTGCTATTAGTGATTAACTTCCAGCCTGAGGATATACTGCTGCTTAGTAATGAATCTTGCAAATCTGAAAAAGATCCGAACAGGAAAAGTTTGGGGAGCTCTTAATAGGAACAGCAATGTACAGCCAAATTCATCACACTTTGTTCTGGAAGCTGCTATTTTCTCTCCAGCCAGCAGCGAAGACAAACGAGACTGATCAAATGTAGCAGAAACACGTTGTGAATGCCAGCGAGCTGATTCCCAAGGTTAACTTACACCACTGCCATTTCCTCCTCAGAGCCAGTTCCAAGCTTTGCAAAGTCTGAACGCAAAATCTGCTGCTTTGTGTTCTTCTGTATGTTCCTCTCTCATGCGTAGTGAGTGCTTAAAGGAAGAACATCCAGACCCCAGCAAACAGGGACACAGAGCAGGAGGGCTGTTGGATGTGAACACCCATCCATCACAGCTTTATCGGTGGGCCCAACATAAGCAAAGACAACTCATGGGCAGAATTCATCTGGGCTCTCCTGCCTCTAGAAGCGGAGGAGCCAAAATTCCACGGTGCCAGGGGTCCCAACTGCCGCTTCTGCCAAAATATAAGCACTTGGCTTGTAGGGACATCTTTCTCCTTTCTTCACGGTGTTTATTAGGCAGTTTCTGCTCTTCACATCATTCCTGGGGAAAAATGTATCCTCTGACTGTTTGATTGCTAAGTAAAACACAACAGCTAACGCCATCCGTGGGGTGAAATGTGCAGCCTCACGCCCAGGTTGCCTGTCTGAAGCACTGCAGCTCCAGCGGATGGAGATGCCCCAGAGGAGTGCGAGAGCATCCCGGTGGTACCACCAAAGTCAAAGCTTTATAGCACTCCTCACGCTCAGCCCAGTGAGTGGTGTCACCCCACACCCTCCAACCCCTCCATTTTCCGGCAGCCTATGCAACTGCTTCAGCTGAAGTGCGGTGACATCTTCTCTAAACACTGAAATGAGAGAAAGCGGAAAAAAAAGACTCTACACCAACATTTTGCCATTTAAACACAACATTTACCAGACCGTGCAGCTAGTCTGGAAAGTTTTCAAAACCTTCTGTTATGACACGAAGTGTCCAACTGTTAAATCAATGTTTAGAAATGCAATTTAAAGCTGGCAGAGGTTCAGGTCTCCATGTCAGATAGATAAAGAGGAGCCTATATATCACTGTGAAAGAAATCCTTATTCCTGCTCCAGTAGTTCAGGTTTTTAAATAAAGGTTTAGTGTCATACAAAACTATGCAGAAAGGTATCTAACATTACATCTTAGTAAATACAGCTCATCTATTTGTAGTTTAACCAAGAAAAACTTAACATTCCCTTTGTCTGGCTCCAAATTTTTTAAAATTTCCTTTCCCATAATATTTAAATGAGAAAATTTACCATCTGTCCTGGCCTCTACCAAAATGAAATTTAAATATTAAAGGGTCTTCATGGCCAGTATTTTGGAATTGTAACAAGCCTTAATGTCAAAAATCCAATTTTAAATTCTGTTCATCACAGAGGCTAAAAAAAAAAAAAAAAAAAAAGAAAAAGGAAGCTCTTGGTATCTAAGCAGCCTGAGTTTTCATTGTTATTGCCAATGAACTGCACACTGGAAGACCAACGTTTAGTGGCCAAAATTATTCCTAATTTTTGCTGCCTCTGTAGTCTTTTATGTCATGCTCATCACTTGACAATCTAGAAATAGCAAAGATATCGCAGCAACTAAAATATCCCAGATCTCCAAGAGGTTAATACTTTCAGTTCAAATTATCTTGTGAGTAATTCTGAGGAAGGTTACCTGAGAAAATTATAATCTGATGTCAGTATCTGAAGAGGAAAAAAGAGGCAAAATCATCATATTAGTCATTGGCTATGAGCAATCATCCACGCGAACTAAAATACTAAGTGTTTCCAACGCATTTCCAAATGCGTCCTTAACTTCTTGCCTGGCTTTGGAGCCAATCTCTTCCCTCCCATTCAAGTGTCAGAGGAGAAATTGGCTTTGAAGTTCCAGTTCTCTCCTGAAATACTGGCAAAGCTCGCAGAGGACTACTGCATCACCACTAGCATCCAAGGTAGCTGAAAGCCCGTGTTTTGCTGCTGGTAGCACCCAGGACATCATGCAGAAGACTGAAGCTGCATGCCCTCAGGGCAAGGGGAAAGGGCTCCTGCTTCCTGGAGATTACTTCAGGTAATTCATGGAATACATTTTTTTGATGATTTGGTCAGGTAGCAGCTGGGACCTGTCTCTGTTGCACAACGTCATTTCTTCAAAGTGCTGTGTGCAGATGTACAGAAGTTTTACTGTAGGACGGTATGGAAAGTCAGTTCTTGTCAAGAAATCTCCAGGCTGTTCATCCAGATTGCAGATTACTTTCGTGGTGGAGAGATAAATACTAAAGTATCTCCATGCAGAAAGGGGAGGATTAAGTCATGTAAGTTTGGAGCAACAGGGGAAGAATGAAAAGTGAGCACCATCACACACTCCCACAATTTTTATAAAAACAAATATTACATAGAGGTTCAAAATTAAGTAAATATGTTTTTACAGAAAAACAAATTAGTTTACTACATTTTCCTTTTATTACTTTTATTATTAATTATTACTGCAAATAATTAATTCTTACGAACAATTAAAATAGATGAGATCACTTGAAACACACAAAGAATGTGGAGACCTGGGAGTCACTACCATGGACCATTGGGTAAAAAGACTGAATTTGTCATGTGTGCTAGGGCTCTTGAACTTTTGGAAAGGGTAACCTCCATCTGACTTATCTGGCTTTCTGCAAATCAGTGAAGATTTTTTAAAATTCCCTAAGCTTAAATATTTAAGTATTTTTAACCTTTCATGGTACTCCTGAGAAGGCACGATCAGAAATCTCTCAGCCAGCTTAGCCTGCGAGCAGTGTGCTTTTTCCCTGTGTCCCCGTAATGCACCTCAGCGATGTGAGCTCATGCAGGCTGAGATGCAAGACACTGACAAATTCTCTTTACTGAGTGTCCCAGTAAGCAAACCACTGTAAATCATCTCTGAAAGTAGCTCTGCTTGCTCTAGTGCCCTCTCTGTACTTAAACCTCCTGTGCAACGTTCTTCCCCTCGCCAAGCAACAAGTCAACTTATGACAGTCCTTAATGCCTGTTCTTTTCATCCCAAAGGAGGAGAAAAGGGACCCACATGTACACAGATTCAGGCTATGGCTTAGAGTTGCCTTTTTGCCCTGACTATATTGCTATATACAGAGGCCATTTTGCAAGAAAACCCCCTTCCCCCCCGACCCCCCGCCTTGTGCCCCAGGAATACACCAGAAAATGCCTAACTGTGATGGGAGGACTCTGGGGCTCTCAAAAGATAATTTGCATGAATCCAGTGTTTCTGAAAGCACACTTCTTTTAAATATTAATGTTATTCAGCAGCATAGTAACCAGAGAGCACAAGGGCAAAAAACCCCACAAAAACATGTTTTAGTGTGTTCAGGGCCATGTTCTCCTGTAGGATTTGTTGCCATAAATTTCTGGGCCACAAAACAGACTGTATTTTGCAAGGAAGGCTGCAAGTTACCAAGAGAGTTAATTGGTTTATACTGTTTTAATAAGACCTCCTGGGAAACAGATTTAATAGTGGAATGCCAGTATCACATAATAAAATACAGTTTATAGAGGATATTACGACGTAAGATACAGCGTGTCTAACTGGAAAGTATTTGCTGAACTTTCAGGGAACAATATCTAAATCTTTTATGTTGGAAGCCTGGAAATGAGGCTATGTGGCTGCAGCAGTTAAAATAAGAACAAGCTAGCGATTTAGGTGGAAACCGTCTGCCACGAGGGAATCAAGAGTTTTATTGTGGGAAGGTCACACAGAGACCTTCCTTTTAGAGAGAGAAATAAAAGGATCCAATGTACGGTTTGCTACAAGCACTCGTCAAACCAACCTCTCTCCCCTTTTCACTTCCCAACCACAAGGTTTCCTGCAGGGAAGGTGTAAGGTAAGTAATGTCACAGGGAATTTACAAACCTGAACTTGGACCCCACGGTGTGGGGTCTGTGATCAAGGTGAAACAGCAGAGCTCACCATATTTTTTGCTCGTAGGTTGCGAGGTCGAAATCCTTGGGGTGAGACCAAGTTATTGCCGCGAATACTTCAGCGTCCCAACAGACAAAAACTTTGCAGATGCCATCAGTGATGCTCTCGAGTCTTTGCGGTACGTTACTAGGCTTCTGCGGTGTGGGGTTTCCTCGCTCAAGGATGAGTATTTGGGTTTACTATCAGCCTTGCTCCAAGGAAATTTTCAGGATTGGCTCCCAGGTAGGAAGATGGGGGCCAAGACTGCTTTACAGTACTGTCATAGAAACATGACCATAAAAGAAATAGGGCCTTACATTAAGGTCGGAGGGGAAGACATGCTCCTCTCTTCCTGTGTAGGTTACAACACAGAGGAGACATCCCAACTTACTTTTTTTAATTTGCTGTTTCAAACAACTTCAAGATCAGTCTGTGAGTATCTGTTCACTGACCTGCAAGAGCAGACTTTGAAATGCTTGGTTTTAGAGAGAGCTCCTGGGAATTTGGAAATTCTGAAATCAGGACACAGCTCCAGTCACTTGTTTATGAGGCCAATGCTTTGGCTCCTTCTGCATTTTAGAACATCTCAGGCAAAATGATTGTGGCGCGGGCATTCATTTCATGCATATATATAGAATAGAATAGAATAGAATAGAATAGAATAGATTAGTTCAGTTGGAAGGGACCTACAACGATCATCTAGCCCAACTGACGGGAACACATCTCTCAGACAACTCCTAGGAATAACATACGCTCCACAGCCAGCTTTCCAGTTCTACCAGCTCTCATCCAAATATTAACAAGGGACAATTCCACATAGGTTGTAAAATCAGGGAAGATTGCACCACCACATGAGGAGCCAATGCCTTACCTTAGCTATAACTAAGCTTTCTCTTTTAAAACCTCGTTGGTTTACTACTTGCAAATTGCCATATCAATTTAAATCCAAAAAGTGTTGTATTCAGATGCTGAGTGTTGCTTGTCCTTGAAATAAAGGCTCCAAAATGATGAGAGCGCTGCTGGAGATGTTGCTTCCCATTGCACACTGGGTCCTGCTGCACAGATGCTCACAAATCATATTGTCGTTTACAGCATGGGGCTTAGAGAGAAGCCATCTCAGAACATGTGAGAGACATTTGATCCTGAAATGATTTAGCTTAGATTTTAAGATAGCTATCTGCATGTGACATGAGGAGGTCATATGTGCCATAGGAGGCTTTCTGGAGCTTCTGCAACACTATTAATTCAGTGAATGAAAAAGGGAATGGGAAACTGAATACAGATACCAGCTCTGACTTCTGGTAGAAACCCAGAATTACCATAGAAAGCTTTTGGTCAGGTATCATTTGGGGACAAGTCAAGATATGCTTGAAGCTTCCTGCCTGGTTTCAGTGAAGCAAAGTGCATAAGGCTGCTCAGGACGGTTTGCAGGTTTGTAATTGTGAGCATGATTAAAGGCGAGGCACAAACTGTTAAAAGCTCCAACCCTTCAAGCCACTCTTTTGGGTAGTTGGAGCCCATTGAGAAGGTTTCAATAGCTAATTCAGCCTAAATCACAAGGCTGCTTGCTGCTGCCTTCCGTAGAAAAGAAGAAAAGGGCAGAGACACAACAGTGTTGGTGGGGCAGCTTGCAAGAGGTGAAAGCTAGTGATTTCAAGAAAAGAGCAAATCCCTGCCACCGCAATGTCTGCCGTAAACACCAGCTACAGCCTGCTGAAGAGCCCAAATCCTACAGATCATCCTGGAGCTGTGGGAGGTCTGGTCTCTGGTGTCCATTTACACACCATCCCTCTTGAATTTCTGCCTGGGTTCCTTTTCTTTAAACTAAGCACCCTGTCTGCAGCAAGGCAGGAAAGAGGAAAACAGAATGATCGTTGATAAAATTAACAATCAGTTGTGGGTATAAATACTGCAGAGACTTATAGTAAGAAAGGAGGGTAGAGAATGAACAGATTAAAAATCAGATAGGTTTTCCTTATCCTTTCTCTCATTCATCCTCTTTGTTTAGTCCTTTGAAATTTAGCAAACAATTTTCGGTGCTGCTAGGCCAGCCCATAAGAAGTAAAGCCTCTGAAATGCCTTTATTGCAGGTGTATTCATTTAGCAGGAGTTAGCATCTCTGGGTAGAAGAGTCTTGAGCTGTGTTTTATTGTCATCTACATCTTCAAAGGCTGGCAAATCCAGCCTGTTTCCTTTCCACACCCCAACTAATTGAAAAAGCTCATTAGGCTGAGGCTGGCACCAGCATATAGTTGGTGGGAAAACAGCCTGTGGCAAGGTCAGTTGCCCTAATGGCAGGTATTAGTAGCTAATGAACTGCACTTATGCTCCCACCATTAGCAAACCTTACAGGGACTTCAAGGTAGAGAAAGTAAGCCCTTTATTGTGGCATGGTGGCCTAGGATTAACTTGAATTTGGGCACAGGAACGTCCTGACCTATCTTAACTTCATCAGGGTCAAAGGGAGTTTTATCAATGCTCTCTGCAAGGGCAGGAGTACCTAACTCATCAGGGAGCCACTGAGCTCCTCTTGGCAACCAGAGGAAACCATCTTTCAGGAATATTTTCCAGTCTCTTCAAACAGGTGCTTTGAGACCATTATTTAGACCAAAAATACTAAAAAATGAAAGACAAGCACCCATTTTTGGCAAGTAAAGCTAAAACATCCCGTATGTCTTTTCCACAACTATAATTTAAGGGCTGTGGTAATCTACCTTCCATCCTGGACAGGTGTCATGAAGTTTGCAAAAGTCTGTTGATAAAATACGAAACCCTTTTTGGTATTGCCATCGATGCCATCCAGTTTTCTTCAGCCAACTTTCCTTAGCCATTTCTTTTGAAAATTACTGCTGATGGGAGAAGATAGGACTAACACACAGTTAGAAAGACAGAGCACTTCTCCCATGCAAGCCAAGATCAGAGATGCCTAGTTTTCTTAGGAAAACAGGAAACAAAGTCAAACTCAGTCTTACAAGCTCTGGATGTGCTGTACCCAATCCTGCAAACTCCTAAGCATGCCACATAACTGGACCTTGTCCCACTGAAGTCATGTAAAAAGTTGAATGTTCATCCTTACTGCACTGAGCCCTCACTGAGAAATCTCACCACAGCCTAAATAAGACCACTTGTTCTATGCAATAAATCTCTTTCTTAGCTTCTGATCATTTAGTTACAGGTGAGAAGACACAAAGCAGTGTGACACAAAGCAGTCTAAATAGCTAATTAATAGACACTGCAGCAGAAGAAAACTGTTTCAATAGGTCCAGTGAGTGTGCCTGCAATATAGAAATCACAGGGTTACATTTTAGAAATGAATTTATGCCTAATACAGATGGAAAGTAATGCTTAAAATGAAACTGGGGGGAGGGAAGGGCTGCTTCATTTGAATGATTTTAAAATCATGAAGAGTGAGAAAGAACACTGTTCTTCAGGGCCATCAGTGGAGAAATTCCCACCACAGCAGAGACCTTCAGCTTCCCACAGGACTGCTCCTCTAAGGCCTTCAGCAAACTTAAAAATGCAAATGACAGACCCAGTCAGTCCCTCACCTCTGATTTTTTCTCTTCTGTCTCACTCATTACACCAGACTACTCGGGTATCTTTAATCAGAGAAGGTGGACCTGTCAGGACATCACACATCTTTTTGTAGGGATCTTGATCTGGATGAGGGCATGTATTATGGATGGCACACCCTGTCGTATATTAAGTACAGTAGAAAAAGACTGGGTTTGAACTTCATGAGCATGGATTTGCAATTTTATCCACACAACTGCTCTCAGGGAGCTTTACAGTGAACTGTAGAGTGGTCATGAAAATGTAATTAAGCACTGATGTATGTGCAATCCCCACTAATTAGGCTGAGGGCATTCAGTGCAGAAACGTGTGATCAGCTAAACTTGTGCAACTCTGCGATTACCTTAGTTTTCCTTTGGCCATATTCCTGAATAAAAAACCCATCTAAAATTTCACCTCAATTCATACCACTCGGGATTTTGCAAGGTCATGGAAGAACACATCCTGAGTTGACCTCGGTGGTTTGGAAGACCTCACACAGGAGAAAGCCAGAAGTGCCAAACTTTAATTAAAGCAGATTCAATGGGTAATTCCCACAATACTTTTAATAAGGGCATTCAGCACAGAAATTAGTATTTCTTCTAGGTCTTTCGTTGTCATTAAAGGAAAAGCCTCCTTCCTAATTCAAAAGGTAGCAGAGGGCTGCCAGGCCAGCCTGTGTTTGCATATGCCAGTCTCTACCTGTCATCTCTGATGGGAGTCTCAGGTGAACCCAGGCGACTCTGGGCATGAGTAAGGAGCCCAGCCGCACGAGAGCGGCTAGGAAGCCCAGGCTGGAAGCGGAAAATGTTCCTTGGCGGTTTTGTGGCTCTACGTGACGGTGAGGACAATAATGCCGGCAGCCAGGAGGTCTCCATGTGTGACAGCCTCTCACTCCTTCCTCTCCTCCCACCTCCAGCAACGGCAGCGCCGAAATGGCTGCTGTGTACTATGAGCGCATTGACGTGGAAGGCCACCACTACGGCCCTTCGTCCCAGCAGCGGAAGAACGCTCTGAAGGAGGTGGACAAAGCCTTGAGCAACATGATCACGCTCATCAAGGTGAGTGGTGTCCAAAAACCCAGCTCCCGGGTGCATTTGGAAAGGACTTTTCAAACTGCTCTTTGTGGCACTGCCAAGAGCCTATTTAATGCCTGTTAATTGGATGCGTTGGCTGTAAACTTTTATTTCCTGAGAAAAAGAGGCTACTGAGATCACGTGGAAGTCAAGGCACCATTCCCCTGATTTTTATTTTTGTCGATGGCATTATAATCTTCCTAGTGGCTTATTATACCAATAGCCCCAGGAAACCATAAACCGATATACATGTTGCTCTGTTTATAACATGTGTTGCTGGCTGGGCTTTATAGTAGGCGAACAAATCAGAACCACTCACTTCCTAAGGTTTGTGGAATCAGACGATTAACTTTTATAGTGTTTTTTATGGCACCACTCAGAACTTTGTACTTTAAACTTTGTTTTAAAAAACATTATCTAAACTATTTTGCAGTGAGAAAAGGAGTTTTTTACCAAGTTTTTTGGTAAATGTTGATTCTGTGAATATTTCTAACAATGATAAATGCACGTTGGAGTTTTTTATGTGTTTCAGTGAGGAGAGGAATATGTATTTCCAATTTCACTGAATTATGAAAGCTCTAATGCTAAATGCCTGTGTTTGGGAGGGGAAGAGAGAAATACTCCTACCACAGGTGTACCATGAAAAAGTTGCTCTCCCCCCCCCATTTTGGCCTACAGATGAAGAACAGTTAGATAAAATCCTGTCTAAGACAAACTGGGACAACTGGTTTGTGGGACCGGGATGTAGCATCTAGTTATTTAGCAGAGGCATTGATTTATTTTGGCAAATCTGTCTTTGGCGCTAACCTCTCAGACTCTTCCAGGGCAGCAAGTGAGAGTGGACGTCCACCATTACGGGTGGTGGCAAACCACACTGAAGGGCATTTGTGACCATGCTCCTTCTGGCCGACTTCCACTAAATCAGTGGCAGTCAAATGGGAATTAAAATTTGCCAGCAGGCAAAGCAAAACACATTTCTGGCCATAATGGCTGTCATGCACTCGCTTCACAGAGCATGGGTCTTCAGCACGATGTCAACGTCCTCCTCTTCTCTGATCATGGGATGACAGACATCTCTTGGGCGGACAAAGTGATTGAGCTGAAAAACTATATCAATATGAGTGATACCATACAAATGAAGGATCGAGGTCCTGTTGTGAGCCTCTGGCCAGCTCCAGAGAAGCACGCAGAGGTAAGTACAGCTTATTCGTATTTATTTAGTTCTGTGTTTCCTTGTTTTTTATGACAATTATGTCTTTTGTTTGCTCGCAACATCCAAAACCTGGTCTCAGATATGTGTGTAAAAATCAGCCTGAGCTCTTATCGGGAGTCAGACTTGGATTCTGTGACACTCTTGTGACACTGGTTTCTGAAAGAAAGTCACACCAGCCAAATTAAAAAGCGTGAACTTTGACTGTTATTTGGCACAGATACATGCTTTCAAACCCCACCACTATGTGCATCTGATAAACAGCTGAAAGATTTTAGCTCAAAACCCATTTTTAGGATTTTATATATATAAGACTCAATTTATTGACACTCTAGCTGAGATTTTCAAATGATCTGGAGGAGGTCAGGCATTCATATTCCAATAAACTCCCATAGAGTGTGAGGAATTAATTCCATTAGACCAGAATTACAAAAACCAATTTTTTTTACAATATTCTCCTTTGAAGAATTTTGATGAACAAGCATGTGGGATTGAATCAACCATAAAAGCCCAAGGCTAGAACTGCAGGATTTTAAGGGACAAATTAAAACAATACAGGAAAAAATTTGGAAACCACTTTAAAAGAATGAAAATGCAGCATCTGTAACTAATAGAGTAGTACATTATAGTTTAACCAGAAACCAGTGCTTGAGAAGTCATTATTGCTGTCCTCAGAATATAGATGAGTGGATGTACAAAATTGGCAGTCCATGCTCCAGGTGAATAATTTTGTTTTCTATATTATATTTTAGCCAATTACAGTATATTGTAGCTTGGGCAAATATTTTTAAGAGAATATTTGCTAATTTTTGCACCCAAACAGGCTCTCCAGGAATTGTATAGCTGTGATATTGTGAACATCTAAAATTAGTGCCAGAATTGAAATTTGTCGTAGAGGCATGTGTAAGCAATTCGCAGAGTTCCTGCAGGGGATCACAGGGTTTATAGATGCTCACCTCAGCCTTAAGTCAGAGATCCCTATTTTTGTAGGCCAGGCATTCAAAGAAGGGCAAGTATAAGTTGCGACTTCATGCAGACGTGGGGTTTCATCCGACAAAGCTCTTAAGCACATGCTTCTCTCTCATTAAACAGCCTAATATCCCTAAGGATAATAAAGTACAATGCATCGCACCATGGTTTTGTTTTCTTAATTTCTTTTTAGGACTTCTTAGTGGAGTGCTGCTTTTTTAAGCGAAATAAAGTTGATTTTCTGTTTCCCAGTAGTCAGATTCCTCTATTCTTAATTCACTTTAAAGAGCCATGTTTAGGAATTAGATCATATCATAACATAGTGGTTATCACCTTTAAGAGTTACTCCATTTTGAAGCACCCGAAGTACTGGTGAAACATCAGGACCACTCTCTAGTCCAGGTCATGGTGGGAGGGTCTGGCTGAGTCGTGCCGTCACACCCTGGTGCCGTCCTTTCGGCAACTGCATATCAGTGCAAATCTCTTGCACACATATACACGCAAGGGGGATTTAGCTAAAAGGCTAAAGAAGGACCTTTCATTCTTTGCAGAATCGAGCTATTTATTCCTAAAGATTATTTATATTTAAGCAAAAGAGCAATATACACTCTGGGGACTCCAATAACTGCCGCCTTCCTGCCATATGAACATCTTCTTTAGACATTTAAAATATTTTTCTGAATAATTTGGGGTTTAACCACATTTGTGTGGTTATATTCCAGACAGTATGATTAATATTAATAAACCACTTGTACAGCATTGTGCAGCTTCAAAGCCGCAGGCATTGGCTGATTAATCTCACGGCATCCTTATGAAGCAGATAATTAAGCACTATCAATCCCTTTGATAGGGATTGACTGGTTAAGTGTAAGAAACACAGGTGAGGTGACACTAATTGTTCACTCAAGAGCACAAAGAGGGAATGAGTGGCAAAGGCCAAAGGCAATATCCCTTTTCTGCATCTGTACCCAGTCCACGTGGTGCCTCTGAGCATCTTTCACCACTTAGCTTACTGTCTCCTGTGGTGGTTTGGTTTCTGCTGGTCTATCACTGCACATTGATATACTCACATGCATACATTTGTCAGTGCATGTATTATAAATACATTTCATACATGAATTCATGTGTTCCTATGTGTTTATGATCCAAGTTTTCAGAACCTCCTAAACCGCATAAACAGGTTTTGCACAGCCGTCATCTTTGGACCGGCAAAGTCCCAGTTTGAACATGCTGATGATTAGCCATTAAAAGGAATTAGCTATTTTACAAATTCAGGTATTTCCATGTATCCATAGCTGCGTATATGCTCTTTACAGCCATATGGTGTCCTAACATTTGTTTTCTTTGCAGATATATCAAAAACTGAAAGCTGTGGAACACATGCACGTTTATAACATACAGGATATTCCAGACAGGTTTTTCTACAAAAAAGGAAAATTTGTGTCTCCTCTAACTCTCGTGGCCGAGAAAGGATGGTTCATAGTAGAGGTAAAGTAGAGAAGCAAAATACTTAGACATGAATGTGAAAAGGTGCAATATATGAAAACAATAAGAAAAATGTACAAGTCTGTGCTGGGCATTGAGTTAAAGTGTTACATCACTTACCTGGGCTGACTACAAAGCTAATGTCAAGTATTGCCGTGTGCTTAGAAGAGCCTAAAGGCACGGCAGCTATGCTGAAGGTAGACAAAGTTAAATAGTCAAGACGGTTCTTTTTTCTGTGTCATCATAAAGCAGGAGGAGTTTTTGTATTTTGCATTCCAGTTCTGTTGCTTTACTCCTCTCTCCCCTGCCCATCTACCTTCATCTCAGGCACAAAATAGTGTTTCCATTTCAAGCTCTTACTGCCTCTCCATTCAGCAGTACTTTGTGGCAACTTATCCTTCTGCCTGGCTTCCCACGCACCAGACTCTGTCCTAAAAATGTCCTGTTTCTCCCAAGCCCTCCAGTCTCAGGAGGGTCAGACAGGGGTTTACTCCTCAGAGATACCCAGTGCATACACTGAAATCTGAGAGCTTGTTGAGCAGCAAATCAATTAGACTTGCACATGAAGAGATTTTTCATACCAACTTATTGTGTTACTTTAAATTATTGTTGTTGTTATTATTATTTTGTACTTGTATCGCTACTGAGCATCTCCACATTGCGGATATTAACTGCGCCTCACCACAGCTCGGAGGGCAAGGCAACCTGTATATCTTCTAAGTGGGTAAACAGAGGTGCAGTACTAAGTGATTTGCTCAAGGCCATGCATTAAGTCAGTAACTTGGCAACAGGACCAAGGCGTCCTGGTTTTTTTCGGTGTCCCAGCATAGTCATTGCCCATCACTGCATTGCAGATTATTGTCACTCATTTGAGCATCTCTTTCTTGTACCTCAGAGCTACTGCTTACCAGGCTTTGCTGAAGGTGATCCACACCACCACGTCTCGCTAGCCAACCTGACTTTAGGATAATAATTTCTACACCTGAAAAAAAGTGCACCTCTAAAAAACCCCGATTGCTTTTGAGTATGGATGGGTGAGCACCACATTTCTGGTTAAAAAAGAAAGAAAGAAAAAAAAAAGAAGCCAGAATTAAGATTCAGACATGTAAAGTAGGAATCTGAAACATTTTTGTCAAAATGATTTTAAAAAATTACAACTAAACTCTTTTGTACAGAAGTTCAACACAGAACATTTTTTACATAGTCTGTAAAAAAAAAAAGCACTTAAAAAAATCATTGAAACTCTGACAAACCTTAATAACAGTGCAGCAAACACTGCTGCTATGGTAATTATTTCTGTCTCTCTGCCCATTCCTTCCCATTGTTTCTGATTTTCAAGAATGTCCTCTCATTAATGCTGTCAGATTTTCCTTCTCCTCGGTACATTTTCATTATCTGTGAATGGGATATGAAAATGAAAGTTTCCTGTCATATTTTTAAAGCAATAATTGAGCCTTCTATTATATTTCCTGCCCAAACCACTGAGGAGAGGATATTCAGCTCTTCCCTATCACGCTTATGGGGTGTTTTAACTCTCTGTTGGCTAGTGGATAGATATAAGCTGTTTGAAAAAGGGGATTTTTTTTTTTTTTTTTGAGAGAGAGAGAGAGACAAAGAGGATGTATCTGGAAAGTTGTGGGGTTTCCCCAGCAAGGAGCATAGGAACAAAAGTCCATCCATATTTCAGTTACAGCAGGATGAGGAAGGATTCCATACATCTTCAGCTGTATTGATGCTGGTCTGCTAATATTATCTTGTTCCCTCCACATGAGTGAGTGATCCCTATCCTTGAATTTCCCCCAGCTGCTCCCCTGCATGCAACAACGGCGTTAGCCCTCAGGGCTGTGCGCTCACCCTGTACCCATCCCAGTGTACTTTCCCAAGTTTTAGGGAACAATTGCTGTACAGCTTCTAATTGCGCACATGCAGGGAGAAGTCCATCGTCAGCAGTCCCAGACACCCCTGCTTCATCTTTGAGGAGCAGTGCTAGCCCAAGCTTAGGCTGTGCGTGAAAAATTAATATCTTGGTTGAGTCCTCTGTCCCATTTGGGCTTGCTAAGGCAGGCATGTTGGGGTGCTGCCAGCGCCCTGGTCCCAGAGATGCCCCAGGGCTTTGTGGGGTTTGCTGTAAGGCAAAGCCTGTTGCTCTAAGAAGGGCAGCGCTGAGACGCTTGCACAGCCCTTTCCCTCAAGCTACTGCTGTTAACATTAGTTTCACAAGCTCTCACTTCAGCTGCAGTTGTGAAAGAAAAAGTAGTGTTTTCTGACCCAACTAGCAGCAAAAATAACGGAAATGACTGTGCCTTTGACTGCACATCTAGCTGCGAGTGGGTATCTCCTGGTGCCTGGGTGGATGATGGAAAGGCATCCTACCTCCTGCGTTTGACATTCCTGGGGAAGCAGCTGAGTCCACAACAGCTGACAGGACTGTGGACGGGCGTAGGTTCGGCAATGTCATGATACTGCCAAAGAAACACCGCAAATTAGATGTGACTTGGCTTGTCTGGAGCTGGTGCTACCAAATGCTGTACGGGTTGCCTAATGGTGAGCAGCCCAGTGACAATTAGTCCCCGGGAACCACAGCAAGCAGAGCCACAGCATAAGGAGGTGCTATGGTAGAAAGAGGGGGAAGGAGTCTGTTTTCTCATTGGCTTGCTCTGAGTGCTGTCAGTGAAATAGATGGGGACAAGGACAGAGATTTAATTTGTCAGCTAAAATTGTTTAATTATTTGGTACATCTGCTGACTATTACATACGAAGAAAAGCAAGGGATACTCTGGGAGCTCCCCTGGAAAGCAGTCGGAAGAACTACACCTCATAGCCATAACCACTGCTGTCCTCAGTGCTCCTGCACACGGTCAGTTTTCTTCTTGGGCAGAGGAGGAAAACAAGAATCAAACAAATGTTTGTAAAAGAAAAGGGATCCTCGGTCAATCTGATTAACCATCTGCAGGGGTTGCAGCACCACTTGCCCAGGGTGGGAATGTAGGAGACTCTTGGGGCATCTTCTGTGCTCCTGTGATAGAGTGTGAAGCCCAGACCTGGTCATTTTAGGCAACTGTAGCTACTTCTCTGTAACCATCAGAGAAATTAATGCCAGGGGTCTAATGAACTGTCAGGTGATGTTCTTCGTCCAAGTGAAATTCCTGCCATAGTTTTGGGGATATCTGGAGTGTCACACCTGCTGCCACCCCTAGGGAGCATGGAACAAGAGAAACTCATGGAGAGGGTTGGTCCAGCATTTTGAGCAGCCCGTAGGGACCGCTGCTCCTGAGCGGGCCAGGATATGGCACTACTGTAGGTAGTCTGGTAAGAGCTGTTAATATAGAGCAGGAGAAAGTAAGGAAGGAATTTAAAAGTACAACTTAAGTGCAATATGGCCAAGGAAAAACAAGAATTACGATGACAAATTATTAAAGCATGGATCCACTAAGCAGGGAGAGAAAACTAAGAGTGGTGTATGCCAGGGAGAGGGGTACCATCTTAGATCCAAGCCTGTGTTTCCTGGAAGGAACTTCATTGCTTTAATACTAAAATGAGCAGGGAGAAGAAATAATAATTATTAGAAAGTATATGGTAGGGGTGGTACTTGTATTGTTTAGGCTGACTAGTCAAATGGAGCAAAAATGGCTGCTTTTTCTATGGTACCAATGGCATGTTGGGCAGAACAACACCCGATCAAATCCACGGGAGTGTGTGGCGCTGGGTGGGAGAGCAGCACCACTAGCATGCAGCAGGAGAGGGACACCACCTTGCTTACAGGTGTCACATATAGCTGTGACACTTTGAGCTCAGGGCAGAAATTTAGATGAGCGAGAGGCAGAAATTTGTCCTCCCTGCTCAGCTGGGAGATGGCTACTCCCTGAGATGGCAAAGCCAAGGATCACCCCTCCTGGTGATGAGCCCCTGTGCAACTGACAGTATGGTGCAGGGGCCTGATGGGGTGGTACAGCGCATGGAGACGCAACATGGCACACCGTGGCACCCCACGCGCAGCCCGGCAGGCGGGCACTAACTGTGCTCTGCTGTTTTCGCCCAGAGCAGGGACAAGCTGCCCTTCTGGGAGAATGGGACGGGGAGGAAGGAGGCCTGGCAGAACGGCTGGCACGGCTATGACAACGAGCTCATGGACATGAGAGCCTTCTTCATTGCATATGGGCCAGGTACAATGCCGCCGTCCTTGGTGTCCCGCTTACCTACAGCCCCATAGCCCCTGCTCCAGCATCCCTGCAGCCCCTGGCACGTCAGGACCCTGATGTGACACTCTGTGACACCCCAAAATTACAAAGAGATGACAGGATTTCCTCACTACGGCTGGATGCCAGGAAGGTTTCTAGCTCTGTATCTGTTTTGTAGCTGGAGAAACAGGACAGAGAGATGTGAAGGGATTTGGTCAGCCTCTCTCCGACATCTCAGTGCAGTAACTCTATACCTTTGCCCTATTTTCCTAAATTTTGGCCTAAATTTTTAATTCTCTTTGAAACACATGAATTCTCTTTTTGTTGGTGGACTCGGACTCACTAACACAGAGCACTTTCTTTGGGAAGGTTGCAGCACACCTCAGCCACCTGTCCGACGGACAGACACAAAACCCCTGGTTTCCACTTCATCAGGCCCTTTAAACACTGCTGAGCACCAGGCTGCAACTGCAGACAGGAGCAAAAGGAAAGCAGAATGTGCAATACAATTAATCTGAGGCTATCAAATCTTCTACCAAGCACACACAGTAAAGTAGCTCCCATACTTAATTTTTTATTTTTTTTGTTTTCAGAATAAAATTGGACTAGAAGTAAAAATAATGAATAAAAACATTTAAAATGTTTTTGCTGAGCTATATTGTAAATTGTACAGTGTGCCACATCCCAGCCTGCTGGGTAAGTCTGAGGGAAGGCAGAGGAGCCCTTGCCCCGCAGCGGCCCGCATTTCAGGAGCTAACCCCAAACCATACAACGCCAACTCCTCTCTTTGCCTGTTTTCCCTACAGATTTCCGATCCAACTTCCGAGCGCCTCCCATCAGATCCGTGGATATTTACAACATCATGTGCAGCCTGGCAGGAATACAGCCGCTGCCCAACAATGGCTCCTGGTCCAGGGTGGAGTGCATGCTCCGAAACACGGCCCCCTTGGCACCGCTCCCCCCGGGCGGCAGCTGCGCCCTGGCGCTAGCTCTGCTCTCCCTGTTCGCCCGGCAGATCTCCTTACTGTGATCCCCGAACAATGTTGGTCAGTGTCACCAGCAACTCCATCCTTCTCTTTTTTTTTTTTTAAAGTTCTTCGTTTGAATAATAGCTTCATTAATAGAGTGCTGTCCCCCACTCCTCCGTCGTGCTCCACCAGGTGTGAATTTGACCCATCCTGCATTTACAGTGGTTACAATGTAAAGCTGGGTTTTGTGCTGCTCCAAATACAGCCAGAAAAGTCGGTGTCGCTACTCTAGATTTATAGCGCTGGCAATGAGAGCAGAATCCCGGCTGGCTATCCGCAAAATTTTCTGGTGTGTGCACGTGGACATCTCTGAGCATCGAACACATCTTGCCCCAGCATCTTTAACTGAGAGGCTCACCCTGGCTCCCAGTACTGAGATGCTCAGGCATGGAGATAAACCTCTGTGCATTTAACTGGGTTCTTTCTGATTCACTCCTTCAGCTCCAGCTCCACCACCAGCAGAGCCCCACCTTCTCCTTACAGTGCCAGCCAAGCCCCGTCTATACCAACCCGTTCGTCAAAGACCCAAGTGCTTTGCTGAGCGATCATAATGCTGAGAGAGGTGGATCGGCGGGATTGCAGTGAGAGCATCCTACTTCTCCCAGCCTTCCCTTCTTCATTTTCCCCAAAGTGAGACCTGGCCCTGCACAACTCCAGGGCCCGGCTTTCCTCACGGACCACGGCGGGGCGGGGGGGGGGAGGGTGGTGCTGGGAAAGGGGAGAACGATAGAATTCCTCCACTTCAAAAACAGGAGGAAAGTGAAGAGGCATCTGGACACACAGGGGTCAGGAGAAAGTAGGATAAGGAAGCCTGGCATTTAACAGCCTCTCTGCTTTTTCTGGTGAAGAGAATATAATCTGCTCAGATTTTAGGGTTTTGTACCCAATTGTGTTCCTGAAGGTTTTTCAACACTTACTGCTTTTCTACCAGCTCTTGCTTTCTACACATCTGCCCGGTGAGCAGCACATTCCCCTTTATTCTGCAGCAGGGAGAGAGGTCTACACTGATGGATCTCCCACCCTCTCAGTTAATCCTAGCTAATATTTCCATCACAGCCTATCAAGCCCAAACAAAGTTGTAACGGTAAAGTTAAATAGCAGCAGAGGATAGAGCTGTTGTCAGAGGTGCCTTTGGGAGTGCTTGGCGCTTTTTCTGATATACCTCTGAACCAAGAGCTTTCAGTGACAAACTGCCTTTGGAAGGATATAGGTCCCTCCCCATGCAAAATAAACCTTTAGGACTTACTATTCTTATGGATCCAGAGTCAAGCACGATCTGGGTATGTGTGGTACCGTGAGTTTAAGGGTGAATGATTACACCGTGGAAAAAAAACCAAACACCAAATTAAACTTGACAAAAGACTTCTGTAATAACCATAAAGATTTATGTAATGTGTTTTTAAAGCTCAAGTGAACCATCAAATCAATTGGGGAAAAAAAGGGAGAAAATCAGTCTTTGTTATTAGACTGTTGAGTATAAAAGGCAATTTAGTGCTTTCGAAGCATTTGCAGTAGCTGTAAAACAAGCACCTATTGTTCAGAGTTCCCTGTTGCTCTTTAATGGACCAGGCTCGATGAATTCACTGGAGCACATTTTTAAAGCAAAAAAATTATCAGTATACAAGACAACCAAATGACTAAATTACCAAGTTTTGTTTGAAAGTCAACAGGATAGATAGATACAGTCAGTGCCTGTTAATCTCTCCACAGCCTTCCCTTTTAACTCTTACAGTGAACAGAACCCAAGGTCCTCTTACAGAAGAAAAGATCCTCAAAGTATAAGGGTATATTCAGACTCCCAATTATACAAACAGAAGTTGGAAATAACAAATCAGGTCCACTGAGTTGTTCCAGGGATGAGCCATGACACATGAAACCAACATTGATCCTTGTGAGTACTTTGTGTAACTCACAGTACTCAGTGTCCAGATGCAAATACTGCAGAGTAAATCTAATTGCAATATGATTTGTTTGACCTTAATGCAAGCATTGTGTGTATGGCAACACACCTCAAAAGATACTTGATCTGTAAAAGGGAAATTTGATAGTAGACCTGCAAGAAGCTCATTAGCATCAGGAGAACTACAGCTGATCATTTTTTGAGAAGTGCATCTTTCTTCCTCAGAAATGTTGTACCTCTGAATCAGTTCACATTCTCATTCAAAAATCAAGTGTCTTGACTCTCGCCTATTTTTCTGTATACTATGCAACAGGGGTGGGTGTATTTTAAAACCTATTTCTGAATGATGTTTTTATACAATGACTGATTGTGAATGAGTGAATAATTCTAAGAATGGTGTTAGAAAAAATAAAGCATCTTTTTGTAAAAACTTTAAGATTTTTGAAAAAAAAAAACCCAAACAAAAAACACCCCTGTAACACCTTGCCTTTCTTGTTTGATTGCTGCATCGAAGTGTGATAAACAGTGTTTGAAGCTTGTGCTGATTAATCATCAGAAAGATGAATGATAACATTGTTTAGAAATGGCAAAGTTGTCAGCATGTAAATTAGGGATATTAAATGCATCACACAAGATACTGTAGCTTGTATATGCAGTCATTTTTTCCAGATACATTTCAATATTTAACCTTTTGAACATCCATCCAGGGACATGTAATTCACACTAGCAAATGGACATGACAAACTATTTTGCTTTCCTAAGTAAAGAGGTGAGCCCTGGATGCTCTCTCCAGACCCACTTCTCCAAGCCCACCGTGCTACCATCACATCAGTTGCTTGTGCAGAAGTCAGGTGCACTGTCACTGGTACCAGGGTTCAGTTGGTTTGGGCTTTCTGAAGCCCTCACGGTACACCCCACATCCCAGCATGGGGTGGTGCAAATGGCAACGAGACCTCAAAAACCAACACGAAGGGCCTCAAGGACAAGGAGTCCTACTCCTGCTTTAAGCTCCAGAAACCAGCAACTATGTTTGAGGAAGAAACTGATTTAACAGAAATAAGTCTCCAAACCTGCTCCGTGGAATTTACCTTGTTTTCCTTACATTAACTGACCACAGGGGCAGGGAGGGGATGATGGAGGAGAAGCAGTGCAGGTACGCCAACAAGTCCTTTAATTCACAGCAGGACTCCCTTTGAACTGGCAGCACCGCCAAGGTCTGCCCAGAGGTGCTCCCCTTGTGTCCCATGAACACAGGTCTCGTGAACAGGAGGGTGCTGAGGGACTGCCTGCATGGGGACAGCACGGAATCAGTCTCAGTCAGCTCCCCATAGCAGTGCCAAAAAATGGCAATTTCCCACCTAATAAGCCGAGCCTTTTTTTATCAATGAGCTTGGCAGCCATGTAAATAGCACGGCTGGCCAGGGCTCGGCAGATTAAGCCCCCCAGCATCTCTCGGGATGCAGCCCGCATTGCCCACACAGACTACAGCCTCATGGAGACACTTTCCCATCGGCCTGGATGCTGGCCAGAGCCCGCCACAAGTATGGGGACTTCACAGCTAAGGGATTAATTAAAAGATTTTGTGGAGCTGGCCACCTTCCTCATCTCCTAACTGCTCAGTAGAAGTCAAAACTCTGTCAATCACAAACCTGCAACAGCATGGCTTGAAGGGGAGTGCTGACAGGAGCGCCTATCCTGAAGCAGCTGACCACCTTTTCTTCTCCAAGGTCTTTCTGATGAGCAGGGAGAGCGAAAAAGAGAAAGTAATGGAAAAGTGGGGAAAAGACACCATAGGATTAGGATGACATCTCGAGGGGGAAGGGTGAGAAAAGGGCCAGAGGACATCTCATGTCAAGTACTGTGTGGAAAAACCCCCAACCCGAAGTGAAACATCTGTCAGAGGTTAAACCCCACACCTCAGGGGGAGATGCAGACCGAAGGAGCTCTGGGCACTGGGAAGTGAAAGGCATTGGAAAAGCTCCAGGTAACATTTCCCCCTCCTCCTTTTCCCTGTAAGGATGCGGCAGAGAGGGCAGGCAGCTGCAAATCCAATGGGAATTTTTTAAGAAAACACAGCCTAATGAAGGGAGAAGTTTGAAACCCTCCATTTTAGCATAATGAGTCTCTAACAGCTGTTTTGAGAGGCAACTTTCACCGACATGGAATAACGTTTTTTGTGTAGGTACTGAAATACATTCACGTTAAGGGAAGGTTATTGCGGAGTGCTCAAAACCATCGGCATTTCAGTTCTGTTCTTCAGGGCACTGTAATTCTCAAGCTTCGTCCAGATGTTTATAGCTGTATAGATTATTCTGATGAAATCTGAATTACACGCAAGTCGCCATGGACTCGCAAACTGGTGTAAACGCTACCCCAGATCTGGCGGGTCCGTGTCAGTGACACCGTTTCCGCTCTACCAGCCCAATTTCATCAGAAAAATCACCGCGAGCTGCCAGCAGACCTGCCCTGGTCTCTCCCTCGCCCTGCCCGGCATCTGTGGGATGGCTGCCCCGGCCGGTGCGGGGCGGCCGCCTGGAAGCCACACCACCACACCGGCGGCAAGGCCGCCCCTTCCCGCCGCTCCTACCGGTTTCCTGGCTGGCTGGGGGGGGCCTCACCGGTGCACTGGGCCTGCAGATAAGCTCCCGCGGCGGGCGGGGTGGAAGGCGTCGACCAGCAGCAGCACTGAGATAACAGTATTTTCTCTGCGGGCGGGCGTCGGGAGGGCGCTGAGGAGAGGGGGAAGGCCGCCCGGCCCCCCTGAGGGAAAAGGCGCTACGGGACCTGGAAGTGGCTTTTGTGGCCGCCTTTGCCCCTTTTTTTCGTGTCGACAGCCAGCAAGGCGGCGGCGGCGGCAGCAGCAGCAGCAAAGGGTGCAGCTTCCTAAATGGCGGCTGGCGTGCCGGGGCAGGAGTGGAGCGAGGAGCCCCCGTTTACGGGGGGGTGGTGGTAGTGGTGGTGGTGGTGGTGTCGGCGGGGACCCCCGGGCCGCCCCGGCCCCGGCGTGCCCGGCCCGGCAGCGCCCCCTGCCGGCCGCCCTGCGCGGCACAGGCTCCGGGGACGGCAGGGCCCGGGGGAGCCGCGCGACCACCCTCCCCCTTGGAGGAGAGACAGGGAGGAAAACGCAGCCCTCCTGGAAAAAAAAAAAAATTAAAAAAAAAAATTAAAAAATGGGGTGATTTAAGTAGGCAGGGCTGGGGTGGGGCGGGAGAAAGCGGTACCTTTTAGGCAGGAGGGTTGTAGCGAGCAAGGTAAGAACTGGGACTTTCCTTTCATCCTGTGTTTCTCATCGCAGCTTTTTTCTCTTTCTCCCCTCTAATTCTCTTTCCATTACCCTTCCCTCTATGGCTGATTCCTCCTCCCGCAGCACTGGGCCGGCCCCCCCCCCAAAAAAAACCTGCTGCCTCTGCGTAGTTTCCTGAGCGAGCCTCCTGCCTGCTTCTGCCCTAATTTCGGCAGGAGGATGGAGGGTGGCCTGAGAGAGAGCTGGGTCTTTACATGGCCCTTAATGATGCTTGACAGGAATCAGCTGGATACACTTCCAAATACAGAGGACTTGGGCTGCCTCTGGAGCTGCTTTGGTTGTTATCAAAGCCTGATCCCGCTAGCGGGAAACAAAATAGCTGTGCAAAAGAGGGCGGCAGGGATGAGCGACGCAGCTCCTTGCTCCATTGCTCGTTCTCACTCACAGCTTCACTCGAGGTTACACGTGGCACCCTCCGGTCAGGCAGTCCCAGCAGTGCTGTTCAGGAGGACTCTGATTAAAGCAATAAAAGACAGCAAGAAAACAGCAAGGAGGGCTGAGGAGAGTGGGCTGAGGCAGGGGAGACGTAGTGCCCAGCTCCCACGCCAGCACGGATCAGGGCTTAGCTGAGCTCCGGGGAGCTCGTTTCGTTCCTCCCTCAGCAGCGGCGAACGAGGCCTTTTAATATCAGGCTTGTAGCAGCCTTGCAGAGCAAGGGGCACCGGCGTGTGCACAGGAGCTGCCCCTGTGTCCTGCGCCAAGGGGTCGTGGGCAGCCAGCCCCCCAAACGTCAGCATCCTCTGCCGGCACCGCGTGGGCATCTCCTGCATGACCAATTTTCTGTGACTGCGGGAGTGGGCACTGACAGCTCTCTAGCAGCCTTCTGTTGTTCTCGAGAAATTAATAATACGTTAAAACATTACTCAGCACTTAGATATATCGCATGGTGAATATTAAGTAACCCTCAAAATTGGCTGGAGACACCAGCGTTGCTTCCCTGCCGGGTAGAAAAAGGGAGGCCTAGGTGGCACCGGCTTTTGCGAAGGCTGTGGAGCACAGGGAGAGCTTGCAGGGGATCAGCCACAATCCCCACTGAACACCCGGCCAACCTGCCGCTCGCACTGGGCTGCCTCCATGCCATGTAAATGTATATAACTGAGCCACCTGTCCATAACAGGGAGTTTTAGCATTTCTTCAGTGGTCAAATGTGCTGCTTATCGTACGGTACTAAAACAACCAGTGCATTGGCAATCACTCTTTTGTGCTCCCCTATTCAGGTTAGTTTTGCCCCTGCAGGCCATGGCCATACAAAGTGACTCAGGAGGGGCCTGCTTCCGGTTTCTGAAGAGCCTCCCACCCTCTACATGATCCCTGGGCAGAAGGGGGCTCTGGCAAATTCAAAACTAATTTTTCAAAGGTGCATATTTGCCTGCCCATGTATCCATCCATTCATCCATCTACCTGTAAATCTCTCTATGCCTTGCTGTTCCTTCCGTATCTTCCCCATATTGGTGGGGCTTCTGGGGGCAAGACTTTGTTTCTGTGTTTGCCAGAGTAGATAGCACCATGGTTTTCAGATCGCAGCTCACTGATTGTGCCCGAGGATCCGAGGGGTGGGAGATGGGTAACCCATGTGGGGTGGGACAGGGGTAACCCCAGCTGGCCACATCCCACACCTTGCACACATCTCGGCTGAGAAGATGCTGTAAGAGAGAGGGAAAGCACCCTTGTCCAGCCATGGAGGGCTTTTCCGAGCATGGACATGATAAGGAAATCACTTTGGGCTTAAAAATAAGGTTTTAAAGCAGCCTTCCCATAGCAGCTGTGAAGGAGGACCCAAAAAAAAGCTGAATATTTTTTAAGGTGGAGTTCAAGCAATTTACGAGCTGGATTATACAACCTGCTTGCTTCCAATGCTGCAGGGGCTGGATGGCATGACCTGGAACATCCCCTCCTGCCCTAATCTCACATGCTTCCTTATAAGAATAGTTCTGACAAAGGAAAATAACTGGGGTTTTTTTCCCTCTAAACAGAATAAACTTGAGAGAGCCCCAAGCTTTCTTTGCATTTCATACAACCTCCTTCTGCAAGAACAAATGGGATGAACAGACACAAGTCCCACTGACAAGAAGATATTTAATATCCATGATGTGGTGAGCTTTCCAGCAAAAGACAGACTCTGTTTTATGCAGAAATAGCTGAATGCAGCCTGTAAAGGCTCAGCAATTAATCACACATTTGAAGAAATACAACACGGTCATAGAGGCCGAATTTTAAATGCTTGCTGCTCCAGTTTGGACAGTGACAAATTAAGGCCCATACAAAAGCAGGTGTGGCTCTTGAAGAAGCCCTCTGAGGGCAATTAAAAATGGGAAACCAGCTGGTACGTGTGCAGATGTGACAGCTGGAGCAGCTTAAGAAATGAATACAAAGGAGGAGGATGGAGGAATTAATGGTGTAGGAGCTGAGGTGAATGAAACAGGCCTTGCTCTCCAAAAGGGGTTGCTCCGTGGCGGGTGAAGCATCTCGTCGTGTGGGATAGGCAAAGCTGTGACAACCACGTGTCCCCGCTGCCCTGGAGAGCTGCCCTGTGCCTGCCACTGACAGGGTCCAAACAAAGCCCCCACCAAAGGACCCCACAAACTGCAGAAGCTGCTGCCCCACGCATCCCACAGCTTCCCCTGGTGCCTGGGGGAGAGCTGCATTTGGAGACGTCTGAAGCTGGTGGCCTGGGCACCTCTGAAAATGCCTGCGGTACCTCGTGATGGAAAAGGCAAGGGGGCTGAGGTCGAGGGTGGATTTTCCCAAATCAGCTCCAATGAGAGCCACGTCTGCTCTGATCCAATAGGCAATATCCAGCCAGGTTTGGCATACGGTGCTTCATCATTCACAATCAGTTCACCGTCTCCAGTGTTTGCTGTTCTGAATCAGCCAAGGAAATGGTTATTTTTCCCATTAAAACCACATAGAATAATTCAGATACATGTCAAATTATGAAGGATTTGTAATTTGCCATTAGGGTTACCATTTAGGAAGTGTTAGCAGATTTATAAATAGTGCCATGAAAACAAACTATGAATCAGTACAAGCCAGAGCTCCCCATCCAGTTTGGAAAAAGGATGCCGCCATGATTGTCATCACAATTTCGCCATGCTGTTCCTCCCACATTTACTCCTACCCTGCCCCTCTCCACACATCCAGCCGGTGTGAGGTATCACTGGGACAGCATTTTGTAGAAATTAGTTTCTACTGAAGTGCAGGCTGGGGGACTGGTCCCATTTGCCTCATCAAAGTCTGTTCTTCTGAAGCAATTTGTTGATACAATTCTCTTTCCCGCTCTGAATTATATGGACTATTTCTCTGAAAAAGCTGTCGATACAGATTGCTAGAAATGACTTGTTTGGTTTTTTCTCTCCCCTTGTCCCTAGTAAAGGATTGCTTCTGCTAACATTAAGCTTTGGCATACAGTAATCCTTCTGGGAAGCTGAGCACAACAGCGTTTCATTTGAGGCTGCTGATAGCATGGTAGAGTGGGCAAGGTCTTTACCCATTTCAACCTCTAAATAAAAAGAAAAAAATCTCTAGTGAAGAGCCGCTCAGCCCCTTGCCTGCCTCTGTGAAGCTGAGTATTTAAGCCACTTCTTTCCTGAAAAAAAATAATCTTATTTTTGATGGGCCTATTTCCAGCATGGTGTTCATGAAGCATGGGATATTTTCTATGTAAAAGGAGTTCTCTTTCTGTGTTCACCCCCCCACTAGCCTTGCTGTTTGTCACCAGCGTGGGTAGTGACAGCCCTAACAGTGCCATCCTAGCCAGCATGCCAAATAATAAAGCGGGTGGGCAGCTTCACTGTGGGAAATAGCCATTCACAGTGCCTCTACACTTGGGCATAGGTAATCTTTGCAGCACGGAGACTCTGTTTGGCTGAACAGCTTTCGTATAAAAAAATGCATCCTAAGACTGAATAATTTCTCTTATAATAAGCTCGGCATCCAGGGCCTCGGCCAGGGAAGAGGGCCCCAGCTGGCCGGTAACAAACCCAGCCCCAAAAAGCAGTCCTTGCCAAAAATCCTGCAAGGGTGGGAAAAAGGAGGCAACCAGAGAGAGCTCTGAATGCAGCCCGAGGCCATACTGAGCACATGAACAGCAGCTGCAGGGCAGAGACGGTTTTAGCCAGCACTTTTCTTCTGTTTGAAGGGACAGGAATGGGCTAATTTGGAGCTGGCAGTAGGTAACCACAGAGAGGATATAAGATGAATCTTATATAATGATCTGAAACTGTTCTGCATCCCCCTTCCAGTTCCCCATGACAACCACAGCTAGCAACAGAGACACCTCTGAGTGACGTTCAAAAGGTTTCATAGACCAGCATGGTAAATAGAGTCAGTGCCAAAACTTCCCTGCCTCTGAGAAGGGGCACAAGGAGAAGCAATTGCTTGTTGCTTATCCATCTCCCTACCATCATCTGTTGTGTCTGGAGGCTGCTGCCACGTGCAAACATCTGGGATGCATCACGGACCTTCTCCTGCTGAATTGAGGAGATGGTTTTTTGGACGCAAACTAAGCTTGGAGGCACTCCGCAGCCTTTGCAAGGGAACGAACAGCAAGTTACTGCACGTACGATAGGAATGGAGGGAAAGAAGGGAGAAGGTTTGATTCCAAGACGAATGTGGGAGCCTTGAGGATGAGCAAAACCTTCACGAGCAGAAACATCCTGTGCACACAGGGAGGGGGAAGGCTGATGGCTTGAGACAAGCAATTACGATTTGTGTTTTAGAAGGCTGTCTGAACAGAGGGGAATACCACCAAGAGCACCAAGTACCTTGCTGGTTTTGCAAGCTATGCCTAGTTCCCACCTAAAGGTTGAAGGACAGCAAGTTGTTCTTCAGGTCAGGAGTTAACCAGGAATAAGGAGGGCCGTTGCGCTTGGGCAGCAGACAAGAGGAGCACCCATGGTAGCGCTGCCAGGCAGGTGCTGCCAGAATCCCTCTCCATCCTTTCCCACAGGGCTTCTTCCAGGATCCCACTCCGCCTGTGAAGGGTGCACCTCCGGGGGAGCCAGCCCCGGCTGCTCTCAGCGGCTGCGCTGCATCCCAGCTCCCAGCTGGGCATCGCCCAGGGACACCCCATCCTTACAGCACAACCATGGACATGTTCTCAAACAGCTGGTCCCAACAGCGACTGCCCTGCTACTGAAGTACACTCTCATGTTCCTCTGCCCTCTTTTCAAGTTTTCCTCTTTGTTTTAGTAAAATCTCTCAAGTTTTTAAGACGTGATACTCCAATTCTCTCATTCTCCTTCTGGGGAAAAGCATCCACCCTCCTTCTCTTCCCCTCAAATTGCAGAGACCCCAGTCTGGAAGAAATCTGGGCAGAAGCTGGTCACCTGCTGACCCGTCTGTTCATGGAGACCAACACCAGGGTTGCACCACTGTCTGCATTATCCATGGCACAAGGCAGCAGTCATGAGACACAAAATTCACACACTGCATGTCAGTATAGTCCAGCGATTATTTTCTTCTTTTTTCACAAAAAAAGCTAATGCCAACAGTCTTCCTTTTTAGCCTGACATGGGGGACTAGCTCAGTCTTCTCTGTCTTGAGAGTGAAGCTGGTGGTCTTGACTGGCTGGACCTGATGATTAGTTAGCCCTGCTACTAATCTGGTGTCAAAAATGCAGCTCCCTCTTCAGCAACATCCCAAGCAGCTCATTTTTAGAAAGACAAACAGTTCTGAAATCTGCAATGGTCTAAATATTTAAAGGCAATAGTCTTTTATTAGTTTCTGGTTCAAGGAAAGTCCACTCGTCTCTAGGCGAACGTTTTAAATGCAGCGAAAGAGCTTTTCAAAACTGTTTGTCATTCTGTAAGGCTTTAGTTTTTTCTGGGATTTTTTTGTTTGTTTGTTTTACTTCTGTCTTCAAAAATAAGTGGGTTACTCATTTTGGGTTTTTTCTGTACAAACTGTGATTTAGTGAAACTGTTATCTGCTGTCTAACAGCAAAGCATGAGAAATACCATCTCTCCATACTGGGTTATAGGTAATAATAAAACCGTAACAGGCGAAGGGTCTACCTTTAAGGAGGAACAATAAATATATTGGCTGCCTTAGGCCTGAGGACTCTTGAGTTTCTTCGTTGTGAATGAATAATAAATCTCCAGGGTCCACTGGAGACTACTTACAAATAAAACACTATGGTTGGAAGATAAAATTACGTTCTTCAGAAGTAAGTGGGGAGGAGAAGATGGGACGCTAGTACTGCCTGTGCTGCTGGGGAGGGCTCCCAGGGGGCTGCCAGCCTGCCAGGTGCAGGAGCCAAGGGACGGCAGAGCAACAACAGACCTGGGGAGCTTTTTGGGTTTCCTCTCCTACTGTGTGGGCTGGCCAAGTCCCTCCCCTTTGTGGGACGAGGCAGGTGGCCTGGGCTCTGACTGGGGTCCCTCTGTGGGCTCTGTTCCTCAGGCTGGGCACCGGGGTGGCCTCGTGCACTTGCACCGTGATGGACAAATCGGCCCCTGCCCCTCTCCTCCTCGGGTGCCTCCCCTGACTGATGCTTCCGCTGCAGACTTAGGCTGACGGTGAGACCTCTGCCTCAACCCAAAGTTTCCTGGGAAGTTTCAGGGAAGGTGACTCAGCACTCCTTTAGAAGAAAAGAAAAAAAAATATACTGCATTGTCTAGGTTTAAAAAAAAGGAGAAAAAAAAAAAAAAGTGGTTACCATTTTACCGAGAAGCTCTGCCAGGGCCATCCCTGAGATGAGGGTTACAGCTGGCCTGGTTACAAGCGTCTGAAAATCATCACCAGCTTGTGTCCAGCAGAAGCATGTTAAACTGCGGCAGCTGGATGCTAAACAGGACTTCTCTGGCAGGTTCACTTGGGGCCTGAGCCAGAGGCAAGCACTAAACTGGACAGAGAAGAGCCTCTCTCCCCATGGCCTCCCCGTGCTGGGGGCAACCGGCAGCAAGGGCCTGGGAGGGAGCCGAGGCTGGGGTTTTGGTTCAAGGCAGCTGGGGTGGGCTGGACAACGGGCCGCAAGAAGCAGCAGTGCAGAGGGAGGAGGGGGCCTCGCCACGGAGGCAGTGGCAGCATTCATCTGCCATAGCCAGAAAGACAAATGCCCCTCTCTGCTGTCCCTGTCCTGGTCACTGGCCACAATCCCAAGGCACACCCAGCTCCGGGGTTTGCGCTTCTGCGGCCTCAAGCTTGCAACCGTGATGGCTGCTCCTGGAAATGGTACATGAGTAGTGGTGTGCACGTGGTGGAGACCACAGCTACGTAGCGATGGCCGGCTCCAGGTACGTGGGACGTGGTTTGCATTCAAATCCCTTCAGCACACAAGCAGCCCTGCAAAATTAATTGTCTAGGGCCTTATTTTCAACAAACCCAGCCAATAGGACCCAAAAGAGCTGCAGTGCTGTGGCTGTGCTCCTGATGCGCATCCTCTGATGCAGAAGTTTCATCACCAAGCGGTGCAGCCCTCCTGCACCGAGACCGCTCTGCAACAGGAGCTGCAGCACGGTGAGCGTGGGCAACCAGGAGAGCCCTTGCTGGAGCACAGTCAGAGCTGAAGCGCCAGTGCTGGTGTACCCTTTGTCTTCTGCACAAGGAAAGCTGACACACATGGGAGAGGCCGCTGGCTCCTGCTTGTTTTCCCACTACGGGTGCAAAGTCTGAATGCATTGGAAGCTGCTACTTTTGCAGCTTCCTGCCAGACTGACCCTCTTTAGCACTTACTAGACAACCAGTCCAATTTTACCAGTGACAAGCAGAGGGACAAGAGAAGAGAGAAAGAACTCAAACCAAAACTCTCCAGGTTTCCCTAAAAAAGCAAGCAAGCAAATAGGGTACATAACTATTTTAGTGTATGCGCAGACATGCTGGTAGATTTATTTACTGTGTTTGCTTATTTTCAAATAGCTGGCAGCATAGGGTTAGGTTTTCTGTGCTTATTAGGATGAGAGATAAAAGATGTAAAAAAAAATAGTACATGGGATTTCCCATTCCCAGTCCCCATTCATCACTTCTGTGACAGTTGGGCTAAAAATACTTTGTTAACCTTGAGGACCTACAGGCATAGAAGGAACTTGCTTACAAATGCAAGCTCAGCCATCTCAACACAAAACCACTGGTGGCTATCACAGTCCCAGCATCTTTGACTGCTACAAAACCCTTCTCCTTTCACATACCAGCTGCAGTGAATGGGTGCTGGACCAGTGGGCTCCCTCCGTGCAGTTTAGGAAAGTCTAGCAAGATGAGGCCATTCCCCTAGTAGCTGTTCTGAGAAACACAGCTGGATATCTTTAGAATTGCTTTTCTAAGCACTTACCTGGGGCCTTGCTTGGTGCCCTGAGGAAGACAAACGTGCCTTGTTGTTCTAGTGCTATTCAGGGTTTGGGGTCTCCTCTTTGAGCCCTCAAAGCACAGAGATGCTGGGCAGAAAAGCACATAGTCAACAGAAGGAGCAGCAATCAAAAGGAGGAAGAGAACAGAAGGGACTAAAAGCAGGGGCATATTTACACTCCTAACTTTTTTAAAATCACAAACCTGCAACAACATGGCTTGAAGGGAAGTGCTGACAGGAGTGCCTATCCTGAAGCAGCTGACCACCTTTTCTTCTCCAAGGTCTTTCTGATGAGCAGGGAGAGTGAAAAAGTAATGGAAAAGTGAGGAAAAGACACTATAGGATTACGATGATATTTTGAGAGGGGAGGGTGAGAAAGGGAGCAGAGGACATCTCATGTCAAGTAATGTGTGGAAAAAAACCCCAACCTGAAGGAGAGTAAATGTCAAAATGGAGCAGAAGAGGAGGGGATTCTGAGACATGGAAAAAAAAAGTTAAAATTGAAGAAGGACATTATAAGTTGGGAGGCAAAAACCATACTCTATAAAGAAACAGCTGAGAGGCTGATGGAGGGAAAGTCTGGAGGAAGGAGAACTTTCAAAAATGTTATCTTATCAATGTAAGGTATCTGTAGATACAGAGACACAGAAATCTGCTGTTTTGACTCAGTGCTCTCAGCAGAAAGGCACGATCCAACAGCAAGAGAATAGTTCTTCAGCCAAGCAGTGGCCCTAAACGTTTTAAGTATGTTATACACCACATTTCATCAAGACGTCACTTCCTTAAGATCTTCAGTTTACCTGTCAGCAGAATAAGTATAAAGAAAATTCAAGCCATGTTTCTACGCAAGTTTTAAAGTGCAAGGTGTGATGCATTTGGACAACAGTAGTTTCTTTCTAGATAATGATCAGCCTAAAATCTATCACCTAAAATATGAGCCCACCAAGAGGACAGAAACAGAAACAAAGCTTTCTGTGAGGGGGAAACAGTGCTTGCAAATTTCTCCAGCAATACTGAAAAGGCCTTGAAAGTCTGATTCTGACCACCA
This sequence comes from Astur gentilis, assembly GCF_929443795.1. Taxonomy (NCBI): domain Eukaryota; kingdom Metazoa; phylum Chordata; class Aves; order Accipitriformes; family Accipitridae; genus Astur; species Astur gentilis. Next base: position 12,062,790 of record NC_064882.1, on the reverse strand, counting down.
CCCAAAATTAGCTTTGCCTGTGCAAGGCACTAGGTCAGTGCTGGCATAAAGCCCTAACCGAATGCTGCCTGGCTTTGGCTTTTTTCCCCGCCTATAATTCAAAATTCACAATTTCAAGGAGATGGATTACAAAGGGAGGAGATGGATGAAGGGGAACCAGCAAAGACTAGAAATAGCATGGTAGTAGCATGTGCCACTAGCAGGTGACAAGCCAAGGTGCTTATGACAGCACCTACTTCCAATAGATGCTGCTTTTTTATCTTGTAAATACTCATAAACAACCTTGGCAAACAGCAGTTCTCAAGGCAAAACTCTGGGAAAGCTCCTGAAGCCTAAACCTCCTCAAAACCTTCTTCCAGGTGGTGGTAGAGGGCAGGAAATGGCACCTGCATGTTACACTGTCCACTTGGGCCTTTCCAATCAGCTGCTGTCACAGTGTGGAACCCCCCCCCCTAGTAATTTTTTGAAGAATGTGACAAAAACTCCTTGCTAGAGCCCTTTCTCTTGGGTGTGTGCACCAGGTCTTCCTTTGGCTCGTGAGGATGGAGAGGAGAGGAAAACAGGGACCTGACACCTGTTGATCTTGGCATCAGGTTGCCCTAACGAACTTCTAATTTCCTGGAGCTCAGGTGCATCTCAGCTGGGCACTTACGCATTCAGTGGGAATCGCGCTTCCCCCTGCACCTGTCACCTTCATGTCCAGTCCAAACCAGGATGTTTCAAAATTGGTGAATTTTCTCCCTTGCGCTCTTACTAGAATGGCTCAGAGACTTTTTATGAAGCATACAGAAGCACAGCAAGTTGTTATGATCCTTGTTTTTCTGAGATTTCTGGTTTGTTATGCACTGATGGGTGCAAAGAATCCACTTAAAACATATAACCAAATGTTATTTAATATCTTAAAAAGTAACACAATCCAAAATGGATATTTCACACAACACTACATAAACAACATGAACACAATATTACCATATGGAGGGACTTTCAAATATAGACTTACAAAAATCCCTGTCCTTTTTTTTCCTTTAAATTATTATACTAAGCATGACAAGTAATCATCATTTACAATATGGTACACTGACACAATAAAAACCATGTTACAAATGTGCTGTTATAAATCAGTAACGTTAGGGAAGACATTTCATGAACTGCAATTATTTCATATGAAATACTATACAATATAAACAGAACATCCATCTTGGATGACCTTTACAGCAACCAGAGACCAAGTAATTTTTTAATTTTTTTTTCAGTGCAAACACATTTATACAAGGCAGTCTTGGCTGCAAAACTCCCTTCTAACATACAGTAAGTCCCACTTGCATTTATTAACTCATTTAAACCTAATGCAACAGCCACATTCAGTCACTCACAGAAAATTACCTGCAGAATTATGATCCCTTTAAACTTAAGTCTCCTCCACATATAAAAGTAACATCTGTGCCAATTACTCCAAGGGCCCTTTCATACTTCTGGGTGGGTATCCTTTGGGTGGCTCTAACCGCTATACAACACGAGGGCAGCCTACCGCACGGAAGACCGCCCTTCCGACGTGTGAAACGCGTGGTGGCTGTCGCAGCATCCTGGCTGGGCAGCTGTGCATTTCACCAGGGATTCAACCCAGGCTGCCCTTCCACAGCCAGGTGCGTGCGTGTGGCCTTCTGCTCCTTCTCTGCATTTAGTGTCTCGGGGCGGGGGGAGGAACACGGAAACCCTCAGCTCAGAACTGAGCTTCAATGGAGTTAACGACCCATTCCCATCTCCGTCAGATCCGCGGGAGATCAGGGGAGTCACACCAGATTTACACCCGCATAACTGAAACCAACATTTAGAGCGCCGCTATAAAAGAAACGTGATAGTCCCGTTTTCTTCTAGCACCAGCGTGGCTTTTGGTGGGTCCACTGCATGCTTCTCATGCAGTAATGATGCACTTTACTTATGATGGGGGGAACGGTTTAGATATATACCTTCTTTTTTTTTTTAAAGAATTTTGTAAAAAATAGAACTTTTCTCTCTAATACTGTACAGTTTTCTTCAGAAGAGCAAAGAGAATTGTAAACTGTGGGTGTGACACCAGATTAGGAGTGCTATTTGCCTTCTCAGCACAACAATTTGAACAATTGTGTTGGGAAAAGCTCTGCAAAATGTATTTGAAAAACAAATTTTTAATTAAAGTAACTGTTTCTAAAACCACGGCTGGCAGTACTCATATGACTGAAAACTTGGTTGGTTTTGGCACTGCTAATCCAAGAGCCTCTGCAGGACTGCAAATTAGTTTCTCTCTTGCTTAAACAAACTGAATGCATCAAAAGAGTAACTTCAGAGTACAAACATGAAACATTTGGGTTAACTATTAAACGTATTCCCGTAACTTCAAGAAAGCAACTAGTTAATAAATTACTCTGCAGACTCCTAGCCTTTGTTTTTTCCAATGTGCCTGGACATAAAGTAAGGTCAGTGAACTCTGCCTACCTCACAGGCTCACGAGGCTTAGCTGGTACCACGTTAAGTGCTTTGAGGCCCTCAGGCGAAAAGGCATGATTTAAGTGCAAAGTATTATCTGTGTTTATGATGGCCTCTGAATACTGGTTTGCTTGTTCTCTTTTCTAAAAACGACCACTGTTGGCAAGCACTTAGGCCATGGTTTTCATTAAAATATTTGTTTTCCAATACATTTTACTTTTTAAAGTTGAGTGAACATTGTTTTGCGTGCAACGGACATTTTACAGTGGTGCAAGAAGTCAAATGGCTAATGATTTCTTATAATTTTTAACTGAAATACTTAAAATGGCAAAATTAGCTCAACTGATGATTGTATTTTAATTTGCATCAGGATAACGGTACTAGGTTTGCTGAAAGAGGTGTTCATAAATCGGGATTTGTATATAAATGTGATCTGCTTAAGTTCAACTGTCACTTTCTTCCTTTGGTTTTTGGAAAAATCTTTCGTTCTTCCCTCTTGAAAGGTGGCTTGTTGCAGCTGGCTACTTTTCAAAAGCCAGCTTCATTTTTCTTGGAAACTCGCCCACGTTCTTTGAACAATAGGCACATACCTCAAGTAGGGAACCTAATACTGCTCCCAGCAAAGTCAATTAAAGGCTGTTGGTAATTTCTATAGGAGCAAGTGTTTCAGTCGCACACAATCTAGAGAACAGAGTGCTCATCATTAAAGGAAGAGCTGTTTTAACACCCTTGTGAGTTCAGAGAAGCCACGACCTGATATGTTGACAAAGATGGAGGCAGAATAGGGCCCAAAGTATTTGAAGGCTGCCAAGAAAATACCCAGAGTGTCTTCTTTTAAACCCCAAACTGTCAATCATATTTCACAGACTGTAGATGTTCCTAATTTGCTAAATTACAAATACATTTTCAAGTTCTACCAGGCAGAAATTTTAGCAGTAACTGGGGACAGGATGGAAGGTTTCAGCCTCCCTTTCACTTTTATCCCAATTATGCAGCCTCGTCAAACTCTAAGTGACTCATCTGAAAGCCAGATTTTTAATATTGTACAAGGAAATTGTGGCAATGGAAACATGATGATTTCGAACGCAAGCATTGACACACAAGAGAACGCCATGACCTAATGCTTCAAAGTTTTTAACCTTGCTTTGTACAATACACTTTTCATGTTGCTGCATTTCATCAAATTCATGGAGGTAGTTATATGTGTAAAAAAAATTACCATAAAAGTAACATGTTGTATTATAATAATACATATTAAGTGTGCAAAATGCCGACAGATTTGTGTTGACCCTTTACAGTTGAACACAACACAGATTCAACCTAATCTAACTCTGTAAACCTTTAAATTGATACATTAGAAGAAGAATGATAGATAAGCAACCATGTAATACAAGGCTATGATTTCATCAAAGGATCAGGGTGACATAAAGCACTCAAGCTCCACTCTTGCGGTTTTGTTACCAGAACCTCAAGATGGAATTTCCTTATATTCCATTGTTGATTTTAAAAGGAAAAAAAATAATAATTCAAGATTAGAACGTTTCTATTTGAAACTTCTGTTTACATTCCATATTCCAAGAGTCACATTAGTATTGGTACAATGCCATGTCAACATTAATATGACATTTAGGTTGTCTGCTGGTCTCTGGGAACTTTAGGAAATAACATACTATACAGTTTATAGGTATGTACTATCATGTTTTGTTGGAATTATGTCTTCAGTACAACCAGCTGCCTGCGTAAATTCTGATTAGTTTATGACAAATAAATATTTCCCCCAAAGGTGAAATTTGTTTTTGCTGTTCACATTTTAATACTGCCGTTAGTACTTCAGATCATCACTGTAAATTTTTTAATCGTTTCGACATTTTTATTTACTGAATTGATACATACTACTGATGTCAGAGCTCATCTCAGAAACAAAATCACAGTCAGCCACTGCATAGTATATGACAATTCCCCACAAAAACTCTGACTCTACAGTTCGCATGGAATAAGTACGGCTGGAGTTACATACTGAATAATAAGATGCGTCATGCAAAGCATTATATGGTAATTAGAGCACATCTTGGAAGGTATGATAAGGCAGAAGGCTAAAGGCCAAGTGACTTCAATAACCAACCAAAAGCACAATAATTTCCTTTATGTGCACTGAAAGGTCTTATTGCTCCTATGAAATGGAAATTATACACTGAAACCAAGGAAAACAGACCTGTGCATTGACTGGGTGTTCTTGACAGAACTTGAAACTTATTGTGTCCAGAGTTAGAAAGCCATTTTATAAGTAAATGAACTATATCCAACTACATAACATAAGGCTGAATCTTCAGTAAAGACTTCTGATGACAATAGAGAATATGAGTGAAGCTCAAATGACTTTGTGTACAGAGTAATACATGTCACCAGAACCTGATGAAAATACTGGTTTCTAATATGTACAGTTGGGTTTCATACCTGTGTACTACAAGAGCTAGACAATGTAAATGTCCCTTTTCTATGCAACAATTTGGGCTGTTGAACATTTTAGTGTCTTTGTTATTCTTCCACCAATTCATCTGTTCTGATAAAAAAAAAAAAAAAAAAAAAAAAAAAAAAAGAAGTTAAATTTGAAGTCAGTTTGTTGCACTACCAGGTTGCATGAGTAACAGAGCAGAATGTGACCCTATACCTAAAAATTACTCTTGGAGTTTAACTACCCTTAGAAGTTACTCTGCAGTAATCAGCATAGTACTAATTACTTTGGAGTAACAGTTTAGGGGAGAGCAATTAGGATATACCATACCTACAGAATTCAGATTTCTACTGTCAACCATGTGGACACATTTAATTTCTAGAAACTAGACATGTCCATAAAATGCTAAATTGCAAATAACATCCACTGAATAAAAAGGCCAGAAGTTTATAATTCTCTAAATTTTGTTCTCTGATAATCACTACAATGTATGCTATTTTTAATAGCCTAATTTAGGCACTCTATTTAATAAGCTACATAAAATAGATTTATGTCCTTCCACTAGAAAGAAATCAATTCTTCAGGCCATACTTGTCATTTATATCATAAAGAATATTTTTGTTCCAAGAAATTAGTTATCCTGATTCTTATATTAATGGCAAGTTGCAATACCAGAAGTGACCCAAGAATTAGATTATCTTTTTTTAAATACTTGATTTATACTGAAGACATTTGTTCTCTTTTGTGTCACTCCACGTTGTGGCTCCATAACAGTTATAACTTTCCCTTCCCTCCCCACTCCCCCCTCTACGCAAAGGCCCACCTCCTCATTTGTGACTACGGAAGGTCAAGTAGCAAGTCTCAGTAAGTAAACATCTCTTATACTTTTGAAACACAAAAGAAGCCGCCGCCTCCCTTCCCACCCTCCATACTTAGAAAAAATCAAACCAAACCAAAACCCAAACCTCTTTTTACTTGCTTAAACGGGTATTTGCAAAATTGTGTCACAAAAACGCACAGTGAAAATGACTGATTAGTATTAATAATTCACAGATAGAGCTGAGGTCATCACTTGTCATGTTTGGCATTGTTTTTCCTCATGGTGATCCTGGCTGGTTACTTTCAGCAGTGGCTCAGTTTTTTAAGTAAAAAATGATCAACTCTGCAGCAGAGTTTAGCCTCTGACCAGGGGCATCACACATCTGTGGCATTTTTTTAAAATGAAGTTGGCAACTGCATGGACATTGAAAATGCAGATTACACTTACAGTGTCTAGACTTTCATATATGTGCTCAGTTACAATTAAGTGAAGCAAAAAGTGTACATATTATCCCTACTGCTATTCTGTTGCTACAGAGCCGCAAATGTGAAAAGCAATACCTTGAAATAAAGATTTCTTTGTTGCCCCTAGTCTATGTAGCAGCACAGTTTAAGTAAACACTAAAACTGTGGTTGAGATGTTTTTTTAATTTTTCCCCGAAGATGTAAACATCAGTCCCAGTGTCGTAAACTTTGCTGTATAGGATGAGACAGAAGATCTGAGACAGGATGACCATCAGACACTAGTGACAGAAGCTTGCAGGCAGTTAGCAGGTTTCTGCAGTTTCTCAGCTTCACTTGTTGGTGGGTCTGCAGTGGCTCGGAAGTTGAATGTTGGGCCTGCGCCACCATGTGCAGGGCTCAGTGCGGGGTTCTGACGTCTGTTGCTTTCAACAATACTTGAAGTGTTGGATGCCAGGCTCTCACGAGTACTAGAACGGAAAAGAAATATATATACACACTCATATATGACATGCCTATATATTTATCAACCAGACAGGAAAGGAGAATAGAGTGTTTTATAATAGGCTTCCTGTGTTTGTATGTAATGTCACATCAATGAACCTCTCATTTTGATAGTACACATATGTTCCTCCAAAACGGGTTCCAGAGGTACTCAGCAGTCACCATACTGTAACACAGGTATAGCACTAAGCAGAGCTGAAGCCGTCACACAAACTGTAAGCTGAACCAGTATCAAGCATCTGGATTTTTCACCCAAGGAAATAGCTTCCATCTTGCACATGGAACATATTAATTTTCTTTCCTGAATGGTGCATTTTTGCACAAAGTAACTTCATCAAATCAGTTACGTGACTAGGCAGAGCTAGGAGAGCAATTGTGTAACACAGCTTCCTCTGTTGTCTCCTCTTCTATCTATGTCTTTGTACAAAAAATATTAACTAAACCCACTATTTTATGTTAAACCCACAATGCTTCTAAACAGAACACTTCAATTTTGCTTTGCAGCTGAGACAATTGCAACTTACAAGATGCTGAGAAATCTTAACTGCCTGGTCTGTGTCATGCCCTAAACAACAACTAGTGCTGCTATGTCATTCATAAAATGGACAATGTTCCTTTAGTTCTAATATATCATGTATCCACGGGAGTGACAGGACACTTGGCACTTTTAAAGACTAAGCTTTTTAATGATACATCTTATTATGAATGCAGAGGAGCCTGTATTTTAGTCTACAGCTTTTAAGAAAATCAGCCAAGATATGCTAAGGCTAATTCTACCAGTACTACTACTCTTGTTCTCTTTCTGCTCTTAATAATTTTTGATCTCCAAATAATGTGTTCCTGTGCAGAGAGAGATTTGTTTTTCAAATAGCCATGTGGCCCCTGGTTATGTGTCCTTCACCTATATCCCTACTTCTTTACAAAATGACACCACCACTTGCTATGGAGATGTTTACAGAGTACATTTAGAGGACTGAATGGGTTTGTTAAGTAAGCACTAAGAACAAAGATACTCGTGACAGAGTTTCATAGTCAGTTTAAAGTCAACCTAAATTTACCTGCTACTGAAAGAGGCAGCTCTTGCCTGCCTTGTGTGGACCTGACCCTGCCACATGTTCCTGCTGCTTCCCTGATGCTGAGCCTTGCAGCCAGCCAGATCAGGGACCGCTCGCAGTTAAATACTAGCCCTAAGAAAAAAAATAATAAAAAATTAGTGCTAGCATCAGGGGAAGAGTAGGAATGCACAGCTGTGGATGTGGCAGGGGAGAAATGTGTCAGTGCACGGCACAGAGGAAGGAAGAAACACCTTGTTTAGTTGTAGGGCAGATTTAAACCATCTTAAACTGACTGAATCTGGAATATAGTGAAGTTTTATGAAAACTCCCATAGATCTTTTAAATTGATCAAAATGGTACTGATCATCTTCTGCCAATTATCGCCTTATTGTCAGTAGTTCCAAACAGCTATGATTGGTGACACGCATAGTAAGAGATCTCTGTGAGCTGCAATGACGTATGGTGCACTTCTGTTGCTCATTTTTTGATTCCTCTCCCTCTGTTTTTTAATGAAAATAGATGCAACCTTTGTTTTTCAGAGATCATTCAGTATTATATCATTCTTTATGGGACCACCAATTCCAGATCTTCAAACATTTTCAATTCTGATATTACAAACTGACCATTACAGCATGTATACAGAAAGACTGCAGTGAGAATTCTGCATGCAGAGTAATGCCCAAATTAGCTTTTTCTTTAGATGACAAAAGAGCAGCAGTATTACATAAGCTCTAAAAATAAAGGAATAAAATTAATATTGACAGCTAACATTTACTATATACAACTTTCATAAAAGCAATGAACTAGCAATGAAAATACTGTGAGGCTGTTTTTCCAATGATGATGTGTTCACAAATTTCTCACATAAAATACCTTTCAAGTCAAATGACCATTGCAAATCTCTTTAACTACGTCCTCTTTTTTTTAAATGCCCCTTTTTTCAATTTGTCACACTTTAAAAATATACTTTTTCTTTCACAGTGTGGAATTGGTAATTTTGATTCCCCAGGCAACATGGCACACTTCAGTTTAAATGAAAAGATACCACCACACCTCAGGAATTCGCGAGTTACAACATCAGTGGAGACTAGAAGAGTATACCTAAGGAGTATCACTACATGCACATCCTGTTCTTGTACTCTTCCCTAGGCATCTGCTAATGGACACTGTCAGATCTAGGTGAATCTTATCAGATGGATGCTGGATGGCTTTTCTGTATTTCCTGGAAAAGGGCTGTGAAGTACATTTTTTGCTATGAGGTAGGAAAGTAGTGACAGCATGGTAATTATAGCCAAAGGGCTGAATTCACCCACAGCTCAATTTATTTTTATACTTATACCAAGGAGTGACCAAAATTCAGCAAAATCATCCAAATTATGATGCAAAGCTCATGAAAAAGCCTTTGAAATATCCAAACTATACACTGGTCCTACAAAACAAATACACAAGAAAACCCTACAGAATGCTGCCTTTTCTTTTTTTCTTTTTTTTTTTTTTTAAAAAGCAGCTTATTTTATGTGGCCTTGCCAAAAAAAGACATTGTTAATAAGTAAACAGTAAAATAAAATAAAAAAAAGGGATGTGTGGAACACAACCATTATTAAAAGCTGCTTATCTGTTTCCCTTTTGATCTAAAGAAAGTGGTATAGCAGCACTAAATCCAGTATGCTCACCACGTTCTGTTCTCTTGCTAGCTAAGTTTAAGATTAGCATCAACAGAAATTTTAGCTTTTGTGTAAATAATTAGGGAAGGAAATGTCTCCCTTTGCATTAACCAGAAACACAAGCATGATATTCAGCTAGCATACAGCTAGCAAAATAGTAGTCTAAGAACTGACTTTTATCCAGTTGACATCCAATCCTGGAGGTGAAATGCACTCTGTGGAGTGAGACAGGCTGAGTAAGAAGCAAACACCACCATATACGCCCCCCCAAAAACTGACTGCAAGTATAGCAACTCAACTAAAAGAAGAGATTACATTTAAAAAAGAACAGTGCAAATACCCTCATAGAACAGTTGTATGTAAGAAAGATGCCAAGCATCTGCAGAACAATCAATAACAAGAACAATTTCAAAACCTTAAGTTTCTTTTTTACGCTGGACTCAGTGTAAGTGGTACAATTTACTCCAATTATTTTTCAAATTTTTTTACTCAGAAAAATTATACATATGTTAAAAGCCTGCTCTAGTTTGATAACCACTGCATGCTGTAGCAGGCCCAATAATTGCTGCCTTGACATTAACATCAAGTGGGAATAGCCATCAAATCCAAAGGAATTTATTTCAGAGTGACATGACTTAAACTGAAAATGAAATTTAGTCCTGTGTAGAAGCAGGAAATCCTCCACATGCGTTTCTGAGAGCCTTTGCTTTAAAAAAAATATGTAATTCTGAGGAATAAGAACCGCTTTTACAGTGAAAAAACCTCACAAGAAAAAAAAAGAAAACCCCAAAAAACAACCCCAAAACATTTTCTTTCACCTAATACAAATCCAGTCTCAGAGGTTTTATTTTTAACCACAGGCAATAAATAATTTAGGCTTAAATAAGACACTATAAAAGAACTACTACTGTAAATTATTTCTGTGTTCTTGGAGTCACTGTTCTGAACTCTGATGGGTTGCTATCCAGGGCAAACAAAACCAGTCAGGCTCCATTCCAGCACAGACCTAGGACTTTCAAAGGTCAGAGAGAGGAGGAAGAAGGCTCAAGTGAAGGATTCTTAGCCTGGAAATGAGCTTGTGAAATCTCCAGGACAGGGAACACACCAGCAACTCTCTCTTCCCTATGCCTGTAAGACTCCTAGCACACTGAGACTTCCATGATGTCTGAGATCCCTGGAATGGAAATGACTAACCAGCACTACTACACGCAAATGTCTGGACTCTCTTCCCAAGTATCTTAGGCAAGGCACCTCTCTCTCTGCTGATGCAGCGCTGGGTCACCTTTGATGTTCAAATATCCTGAGCACTTTCAGCCTTGTGGGGGGAGCAGCTGTTCCAGTCTCACCAGTCTGGAATGGTGATAGATACACTTCCAAAATTTTTGAAGGAAACAAACAAAAAAGCCCAAACCCAAAACAATCATCATGTTTTGTTTTTTTTTTTTTGTCTGAGCCAAAGATTATGCCACCTAGTCACGTCTAGTCTTCTGATTAGTCTTGTTGATGGTATCTTAGAGGGAAAGGGAAGGAGCGGGGGGAGTATGCAGGAGCTCATCCCTCCTATTCTAAATGCAAACACAAGTTTAATACAGGAAAAAAAAGATACAGGGAGGTTTTCAGCAGAGAGCAAACAAACTAATACAGAGTCAATGCCTCAAATGGTCATTGGTTGCTTATGGTATGGTGGGAAACCCACACTTATGAATAGCAGATTCCAGAGCTGTAGAAAACACTGTCTGCAAACGTGTGAAATTGTTTAATATGACCCTACATTATGTCACCAATACCACACACACATATAACTATAAATGGAACTTCTAGTCTGTAAAGCTGCAATGAATGTGACAGTCCTACCGTGGAGAGTTGAACCCGCTGTCCACAGTAATGCTGCTGCTGTCCATGCTGTCCAGGCGGGCTGAGTGGGTGGCTCTCTGGTTGTTGCTATTTTCTGTTTCCTTTGGGGTGAGAAGAGTAAGATTTTTCTCAAACTTTCGCTGCAGATCCCTCTCCTTTTCTCTCTCTAGGAGCCACTGCATTGTACCAACATCATCCCTGTTCTTTTCTTCCTCAGCATTTTTGTTGGTTCCTTCCTCTGAGTCATCGTCATCAGATACGTTGTAGTAGTCAAATGAGGCCTCCTGGTTCCCAGTTGTCTCTTGCTGTCTCTGTGAAACGGGCATGACTTGTGTGACTGAGGTTACTATCGCTTGTTCAAGTTTCTCACATCTGACTGGCAATGCGTCAGAGGGGGTCTTTTGATGGGGCTTTAGCAGGGGTGCACTAGACTTATGATAACTATTCACAGAAAGAGTGTTGTGCAGAGGTTTAAAGAGCGTATCCTTGCTAAATATTTCTTTCCTTTTATCAAGGCTGCTTGATTCAGCGCTATGATGTTGAACCAGCCGCCCATTTGCAATAACCTCTGGAGTTTGGCCAGCAACTGCTGAACCACTGCTTGGGCCCTTTGGGGACTCCTCTTTGTGCACCCCAGGCTCCCTAGCAATATGTTGAGACTGTCTTTCTGCAGGAGTCATTTTTTTGAGCCCATCTGTCCCTGTCAGGGTATCATGATCCTCTTTATTCTTTCCCAGTGGTGATGGAGCAGTAAGCACAGTCTCACTGGATGTGTTGCACTGAAAATAGTCATCGACTGCAGATTTTGTTGTGCAGGAGTTGAGCTCGCTATATGATGGCAAATTCTCTGTAGGCTTGCTTTGTTCCAACAGGCTACAAGAACTGGGGGTTTCTACACTGCCACTAGCCATTTCAGGGATGCAAGTCTCTTTGTAGCTTGCAGATGAAATCAGAGCCCTTTGATGACTGAGCGACTGAGATGGCCTTAAGGTACTATCGTCAATGTAAGTTTGGCTAGTTGTTTGGTCATCTGGGCTACAGCCTTCACCTATATCTTCAGGTGTGCCTAAGGTAGCTGAGCCCAGAGGTCCCTTGGAGTTATCCATAGATCTAGACCTTTCTTTAGCCTTACTGGACCGCTCATTCCTTGATCTTCTATCCTGTGTATGGCTGTGGCTCCGATGGACCTTGGAGTGTGAGCTTCCCCTGGAAGGCTCAGGGAAAGGCATTTCAGTTCTTCTTTTGGCCAGCTCACCAGACACGTCCCACTCTGGTGTCATGGGAAAGTGAGATTCAATCATGTTAGGATTGCTGTGCATTATAAAATTATCTCCCTTGTGTTCTATTATAAAACAGCCTTCCCGTGGGGATCGAGTCAAGGGATCATAGAACTCATACTCCCTTTCAGCAGGTATATCCAAATGAGAGCCATCTGATGGGTCTCCTTTGGATACCCGAGTCTTGCTGTGTGACCTTGATTTCCCATGAGACTTTCTGTGATTCCTGCTCTTTTTACTTCGTCCGCTGTGGTGAGCTGAAGATCCTGCTTTGCTGCGCTGAGCTTTTTCTTCTTCAAGTTTCTTCATTAGTGCAGTGTGCCTCATGACATTTTCCACAGTCAAGTCTGGGTTAATGCGCCTAATAATCTCCATTTCTACCTCCCTAGGTATAGTGGTAGGGGTGTCCTCGTCCCTTAGCGGCCACTCCTCTGGAGGAAACTGGGCAGAGAAATTTGCCAACTGTTTTGTCTTGTCCTTCTTAAAACTTAACCGGAACAGTTTGAGTCCAAATTTCTTAGACTGCTTTTCTACATCCTTAGGCTTTGTGAGTGTCTCTGCTTTGTAAGAAAAATTGACAGTACTTTTACTTTTCTCAGTAGGTGGGACCTGACATAATGAAGGAGGACAGTATGAGTCTTTACAGTCTTTTGCTGATTTCCTCTGTAGGGTAGATGCATGCATGCTGTGCATGTCTTCTCTGCAACAATGGCAGGAGTCGCAGTGGTTTTTGGGTAGTGTTCGGTCCCTGACGCATCCCGAGGTGGAGGGAGTTATAGTTCCTTGTTGTGGAGAGGTACATTGAGACCTGTCAGGTATCCTCTCATCCAAATGGTACCATTTACTGTTAGTTCTTATGAGAGATGGTGTTATAAAGTAAGTCTGCGGGGTTACAATGAAATAACCATCCGGAGTTGGGTATATTTTCCTCTCCCGTACAAGCATATTCAAGGTATGTCGAAGGATTTCTGGACTGGGTGTTGGAACTCCTAGAAATGACAGCAAACACATATCAGGGAGTGCATAAAACCATGCAGGACTCTGGCTCCCCCCTCCCCAGCAAAAAGCTATTTTTTCCAATGTGCAAGCTGGAATATGCTGAACAAACAAATGCAGTAAAGCACTTCATTAGGCATTCTCTTGTCTGTTTGTTTTTCCACTTATCTCCTACACTTCAGACATATCAATTATTAATTAAATAGAAAGGAGGCCATTAATGGAGTGTTAAAAAAAAAAAAAAAAAAAAAAAAAAAGAGAAAGAGAGAACTTCTAGTCACTTCCATTGCACAGGTGACCTTAACCTACAAGATGGAATCCCTGGAAATCAAAGGGTGTCGGGAAACATTTCACTTTTACCCTTCTTCCAACTAAATATTTATATCCCAATTCACCAGAACTATTTATTATAATGCCCAGTCACGTATAAAACAGTGGTTATTTGTTATTTTGTATGCCTAAGTTGTTTTTCCACAGAAGAATACGACACCAAAGAAAAAGCATTCCCCCAAACTGCCCCTTTATCACAAACTTGGCTGAACTGACTTGCTCTCCCATTGAAACATGTTTCAACTACATCAGCTGCTCCAAAAAAGACACGCCAATGATACAGTTCATCTTAACCAAACAGACTTTTCCACTTTGCCGGAAGTTTCAGATTTAGCTCCTAAAAATTTTCTTCTCAGAGTTCCCTGCCTTTCATGTGAGATGCTAGGGACGCTACCCAAGGGCATACATCACATACTGAGAGAGGGACAAGTATGACAACCCTGCATCAACGCAACATTAGCCACATGGTAGACTTGGCATCGTGAGCCTGGTCCTTCCCACTACCAGTACTCCTGCTGGGTTCAGTGGTGCAGAACCAAGTCTTCAATACTTTATTAGATAAAATACCAAGTTAGCATGCTGTACATAGGAATAAGTTCCATCTAGAGCTCAGGAAACAAGAGATTTAGCTCACGAGCTAGTTTTAAAAAAAATCCGTTCAGGCTGAGTAAGAAATAAAAATCCTTCAAAATTTTCAGTGGAAAGCGCTATCTTCAATCAATACATTTTGTTGAACTAAAATGCATTTTAATTTTAACTTAATGCTGTGTACCAACCTGGTTTACATTTATAGAACTAGAGAAATCTTTTTCAAAAGTTTGGATGGTCTATTTTAGACTTTAAAAAGTTAATATTATTTACTCTGGGTCTTAGTTTTCTTTTCAAGAAAACTAATTTAGGAATAAAAAAGTAGAATCAGAGAGTAACTTAGGTTGGAAGGGACCTCATGAAGTCATCTGGTCAACACCCCTACTCATAGCCAGGACAACTTAGATCAGGTTGGCCAGGGCCTTGTCAAGTCAAACTCTGACTATCTTCAAGAACAGAAATTCCACTGAATTATACATGCAAAAACATTTTAACAAAGTATATGATTTTTACAAAAATACTTCAAGGAAAAATCTCAACCAGGTGTACCTGCCCCAGACAAAGTATCTTCAGTAGCACATAGTGTCTGGTCACCAACTCTTCTCCCACACGTCAAAGGCTGGAGCATGCAAGCTCACTGATGTCCTTGTGTTAGCAAACATGAGGATGACAGCAAGGGCTCTGGCACTATGACCAACACCCCATCAAAAGATTAGTGACAAGAAATAGAGAAGTTGTACTAATTCCTTAACTCACCCTCTTCCTTGCTACTGGGTTGCAGGCAACATAGTAAGTATTCTTATGTCTGGTTTTGAATGTTGTTTGAATTTAGAGACATGACCATACTGCTCACATCCAGTAATATCTGTAACTAAAAATCTTACAATGGAAACAGCAAAGTGTTAGGAATAACATGGACACATGAGTGAAAGCAGTTACAACAGACAAGGTGCCAGGGAGAAGTACACGGGGGCAGTAAATATATTTCATGCACAGTCCACAGAGCTGAAAGATTGGGGCCAATCCAGGCACAGGAAGTAAAAGAGGTACAGAAAGGATATAATTTGAGAGAATAAATGAGACTGAAAATTAGAAAGAATACGCAAATGAAATGGAGAATCAGGAACATGCATTTTCTCCCCTTTTCATGTGGGTGTCCACAATTTATGTGATAATTCTAGAGAGAGTAGCAAAGACCCCCAGAATTGCTGGATGAGCAAACATGCCAGAAATAGCAACAGATGGGAAAAGCTGAAATCCAGAGAGCCAGGGGAAAAAAGGACTACCCCTCCCTAGCCCAGAGTCCTGAATCTCTCTGGACTGAAGTAAACAAAATGCTGAGCTTCCTCTGGATCATGAGGCAGTGGCAATTGGAGAGCAGGCTGCCCTCTGCATGAGCTTTCAGAAAAGCACAGGAACACGAAGAGTGATTTCAATTCCCATAACCAGCAGTCATCACCTAACCTCTTCTTTCCTGTGGTGGAGCTGCTATGTAACACCACCCCTTCTACATTATGTCTTGCCATCACCACAAGAAGTGGATGACCCCAAACTCAAGCTCATGTGCTTCTCCATCCTGGGCTGAAAATGCACTGCAGGGTCCAATCCCGGTCCAACCGAGATGCATGTGCTGTGCAGCAGCCAATCTCCCTTCCTGTCTCTACGTAAACAACCTGACCGATCCACTGCATTTTCCAGGAGGTTACACGTATATACCTCAACACATACCTACCTTTGTCTGTGAGAACTTGGTTCTTCATTCTTATTTTACTTAAAGACTTTTTTTAACATACTGTTTCAAAAACATCAGAACAAAAATAAAAGAGAGGAAAACATTCTCCTGGGAATTTACAGAAAAGTTAGGGAAGGAGACTGAAATGGATCTTCTGATGTTTTACACTAACTTAGGCAAAAATGCACTGCAAATACATTGTAAAAATAATAATATGTATTTTTCACCCAGTAAACCATAATGAGTACAAAGTCTTGGGTAAATGAGTCTCTAAACACTGGATGCACAGTAGTTACATTAATTGACTAAGTCCTGTGAATAGAGACTGTGCAAATAAACACCAAGAAAAAAAAAATAGCATGCCTGGGCAGTCAATGATGCTGTAAAGTTAATTGTGTCAGCCTTCTCTCTGGAGTTGGAGACTTATCACTTTTATCACTCCCAGCATACAGTACATCCCTGTGGTTCACTAAGCCAGCAATGATGATGGTAGATGCAGATCTTTGAAGCTCAGCATTGCCAGCTAATGGTAGCTACAGGTTTTGTTCAGATCTCTTTCAGGCACTTACAAAAGCAGAAACAGACCCAAACTCAACTTAGGCTTTCCTGCACAGTGGACAGGAGAAATGACACTACTCTGGCTCCCATTGTTGCTATTTTAAATACAGATTTCCTGGCTTTCTCAAGACTCTTCTCTTTACAGCAACCTGCCCACATCATGTCTATATCTAACCTACCCCACTGCATTCTGAAGTCTCCTTATGGTCTCCCTTTCCCCATTAAATAGGAACAACAGGAAAAAACCCAGTAGTTTAGAGACTCTAGCATATAAAATATTGCATGACAGCAGTGGTGTTATTTAAGATTATGTAGTGGTTTAATAATTCAAAAGCAGAAACTGTCTGGACACTGAATCATCAGACATGTACATTTTCTGCATCTCAGGAGAGTCTGCTATGCCATCCACTGAGCCTCCAGACAGAAGATTATGTCTTGTTTGCTGCTCACAAAGAACACTGACCTAGAGTGAACTCTGTTAATGTAAGACACTTATTTTAAGTGCTACATATACATTTCATATATTTAAAGAGTGAACAGTTATGAAGGTGTACGTCACAGGAATTTGCCAGCTTTCAGAAAACTGTTCACTTCAAAAGGAACCTAGTCCAATACACACGTATTTCCTACACTGAAATTTTGAACACCTTAAAATTACTTTAATAAGTACATGGACAAAATTGGAACGGAAAAAAAAAAGAAAAAAGAAAAAAAACCTTACTAAAGGCAGCATAGACTCAGGCTTGATGTTTTCTTTAGCCAGGTTCATACAGATAAGAGGGTCTGGCTGCCAGAGGAACAGAGGTTACATTCTTAGCTCCTTATACTGGATTTCAAAGATTTACATTTAATGTACAGGATTTAAACCATGGTCAATAAATTATAAAGTAGAGCTGTACAAACATCTCATTGTTTAATTCTAAGTTAGAATAATGGGAGCACATGCAGTAGGAGCCCTCTTGCTTTTTTAAAAACCTAACAAATAAAAAAAGCACAAATAAGATGTGCATTATCATTACAAACTTTTTCAATAAAATAAATTCATGAAAAATACATCTGAAGTAGTATTTAAATGGTGTTAAATCTGCTAAAATGATTTTCTCCTGAGCTGATGCTAAGGCTTAACAAGGGATAAAAGAAATACTCTGATTGGCTCATGAAATACTAGTTAAGGATGTGGAGTGGTTGCTATGTGATGTTATAAATAATTAGCATACCTTATTTCAGATAGAGCCATGGCCCAGATTTATGCCTGCACAATGGCTCAGCAAACTAGAAGGCTAGACTGCTAGTGTAAGATCCTGCACTGAGGAAAGAGGTTTATTATTCTTAGGCAGTTTGAGAATAGCATCTGGGGTCTTAGGAAATTTATACATGCCATGAAACGCAGTGAAGCATCTGTTCATTAAAACACAAACAACGCAGGCAGACAAGTGCTGCTACAGGGTGAGATACAGAGAGGTTATGTGACAATAACAGATACATCTACAGTGGTAATGCTCTCCTCTCTCTCAGAGCATCAGCACTTAATCAGGAAAAATAAACTATCATAATATGGGAGGACATCAGGTATTTTAAAGTAGCCACAGTGAATACAAGGGCTCAAAAAGCCATGGCTGATTTATGAGAGAGTTTGGGCAGACAAGTGAAAAATATCACTTAGCACAAGAAGAGGTTCTGTTTATTGGAAAAGACAAAATTTTTTTATAATCCTCATACACTGAGAGAACATATAAGTTTGCTATGTTAAACATGTCATGGCTGGGAGAGAAAGGTATTTCTCTACAGAGGGGAAAAAAATGGACAACAAAAGGTGGATTGTTTTGTTTGTTTGTTTTCCAAATAATTTTCTTTACATTTTGGGAAGTGAGATAGGAAAGACGAGGCTGCTCTTTTTTTAATCTCAGACTTGAGAAATGCCCATGTTCATGGCTACCGGAAAAAAAAGAGGTAGCAAAAGACTGTGTGCTAACTTGCCTCAGGCTTCTTTTGAGCAGAGTCTACAAAATAATCCAGCCTGTTGAATTGTTTTTGATGTATGGTTCTGTCTAGCAAGAATAGCACAACACACCAAGTCAACTGATAATCATACTCCCAGAAAACCCAAGGGATGTCACCAATAAATTATCATTTCCACCATGCAATAATGTTTATATAAAAATATTGATAGAATCATTGGAAAAATACTTGCAATCTATGGAACTTTTCAAGTACATACCTGTATAGAAAACACAACTTGGGGAAAAAATAAAAAAAAAATCATCAAAACGAATTAAACTTTAATTACAATTGTGAACTTTGTCTTCTTTGCATTCTATCCCTCACAACTTTTACCGCTATTTTCAAAATCAGCTAAGCATACTGAAAAAACCCACTGATAAACAAAACCACAAATTGGGACAGAAAGCCAATATTTACAAAAGATACTTGCAGTATTTTTTTCCAAAGTGCAATTATTAAATGTCAGACAGAATTGTTCATTCCAAACACAGAACTCAATCCAGTATTATATTTTAAAATCTCAAAACTTAGTACCATTTACAGCAAAAGCCATATAACCTTCAAGGATTTAAGTAACTCTTGCTCTGAAATGTAAGCAAAAAAAAATGAAAGACATCAAAACATGGCTATGGTTAGGCTGCCTAGATGAGACAGATGCCTCAGTAGTTCTCCTACTGAAGCATTTTTAATTAGCTGCCTTTTACAGCTGTAACAGAGGTACAACAGAGAAGTTTCTCAACTAGTTTAGAGAATTGTAAACTCAGGCACAGAACAGTTAAACATCTTGCCCAGGATCATACAAAGCACAAGTGAAAAAGTTGTGCCCTCTTGAGCAGTAAATCTCTGTCCAGTGCTTTTACACCACACTTTTAGATGTCTCTACAAGATGCATTTTGCATGATTCACCAACTCCAGATACAGACTGCCAGTAGGGAAGCAGCATACTCAAGAGTACATTCCCAATATAGGTTTCCTTTTTTTGATGTTACAGTATCTTTAATCCAAGACATTTTACTTTTACCATTTAATAAATATTATCAAATGCTGACAAGAATATCTTCTGAACAGTACACCAGCGTTTATGAACACAGCAAGTGTATCTATGGCTCTCCAAACCTTTTAGTTATGGAGAGAGCTGTCAAGTATTAAAAAAAAAATAAAAAATACAATTTAAAGATTTTTCAAGCAAAGGCAGTACATAAGCAAAAGCCAGAACTGTGTCCCAGAAGACTCTGAAAACCCCTGGAAACCAGGCTGACGTCTTTTCAGTTTAAATATAACCTCTCCATGGAGCAGGCACATCATTGTCATTAGACTCTTATTACTTGCATCATGCCACACCAGTTTTGAGAGCCTGTCCTAGGTGGAGAAAGACTTGCAGTATGTGGGAAACATGTTCTTTAAGAGAGAATGCTCTACACAGAGACCTCCATGAGGTTACCTTTATGGAGACTGGACAATGCCACTTGAACTGACTGAACAATGTCAACAGAGCTCTTGCGAGTTAGCTTACAACTGGTTGAAAGCCGCAAGGTGGAATAAGTGTGCTCTGGCTATGACACATGCTTTGTTCTCTGTAACTACTAAAGTCCTAAACTCTTTTGACTATGATGATAAAGAAGGTTATTTTGTGAGAAAAATCATGAACAAGCTTATTCTGATATCAGTCTGAACAGAAGAAAACAAGCCAATACAGTTTGCTATTTAGTACCTCAAGTAATTTTAGACATTTACATAAAGTCAGGAATTAACCCTGCAAAATGCATCTCACATGAATGGCCCTGTCAAAGACAACTCAATTCTATGTATGTTTAAGAATAAAGAAAAGGTTATAAGATTAGGACCCTAAAGGCTCCTTTTACTTTTGGTAGCATCTCAGGATTAATCAATATTCCCATCCAGAAGAGTGAATTAAAACAGACTACCAAACACTGAAACTCCCTCTTTTAAGGAAGCCAAAAAGATAAGCAACCTTTTGGGTAGGAATTGGAGATTCTTTAACTGCCCTTTTACAGACATAAGCCCATCTGATGATTTATTAACGTCCAGTTACCTGGGAAGCAGGTTGTTAGGTGCTCCATTAGTGCTTCTTGTGTGACTTGTTTTCGGGCAGAGTTCATTGCTGAGATTGCCAGGCAAAGGATTTCCCCAAGTGGAATAAACTGTGACTGACTGATGGGAGACATGCTGATGGGTGATACATCACCTGTAAAAAGACAATAGATGTGCAATCAAGTGTTTTGTTTAAAAATCTGCTCATAGAACAAGGATGTAGAGATACAACTGGAGAAGATGCACATAGCTCTGTAGTCTTTGTACTGAGTTGGGGATAAAAATCTTACAATGGAAAACCCTCCAACAGCTTATTTCAAAACTTAGACATGGTGAACTTTGGAAAATGGGATATACACACTATGTGGACATTAAGTTTTTCAAAGGGTGCAATAGACAGATTCAGAAAAATGCCAACAAATTAGCACTTACGATTGCAAAACCTCGTGCTTGAATATCCTACTAGGTAGGACACAAACAAAATAGTTGCATGTATTTCTCTGAACATAAAGGGAGATTTCACTCCCCTTTCAAAGGCTAGTGATATGGATCACCCACCACCTCCACTTGATAGAATGTTTTTTCTTCATAGTAACAAAGATCAGAAAACAATGTTGCTTAGTTAATGAATAACATTTTCACTCAGCTGATAAAGCGCAGAACACTCTTTAGAGGCACAAAAGCATGAAACACCTTGAGATTGATACCCTGAATAAATCTCTCCTGGATATACAAGTCAAATGTCTTTGTACGGACTACGTATTTTTCAGAAGAGAAGTTTTAATGGTTCCAGGATAGCATGAAAATTAACTTTGTTGTAACTTTTCTCATGTTGCCTTTAAAAATAATTCGTTAACCCATACTTAAAAAATCATGGAAAGATCTTCATAATTAAAGTTATAAGAGAAATTACAATCTGATAATACTAGCGTGACTATACAAATACACAGATACATGTGCATTTTAACATACTTTATATAAATACAGAAATGCTTTTAGATTCTGCTCTGTACCTCCCCTTGAAGTGCTAACAGTTCCCCAATGACCTCAAATAGAGGGAAGCAGCAGGCTAAAGGATTTCCTTTGCCAGTGGAAAAGAAACAATAAAGAGTAACAGCCAGAACAAGGAGTGCTTGACGACAAATCCTTTTTTGGCCACAGGTCAGTCAACAGCTAGGGATTAAGGTTTACCTAAATGCCTTTGAGATCTCAAGAAAATCACCCTATTTCTGCTATCATGGAGCAGTATCTCGTGATCAAATCAGGAATCAAATTACTGGAAATTAATTCGAATTCACTTCCCTCCACAATTCAGAGGATTTAATATTTGCCCTATTCATTCTATATTCCTATTATGTCCACTAAACTGGAACAGCCGTCTCTAAAACTGATTATCAAAATGCATTTAGTCTTGCATTATACTCAGCACTTTGGGGGGGAAAAAAGAATTAGTGGGAGCAGCAAATTGCATAACTGCTTCAGTGAGACTTATGAGCAATATTTTTCAATAGACCAGCTGTACAATCTGTTGTACAAGAGTGATACACATTACCCAAGACGCAACAATGATTTAACATACACATTTGTGCTACACTGTCTCCTGATTGCTTCTGCTTAATCAGGCCTGACCAGATCAATGCTGCAATCCCAACACAGCAGCATTCCTCCAGCTTCAACACAGTGCACCCCAAGATCCTCCTCATTCTTACCTGAACACTAAGTTCAGCTCAGTGCAATGTCAGATTGCCATATACTATCCTCAGTTGAGGTTTAACCTTATCGGGTTCACTGGGCACTGAAATGGGCTCTCTGAGTAGCTTTAAGGGCATCCAGGTGAAGGGCAGGAACTTCCTGAATTGTTTTATCTGGATCATCAAAGACCTAGCAAATTCTTAAACCAAAGCACCATGGCAAGAGTCTCCCTGTGCCTACTCCCAGCCACGCACTCGCGCTGCCACCTATGCATGTGCCAGGATGGGAGAGCAGGAGGAAGACCTCTTCCTTTCCCTTGCACCTGGAACGATCCACTCACAGCTAACCAGAATGACATTTAGAATGTAATGAATGGGCCTTAATACCATAATCAGCTTCCTGAAGTGGCAAAGGGACTCAAGTAGTGTTATACATGAAGCCTAGCAAGCGCTGCTAATTTTTTTTTTGCTCTGCAGCCTACCAGCTGCCCCCAGAGAGACGCTTGGACAAGAACTCAAAACAGTTACTCTGCTCACCCCCTGGGGGAGCAGCCCATCCGTCTTCCCTGACTGCCAAGAGCCTGCAGAGATCCATGTCTGGGCTCACTCCCAGTAAAGACTTGTTACCTTAAAACTGCTAAGTACAACTTAAGAAATAATAAAGTTTACCTGAATTTTAGTGACCTTGCACTTTGCACAATCTTCCCTTTCAAAGCAGGCCTCCAGCATGGAATTGATTTTCTAGATTAGTGTGCAGTTCAGTCTGCACATTTGAACCCTGCCAGTTGGGCTCTTGTCAACAGGAACAAGCCAAGAGCTTCCACCGAAATGCTAACTATACTTCACATAACTCATCAATATAAAACATTCAGTATCAGTTCCTTAATGTTAACACAGTCTCTAGCAAAGCATGGTATAGTTAGTATGTCAGAGTAACATACATCCTGTTTGCAAATATTTGGGAGCTTAACAACCATTTAATATACAGACAACTATAAACGTCCATAAAAGAATAACTTGAATGGCTTTAAATGCAATAGAAATGGCCAGCAAATATTGGTTTATGTGAGAGCCTTTCCTTCTGTTTTGTAAGGGACTATTGCTAGTTAAGCCTTATTCTTTTCCACTGAGTGCTTTTCAACCTTCTTCATTATGACAAGAGAACTCTCGCTTCACCTCTGTTGTGCCAGAATTACCTCCATAGCTTGCTGTCCATAACTGTCTGCTGGAGATAATTACTGCCTCTTGGTTTAAAAAGGCTAGCACACATCTGTAAAACTTTCATCACACCTGGCGGTAGAAAGCCCAAACCCCCTCACTCAGGGAGGCTCTAATTTGCCAAGTTTTATCTTAATTATCCTGTGGCTCTGGGAAATTACAAGCACTCTGTGGTTATAGTTAAGTGAACAAACTTCTTTGATGCACAACAACAGAAAATATCTTGCGTCTACAATTTAATATATTAAGATCAATTACGCGCATAAATACTGCTTAGCCTGTTGAACAGAATGTTTACTACCACTTATTTAAGAAAGATCTGCTTAAAAAAAAGTCAAATATGCTTTTCCCAATTTTTTTTTTTGAAGACCACATCACTTACATAAAACATCTAGCATATGGCTCCTGTTAGCTCTGACTGATGCTTGTCTCAAGCAGCTTTCTTTTGAAATCAAATTACTATCCTTGACTTTCATATGTTTATGTTCCCAATTAAATGAAAACTGGAGCTCAGAAAGCAGTTTTCATCAGCTGACTGCATGTTTTGTTTAAATACTATATATATAGTTTTAGCTCTGTTTCTGCAGTGTTTTTACAAATTTTTCTCTACAGAATTGAAAAAAAAAGTTTTCTAGACTTCTAAAGTAGCACTTAATTTTCAAAAATGTCTAAGCATATAACAAACAATGAATGGGATTTGTCCTCATTTATGCCTTGAGGATTTGTAGCGCTGCCCTGTGGGAAAAAATTAATTACTGTTACTTAGAACAAAATATTATGTAGCACATAAAATAAACACTTAGCTCTTACAGACCACATTTCTTCAGTGGATTTCAAAACATACCAAAAAAATGGGTAACCGTAACTATCCTTAACATACAGATGAGAAAGTGATGGTCTGTGACAGAGCTGGCAACAAAAATTCACACATCCTGAACCCAGCCCAGCCAGAACCTTTCCTGTGCCAGCTCAACTAGAGTCTCTGTTCTCTGAAGTCTGGGTACCACCATCTTGGGAGAAAATGAGGTAGACTATATTCTGCACCACGTAACATCAATTAAACTACCCACTACATACTGATGACAGAATTTTTATTAGTGATTCTGCTGCTGGAAAGAAGTGACCTGGAAGTCAAACTCCCTGTCTCATGAAGTTTGCATGAAGACTGTTTGAAAAATCACCTCTTGACTTATAAATGGAACCACTTCAGTACAGCCATTGTGAAGGAAAATTAAGGAAATTACAGTGCAAAGCCACACTATATTAGCATTTATACACACCATTTCCCTGAAATGGGGAAGAGACCCTCTGATTACACTCTGCATCCTGTAAAACACAGGAAGCCAAAGCCCAGTTTCTCTTCTCCATCCAGCCTCTCAACACCTTTTTAACCTTTTGTTTCCTATGGATCAAGACAAACTTTAAACATGATTTTTAGCCTGGTTTCCACAGGAAATGAGGCTTGCACAATCACAGTCTGTGCGTGTGCATAAGCCAGAGAGGTCAAGCCTCACTAGACAACAGAGATTCTAAAAGAGTGTTTGCTATGCATGCTGCAACTGCACAGAACTTCAGGCATAGCCACCTCCCACTAGACAGCAGACAATCCAGTCAAAAAACACTTGTCAAGGGAAATCTGACTTCACTACTTTTGCTCCTTACAGAACTACATTACTAATCAGAAAACATCAAACTAGAGCACAGTAACCTCATGGCACCTCATGATTAGAGTGGTGGTTGCAACGGAAACCCCCTACAAAAATTTTCTTGCCAACAGACTGTTCTGGTCAACATTCACCTATGATTTCAGTCTGGTAAGAACTACAGAAAGGTCCTTTTCCAACAAAAGATAGCTAACAAAACCAAAACTACAGGTAATGGGCAAAAAGAGGACTCTTCTAGAAAAAAGCGTATCTTCAGATTTACTTAAAGAAGGGACAGAGGCTTAAGAAGTTACATGTCTGGCCTGGGTTGCACATTACCCCTTTTTCCCCCAAATCCCAACCTGACTCAATCACTCTAATTATACTTACATAGATGTAGCAAACAAAACCTTTCTTACATGAACTCACAACAATGATGCATAATTGCCATTTTAAGCCAGACTATGTTTCCATCTGATTAAACAACAGAAGGGAACAGGAAGAATATGTAGATCTCTGTGGTAATACCCAGATTACTCTGAAATATGTTGGATCTGCACTAGCACACCAACACAGCAAAGAACACATTTTACTAGCAAAATCTGAAATAAAGACAATTAGAAGGTGTGTTGCTTGCGCTGTTCTCAGCCATAGCTAAATCCTCCTTTAAACCACATTTCCTGGAGTATTTTATGAACAAAGCTGCAGGTTGTGTTTACAAGACAGTTACACATATCAAAGGACCAATAATAATACAAAAAAATACATTAAAGATTTGTCCATTTATTCCTGTTTAAAAGCAGCTTAAACAAAGGCTCAACAAATGCTATAACACACATTCGCTAACCAGCAAACTCCTTCTACACATCTGAAATGCATGCACACCAAAACATACCTTCCCTTGCAGACACAGATCATGAATCGTTCAAGAATGTGACCTGGCAATGTGACCACTCCAATTCTAACCAGCCTGAAGAAAACACAGCAACCTTAATAATGACCAACCATATGACAAACACTTGCCTCTGAACAAAGTTCTAGTTCCTTGCCAGTTATTAACTTTAACCATGTAAATCAATCTTTTAAATTGTTCAGACGCAGTTAAAAATCATGATCTCCAGGTTCACCAAGTGGCACTAACTTTCAGAAACAGGTGCTAAATTGCCCACAGTCAGCAGACTTGTCTTACATGCATTCATCCTGTGTATTTCCTGTGATTTAAATTTCCTTTTCTTTGTTCATGTCCTGTGGCCAGCTGCCTCCTGATCCAAAGTGATATCCCAGCCCATGTCACGACTATGACCACAAAAAGTTTCTGCTGGAGCATGGAACTTTCCCAGAGGATTCAGTCGACGAGATTTTGGTGGCGTTGCTTATCCTGGGAAGGAGGAGGGTGGAACTGTGGTTTTTTAACATATTGTGTGCTTTAGAATGTGTTTTCTCAAACAATATTTTCTAAATGCATCTTTTAATAAATGTCCATGTCTGTATTCCTGGCACACAATATGTTAAAAAAGGGGGACTTACCTGAACCCCTATGGTCTGGTTCCATGCTCCATTACAGTCCAGAGTAAATGTGATGTAACAACAACGTGCATATTGGGGCTTTATATCACTGTGGCAGCTGGCTGGCTGCAGCATAGGTCAGTGCCACAGGACCTGAAAGAAGAAAAACAAAGCATGCTTTTAAGCAGTAATATGCTGAACACCCACCTCTTAAAGCTGGAAATCGGGACTTCCAGAAAATAAGAAATAATGCAGTATCTATGCAGGTCCACTTAAAGGAATGCTATTTCACATAATTCTCACATAAGCACAAGAAATAAATGGTTAAGAAATGACAGAGGAGGCGGAGGTAATGATCTAAAAGGGACTACAAATATAACTCCCACACAGTGTTTTGAAAACATCTCTCTCTTTTCGCCCTATTTCCACGGAATGGCTGGAATCACATTCTGACACCACCCCCTGTTCCGAAGGCACTCACAGTCTTTGCAAAGCACCTCTCCACTGCAGTGCCTCAGGATTCTGCAGTGTCACTCCTCTTCTCCCTGGCTCTCTGCAAAGTGAAGTCATAGGAATGGATCAGCCAACCTGACTTCTCACTACCCTGCCCAGAATCCTTTGTGAACTGAAATGAGTCATCGCTCTGAAAAAATCCACGGCGCAACGTTCCAGGTTTCTCCCTACGTCTGCGCTGGCTTCTTTGTCTTTGAAACGAAGTGCCTCTGCTTCTGGAACGGTGCCCAGCTGCATTGTACAGGATGACAAGCCAGCCTCCTCATTAAGTGGACAAGAACGCTATTTACATGCATTAGCAAAGACAAGTTAAAGCTTTAACCCTCTAGTCAAGACAAAAAAATTTACCCCTAATATATCTTCCTGTTGTAATACACAACCCCCCCAACACACAAACACACAAATGCACAGACACAAGTGCGCACACAGACACTTACACAGAGCAATATTTTCTTAAATTATTCACTATTTACCATGACACTTACCAGTTTTTACTCTATTGATTAAAAAGAAAGATTTACTCTCCTTTGTCAGTCCTGAAGAATGCTGGAGACCTGCACATAACAAACAGCTCTGCTGTACACTGGATCAAAGTTGTGCTGCTACAAACTGTTTATCAAAAAATTAGAAGCAGTGGACAAGTTCTTGCAAGCTCATTTTTCATCACCCCATTCACTGTTTGGGCTCACAACAAAGTGAGCCCTTGAAACCACGCCAGACAGAAAATGTCAAACTGCTCCAAGTGCCGAGAGCCAGTGGAGCTGCTTCAGCTTCTGCTGCTACTGACAAAGAAGGTAATGCTCAGAACGAGGTCACTGTGTCAGGATCTCACTCCCAGTGCTAGGTTTTCCTTTGCTTGCTGAGGATATGCTAAGCTAACGCATCAGGAAAACACAGAAGAAGAGGTAGGAATAGTGTGTGATGAGAGACAGATGCTGCTGGTTTGGAGAAGCATTTTTAGTTTGGGGGGGATTTTCTTTTAAGAGAAGGAAACATTTAAAATTGCCTTTACTGCGAAGGAACTATTTCTAGCCGTGATCTAGTCATCAAAATGAGAAGACCTGATATGCAGAAACGGAAGGATAAACAAAAAAAGGAGTGCTGCCACGAGGCACTTCTTTAAAGGTTCCTAAGCACTCTGAAATAGTTTGAAGCACAGTAGGCACATAATACATAAAATCCTGAAACACAGCACTTTAGGGCTCACCTGTGCTGTGCTGGAACAAGCAGTTCTCTTAGCTTCTCCCCTAAATGAACACACCAGGTATTTAGGACTGATTGAAGTAAAAAGGTCACCACTTCCCTATGCTGCAAGCCTCAGCCTTACAACTACCCTGGTAGAGAAAGAGTCAAATGCAGCCTAAAACAGGTCTATGTAAGTCTTTCAAGAGGACAAGTAAATAGCTGGGTTACACAACTAACAAACACCACTTTTGTTTACAGGTCTATGGTGATTGTTATGCAGCAAAGCCATATTATAAACAGGCTAATTTACAAGTGTAAGGTAAGCTGGGTGCTTTGCTACACCTGTAGTTACACAGTAGCTAAGATCTCAACATTAAAAGCTCAGCTTTTACTATACATAAAGTCATCAATTTCCGTGTTCCCTGAAAGGCCTCATTCCAGGAAATCTTCCTTCAACTTTACAGGCATTTTGCCTTCCCTGGGGCTGCAGGATCAACCACAAAGCCTCTAATGAATCTAACTTGGCATCTGCAACGTTTGGGTCCCCTAGGATCATCCTGCAGAAACTCTGGTTTGTCTGCTAAGCCCACACCCACTTCACAGCAACGAAACTCATTCCAGGAAGAAAAATTTCTGTGGGCTTAAAAGCGAATTACAACAGGCACCTACTGAAAGAAAAAATGAGAGCTCCAATCCACTTTTCCTTTGCACCAGGCAACATTCATGCAAAGCTAAATAGCTGGGCTTGTGCATGCAGTACTGTCTTCACACGCATGCGTAAGTTCTTGCAGCAGTAGTCATGCTACTATCACGAAAGTTAAAATACTGGCAGAAGATAAAAGTAATACCACAACCTGAATACCCTTTCTCTCTAACAAATTTCTCTAGCGCTTGAACCCAAATTATATACTCAGGACCAGCTTGACCACTCTGAACAGACTAATACAACTGCAAGCTCTTTGAGTGAGACAATTCCTCTTGCCTGTGTGAAGTCCTAGAGACACCTAGAATGCATTGAGCATGCACATGTACCTAGGGTGCACATACATCTCGTGTGCACATGTACCTAGGCATGCCTTTATTCAAATTCGTCAGCTCACAGCACCGTTACTCAGCCCTTTAATCAGTATTAAGAACAGCAAGAAGTGCCTGATACCTCAAGCAT
The DNA here is from genome assembly GCF_929443795.1 of Astur gentilis. NCBI lineage: Eukaryota > Metazoa > Chordata > Aves > Accipitriformes > Accipitridae > Astur > Astur gentilis. The sequence goes on along the minus strand of NC_064882.1, from coordinate 12,033,062 downwards.
GGCAGAGAGCAAAAGTGAAAGGAGAGACCAGCAGTGGGAAAAATGTAAATGAGAAAGTTTAGAAGAGTGGAAGTTGATGGATAAACCAGTGCTGCCATCATCAGTGATGTTACTGCAGCGTGACCTCACAAGAGGAAGGCCTAGCCAAAATACTACATGCACTTCCCAATCAAGGCAGCTACTCTGTTCCTCCATCCTACATCTCCTTCCCAGCACATGACAGAAGTTGGTAATGAACCAAAGCTGCCTTACTGACAGCGTACGGCATGAATACACCATATACTTCTCTCTGTATAACTCCATGCATGCACACGCATCCAAATAGACCAGTACAGAATACACTGTAGCCTGAGACTGATCTCTATCATACACTGAGAAAGCAGATAATGTAAAGATCCCATTTTCTTCCTTTGCACAAGCATTGTGTTGGAGTTGAACACAGACTCCTTTGTCAAACTCCACATTAGCTTGCATACATCCCTTGAGCCCTCCCAAGCCAGAGCCTGGGATTCCCTTCCTTTGCCACAGCCCTTTCACCATCACCAGAGGGAAACTCAAGAGGAGAAAAGGAATGTGCTCAAATGGGGGGCAGAGAACAAAAAAGGTTAAAAAAGAATATCACCAAAAGACACCAAAAAGGTAATCCAGAGCATGAGAAAATTCAGACTAGCCCATACCAGTTTCAGTGGATCCCAAATTTTGGAGGCTAAAATCAGCCATCAGCACTCAGCATTTGTAGTCTGTAGCTGCAGAGACTATGGTCATCTAGCATTATTGATTACTTCTACAAGAACCAACTTCAGAAAGCAGGAAGCACCCAAATACTGGACTGGGAACACAACCCATGAATCCTGTAGCCCCAGAAGAAACCAGACTAAGGAACATCAGAAAGATACAAACTTACACTTATATTTCTTTAGGAAATATCTTCTCACTAAGAATTTTGACATATTAATGCTCCACTACTAACAACTTACTTGCAGTACACTAGTGAGTTCCTCTTGGCTTACCTGAACAAATCTCCTGGTTCTTTAAGAAATGACTTAAGAAAACACAAGAGGGAACATGATCAGGGTATTAAATTCAGCAATATCCCAACAAGTAATGCTCATCTATTTTTGTGCTAATGTTGTCTAGGAGCTTAAATATTATTTCTTTTTTTCCCCTCCTACTGCTTACACCCCAATGTATTTGCAGAGAACACACCTCCCCTCCTTCAGATCTCCTTCCACTGGCTTCAAAAAAAGCACACTCTCACATGTTCTTTCATATGTCTGCCCTTCCTGTCCTTTCAATCTTTCTAGAGGACTTCTACATTTACTGTTACTTAGGTAACTTTTCTCTAGAAAGCAACAACCAGAATTCTGCACCATATTCTAGTGTTCTAGCTAACCTCTCACCTGTGTCAGGTGCAAGGAAATGGAAATTTCCATACTTTTAGTGGAAATACCCTGCCTTATATACAATAAGAACAAAACTTGCTTTTTTTCACAGCTGTACTACACTGGTGGTTCACTGTCACCCCACAACTGAACAACCAGTGCCAGACATCTTTTTTATGCTACCTGCAGCTAATGAGTTTGAAGCAAATATTCCTTGGTTTGACTCCCAAGACCACGATCTTGCCCATTATACTTTAACAGCTCACTCTGTGGATATGATTAAGGATCTTTGACCATCCAATTCTTCCTCTTTGTTATCCATCTTTTAAGCATCTCCACTTTATCACGTGCTAAAAAGAGTCAGAAAAACTAAAATGAAAAAAAAAATTTTTTAAACGTTACCTAATGCAGAACAGAGCCATAACCCTGTGCCATACTTGCTAGTACAACCCATCAAGTCTTAACAGGAAAAAACAAAGTAACCAACAAAACTCCCTCCCCCAAAAGTCCAGTAGGTAAAACAATTGCCTTTTTAGAATTCGACTGCTGAAAGAGGCCTCTTTAAATTATAGCTCACTGTAAAGTATGTGGTATTTTAAACCACACAGAAGAATTATCTCACAGATTTTGTAATTAGGACCATGGGACAGGAAGGGAGGAGGGTTTGGGGTTTTTTTTTGCATAGAAACCTGTTACTATTAAATTAATTCGATTAATGTTAAAGCTATATTGTCATCGACCACACCACCACCCCACACCCTCAAAAACAAAGCCTGCCAGTTTTCTGGCAGCAAACAGTAAATGCAAGGAAAGATAGAAGCATTTAAAAAATTTGACACTAGAGGGGATTTGGCAACAGAGAGCGAGCACATGAGAAACAAAAGGGAAAAAAACCCCCACCAATGATAAATCTAGATTATTTTCTTTTAGGGTGGAAATTTTATAAAGGCAGAGAAAAATATTCCTTTACAAATGCTCCTGAAAGCACAGAACACGGCTGTTGAAACGTAACAATCAGCTTGTCTTAGCCACTATCTAGTGGCTTCACTATCCTCTTCAGTTTAGGCAGAACACATTTTCAGTGCGGCTGGAGGTGCTGCAGCAAATGTTCAGCAAGAGACTAGTCAGCAGCTAAAATTCTTGAAAGGTGAAGGGATGATTAGCAATACAACCCAACGACATAGTGTGTGCTCTCTCATTTATATTGACTGCTGTAACCATGGAAGGATTTTCATCTCAAAGATGATACTGCAGTGGCTACAGCTCTTCAAACAAATAGTGATGACTGGCAGATAACTCCAGGTTAAAATAAGAACCTGCAACACTGAACACAAGTCCCATGGTACTGCAGCAGCCTTTACCATCCCAGTTTTTCCTGGCTACGAAAGAACTGATGAAAAGGCCAGGGATGGAATCAATTAAAATAGTGCCAAAGTGGTTTAAAAAAGAAAGGGTTAGACACTCCAAAGACTTAGCAATTGAGAGTTTACTGGGTCAGTTTTTATCCTGTGGTGGAAAGCAGAATTTTCACTATGGCTGGAGTACGTTTAAGATGATGTACTTTAACACTTATGAAATTAAAATATCTTACACCCTAATACATGAAGTAGCTATACTAGCATATTCTGCCCCTATGCTCTCTACCTGCATGGGGTAGATGTAGTGGCCCCTGTTTCCCACTATGGCTCAAAACACTTTTGAATTCTGTCCTTTGGTTTCCCCTGTGTGAGGATCAGCTGTGAGGATGGGAACATGGGAAATGCCATGGCAGAACAGTTCAGCAGCTCACCAAATCTGCTGCCTCTCATATGCTGGTCAAGCATCTTAGAGGAAGCATTAGAAAACCAACTGCACACATTGCCACTAATGTATACTGCATCTTAAAGGGAAATGCCCTTGTTACAGACAAAAACAGTTCTTTTGAGATCCTCAAGGACTGGCAGATTTTCATTTTTTCTCCCAATTAGCATGACTGTCAGCAAATGCAGCTATCAAAACCTACCTCCCCAAATAAATTACAATACCTGAAACCAGAAGTTCCCGAGATTAAACAACTCACTAGATTAAATATTTCCTCCCGTTCATTTTACATAGTTTTTGCTTCCTAATTTTCTTGAGCACTTGTTTTATTACAGGAAGCAGTAAACCAAAACCTACAACAGGCATTTTACTACTATTACAACAGTAACACCTCCCTACCTCCCGCTCTTTTCTTTTTTTAAGTGAAAATGCAGGAATCTGAAAATCTCCCTGTACAGCAGCCATTAAACCAAACACGGTATCAAAACCAAGGAGGAAATTACCAATTTCACAGAGTTCTCTTGCGTGACTTCTTGCGTATCTCCTAATTTACAGTCTTATGTTTAGGCTTTTAATTACCAGCCCCTCACTCATCTAGCAAATTCACTGCTGATTCCAGCAATGTGCAGACCATGCTCCTAAAAAACAGTATGGAACCTAACATATTCGAGCATGATTTTTTCAGAGTTCACTGCATTGCCTTACACTACGTTGCTGATGTCACCACTTTGCAGAATTGCTCAGCTGTTTTACTCAGCTGTCGCTAGTGCCTTCTGAAGTCCTCCTCAGCAGTCTTAATGAACCTGAACAACTGTGATCTGACAGATAGGGGGGCTACTTCATTATCCATTCCATCTTTCAGATTTCTAATATAGCTATTAAACCCCAAATATTTGGTATTGATCCCTGCTGCACAGAACACTGTTAACCCTTTCCAGGGACCAGAACTGGCCATTCTTTTTTTCTCCTCTGTATTCTAAACTGAGCTCAACAAGACTTTTCTCTTGGACTTTCACCAAGCATTTACAAAGCACTAGAGCACGGAAGAGTCCTTGTGTTCCCCAAGTGTCACTATGACCCAGTTTTCTGAAAGATGAGAAACATAAAAATAGTAGTGTCTTTGCCCTCTTACTCAGTAGAGAGACCTAAACTAGAATATCAAGACTAGATTCCTGAGACAATCTCAGGAGCTGATGATGATCTCAACTTACATTGAGCTAAACCAAAAGGCTAGCAAAAGGAGAGATTTGGGATAATTTCTTGAACAAATTTGGCAAGCAACCATTGGACACAGAAAGAAAATCACATATAACAAAACTTTGAGATCAAAGCATAGGGGATATATAAATCCAAGCTCTGAATGACTGTGTTTTATTTCATAGCAAGACAATATTTTCTTAACACACATTAAAACAACAACAAAAGAAGTCATTCCTTATCTTGTCATTCCTTATTCTGCAGCATATGAAAAAAGGGCTTACAGTTACTGCTGTATTCTTTCAACGAGCTACCCCCATAGGCAGTACTTTGACTCACCCAGACCTTACGGGCCCAAGGGCACATGACTCCTATTTAGAAGGGTATAAAGTGTCTCCGTCACAGCCAGAGCTTGACAAGGCACTCTGCTTCAAAAGCATTTCTGATCATCAGTAAACACTGCATCCCACATGGTGAAGGGGATGGTGCGCACCCCTCTCCTCACCTGGCCATCCCATTTGGGAGGCTGGAACTGCTGCCTACAGGGGATGTAAGTAGCCCTAACCATTTTTTGAAACCTCTGCTGTTCCTCCTGCCTGTTTGGTAGCTACAAGTTTTAGTCTTAAGGAGCTGATGTAGAGGCTACTTAAAGAAAAACCTAGGCTACAAAGATTGAATTAGCAGCAGAAGAAGACTGGAGAGAAAAACAAGAAACAATACAAGTAAGAAAAAAACACAGGAAAGATTAAAAGGAAATGTGAGGAAAGAGATGATTTTTGTTTGATTCCTAAAGCAGGCAATGCAGCATATGTGATGTTAATGATGAAAAAAGACTTGTTAAAAGAATCCAAATGCTTAGCGGGGCTAAACGGAAGGAGGAATAATAACCAAATGGTAAGAAATAAAATTAGTACCTCCAGCTGTAGGAAGGCTGGGAAAATAGAAGGGTCTACAGGATTGCTGGAATAAGCAAAGTGGGAATGGCTGCGTATATCAGTGAAGAAAGAAGTGAACAAAAGGACAGTTGTTTTGTGACGGCGATCTGCATGTGCTCTGCATCCACTTGGTGCTTGCCTTTGTTTTGTTTTCTAGGCTGACCTTCACCCCATGCCACACAAAGGATTCAATGAAATCCTCCGTTCAAAGTCTCAATTAAAAGCCTGAAGGAACAAACCTATCTTTTGCTGCAGCTCAAAGCCTGAGCCCAAGTGCCACACAGCAGAGGGAGCATCCCAGGCAACTCAGGCGCAAGCCAGAGATCCTGGCTCTGGCCGAGGGAACCTGCAGCCTACAGTGGCTTTGAATGAGCCCTGACAGTGTTTGGAACAGGCAGAATAGCTAAAAAGAAACATTTAGCTTGTTTTCCAAAGGGTTGCTCCTAAGCTTTTATGATGAAAGATCAAAGGTCAGGGAAGGATAGGAGCTTACAGGACAGTAAAGAGAGTTGAGAGTAAATTAGTGTGCATGCTAATAAGACACACATGCAACATTGCTCCACTGAGGGAGCATGCTAATGGTTTGGGCAGCCTACACCAAAACATGTGAAAGCAGTTAAGCGTGTCATCACCAATACTGTCTTTAGAAGTGTTCTGCTGCTTTATAACAAGCTCTTTGAAATACACATGCGCATGTAGTTTCATTGAAGGAAGGTGTAATCCACAAGAACTTGAAAATGTGAGACTGCCCAAAGTGCATCCTGCATGCCATGTGTGGTCTGCAAAGCCTCTGCATGAGGCTTGTGATTTTTTTCTTTAAAGTGTGGTATTTTTATTTTAATTCTGGTACTACAGTTAAATGAGGCATTGCGGCATTGATCTCTTATGCAGCATCCAGTCTGGTATGCTCTCTGAACACAACTTGGAGAACATCTTTGTAAGCAGGGATAAGATGGAAACTGATCTCAGGGCTGTGGTCTAAAAGACTAATTCACTGCCAGAATTATCTTGGTGTAATTATACCTATGTTAATTACCATTTAGTCTGGAATAAGAGTGTTTTTTTAACCTGATTTAGCTTATATAACTTCCAAAAGTTATATGATAGGTACAGTTGTACATGCATAATCCTGCTAAATTCCTCTGCATGACCTTTCATACCACGCATAAAAAAGTGAAAATTAAAAATGGAATAATCAATATTAAAAGTAAAATACTCATTTTATTAGGTGCAAGAATGTGTTGTCCTGTTGTTCAACTGTATGCTCCCTAATGTATTCAAGAAGTAAATGTTAAAACAAAGGAATTACCCTTTTCTTTTACTAGTATTTTTTCCTGAGTTCTGATAGATTCACTCTTGAAGAGTACACAACCATTGACATTTAGAGTTACAAGAACTATTTCTCTAAAAACTTCCTGTTATGGTCAAAGGCAGAGATATTAAAGGAGCCAAATTTGCTTCCTATTGCCATATGTTGTTTCTAATAGTCACAGCTTGAGTTCCAAAACTGATGTAGATTTGCACTTCCCTTTATCTCCATTGAGTGCTGCTGTACTCTCAGTACTTCTGCAAATCAGGAGTTACTGAGGAGCCTAATTTTAGGCACTCATTTCTGGAACCTGGCATAAAAGCTCAGACTTGGAACATGAAAAGACTCCATGCACGTAAGCTATTTGGGAATACGTGAACGTGTCAGACACAGTGCCTTAAGTTACACATCTCCTTCATACTTCCATTTATAAATAAGAGCCCAAAAGTCTACTTTAGGGCATAACCGTTTGAATGTGATTTACAGCTCTTTTGCCTTCCTCCTGACAAACTTTTTTTGATTGGAGTTTTGATGTAATTAGTGTTTCCAAGAAAAGTTTTGTGTTTGCAAAATGATATTCTTAAGATGAAGAAAAAGGAAAAAGGGATACAGAGTAAGGAGGTCCTGGTTTCAGCAAAAATAATTCCAGTATTCAGAGTCATTTTGTCATAATATCTTTGGAGACAGAGGATGCAAAAGCCTTGTGCAACTTCCCAGTGACATTTTCCTCCTGATAACATAACTTCTTTTAAGGGCAGGAGTAACCTTGCCAAACATAATCACCACAAATTTTCCCCCCATATGCAGCCTCTGACTGTACCATTCATCACCTACGCAGACAGACATTATGCAAGCCTGTTTGCCAGATACTGCTCCTTAGGAAGTACTTGCAGAATACCAGAAGTACATAAACTCTCCCCCAGGCCTCCAGAGAATGGACCATCTCCTTCAACTATGGCTTCCACCAACAGTGAAGTCACAGTGCTGACTTTGTGATATCACAGCATTCTCCGTAGCAACAGCCTATGAGGTCACAAATAGAGGATTATCAATTTGATGCAGGATTAAGGGAACTAAGACGCTGCTCTGTCGGGAAGATGGGTTTTACTTCAAATAATGGGAATTAGGAGAATGCTGAAAATAAATGGGTTGTAAATTGTCTTTGTCTGGCATGCACCCTTTTTTCAATAATACTGTAAAGATATTGCTTTCTTTGACAGCTCCCAAGTAACTGAGTGAACTGCGGCCTGCCTCTTGAGCTATTACATGGGAGATGAATCCCGAAACAACTTCCATCCATATCTTTTGACTCCTCAGTCATTTGCTTTTGCAGGTACAGAGACAGCAGTCAGACCACTCTCCTCAAATTGTCTGCTGGTTATTTTATTCACACATGTTCACAGCTAGCAGTAAGTTCCAGAAAGTAACAAAAAACCCCAAACAAACCCACCACCAAACCACCTGAGAAAAGGAAGTCTGGAAACATTTTGCCTTAGACCACTTTACTGTTTAGGCAAGGATTTTTGAAGATTATTCCAAACCGGGAGTCTATGTTCCTAAGAAAGATCAAAGAAAATATGCATTGTAAGTTACAGTGCTTTAAGTACTTGTTTAAAGTGCAAGAAACAGTGATTATTTAGAAGAACCTTCCCTGCAAAATATACTTGCAGTCACAAGAATTTTTACCACGAACATTACTGTTAGAATAAAACACTTGTATGAATAATTTCATTACACTCTTAGTGGTTCATTTTTTTAAACACTATCTGGTTTACTCCCCAGTGAATGCCCTGTTTAAAAGTTTCGTAAAACACAGAATTCCAGAACCTGTTTGAAACTATTCCAAAACCTTTATCTCCCCACTTCCCCTCCATGGAGCAAATCAAGAATAGCACAAATGCAATCACCCGATGAACGCTTCCTGGCCCCTCAAGGAACCGCTGAGGCTTCCATGCAACTATCCAGAGCACAAATTAAAAGTTAATTTAGTTTCAGCTTTTAAAGGGAGTTATAGTCCACTGGGGGAGGGGGGAACAAAAAGAAGGATGATACCAGGTGAGAACAGACTTACTACATTATTCACAGAAATCCTATGCCCCATGCATGCTTACACATGAAAACACTTTTCCCACATTTTTGAAGTAATTGCCCACTTTTCCTGATGCCTGGCAACGCTGGCTGCCTGATGTCTGGAAACTGGATACTGCAGGCATATAGACTCATCTCACGTGTGCAGCAGGTCCAACACATCAGGTGTACTATGTATGCATTATTTACCTGTCAGGGATTGTCCCAGATTTTAAGATTAAGATCAAAAAATCCTAAAACAGCTTGATTTGTAATTTCCAACGTGAGCTGTGATGCAACCATTAAGCAGTTGTACAGCTTGAGAGCATTTTGCAACTTCAGGCAAATTTTGACTAAGTACCTACTTACAGCTAACTGGAGCTGGAAGGAGAAACTTCCAGCATTATGAGCGTAGGCACTAATACCAACTTCCATTCTAGGACTGGAAGAAAACATTGGACAACTTTGCTGTAGCTGATCAAGACTTCATCTGGAGTCTCACCCACCGGTCTGGAAAATTTAGGTCTCTATTTTGCAGTTGGGGGACTGTTAAAAATGGTGAGACGAAATAACACGGACAGACGAGTGAGCCGTTTCACAGTGTTTTAAATATGCTTCGAGATTTTGTAAGCCATTTAAAAACGTTATTTGCTTCTTTGCCCTCCAGCACTAGCAATAAAGATTCTCAAAGGAAGTGCTTAGATATACCGGATTTACTCGCTTTGCCACTAACCTCTACAGCTTTCTAGGCCTGTAAATAGCGGCCGAGTTCAGCCGTGCTGCAAAACACTACCGCCTTCAAACGAACAGTGTGCTTTACGCCAGAGCCGGCTTTGACCCGGACCGCCTCTTTCAACCTGCACTGGAGAGAAACACACGGCCTTTACTACAACGGTAATTGTCCAGCGGCCCGCTGCAGCACCACGCACGTTCAACCGCCAACACACCCCGTGCTAATCCGGAATACAAAGGGCAAGGCACCATCCACGCTTCCCGCGGGGGGGGGGGTGGGGGTGGGGGGGGGAGCCAGCCCCGCCGGTACAACCGGCCCGCCCGGGCCCCAGCCGGGGCCCGCCCGGCACACCAACCCACACCCGTGCGCGACCGAGGGGGTCGCGCCCCGCAGCCACCCACCGCCCCGCGCCGCCGCCGCCGCTGCTGACGAAGCTTTTATTGTGCAGCAAAGCGGGCAATCGACTCAAACGGGGAAGAAGCGCTCGGCTCGGCCCGGCCCGGCCCGGCGGCCTCCCGGCGACGCGGTACCTCACCAGCGGCACCCCCCGGCGGCGCTGAGGCGCGGCCGCCCCGCCCCGCCGCCGTCCCGGCATGTCCCGCGCGGAGGCGCGGCAGCCCGTCGCCGTGGCAACGCGTGGCGGCAACGCGTGTGGTGCCCGGCCCCCACCGCTCCCTGCCCAAATCTTAACGGAAGGCTGGCGAGCCTTCAGGCCCCCCCCCCCCAAAGAAGGCAGAACAGCAGCATTCACCCAGTTCGAAGACGCGACGTTACCCCCACCTTTGCGCCACACATTTTCACGTTTTCAGCCAAAACCGGGGGCAGCGATTTCTTTCAGCAAAGGCCACCCGCGCCTCCGCCATTTTGGATGCGGGAGCAGTTCCCATGGGAGACGCACCTCTGGGTGCTGCTGCCGCCTCAAGAACCACCCGGGTCTCAGCCAGGTGGAGCTCAGGAACAAAAACGAAGAAGTTTTTTGTTGACTGGTTTCTTTGGGCTTGGGGTTGCGGGGTTTCTTTGTGTTTTCGTTTGAGGTTGGGAATTTTACATGGTGGAAAAGCAGGTTTCCATCCAATTCCTGTATCAGCACTCTGGCCTCATGAGAAACCTTCCCACCTGAAGCGAGGGTGCGGCGGGGACTTGGTACTCCAAAAAAGCGGTAAAGGCGCAAAAACCCCTTTGCCTCCCCGAGGGCGGCGGCGTGACGGGACGTGTGCTGCTGACGCCAGAAGTAAATCTGAACAGTCACCACAACCAAATCCACCTCCTCCTTCAAAAGGCTAAACCTTTCAAGTATTTTATGCAACTCTGTAACTCAACATGGCTTCATAATTGATCCAAGGCATCCATTGTTGTTTTGTTTTTAAAGTTTAAGAAGGTAAAACAAAGGACCACAGTAAAACACTCCCCTCTGGCTGCTACTGAGGTAGAAAACCTAAACTTATACAGAAACTTAGGCCGTTTTTCCACCTTTTTAAAAATAAGTTATCATCTAAAAAGACAACCAGAAAGGAAATGTTTTTGCCCAAGAAGGGTACAAAGTCCCGATATCTCTACCTTGAATAGATGCAGGAGGTTCTATGACCCAAACATGCTTTGTAAAAATAGTGACCAGCCCACATATGCTGAAAACCAAAGCTGTAGAGCAAATCAGAAAGCTAAAACAAATCACATTCTCTCTCTTGGTTCTGCTTATGAAATTATGTCTGACTATATAGTCTTAAAAAAAATAAATATCAAAAGCAAGCAAGAGAATTAGTTTATAAAGGCAAATCACAGGGTAATAAAAGCTGCCTGCTGTGGACCCTGAGGATGAATCTGAACTTTGCTCTGAACCTGGGCTGAAGGCTTTCTTCACAAGTGTAAATGGGCAGGCACCTTGGGTTTTAGGGCCTGTGTGTCTCACGCTTCATGGGCATCAGTGACATGTACAGGCTAACCACACCATGCTGACGGATGTTTAGGAGAAAGCTGAAGCAGTATTTGTGTCACCGTAACTTGCTGTTTGGGACGCTGCTGATGCAAGCCCTGGTAAGACATGGGAGGTCTGCATGCTGTGGTCAAGAATCAGCACCATGACCTCATTCTCCTCCAGCGCTCAGGCACGAGGAAAGCCAAGATTGGACTAGCAGCCAATTAACCACTGACTCAGCCTGAATTTCAATGTTCTTCCCTTTATGACCTCACTCATCGTTTGAATTACTTAAGGAAACTGCACAAATGCTTTTATTCCAGACTTTGACATGCAACCTATTACTGGAGCTGGCTAACTTGAAAGAAATGGAAACTTGCTGCTTGAGCAATGGGAAAAAAGATCAAGAAGCTAACGCAGCAGAGTAATACCAATTCTGAAAGGCAACTGCTACCACTCTAAGCAAGACGGAGAACTGCTGCATGGCAGCAGAATTGCTAGGATCTCCTTTGCCCTGCAACTACACACTGGAAACGCACACACAATCCACAAGACCACTGGCACAGCCCTTTCATACTAAAAAAATAGCTGAAAGAGTAAAGAAAAAAAAAAAAACCTGAACGCAACCCTCTAAATCCAATTTCCCCATGCCAGGCAGTATAAAAAAAGCAACAGCAGGTGGTTCCTACGATCATGCAACCTCTGGCATGCAGGAAATCCCAGGGCAAGGCTCAGCATAGAAGCTACAAGCCAAGACAGTGCAAAGGTCTTTAAAAAGGCGTACCACCATACTGCGTCCAAAGCATTTTCTTGCCTATACATCAATTTACCATAGTATTGCTTTGACTTCTCTGTTTGCCATTAATCTTTGGGACCTTTAAATGCTGGCAATCGTCTTTCCTTCACTAATGCCACTGAAATGCATCATTTCCTCTGCAAGTCAGGTATGAGGAAATAGTTTTTTAGTGGATGACATCAGCAGTGTCTGGCATTTTACAAGATCTGGAAGAAGACCGGCCCTGCCCCAAGGAGTTCACAGCCTAGTTCATACAGAGCCAACATGTTTCAGATACAATCTATGAGGCCACGGAAGCATGAGATCACTTCCTCCTTGTGATCTTCAGCTTTACATACTTATCAATTGCTTCCATTTAAAAGGTTCCTTTGGAAAAAAAAAGAAAGAAAAAAAAGGCTCATGATGATTTTATCAGTTTTGGTATTTGGCTTTGGGACCAACCATGTACTTTCAGTTATTAAACATTCATGATTCCCTTCTTCCTCAAGTACAGGAGGAAGAACCTGGCAAACAACCAGGGAGGACAAGATGACTGACAATAGTCTACAGCTAAACTAGCAACTGCTCAACCAAATTGCACAATCCATAGAAGTTGTGCCACGACTATTAGCTTAAGGATGATAAGCCTACAATCAAAAGCTATCACCTCTATTGGCATCTCCTGTTTGTGTTTAAAGAACATAACGAAAAATCTGGTGCTCATGTATTTCTGCAGTATCTGAAAGCAAAGGATTCCTCAGCTGTCTCCACATAGTTTCTGTTAACTGGAAGCCTGGAATGATCTAACTACTACCTCCACATACAGGATCTGCCCAGATACTAAAATTCTGGATTTTTGCTGGAAGCTTACACACGTTTTTGCTCTTTTCTCCCTCACTGCTAAAAAGGAAAGATTATGGCAAAGATTAAACTAGGCTAGGCACTCAATTTGTTCCAACTTCCTACCTCTCCCAGATGCAGGTTCAAAAACATCAACCTGGACTGAACTAACAGACGATCATTAAGCAAATTAGTTACAGCAAGAACCAAATTTGAGGCCCTGCACTGACCAGTAAGAACTCCAGGAGAAGTTTCTCAAACAGCACACCTGGATTCTTCCAGCCACCAGGAAAAGCTCCAGGACAGGTTCAGCACACCTAATTCCTGCAGGCTAATTGTCAGGGTTCCCCAAACGGCACCAGGAAAACAGCTTTGATTCAAAAGCAAGGGGTGGTCAAGAAGACAGAAAGCTATCTGACATGCTTGTGGTACATTTAGTGCTGTGACTGTAACTGATGGAAATGTGCCTGAGTCAGCTTCATGCTACCCATGTGGGGTAACTCCCTGACCATTCAAATAGTTTTTACGGTCTGTGTTGAACACTGTGGTGCAGCAGTTACACTGCTTATGTTAACAGAGCTGACTAGGCTGGAGTTAGCTCTGGCCTGCCTATACAAAATGAAGTCATGCTTACAGCCCCTAGTACTTAGCATATCCTAGACATATATTTGGTCCTTTTAGACTTTTTGAAATCTTAGCATCTACAAAACCTTACTGAATAGTTTATGCAAAATGGTCTCTCCCATGCTAGAAATCTTCCATTTATAACAGAGAGGTAAACAGGCCATAAAAAAAACCCTTGAAACACTCATGTCAGATGCATACATTAGAAATTATATACTCTTGTCTGTGCTTAAAACCTTACTAGGAAATCAGGTAAGCAGATCAGGCAAAACATCTAAGTTGGCAGTGCAACCAGAACCAAACTCCCTTCAACAGCTCTGGAGAAAACAAAGCTGACCTGGGTGCTCATAATCAGCTCACAGCATTCAACCCTTGTTCAGCTGCACTGCCAACAGGTACATTTGGGTAAGCCTCAAAAAGACCAAACCATCCCAGCCCAACCTACAGTGGAAAACGAAGCCATTGCTAACAACTATTTTCAGCTAGATCCTCCAGACTAATACTGAAAATGCTGTTGACTGGATGTCATCGCTGCTACTTCAGATGGCATGAGGAATCTATCACCATGCCGATGGTATTTTGTGGTATTTCTCCTTTGTTCATAGGAAACTGGAAGCCCTTACACAGACAAGTCACCGTTTGCCAAAGCAGTCACAGATCTAACTGCACAATAGAGCTAACCAATCTAAAGGCTAACCATTGCCCTCTTTACCCATCCCCAGGACAGACAGCATTTATGGTTGACCCTCCCCTGTGAGTTACTTTAGGGAGCCAACCCAGCAAAAGGCTAGTCCTGCCAAAAAACCCTCAATGTTTTATGCCAAACCCTGACTGGGTGCCCTGAGTCAGGGCACCTCTGAGACAGAGGAGGCCCTGTCTCAGATCAGAGTAGAAGGCAGCAGCCCACAGGCAATGCAGCTATGGAGAAACAGGACCTCCTGCTCGGGGTGGGGGGGGTTAGGGGGGGAGAGCACTGGCTGTATGTAAGAACTGTTCAGTTATCATGAAACTGCATTGTAATATGGCCACTCACCACAAAAATGACTGAGACAGTCACCACCCTGACAAAAAGTCCACACGACAGCTGGAATTTTCAGAGGGCTTTAAAAAGGCTTACTAAATTCCATCTGTTTTCATGGCATGTGGGTTCATGTCTATCAGCACTGGTTTTATCTACAAAGGGCAAGTTTTACAAAAGCAAGCATAGTTTGTCATATCCAATAGACCATCGAGACTTGAACAAAGTAAGGACACATAACTGGAATAAACAAGGGTATAAGTAGCAAGCGCACATTCCAAGAATTTGTTTAAAAATAGTGCTGTTCTGACAGAGACAGCATGTACCCATTTTCATCAGTAGTACCAAGGATCTGTTAAAATCCATCACCAGCAATAACTGAGTTTCCCAAGGAATACAGTCTATTAGACATCAGATACTGATCATTCTAGTGGAAAATAACATGCAGGAGAAGACAGGCAGAATGCTGCATTTCTCCACCTGCTGCTGGAGTATCTCCCCAAAACAGGGATGACACACACAGTCAGAAGAATGGCTTCACATGAACTACATCCTACCGTGTAGAATACAACTCCACTGATATTAAAATGTATCAGAAAACCATACTGATATTGTGAAATACTAATTTTGGAGAGAGGGAGAAATACTATGACAAATGTCAGAACTCCCTGTTACTGCATTCCTACATGAAATGTTTCTTTCTCTCCCTTCAAATTAGTTTGTTCTGAAAGGCTGCATTAAGTGAAACAATAGTTAAACAGTCAAATTTGAAACAAAACAGTCTGATCCTGCTGGAATTTAGTATTTCATCTGATCTAAAAATACTGGGTTTAGGATTTTCTTCCACGTGAAATTTGACTACTTTGGAGCTCTGTTTCAAACCAGAAAACAATTTCCTTAGAATCTGAATACCTCCACAAAAATAGAGCTTCTGTCTACTAGTCAACCATATGCAAGCCTCAAGTTTTAACACACGTCCCTACAAGAATATCCAGTATCATGTATTTCCTCATGCAAAACTTAAGAATCTTAACACATTAGTTTAGAATGAAAACTTTCATTCGGTCTGAGCAGAATTTGAACGTGAAGCATTTTTGAATTGTCCTGCATCTAAATCCCTGTTTTGCTAGTTTACTTTGCGAATGCAATACTTGATTGATTTGCATGTGTTTATAAATATGTATGTACAACTCAGAGTAGGAAAGCAGCAACACCATTACATCAGCCTCAACACCTGCACCATGTTGACTGAAGCAAAGAAGACAGTCTATTGTTTCTCTCTTATTAACGTCTAACTTCCCAGCCTTACAAACTCTTTACTTCTCTGCCAGTAGCAGAAAACATGCTGACTCTATTTGACTTGTAATTTCCACTGCTTATAATTTCCACCGTGACTGGAAAGGCAGGTCTTAAAGAAAAAAAAAAAAACAACAAAAAAAACAAACCAAAAAAAACCCAAAACACCAGTGAAAATATCTAACAAATACGCTTACAATTTTTATAATGACATTTGCCCCAAGTGCCCATTTGTGTGGAAAATGTTTAAATTGTTCCATTTTAAAAAGTCTACAGTCCTAAGGGAGCTTTTAGAGTTATATACAAAACATTTTCATGCAGATTGAGGGCATTAAGCACTTCATGCATGAAAAAAAAAAAGAGCTTGAAGAAATGTTTCAAAAACAAAGTAGGAATTTTTTTAAGTCTGAGACAGAGATCTTGTCCATCACACTCACAGAGAAAACAAACTGAAAAGAAACCAAAAGGAAACAGCTGATAAACTACAGAACAGATTACTTCCAAAGACTCAGTCAGCATCCAACGTAAATGACTGTCACAGTAATTCTTCTTCTAATCTAAAAATGTAAACCTTAAAACACACCTCATTTTGCACCACAGAAGTTTACCACTCTTTATGCTAAGCTATGCATTCAGGCAGAACAGACAGCAAGGATCCCAGACAGCCAGTGCTGGGGGAGACGCTCACCATGCATCACCCAGAAAACAGTGGTGTTTCAGCAGACAGCAAATTCAGACAGGAACCAAGACCAAGACTGCTAGCCATGACAGTGGCAGGGTAACAGTACAGCCTTCTAACAGGAACAGCAGGGACAAAATCTAGTTTTTAAATGGATGTAGAGCCATTTGTGAAAAGGTTTAAGAGTCACCTGCAGCAGCAGCAAGAGATGGGACTCAAAAGACCCCAAATACATCTGTCTTCAAATTCAGGCCCCTACCAGAAGGCAGCTGTGGGAACCGTGTTAGCTGGAGAAGCATCTGAATACCTGGAAGACAGGCTACAAAGGAGCAAGCATTAAGACAAACCCCTGTGGGGCAACAGGACTGCTTTGGAAATGTTTATTTTTAATTTCAAATCTTGATTCTGAAGTAATAAAGACAAGCCCCAAGCAAAGGAACCAGAACGGCAATGTTGTTGAGAGCATGATTTCATCCTCCCCACCTTGCGAGTTGCTTATCAGCTCAGAAGGACACTGTCAAGCTTAGCAGCCCAGGCTTGCTGCTGGAAGAATGTGGAGCTAGCAGGGTTTTTCAGGTCAGGCTGGGACCTGGTACAAGGCTGCAGATTAAGCAACTTCAGTGAGTGAGGCGGGAGTCTCAGGAGCAGACAATTTGCTCCTGGGAATAAGATTTGGAGTGCCTAACCAAGCTTTTCTGTAGGAAGGGACTGCCAGCCCTCCGTTTGTTCTACTTTGATGTTCAAGGGATCAGAAACGGTAACCTTGCTGTAAGTGAACAAATCATACTATGAAAACATTCTGTGTCACCAATTTCTAATGCATACAAAAATACTCTTGAAAAACAAGTTTTGGTTGCTGCGTGGCAAAAACTCCAAGACTGTTCTAAAGATCTGCTGTGGTTTTGCCTTAAAGTTCATCAACACTCACAGCCCATGAAAAGCTGGCATTTTCTCACTGCTAGTGAACGTATCGAAAAGCAATAATAAACAAACATTGTGAAAAATGGATCTAACTGGTGGACAGGTTCTTGAAACCTGGACACAACATTCAGGCATTTGTCTGTCATCTCTGTGATCTTATGCCTGAGCTCTGTGGTCAAGAATATAGATTATTTGCCAGTCTTTCTACTGTATCTTATTCAAGCCCAGATCCTTAATAGCATCATTTAATATTAATTATCTATTACCAAGATGTAAACAAGAAAGTCCTATGACATTCTTATTACCTCTCACAAAGATCAGCACCTAACACCAGCTGTTTTAAATGGAAATTTAATGATTGGTAGTATCTCACAAAACAAGGTAGACATACCACTGGGAATGTTCCCCATGCCTCTGTTGAATTGTGCATCATTCTTGAAACAGTCAGGGCTATTCATTAACCAGGTATTAGCCAAAAAAAAAAAAAAAAAAAAAAAAAAAAGAAAAAAGAAAAGAGTCCATTAAAAAGTAGCACCAACTTTTTGAAAGTGCTGCAAACTAAGACACACCTAAACTTTAAGAGGCAGACAAGGATTTTAGCTAGAAACTTCATCCTGAACTCCTACTGTATCTAACTGGATCTTGTACCTTGTAGAGAGCTGCGACAAAAATCCAGGTAGATTCTGAGCATTTGGAAAGAAAAAAAAAAAAAAAAAAAAAAAAAAAAGGTCTTTCAGGAATACCAGGGATGAAGCCATGTAGCCTCTTCAGAAGAGAATCCCTCAATTTGGGAGTTAATTTTGTGCCACCTTCTATTACAAACCCAAAGGATGCACACAAAACTGTATGGGTGAAAGTGTTTTAAAATGTGTTTCTAATTATGCTCAAATGAGGAGCTGCTTCTGGAGTTATTCACACAAACTATTTCCGTTTGTTAAAGCCATTATCCTGACTCTCTGACTACTCCCCCTGCACACCCCTTAAAAGCAAAAAAAAAAAAACCAGCCAAAACACCCCCAAAAAGACAGGGAACAATTTAAATGTTTTGATGTGACAAATGCCAGACTCCAAAACACGTAAATGTGCTCAAACAATGCACTTAAAACTCTCATCCCAGTACCTCACCTCTTCAAATAAACCTCCTGAGCTCATTCAAAATGCAAGCACTTTAAACATAGGAACACGGAAAGAACCTTCTAGCTCTCATAAGAAGATAATGAATCACAAAGTTAACTTTTTGCTTTCAAGACGACTCTGAATCGTTGCTTCAATGATCTTGCTTTCAGCCTCACCCTGTCCCGATCCTGTTCTGTTCCAGAACACACACAGAGATCAGAAAGGCTTTGCTTAAGATTCAGAAAGAAGATAAAAACTAAGGGTGATTAGAAGTGTACTCTATCCTGCCTGAAAGGATTGGGGGAGGGCTGATGGGGGGGGGGGGGGGGGGGGGGGGACAAAAGAGCACACATGATATAATGAGAAAGGGGAAATAAGAAAGATGAACAAGGGGAGTGGGATCAGGAGGGGAGATCTGAAGAGTTAGGGAGAACAGACGAACTGCCAGTTTTTAAATTCCTGAGAGAAAAAAACATCTATAGCATTAGGGAAATGGATGTAATTTTTTAAAATTTAAGCTAGAAGACAAAAAAGATTTAAAGGAGAAAGTGAGAGATACCTATCCTGAGGGGGCTCCCAGTAAATGCTGACACTATCTGTTATGAAGCGCTGGCATTTAAAGGGGAAGGTGTCTGGAAAATGCTTCTTTTCCAAAGAAAAACTCGACAAATCTATGATCGGTGGAGACCTATAAGCAAGCAACCAACATCAGCACAATGGTCCGTCAGCACAACAGTTTGCTACCCAGACCAAAGAGATAAAACTAACAAGCTCTTTACTTGGCCATGGGAAATGAAGGGATGGCTCTTTGGGGATGATGCGCAGAAATCACAGCAGAAGCCCTAGGCTGGCCTGCACCGCTGAACAGGCTGAGCATCCTGAATGCATATTCCAAGCATCTATTTGGATACAGGCCTGGACTGTTAGCCTGGGGAATGGCAGGACTGGCAGTGAGGTGGAGTCCACAGCCTCCAAATACTGCTCAGCAACTCCAATTGTGGGACAACCTGGTGAACAGAGGAAGGATTTCTACCCAGGTTACTGCAGAAGTCAGAATACCTTCCAGACAGCAGCACTCTCACTTCATCCCCATGACCTGCTATCCAAAACTGATTCCCAGGAACTCTTTTATGGGTTGGGCTTTTTTGGGGGGTTGGGGTGTTTTGGTGGTGTTGGTTTTTTTCAGTTGGTTGATTTTTTTGATTTTTTTTTTCCTCTTTCTTGGTTCACTCTCCATTCTCAGGATGTAATTAAGGTTCAAAGTGAAGAAAGAAGGGGAACCAGCTCTGTGTCAGCGATTAGCTCAACATCCTGTTAATATCCACCCCATAATCTCTCCTAATCTAGGCATGTATCACCTGAGAACTCTTCATTAAGAAGCTCAAGACAGTTTATGAGACCCCAAGTAGATTAGTTTTCTGGTGGTTGCCTCCATGGGTTACCAATCTCCATTTCTTGTTACATATTTAGTTACAAAGGCAACAAATAACATCTCCTGTGAACACATAACCAGGTATTATACTTTACCACCATGAACCCTATCCTCCTCATACCATGGCCTGTACCCCCCCCATGAGGAATTTAAGCTTAGTTAGAAATGAGAAACCTTGTTTTCCCATGCACTAGGACTTCCTTTATTTTGCATATTTAAAGCACAATACAACCGAGTACAAGCAGCTAGAATGACCACAAAAGTTTTGTGGGTTTTTTTTTTTTCCTTCCAGTTCTTTTGCTTGTTAACAAAGTGGGTTAGTTTCACACTCTATGGGTGTCAGTGCTCAGAAAAGAAAAGATCAGCAAGTTATAGTCACAGCTTTTAACGAGTTCTCAAAGTTCCTTAAAACCCCATAAAACAAGTATCACTTACATCCCCATCACCTAGCACAGTGATCCATATTGAACGTGTGCCACGACAGCATATGCACACCATTTCCCTTACAGCACTGCTCAGTCAAGCCAAGCTGACATGTGAGAATATGGTACCCCACATTTCCATTTTTTCCCTTTTCCCAGCCTCAGTGATGACAGGTAGCAGGTCTGTAACCCAGCTTTGTCTTGAACATCCCCCAGGCAAACATTACTGAGTCTAGCCTTGCAGACATCATGGAGGACTTCACTAGCCACTGTGGTTAAGACAGTTCTGGCTATACTGGTAGCCACAGTGATTTGGAGGCAGACAGGCAATTCCCAATTTTGCCTTCTGCTTTCCCAATGTCTTGGGAAAACAGAAATTAACATCAAACCACTAGAGAGAGGTGACCCAAATGCTAAAAAAACATACTACATCCTTGCTGCTGACAGGACCATTCATTACAGAACGGAGGGGCTCTGTCTACCTTACCAACAGTTTTCTCCATTTATATACATACTCTCTAACACACACACACAGGTTCTCATCATCAGACAATGGCTGAATGACAGAACGTTAAGAATCACTCCAATCTTTTTTTTTTTCTTGTTGATATTTTTTAAACAAAAATCAATTCATTTATGCATCATTTATGGAGGGGTTTTTTTAACTCAGCTGTTCTGCACATAACTACAAGGATAGGAAAGGTAATGGCTCTTCTGCACAAAAGGGAATAAAAACTCCCAAAGGATGATTTATTCCACACTCCCCAAATTCCAAAGTGAGGTCTCTCTTGCAAACTGTAGTTAATAAATGGATTCTTTGCCGCATTATTGTTTCACTGACAGAATATACTGGCAGTATAAAATGTAGGAAAATATTTTACTCTGCATATATTTTGCATCTCCATCTCTTTTTGCATCTTACTTCTCTCTGAGTACACTGTTTAGAGCTTAAGGCTTCACAGTATTTATAATCCTTTATTTTCTGCGCCCAGCACAATGGCACCCAATTGCAATACAAATAAATAATTACGATAAGAATAAATCGGCATTTTCTCTTCAGCTGCACACCAGGCATGTGAACCTTGGTGAAGTCTCTGTGCTTGCAGACCAAAGACTTGCATTTCTGGTCATGGGCAGGTCATTGTCAATAGAAAGGGAAAGCTGGGTCGGGTTGGGACAGAGAGGAAGGGACAAGCCCAAGACTTACCCAGCAGAGGTCAGGCTAAACCAAAATTTCACCATCATTGTGGGTCCTAAGAAATTGTCTCCTTAGGTCCTTCCCACTCTTTCCCCTTAGAATCAACCAACAAGTATTTCTACAATGCAACAGATACCTACGAATTACTGTGAGAAGTTAAAACAGCAAAGGCTCAAGTTTGTTGGCCAAAGTACTCTTGAAAAAGGCTGAGACAAAAGTATCTGACACCAAATACTTCAAGACCTCAATATTATCGTTGGGCAAAAGTGTATTAATTCAATGAAATAAGAATGAAAGCCCAACAAAATTAGTAGTAGTATCAACAAAACATTGCACTTGATCTCCAAAAATATTTCAGCTGAATTTTGCTCAGAGACACAAAGCATAGTAAATGCTTGTAAAAATACGTATTCATGTTAAGTGTTCACAATGACAGTGTTCACAGGGAAATCATGAAGGGTGTCAGAATTTGGGAGTCATCTGTCCACAAAACAAACAAAAGCATCACATATGGTATTTAACCCATAGCGCAAAAAGCAAAAGACAGACAGAAAACACTCCAAGCAAGACTCATGGAGATAGAAAAAAGTAAGCCTGCATAATGTCCTCATATGCATGACAAAGACTCTATATAGGAGCCCACAGCTTTCACTTAAAACTCTAAAAACACTACAAAAATCTAACGAAGCAGATGCAGACAGTGTTCAGTACCACAGTACAATGCATTTGAATAAACTAAGTGGTACAGAACAAAAAAAGCACAGAAAAGTTAAAAAAAAAAAAAAGGTGCAGAATCAAATATGTCTGTGTATTTTTGATATATACACATACATGCAACCATGCATTACTTGTTGAATAAACTTTTCTTCTACAGACAACATAAGTGTTGGGGGTGAGATTTGGAGCAGGTGAGAAAGATTTTAGCACAGGTAAGATGTTCAGTACCATTTCTTATTGACAGCCAATACTAGAGTATTGCAGACAAAGCTACTCATGCCCTGAACATTGTTTAAATCAAGGGGTTTGACACCTCATCCAACATTAAGTATGGCAAGCTGCAATACTGCATTTCACAGGGGAAGACATCAGAGCTGTTATGCAGCCACTACCTTAGGTACATAAGGAAGCGAAGCACCTTAAGTTTGAATTGGGCAGAGTTGGTGGGCAGGGGGGTTGTTTGATAAATATAGATTGTTTAAAATATAAATATATAAATCCAGAACACTGGATTGTAAGAAAATAAAACCATGGTCATGTAAAAGCTACTGCAAGGATGCCAGAAATGGTTCTTTTCTGAACGGAAGCCACACCATATGCAGCTTCTTTAGCATGCCACTCCTGCAAGGACAGAAATGGCCACATGTGAAATTCTAGAGAAGTAATTTACAAATCATTATTTTTTTTAGTCCAGCAACAGCTTCAATTGAGGATGAAATGAAATACAAAATGCACTGTGGAATGACTAGTAAATACTACTGTTACACTTTAAATACCTCTTCTGCAAAGCAAGAATCAATTACAGTGCTTACAAAAGCTGGAGCAGTCTCTCTCATGACCTGAAAACCATCTACTAGAACTTGGGATGAAGTCAAAAGAGAGACAAAATTCACGGCATGAAAACAAAACAGACACCACCACTGCTCCTCCAGACACAACCCATTCATCTGGGCATCCAGCAGACAATTTTGCTTCTGTCTGCTATGCCAGCCACCCTTGTTCCACCGCCTGGCTAGTGATTAATCACTCTTCAGTGCAGCAATTCAAACCTTGGAAACAGAAAGACACTGTGGGAATCTTATGCTTCACCTTTTAAGTGCTTTCCTCTACTAGTGAAACTGAAAGTAGTAAAGCCATGTGGTATCACAAGATAGTATTTCTGACTCCTGAAAGATATCCAAGACATAGTGGTAGAGAGAAAAAAAACCAACCCATTATGCAACTTCATATTAACTACTTAGCTGCCACTGAATACTTATCACATCCATTGAAGAAACTTTCATTGAACTATATATGTGAAGAGAAACACTTTTCAAAACCAAACCTACAACAAGCATGTCATACAAGCAAAACACTGTTCTGTGATGATGTGTGCTGATATCCCAGCTCAGCCCTGGCTGCACTTTGCCAACCACAGAGCTGCCTCCTTATATTCTGCTTTCCCAGTCTAGAATTCAATGCACTGTTGCTATCACCACTTTGTTGTCTTCCTCCATGCTCTTTTTGACAGGTCTTGTTAAAAACTAGCCAAAATGTAAGCTTGGTTTAGACAGGCAAGCTGCCTCACTTTTATGAAGGCAATCACCAACCCTGCCTCAGTAAATTAAATTTACAATAATAATAAAATAATGAGAACCGTTCTCACAAGCACATCTGAAATCTGGTGCTAGCTATGAGATGCAGCCCTAGCTAACTCTAGCACAGGTCCACCTCAGAAGGCAAAATGCACAAGATTCGAGAACAGGTTTTTCTCCTTCTGCTTTGTTTATTCTTGATTATGTCACTACATCCTTTCTTGGGTTATTCCATCAACTGGACATAAAACTGCACAAAAAAAGAGGACAATGATACATACATATTATGTAATCCATGAAATCAGTATTTTTGCAATTAAAGGAAGAAATGGCATAAAACAGGCCTAGATTAACAAAATATACTTCTAGGTAAGATCATTAATGACAAAAACAGGTAGTCTTTGAATTAGGGGTGCAGTTTATTTTAGCATGGGCTTCAAGCTTTTGCTTAAGGCCAGTGTGATTTGCATGTACTACTCCCCAACTAAATTAACAATTTAATTTTAAAAGCATTGTTTGTGCACAAATATTCAACTCCACTTGAAAGAAACAGCCTGTATTCACAAGGAAGAGGTTGGAATGTTATCACCTGAGATCCCTTCCAATCTGAATTCTCCTATGATTTTGACCCTCCAAGTCTTCAGTCGGATGCCAATTTGTACAGGCTACTGGGATGACTGGAGGCAGGGTCTGGAATCCAAGATCTGCAAACCCCTATTGAAAATACTTACCAGTTCTCATGCTAAACTTCTGATGCATGTCATGCAACAGTCAACAATGATCAGTATCAGGTCTCAAATCTGCAAACTCTGATATACCTGTATCCTGTGACTCACACAGTTCAATTAACCAGAAGTGCAGAATCTGGGCCTCAATGCTATCAACTTATGCATACTGTGAACAGAATATTTATAATGAAAACTCAACAGTCAAATCTAAGCAGAGTTGTTGTTATCTTTCCTAATGCATCTTTAGATTTTGCTGATGATGCTATGAGTTTTGTGCATGTTTGGGATTTTCTCCTTTGTTTTGCTGGCAGGACCAGGAAGTCCCAGGGCTGAGACTGGTGGAGAGGCAGCGTTCCCAAGGACTCTACAATAGAGCAGTGTTTCCTAAAGTAGGTTATCTGAAGGACGAGCAGAAAGGCACAAGAGGGAGGGGTGACTGTGGAAAATACAGATGATGTCATCCTTAGGATGAGCAGATCTTTGAAAATACATGGCAGCGATTTATCTTCCTAGTGGGAGCTATGCTTTGAAAAGTTGGTGAAAATGCAGACCTATCCCAGTGTTTCCTTAACTAAATCCTTTTAACCAACTAGTTCTGGAAATGTGGACAACCTGGTTATAAATGGCCACGTGCTTAGCTTTTGTCTTAAGCCTATACCCAGATGACCCATTTTGCACATTTCAACCAAGAATAAAGTGACCTCATTTTTAAAAGTGCTGAGCACCAGCTGTTCCTATTGTGTCCACAAGCCACGCTATAGGTTCCTGTTTTCAAATTCTTGACCTCAAAAGAATTTTCAGGCAGCAGAGTGACTATATGTTCTTCCACTTGCTGTATGCCTATTTATTTTAGTTCAAATATAAAAGTCTGGCTAAACTACTTTAAAATCCTGAATGCTCTGAATTCGAACAAGTACTCTTGAAACTGGAACAGAGGTGCAACATAAGCAAGCCACATGATTTTTAAATATCTTTTTTTTTTCCACAGAAGAATGACTAGATTGAAGGTCAGAGTATTTTAACCTTAACTCTTTGTTTCTTTCTTCTTTTCCTTCTTTTTAATGAATGGCTTAAGAATGGGGGAAAGGTACATCCAAGATCGTTTAACATCTGAATTTATATTTCTGGGATGAAGTTTCTTTGCTATCTGCTATGTAAAGTTAGGTCAACAAATTCAAGATTATTTTACTACAGTTGTCAGCTAGCAGTGACTTTTACACAACAAACATGCATTTGCCTCTAAATAGTTTTAAACTGTTACTTCAACATACCACTGTCATCTTGGAAGCCAAAATATCACATTGCTTGTGCAAAAAATAAACACAACTACCTTATTTCTCCCCCAAACCGTAAGACTTCAGATCAGTAAAAACAACAAAACAGCTTACCCACAAATAACAAAACAAGCCATGCTAATGATCAGTGCACAATATTTGGTTTTGATCTTTAAATCAAGCTGGTTTTTAATAAAAAGGTAGCAAGAAAAACTCAACATATATCCAATTTGCTACAACTTTTTGTGGCATCTTTACCGAGAAGGCGCTCTGATTTGCATTAAGCTTGGTCTGAATGCACTGTACAGATCCCAGTAAAACACCCTGACTGGGTATGAGGGAAGTAGCACTACTTTTGGGCACAAGTAAATGTATCCATATAGAGACAACACACATATACACGCCACCTAATAATAAAAAATTAACAAATATTCTCTCTCCAATTACAGTATTGTAATATTCACAGTAGGTAACTTGAAGAGCAATTGCTTGTACCCCAAAATCCAATAGGTCTTGATATCTTGCTTATGTTGATTAGTCAGAGCTCTATTTTGATTCTCCTGTGAAAACAAACTTGGTCTTGCTTCCTGAAACCTTCAAAGCCTCACACTTCCAAGCTCTGCCTACGTGGTATGATAGCAGAAAGCAAAGTTGTGGGAAGGGACCTTTTCTGAAAGCAGGGTCATCAGTTGGGGGCAGAGAGCCCAGAAGAGGTGAGGGTGAAATAAAAGCAGAAGGGTCTCAGGGTAAAGGCCAGGAGCAAAAAATGTCTTGCTGCTGCACAGATGCACTCTCATTTGAGAGAACCAGAGGTAAAGCACATGTGCTGGTAGCTCAGAATCAGTGGCTTAATCTGTTTTTCTGAAATTCTCCTTATACTTGCTGACATTTTACAGATCAAATTTCCTACAAATGTCACAGGAAACTATCTGAAAGTTGCTGGCAAAGTCCACAGGAAGAGGTAAAAGCTTTATTTTGGAAATAACTCAGAATAGAGCCATTCACTGTCAGGACACCAACAATCCTGAGATGTTTGAAGGTGTTTTAAAGGACACATTAGGATATCAACAAAGGAAATAAATAAAAATGTAGTCTTCCTCTTGGTGACACAATCTTAGAAACATACCTTGTTTTCTTGGTGTGAGGAAGGTTTGTCAGTGACATTTTGGGAGAAAAAAAAAAAGCTATAAATCCTGCAAAAACGCAGCTTAAAAACTCTTTGACATGTCAGTACTCTCGGCTTCAGGGTTCCTGAGCTATTTCTCTACTCTCGCTTGTCTGACTGCTCCTCCAAGTACCACAACGCAGCTCCCTCCAGGCAGACTCAAATTGCCTTTGTAAAACTGATACTGATGCTAAGCTGTTTCTCTCAAGAGCCAGGGGCACAATCAGAATTTCTCAAATGTCATATTGGACCCGTGGTCCACTTGACCAATTGACCACTGCCCAGAGAGGCAAGGCTAGAAGGGTAGTTAAAAAAAAAATAAAAAAAAATCACAACATGGAAGCTGGCAAAGTACTGGTAAGCATGGAAGGTGACATTAAGAAGCTACGAACCAGCACTTCAACACCAGCAAGTTGCTGGGTTTCCTGTCTCTGGCTACAAAGTAGTACCTGCTTCTTTGGATTCAC
Organism: Astur gentilis; assembly: GCF_929443795.1. Taxonomy (NCBI): domain Eukaryota; kingdom Metazoa; phylum Chordata; class Aves; order Accipitriformes; family Accipitridae; genus Astur; species Astur gentilis. Next base: position 12,005,481 of record NC_064882.1, on the reverse strand, counting down.
TGGTCCCAATACAGAGTAAAATTCAGGAAATCTGACATTGGACTTTCTACTTGTTCCCAACTGCAATGTGGGGAGTGAAGAGTGAAAAGAGTGAGAAGTAAGGGAAGGGAAAAAAAAAGTTAACCTTTGATTAGTCAGGATGAGAAGCATAGGAACTTAAAGAGTGCTAGGTTTGAAATAAAAAAGAAACCACTTAAAAGCATGTGCACTTACCGTTAAGACCACAAAAAACACACCTCCACTTGTTCTGTACTGCTGATGCCTTGAGAACCACCAGAAAGCACATCCCACCTTTGACCTCCAAAGCCAGACCACAGTATTTCTGAGGTTTGCTCTACTGGTGAGCCACAGAGCATTTGCTCATGTCACATGAAGAGCTGGCTGGTCTTGTTTGATGAAATCTCCTAAGAAAAGCTATAAATCTAACATTAATTTGTTACCTAATGTTATTCCTCCATGTAAACTATAGCTGCAATCACAATGGAGACATTATTGCAAACAAGAGATGATAGTCTTTTATAATCATGAAAGTGAGGACAAGCAACATAAGATTCCAACTTCTGTGGGTCGCACACTAAAAGAAAAAATCTCTGCCATTTTAAACTATACAGCAAACATGAACTTTTTATCTGAATGCAAGCTACAAAAGCAGGTTATGCCTTTTGCTCTTTACAGAACAAAACCAATACAACGAACCCACACGTACCAAGAAAGATCTGAGCATAACTGATTTCTAGATCTCTAGAAACAAGCCCTGCCTCAACATATTCTCACTGCTGCTCTGATCTGGTTTCAGGCAGCTTTTACAAGTATACAACACAGCAGGAGCCATGAGGTATCCAACAAATTGGCTTACACTATTCCCATCCATTCACAAATGCTTGGTCAGACAGGCTTGGTGGCAGGCCATCAGCTCCTTGTGCAAGGGGTCTCAGAGTCCCACCACCCTGCCCCGACCGTGGGAACAGCAACCCCGCTGTCATCAGAGCCCTTTGCGGCTGTGAAAGAGGTTACAAGAGGGGGGTGTAGGATTTACACTCATAAATATTTCTATACAAGAGACTTCCAAAAACAGCAAAGTTGACAGGCAAATGCTAAAGACAAGGTTTAAATGCAACTACGAACATCAGCTCTTTGCAATTAAACTCATTAGACTTTGGCCTTTTCCTTCTGCCTACATTATTTTTGTGTCTTCAAAGTAGTCAGGCCAAAAAAAATACCCCAAATGCTCACACATAAAACCCAGCTGCTTAGCATATTTCATTACCACACTGACTTCAAAAATAGTGAGCAATTTAAACCTGCAAGCCACTTGGCTTCAGCTAGAGATAAGTGCCTGAGATAAGCGAAGTTTAATTGTTCAGTGTAATACCGTAGCATGTTTTATATAAACATTTGCTAACAATGCACTTCATACATTTTGTTTCAGAGTTGTGAAATGCTGCTGAATGTTCCAACTTTATTTGTTGCCCATTCCTTTAATATTTACACATCCAATGTTCCCCTTGATGCTGCAGTAAATAAATTATCCTACCCACAAAGTAGAAAGGGGCACTTACGCCTTGCAACAGAGATCATAGCCTACAGGTTTCTAGCAGTTACCCAGCTTATTCCTCTCCACTGCTGAAGAGGCGGGGGAAAATCTTAAAAGAATTTGTTAGTGAAGAGTTCTGAAACTGGGATTAACAAGACAAACCTTTTGCTCTTAATAAAATGCTTTGGGGTTAACCATAACTTTTCTATAATCTAACTACTAAGTAAACGAAATACTCTGAAATGAGGGCCCCCCTACATTTCTAGGAAACATGTTTGTAGACTTTTTTGGGCGTCTGGTTTCATGATGGAACATGTGGTGTGACACTGCTGTCTCCCTTAGCCCTGCACTGTCAGTTCTTCCACATCGTAACTCTTGGACAATATCAAGCAAATTTGACAGAGGGGGGAGCAGTCTCAAAGGTCTTATATTCCCACAAGTTTTGGTGACCCATCACAAGGGAAACGCTGAAGCCAAAGCTCAGCCATCCAAAGAGACAACAGAGTACCCACAAGGGAAAGAAGCTCTATGAAAGAAAGTGACGGGAAAACACAGCTCACAAAAACTTCCTGGCTTTCTTTGCTTTAATAGCTAGTTGTGAGTAACTACCACGGAAAGCCCTGCAGCCTCCACTCAGAGAAACCTCCCTTTGAACACTTGAATTTTCTGCCTGCTTCACTCTTGCTTCACTTAAATATCAGCCTCTGGTCCAACTCCCTGTCCTCCAAACTATCGGTAAAATCAAGGGGAGGGACTATGTTGTGGTTTAACCCCAGCCAGCAACTAAGCACCACGCAGCCACTCACTCACTCACCCCGCATCGGGATGGGAGAGAGAATCGGAAGGGTAAAAGTGAGAAAACTCGTGGGCTGAGATAAAGATAGTTAAATGGGTAAAGCAAAAACCACACATGCAGCAAACCAAAACAAGGAATTCCTTCACCACTTCCCATCGGCAGAAGGGAAAGGTAAACTATGGTGCCACACCAGAGCACGCTTCAGCAAGGCATGACATCTTACCACAAAATCTGGCACCTTGGCCTAATTTTAGGATTGTCTGCAAAGTAATACTCAGCAATAACCGCTGTAGGCTCCAGTTCTTCCCCCTCCCCCACCTACATACTTTTGAGGTAAGTACCCCAGGGTCTTCTCCTTCGCCTCCAGCTGAGCACCAAGAGCTCCAGGTCCCCTTTTGCCCCTTGTGCAAGCAGGGGATCACCAGCCCACACGCACATGCAAGACCAGACTGAGACCACCGTCACATTAGTAACATTGTTCATTTCAATAATGTTACTGCAAAGATACGGTACTACTCAATGTGAGCATCAGTATCTCCCATCAGTATCTCCCTCTAAATCAGACAATTAGGAATAAACCAACACCACTAACAGACAGAGGACAAGTGTGTTGATTTTCATAATGCAGATGATCTTTGGTCTTCCCTCACCATCACCAAGTGAAGTCCAATTTTGTTGCCTGACTCTCTACCGGTGCCAGCAATGGACTCAAAGGCCTTGCTTTTGCTCACACGCTACACTAAACTAGCAACAATTCTGTTAAAAATCAATAGAATTGCACTGGTATACAAAGAATAACCTGACCCCATGGTCTATCAGGTCATTTTCAATGACTCTACAATTAGAGAAGTCAAATTAAACATTTAACATTTGACCTTTGCTATTGCTTCTAGATTAGCTAATACAGACTAAAAGCATGTGCTTTTTTCAAGAGTTCACAAATTAAAGGTTTTAGATCCTGTAAGGCACATTTGATATGTTCTTATTGTGCACTAGAATTTAAAATCCTAAATTTTGTAATTTGCAATAGTAACTTTAGCCTCTAAAATCATCTACTGTGGAGTTACTCTGATTAAGCACCCACTAGACAGATCAGATCACGGACCGGAGCGGACACGAATCAATCTCCTGTGAGAATCTCAGTGCTACAACAGTGGTTAACAACACTTCCACAGATGAAACAAGAAGTGACAAATTCAAAGACTGCTGAGAGTGAATTCTTAAATTTTTTTTAACTGAAGCCTATTACTAAAATTTCATCACTTTTCTATCATTTTTACTGGTTTGAATCCTATGTTTTCTACCATTTTCATTGTTTTTCCAATGTTTATATTTTAGTCTTCGTAGGAAACACACCTGCAACATCAATTACAATTACTAACAGCATGCGCATCTAAATTAAAGACCTGCGGATGTACACAAAGCATAAACAAAATACACTCACATTGGTATACAATATAATCTCCTCAAATAGAATATAAGAAATGGATGTGCTCTGATGCTATATTAACAAGTAGAATATAAAAACTTCAGCAGAAGGGTGAAGATTAAAGAAAGCAGTCTTAAAAAGAACATAAGTATAAGGTAAAATGATCTATAACCTGTATATTAGGCCACTCAGCACGCACAGTAAATTTATTTTGCGCATAGACAGCAAAAAGGTGATTCCCATGATCATCACTGAATGTGCATACAGAGTCCCTTGGGAGGGCTGGACCATGTGCAGTGCACACACACAGCATCACTAGAAGAACCATCACATGCAGTTGTCTCTATCCACATTTACATGACACACCTGAAATCTATTTCAGAAGACATTTCTCTGATGCTGGTCTATGAACTAACAGGGCTTGGGGACATACGTTTGATGGATGCTTTGGCAGCTGTTCAGAGAGATGATAGCAATTGGACAGCTATTCAGCTCTATGCTCCACCACCATTTTCAAAGGCAGCCTATTTGCTGAGCACATGGATGAGGTCAGTTCAGGCCCAGATACATGCACTTTGAAACCCACACAGCTCAATTTACCAGCTTTCAGAGATGCTGAACATTCAGCTCCTGCAAAAACCAGCGCTTTCACTGAGACACCCAATGTGTCGCAAGCTCAGGAAGCCATGCTGGAAAGTCATGGCCTTTAGCTATTAGCTGAACAGTGACCTCTCAACCAAGATTAATCTTGTGAGCCAGCCAGTGCCTACAAAATAAGGAAAGGGGATACCTTGGAGACATGAAATGTTAGGATCTGCTTCTGCAGGAGTTCCTCATGACAATTCTGTCTTGAAACAGCAGTTCTACCTTATTAATAAGCAGAAAATTTGGAAACGACTAACATCTTGGCATCAGATCCTGCTTGCAATGTGAATCAGGAGTTGACATTTTTTGGAATGTCAAGAGTTGATATAACAAGAAACTCCTTCTTAATGCCAGCCTTTCATCTAGGCATGTGTCACCTTCAAGATGAGATGGCTCACAATGCCCAGATTCAGAAGGGAAGGAAAGGGAGGAACTAAGGGAATAAAACTAAGTGAAAGAAGGAATAAGTGGAATTGCAGAAATAATTAACAAATGCTTCTTTCATGACTTCAGAAGAGAATGTGTGATGACTTGAATACTATTAATATCCCAGTTACAGGAATCTGGAATTTGTGTGTTGTATTTGTAGAGAGGGGATTGATGTTGCCTCTTGACCTGACAGCTGATCTGCTGCTCTTCCACCACCAAAAATACCAAGAGCCTTAAAACCTTCTTCACATGTGCGTATATTCCTCATTAGTGAGAAATGCTGCAAAACAGGACAGGATGAGACCTAATACAAGTTTAGTACTGATAATGCACACAACTCAGGATGGCCACAGGACAGCTCCTCATACACAAGGTGAGAAGTTGTAACTCCCCTAACATTCCCACAGGTACCACAGAGTATACCTGCAAGAGAAACCTGTTGAGGATTGCTAAACAAACCACATTGCCTGAACCAGCCGGAGGTGGGGAAGCACTACATGCACTCGCTCTCTTCTTCCACTTCCCTGGGCACCTGTTGGTGGTCATAGTTGGACACGGCAGAGTGGGCAAGACAGACCTGGGTCTAAACTGGCACAGCCACTCTTGGGTTCTCACTTGTGGTAAAAAAAGAAAAATTTTCCACACTCCTTCCAGCTCTTGCTGGAAAGCCATCATCCAAAACTGTCATTTCATGGCAATGTATACCACAGCAGTTTTTAGATTTTTTTTTTTCTCCTTGCTGGTCCCCCATAACAAAACAGCCCTCGCAATGTTATGCACAGCAATCACATACACAACATCCATTTAGGATTACAAAACACAGGTCAAATCCTCTGACCTGAAAAGTTGGGTTTGAAGCTAATTTGCTACCAGAGATAAAATGACACTTCCCAAGGGCAGCTGCACTGCCAGACAATTTTGCCACACCTGGTATTGACAGAGCTTGCTTTGACACCAGCCCATGAGTAAAATCCAACATCAACATCATTTTGTATGCTTCCTCATTGCTTGAAATATACCATCCTATTCAATTGCCCCATTAACTAGTGAATGAATTATGATGACACAGGGAGGTAAAGTTTTTTTCACAACTTTTTTAACTTACCTTTTCACGATTTAACTGTAAATGCAAGCTACAGTGAAACACTCATTTTACTTTAGCACATTTCTTGTAGATGTGAAAAAGAGAACTCTGTTAGGATAAAAAGGGATAACCATAAAAAGCTGAATGCACTGTACTGCTGCATGCCTATTGCTCTATTTGGAACAATCAGCACTGTGATGAAAACAGAATGACATTATTACCTGGTAGGCAGAAAAAAGTTGTATCAATTATTAGCCTTTGAAATGAGCTCAGAGACATGCAAGTGAAGGAGCGATGGTCCTGATTTAAATCCAGCAAGTTAAATGACTTAAATTGAAATCTAAGGGTGAGCTGGGGAAGCATACTTCTTGTGGCCAAGATGCAAGAACACAAGCCTGCTCTGGCAGAACAGCAGCTCTGCCCACGACTCCTCTTTTTGTTCGTTGCCATCACACCCACCCTTGTTTCTGGTAAGCTTGCCCCAGTTTCTCTAGCTGTCCAAACTATGGCCCTTATTCAAAAGCAGACTTCAATTAAAAGGGAGCATTACTCAGCAGTTACAGCTACGCTCTCCTCAGCCTTTCCAATTCCCTGATGGAAATTGGGGAATAAGCAAACAACAGGGGCAAGAGAGATGGGTATGTGTATCACTCTGGGAAGCAGCACTGCTGGAATTAAGGTTCTCTACCTGAAAAGTCAACCAAAAATTTGTGCGCTTTTCCCACTAAAGGACAGAATCGGGCCCTTGAGGACTTAGCATGCATTCTCATGTATAACCATTAGCACACACACACAGAGCACAGGTTTGCAACATATAAAATTTAATAAACTTATATAAACTATGCTTTTCTGTGCTGCACAAGGCAAAATAGCAGACCATGTATCTGATGAAAAACTATTGCACATGGCTCTAAAATAAACAATACCTTACACGGCTACTCCACCCTCTTGTGAAAAGAGGTAGTTAAGAACATGTTTTTTAAAATGAGGTTTCCAAAAGATGCCTTAATTCTACACTCATGGTTACCGGAGAACATTTCTGCAATTAAAATAATTATACAGACCGAACCTAAGACTGACTCAAAGGAAAACACCTTGTGATTTTAGGAAGAAAAAAAAAATTTAAAAAATTCTGCAAAATTTTCATTCATGGCTATATCTCTTTCCAGAAAGATTCTAAAGAGCTGTTCAGAAGCTGAGACTTCATTAGAGCTAGCTGGAAAAAAATGTAGAAACCCATTTTTTGCTTCTGTGTTCTTTGAATATATTCCAACCAGATCCATTCTTATGTAGATATCCCACGCAAATACGATTTCAAGATTTCACTCCTAAAATTCAATGCCTATGGAAGGACGCTTGTCACATACAGAAGCCCAAATGATTTTCACTAAGCCCTGGTCTCACAGTACTTCCATACAATGATCCTATTGACTAAGTGTACACAAACATACATACCACTCCCCATAATTTCCCTGAGAATTTTTCACAATTTCCATTACAAACCAATATAATATGTACAATTGTAAAACATTTGTATGTAAAGAGCAAGAAAGTAACTACATCTATCCACAATGAAAGCAGAGACTAAAGACCTAGGAACATATTACAAACCCCGAAATATGGATTTCCTTTCTTCGTAAGTTTGGACTGGACTACTGCAAAGGGAGGAAGTCAGCGTGTGGACTAACTGCAGTGAGCCATGCTGCTCCCACCTGTGATCCTGTCTCTGCACCATTAAACCCGCCCCAAAGTTAACACCAGAGGCTAAGGGACCACTTGGACCTTGGGTGAACTTCCCACGGCCAGTGGTATCTGCCCTCTGTCTCTCAAAAGACACGTGCTGCAGACATGCCCAATTTACGCGTGGGGGTTGCAGCTGTCTCAAACTTAATGTTAAAGCCAATAAAACTTTTCCTCTGAAATTTTTGTTCCCTCTATTCACCCAGCCAGCCATGCAGCATTTACTCCTAAAAGCACACAAATCTTAAGAAAACCTTGTAAAAAATATTTCCGTTTCACCCTGTTTAAAAAAATATTTAGTTTAAGGTTTACGTGTAGTAAAACAAGGTCACTGTTTGATCCAAGAATGTAAATTCTCAGGAGGGCAGAATTTAGAACATCCTGTGAAAATGAAGAACGGTACTTTGCTCTAAAACACTGTGAAAATTTAAGAGGCAAAGTACCACAATGAAATTTAGTACATCATCTTTACTGCCTTATAAGATAAACAGTCCAATTTACGGCATTTAAAACATTATCACATATGGTCAGAAGTTCATCTTCTGACACTAGGTCACAGGTCATCAACAGGAAATTCATAGGAAAATATGGAGGAAATTAAAAGAACACAAATGGGCAAGAAAACTAGCTTATATAATCTAGGTTCTCCCAGTACAGCTTCCTGTGTTATGATGAACTCGGCTTTCATACTGAACTTTGCCTTTTCCAGGCCACATTAAGTAAGTATTTCTGAATTGTCTATTATACTCTTCGGGCCTCAAAATGTTGAGGTCAAATTCACTACAAAGGCCTATTCATTTTTTTTTTTTTTATTTAGATAATACAGCTGCGAAAGAAAATAGTAGCTGGCAAAGGTGTTTTGAGATCACTAAATGCAGATTTCTACTCACTTTCGGCACCTCAAGAATGGGTGTGCGAGATTCTTCATGGACATGCATACCGCACTGAGGACAGTACCCAAACTCTAGAAGGGATTCTCGTATTGCTTCAGTTCCAGCATCCCAGACAAACTGCAGCTGCATTCTCCATCACATTTGGAAAGATGACGATTAGTGTCCAGGAGACCGTTCTACTCTACTGTTAGACATACTTTTCAAAACAAACCCCCTGGTCTACAAGGCATAAGGAAGAGAGAGGGCTACAGTTCATCTAGGCTATCTGGACAACTCTTGTAAAGAAAAACTGCTAAACAGAAGCAGTTACTGCATAATTGTTTCAGCTGAAAGCTAAAGTATGCAGTGTACTGCCTAGCCACCAATACCTCTAATGGATCACAGAGAAACAAAAGTTAGGAGTAACTTTACATGACAGATACAAAATGAAAGACTTGCAAGACACCTCTGCTGTTTCTCTTCTTGCGACTTTCATTAAATGAAAAGACCTAGTCGAAATACAACCAACTTCTCATTCACAACACCTGAAATCCTTGTGCAATACACAGGCCGTCCCTACCCTCAAGAAGCATAGGTCCACATATAAGTCCACAAATTAAAAGCAGTTCCTCAAATATATTGTTCATTCATCCTCTTTTGTCTTATGCTTTCACACTGTATCAGATCCAATAAAACCGTCAAGATCTGTTTTTTCAACAACAAAACTTGAGATTTCTAATGAATCATGCATATGTAGCTATCTCCTGCAGACAGCATTTCCCACTAAGTAACAAGAACCACTCCTATACTTTAAAAATTATAGGAATCACATGATCTACAATTTGATAAAAAACAACTATCTTTGGGTTGTGAGGAGTTGGTTGACAAGGTAGAAGTGATAACAGTACTGAATAACACATCATTTACTGCTGCTATTATAAGCAGGCCTTCTTTTTCAGCTTGCAGGAAGGTGAGATGGAAAATTCTTATGAACACAATGGCATCCAAAGGTTTGTCTGAACACAGGATTCCAGCTGCGGAATGAGGACTGCTCTGTTCACACTGGTTTTGGATGTTCACTCTTACCCACCGTTACCAATTCAAGGCCTGGGTTGAGATAGGACATTTTTTGTGATTGGCAATATTCCAGTACAAAATAAAGGAGACACTTCTCCTACTGAACAGATTACAATATAAGCATAGGGAACTGCAGAAACAGTTGAAGTGCCCAGGAAAACAAAGGTGACCATTGACACAACTGGGAACACCTTCCTCACCTCCTGACTTTCAAACCCAGTGATTTTAATCTTTCTTTGGAGGAAGGAAAAGGGAAACTTGCTATCCTTTTTATAATGAATTCAAGCCTGTTGAAAATCAAATTTTCTTGTTTCGGTTACCTTTTGCAGACTGCTTAAAAGCTGCCAACAGAGCCCAGGGTTCTGTCTAAACTAGACTGCTCTACCCATTCCATCACGCTGCATGTGCAAATATGCTTCCTGTAAAGCCAGGTCTTCCCCCCCCCCCCCCGTCTATTTGAGCAAGATAATTCCAGCACCTATATGTCATCCAACAGTGAGATACAAAACAGCATCAGTAGAGCAAGCCAACTCGATAAATGTGCTGAAAAAAAGCAAGCCAGTAGCTATAAACAACTTTCATACCCCTCATTGCTAGAGGCAGTCAATTGGGAGCAACAACTGCTTGGTTTGGGAGAGTTTTGCAGCTTCAATACTCAAGCATTTTCCCTAGGCCTACCCTGGTTGCCACTGGCCTTGACACCAAAAATTATTGCAAGGACAAGTACAGAAACTCACAGTTCCTTGAGACTTTTAGAGAAGCTTTTAGCCCTCATTTCGTCTTTCTGTCCTCATATTTAATCTACCTAGAAAAAAAAAGACCTATAACTGAATACGTTCTGGTTAAGTTCAGGCAATCAGGTCTCAGTTCCAATGGTTACCACTCCCTTTCCTTTTTCTGGTGAAAATTAAACCGAATAGTTAGGCAGAATTGCATACAGTATTCATTAGACACTTCTTACAAAGGGCAACCCATATTTCTAGGCTCAGATTTATATCTACTCCACCAAACCCACCAGATATCCAGCTCTGGTAATTTAATGGTAGCTTTATAATTTAAAATAATGTAATGTATCATGCCTTTCAAGCAAAAAAAACCCCCACAATTAATATTGTATTATTTAGCGATTCTGAAGTTCTGAATTAGCTGACAATTTTTGATCATGGCTTTAATATTGTCTGGCCTCTTCCAACCAGGTAAAAACATGCTCAGGAGGAGTCAAGAGTAATTGTATCCCGAATTTTTTTCAGCACTGCTTTATTTGAATCACAGCCCAGTTTAGGTGATAGCATGATTTGGTTTTAATGCTGTTCACAGAGATATTCTACAATCTGCTACAGTTTATGAAGCAGAGTCACCTAAGGAAGCTCCCCAGAATACTGAAAAGAAACCCCCTATTTTTGGAGGATTTCTACAACGTGCTTAGCAAAATATCATTTTTTTGGTCTTCATACCTAATTGTACTTACAACTCTTTAAACTGTGCAAAGAATGTTACAAAGATGGTAGTTTACTCTGGGATGAACTCTCCTGCATACAAATGAAGGCCTATTGTTGCTCACAACTGAGCAGGTCACTAGGCTAAACCAAGGTGATCTGCAAAATCCTCACATTTCAGCCTCCTCCAACAAGTAATGCATTTTGCAAAGATGTGGCTGCTATTCAATTCCAAAATGGCAAGATATTCAACACCCTTCAGGTTTATCAAATGTTGCCAACAAAGACAGAGTTTCTACGCCTGTGAGAGACTGGGAGCTATTTGTGATGAATCAGTACTGTGTTTCTTCTGAACCCTTGTCTATACTTGAAAGAGGAGCATCCTGTATCTTCAGTAGGCTACCACCATGTCTGGTGTGCATATAACAAATTACTTCAATCACGGGACTACTGGAAAACACACCTAGAAGTGTATTCAGATTCAGACTGACACCCTTTCGTGACCTGATCCCAGAGCACCTCGATGCACACCAGCCCGGCCAAAGGTCCAAGCAAACCAGCAGAGAAAACGCAGGGACTTTGAATGCAAGTAGCGACAGAGGCCGGGGAGGAAAAATAACCCGAAACTTAGCCCTGCAGGGATGAGTGCTTTGAACTGAGATAGAAACATGAACAGGTCTAGGTAAGATAGGCACACACACAGACTTCTGTTTCTTTCCTATATTCATTCCGCAGCTTGGTCTAAAGGTGAAGTCTTGGATAAGCGGAAAATCTCTTGGTATCTGGGGGGAAAGGACGAGGTGTGGAGACAGTGGTGTAACACACAGGCATGGGCACAGCCCTGTATGTGAGTTAATACTGCACAGGTAACCAGCCACAGGAGTGAAAACCAGGGTTCTACAGAAGGAGAAGAAGATTGCCTTTTGTATTCTTTTAGGCTTCTTTAGAATGTTTTTTGTATTCATTCAGGGGGAAATGAGCTACAAATTGTGCAAGAATGACTGGTCTATGAATTTGGACCAAGCTTATGGTCTGAAGACAGAGCACACTTAGACCCCCTCCCCTGATCAGGATGCAGTAGAAGTTCCTATTTCTCCGTCAGGGTAAGTGGATGCTGCAGAGGCCAACATGGAATGGAAGGCACAGCAAGCCCAGGAGCAACTTTCCAAGCAATAAGGCAAGCATAGCCTCTGAAGCAACTGAACAGAGTGACCCACTTGGGGTTCACCAGGTCAGCACAGACTGAAGCAAAGGAGACGGAGCAGGAGCCAAGAAGCGAAGGTAGCCCTGCTAGGCATTGACACCTTACACGGTCTCAGTTTTTACTGTCCCATTAACGGGTCTGGTCTAAGACAGCCTAAAGCTACTCAGAATTCAGAGAGGCACATAGATCAAATTACTGTGAAGCAGACAAATTGGAAGGTGTTTCTTAATACCACACTGAGAGAAAAAGAAGGTGATGCAATACTGATTATTCCGTTAAATATTAATCACAACACAGCTACTTTCAAGCTAGAACGTATTCCTTTGGATAACTGAATTAAGGGACAGGAGAACTGAATGAGCTTCAAGGCTTTGTACGTATCTGTCATTTCTCAATTACATTAAACTGAGTTCTTCAGACCACGGATGGTTATCTCCAAATATTAGTTTTTGTTAAAGTTACAGGTTCAAGCTTAAAAAAAAAAAAAAAAATAATAATACTCAGGACTTTCGGATTTGCTCAAATGACTCCCAAGATCCTTCTTACTGTTCAAGGAGGCTGAAGAGGCAGTCCTAGACCTTCCATCACATATCCTTGAAACAGAGAACGAGGATATCTTTTCCTCCTACAAATTTTAATTCACACAGATGCCATCAGTTGGATAGCAGTGTTACACACTTCTCTCCTTTCCCTTCCGCTTCAACCTGGTCATTAGACTCCCGTAACAGTAGGGCAACACCGAGACTGAATTTTACCCTTCAACTTTGGAGCACTGAAACCTCTGCAGGGAAATTTTATAGCAAAGAGCAATAAAGTAATTGCAAATTCTTCAGAAGGTAATCTTCAAATAAGCATGCTCTGGAATTAATTAGTTTTTACTGTTGCAGAAAGCTCTTCAGACATTCCTTCATGCTGCATGTGCTAGACTGTTACCCTACACCACCCCCATCTCCAGCTGACACATTACCTCCAACACCAAGATCTTCAATTACAGTAGCTCAAGAAAGGCTGCGGAAAAAAATAGTTCTTTCCAGAGTGCTACTCAGTTCTGGTAACATTTAATGTCTCAGTCAACCACAGGGTGCAGTTCTTCTCTCCGCTAAAACAAAATCCAGGATTTGCCTTTGTTATTTAGGAGGGAAAAAAAGAAAAAAAAGCAAGAAGCTTTTACATTTCAAAAGCTATACATATTACTTCGTGTGACCGTTTGGAGCCCTCCTAAGTTTCAGTAAGTTTTATCCTGCTTGGCAGTTTCATACTATTTCTTTATTTTCCCTTCAATTAAGCAGCAATCTATCAAAAACTTCAAGTACATTTCCCCTTTTTCAGTAATGTGTATGAATTTTATTGGATTCAAACTCTTCAACATCTCTTTTCACGCAAGGTCAAAGCTCTACATTGTTGCAGTTTTCTTTTTCAGTGTTTTTTTCTCCAAGTCAGTCCTCCACTGGGAAATTAATATTCCGCATGAACAATGAACTCCTTGCATGGCCTTTGAACCTAGTGGTTGCTAGGAGGCCTAAAGAAACCCTGGAGTACAGCCGATTTAATAGCATGTATCAAGAGATTATTCAGCAGTAAAAATGTGTGATTTTCTAAACTCCCCAGGTTTTTTTCCTTCTTACTTCCATCTCCCTTCATCTGTCAAACAATCTTTAAATTTCAGATGAATTGCATCGGCATCAATTTTCTGTAATTACAGGCAGTTTGTTCCCCAAGTATTGAAAATGTGACTGCCAGCCACCAATGCTGCTTCTAATCAAACTGGTCCTTACTCAGTTTTATTGAAAAGGCTCCTTAAAATCGGGTGTGCTTCACCACTCTTGCATGAGGTTTGCGCTTCCATTATAAACACAGTTCTGCTTAGAGACTGTATTTTCCCCAGATAAAACACCACAGCATTGACTGCAACACCATTACTCAGTATTTCTCTGTGCTGAAAGAAATATATATACAATTCTCCATGCACCATTCAGGCATACTCGAATATTAACGTTTCAAGCTTTTTAGCATCTTCTTGAAGGCCATTTGACTGTCTGCTTTTTCATATTTCCGTAAGCGGAGTAATTGAGGCAAAACCCCAAGGTTTCTTTCCCACTCTCCACCTCCATCCCAAACAATGCGGCATTTAATTAAAAGAGAACCACAACAATGCTAATGGCGATGAGGTTAAATGGCTGGGATAAACAGAATGCAGCCCTCTGAAAAGCCCATGTGTTTTGGGACACTTTCTCCCCTACCACGTTCTGCGTGACAAAGAACGTGTTTGTATTCTTGAACCCCACAACTTTTATTCCAGAGGACATCCTATAGATTTCTTGCAAGGAAGTGAGTTTCCTTCAAATAGTGAGAAATGTTTAGATACAGTAGCCATTCCTCCCAAAACTAATATTTGGAAAGGCAGCAGACAAGGATCCTTTAAAAATAAATGAATGTGAAAACTATCCATCAAGAGAACAATTGCATTTCCAGCTAAAAGCCTACTAACTTGTTGTTTTGGTTTAAAAAAAAAAAAAAAATGCTGATTTTAATTTTCAATGTATTCTCCCTCCAACAACTTTTGCAAATTACTCAAACTAAACATGATGTTTGTTCTTCTTCAGTTGTTGCAACTGAAATCAATGCACTGTATATTCATAAACACGGTATTCCGGGGTTCTGGAGATTACTTTAAAACATTTATAGCAGATTACAAATCTAGCCCCCCCAGCCCCCCTCAGGACACACGTATCTGCCAAAAAAATGCAGGGTGACACATCTGATTTTGCAGATTGCTGGTGTTTGACCGTCTGATTGGATTGTACCAATCCTGCCAAGATAAAGCTTTTACAGAGCCAGACTGCTTCCCTGAAGAATTAAAACCAAGCAAAAAAACACACCGCTTGGCACAAAACGTTCACGTGAGCTCCTTCTCTTTTAAATACAGGCTTCTACACTGTAAGAAAGGCCTTAAGTACCGACTTCACCAGAACTGACAGTGTATCTTACAGTGGGAATATCAGGACATTCACGCAGAACAAAAATCTTCACAGTAGGGACAGATTTGGCTTTCCAGCCACTTCCAGGTCCTGCAGCACCAATGAAACAAAATCACCCCTCCACCACCACCACCATTCTCCTCTTCTTCAGCTGTTCAAGCATAAATTATCCTTGTCATTTTCTCTCAATATGTGGCTTCCCAGGAAAGGGAAAAATCAGAGCAGCTATTGCCAAAATAGCACAATATTCTTACACAGGCAGATTTTTCAATAAAATGTGTATTATTTCCCCTGTGCTTGGGCGTTAAAGAAATAACAGTCATGAGACATTTTTAAACCATGACAAACCAATCCTGACCAAGGAGATATGTTTATTAGGGCCAGAGATAGGAAAGTGAGCACATAACTGACAACCACAATCTTTGGCTCAACCTTTGCAGCAGAAATAGGGGGGTGGGAGGTGGGGAATGGGACAGGGCACAAGACTGGAAATGTTTTCAGTAATGCATAATAAATACCTTCATTTTCTCCCTCTCCCTCTTTTTCTCATTTAAAGGAATCTGCCCACTCAACCTAAATTGAGCCTCAGAAGGAAAACGTGCCTTCATGATAAATTGGAATTTGCCATCACAGTAATGAAACGTTATGTCCGACCACCACAATAAGCAGGCAGCAGAACAACAAAGGAGGTTTCCAGGATTTTCTGCCCCCAGCCCCCTCCCCATCAGCATTTTCCCAAGTCTTCTTTCGGGTGTTTGTGAAATGTCTGAATTCTAAGGCCATTAAGATGCGTTTCAGGATGGAGCAGCTTCCACGAACAGTACTGAGGCTTTCCAAAATTGCACCAGCACTCCGTCGGAGGCCAAGCCTCTCCCCAGTGCCTGCCTTTCCCTGCGCTGTTTTTTGTTTTGTTTGAGCTCTCTCTTTCCCATGCACAAACATGTTGGTGCAGTGTCCATTATTTCCCTACAGCCTGCCTTGAAAGCAATCGACAAACAAATATACAGGCACGTGTGCGTTCCCCCACATACACAGGTCTGTTCTCCTTCTACACCTCAAATAACAGATCCAAATGTGTTTATAGTCATTTGCACCAAAGCGTGCTTTGCCATTGCAGAAACATGCAGCTGAAACCCAGAGAGACTGTAACAAGGCGAAAGCGTTTGCAATCACAGGTGACCCTTTTCCTTTCCAAAATGGAAAAACACGAAACCCCAACGAGTTAACTAGAGTTAACTGCATTTAAAGGGGAGCGTGTGGGGCAGCAGTAAATACCCAGCACATGCTTTCACGCACAAAAGGAGCAAAGGGCTCCATGCTCTGCGCACCCAGTCATTTTTAGCTGCCCTTCCACGACAGACGTGACCGTTTCTCTCGTACGTTTATTTCACGCCACTAATAGATTTTAAACACCATATTGTGAGGGCCCCGCTGTGAATCCTGCAGAGGTACAAAATGGTGGATGTATGCTATTTTTTTTTTTTTTTTTTTTTTTTTTTGCTGCATTATTCATAACAACTTGAGCTCCCGGTCGCAGGCTCCCCTCCGTACCCACCAACGCAGCCCTCCCGGCCAGACACACATCCCGGAGCACCGGCCTCGCAATAAAGCTCTCCCGCACGCACACAAATAACGTTACGAACCTGATGTCATGTAGCCCCGTGATGCCTGGGAAATGAAAGCCGGTGGGAAGTGTTTGTGCAGCCGGTAGTCCTTCTCGCTGCGGGACCTCATGCGGTCTGAGGCCCGGTCGGAGAAGTCGGAGCTAGGCCAGGCCCGCCGCAAGGTCGTACTCCGCGTCTTCTTCATCCTGAGGATGCCCGAGCCTAATCCTCCCGCCGCTGCATGGGTCAGGCCTTGCGGCTCGCCGGATGCGCGCTGCCTGGCATCAGCCTAGCGCGGGTACCGCCGGGGCGCAACCTGCGCGCATCTCGCCGCTACCTCTTCTAGGGCGCCAGCCGCAGGTCCCTTCCTTTTTTTTTTTTTTTCCCCTCGAATGATCCAATTTTACACACGTCCCACAATGCATTACACTTCATTTGCAATCGGTCCGGCTTACAGCTCCCAGATTCGCGTGGAGGAAAGGCACGTTATGTGGCTTCTCAGGCAAAAAACGGGGGGGTGGGGGTCGGGGGATGAGAGATGTGCAGCGTGGGAGCTCGGGGGTCCCGAACAATGGCCCGATTCAGCCCGGCCGTGCTTAGCCAACTGTGAGCCGCGACACAAAAGGCCCAAACAAACGAGGAAACCCCGCGGCCGCCGGCTGCGACCCCAACGGCGGCGCGCCCGGCGCTGGGGAGGCGGCGGCACCTCCCGGCGCGGCTGGAGGAGGAGGAGAAGGAGGAGGAGGAGGAGGAGGAGGAGGAGGAGGAGGGACGGCCCGCAGGCGCCTCTCCCGGCCGCGGGACCGGCGGAAGCAGCCGCGACTCCCCCGCCGCCGCCGCCGCCGCTCCCCTCAGGCCCGCGGCGCCCGGGCGGCCGGCAGCGGCCCGCGTCCCCCGGCAGCGTCGCGCCTCGCCATGGCCGACCCCGACCCCCGCCCGCCTGTCCCCGGGGCTGGACCGACCGCCGGCTCCGCGCTAGGGGCGGCCGGCGCGGGGGGCGAGGCCAGCGGGGAGGCCGCCGGCCGCACCGCCCGCCTGCCCGGCCCGCCCGCCGCCCTCCCTCCGCCCCGCCGCGCCGCGAGCAGCTGCTGCTGGAGCGCCGGGCGCCGCGCCGCCGCCCGGGCTCATGCTAGTCCCGGCGCGGCCTGCGGGTCCCGCCGGGCTCCGCGCTCCCCCGTGCGGCGCCGGCCGGGGCTCAGGCCGGCTCGCAGGCACCCGCGTACAAAGCCCCGTGCACCGCGGGGGGCGCGGCCCCCTCCTGCCCGCGCCCGCCCCGCCTCCTTTCCGTCCGTCCGTCCGTCCGTCCTCCCTTCCCTCCTTCCTTCCCGGCGGTGGCTCCGGCGGGGGAGGCGGGCGCCGAGCGCGGTGCGCAGCGCCGGGCACCCCGCAGCGCCGGGCTCCGGGCGCCGCCCGCGGCAGCCAATGGGGAGGGGGCGGCGGCGGCGGCGCGCACCGCCCCGAGCGGCGGGAAGGGGCGGAAGGGCAGGGCGGCCGTGGCGGCGACGCTCGCCTCGCTTCGTCTCGTCGCCGGGCCCCTTCGGGCACCGCTCGCGCCCCGGGCCGACCGGATACGGCGGAGGGAAGGGGGCCGGGAGAGGTTTGTACCCCTGGGGCATCCCTTCGTGGAGCCGGTGGGGTTCACCCCCCTCAAACATCGCTGCCTTTTTTCCCCCTCGGCACCTGAAGAGCCGCTGCGTTCCGGCTCCCCCCAGGAGGGCCTGGTCAGTCACACCACCGCCTTAAAAAAGCATTGCACCCCGCAGGGATATCCAGGACACCCACCCAGCCTACCCGCCTCGCCGGTGGGAAGGCGGTCGCCCACCCTCTCACCCCAGTGGCGCCTGCGCCCAGGGCGCCATCTTGAACTGGGCCAGGCCGCCAGGGAAGCGGGGTTTTGTGAACCCCGGTTAACCACAGCGGCAGGAGGGGACTCGGTTCCTCCTCCACGGGACAGCTTTGAGCGCGCTTGGCATCAGGTGGTGCCAGCGTTACGACTGCAACGCAGGGATTTGAAAATGCTGCCAATAAGTTACTTCTGTTCACGTTTTTATAATTATTTAACCTTTCTTAGAGTGGGTTGTGTCACGTTTCTAAGAGCGTGGAAAATCAGAGGGCTGTCATTTTGTCAGTAATTGAAATTTTTCAGTAGTGGTGAACCCGTGAAAGGATGACCGTCGGTGAATGAATTGAACATCAAAGCCAGCGGACCTTGAGACATTACCCCTTTGCTGCCTTGCTGCACAGCTTTGGGTTAATCACTTCAGTATCCACCTCAGCTCGCCTGGCTAGCCATACTACTGTGGGCAGAACACACGCCAAAGAATGATTCAGGGTTTCATATGCAGCCATCCCTCTCACATGAGTAGAAATGATGTGAATGAAACCCAGCAAGAACACTGAAAATTAAATACTATGGGGTCCTTTCTCATTCAGCCTCATCTTCCAACTGTGTGAGAAGCCAGCGGGGAATGACATGTTTCCATTGATACTTTGTATACTGGTCGCAACCAGGAAAAAGTAAGAAAGATGAGCAAAAAAAATGGCCTAGGGCTCCACTAATAAAAAATATAAGATATTTTCCATCATGCAACTTACTCATCTAGCAATTTACTCATCAACCTACGCAAAGCTTATAATAGAACATGTTTTCACCCTCAGACCAGAAAAACTGTAAGGAGAACTTCTAGAACTGTTCAACTTTTCTCATCAAAGGCTGAGGTTGGGATAAATTGGTTACCACTACCTAGCTAAGTCAAACCTAAAAAACTTACCCATTTTACCAGATGTAAAAGCAAATTAAATTCTAGCCAGGAGCATAAACTCTTATTGCACTGTCTGAAAAAGTTGAACCAACTGCGGCAGTGCATTTCCAGCTATCAAGAAGTGGTTGAATATAGCTGGCCAGCTAGCTTCAACCTACAGCTGAACTAAACTCAACCTTTCTCCTAGTCTAGACACAGACCTAAATATCAATCTGTTCCATTAAAAAAGACATGAGACAAATAGGAATAAGCAATGAGGAGGAAAAATGAGGTCAAGAAGTAGAAAGAACAAAGCAAGGCGGGGGGGGGGGGGGGAGACACAAGACCACAGTGATCCTTATGCTGGCTTTCTGCATAATTATTCCCAAATAAAAAGATTTGAGTCTAGTTCCAGAGCTATTGTAACAAGTATCGGATAAAAAGCCAAGGGATAGCTCTGCAGCTGTTGGATAAAGCGCACATATCCCAATTCTTTTTGAGTAATTTGCTGTGCAGTAATGAACCGGTGACTATCAAGTAGTTTTATTTAATTTGTACACTTGTGGGAATGGTCACGAGAGTAATACAGTACATATGATTAACACACAGTACCTTCTACTTAATCAATTGTAGGAATCAGACTGGTTCATAGTTTTGGGCACAGAGAACAGGATGCATTTTCGTTGTGTGATAATTTTAAGCAAATAATAATTTGCTCCTACAACAATGAAAAGTTATTTTCATATTAAAATGGGGGGAGGAGGGAATGAGAGGAATAAGCAATCCATCTAGCAAGGTCAACTTTCTTTTCCCAAATGTGGGGAGATTTGTTTAAAAGCAATTTTGGAGGCCTCCTCTCGGTACTGAGACATTATTCCTGTGGTCAGCTAAAACTGTATTCAGTCTTCTCACAGTTATCTTGTTTGGTTTCAGCTTAAAGTTTTCTGACATGGTATCTGAAAGAGTTCTTCTCTTTGAAGAGAGGAATTCAGAGCAAGTTTCCTCCTGCTCTTGCATTGTTTGAAGTCAAGTGTTGTTACTGGGATGAATCAAACATATAATTAAAGACCAAGTTTAAGTTTTGGCTGTTTGCTTTGGAAAAAGAGCTAGAACTGTGAATGTAATTGATTTTTTGCTTCGGTGGCCAAACTGAAATAAAATCATTTTCTTCATATGAACTGAAAGCTAAAATTTGAGGGCTATCAAAAAAACCCCACAACATTTTACTCTTAGACATTTTAAATTAGGGGTTTTTTTTAATACAAGAAAATAAATGTCTGGGTTCATACAGCTATGTTAGAGCAGGGTAGAGAAAGAAATGTTCCCAGCTACAGATGGCATCCTGCTTGGTGAACAATAGTACAGTACCCTTATAAGCACAGTTTGAAATAAATAAAAATACACTGTTTAATCCAACAGTTCTAACAGTGGCAGGGACGCCAGTTTTCTTTGGCTGAAACCACTGGGAAATTCTGCTTTAATTTACAAATATCTTTGCCTGCCTGCTACACATTGGTAAAGTTTTGCCTAATTGTAAAAAGAAGTATGGAAATAGCCTGATGGGGCTTGCTAGGAATAAGGAAAAATACTTCTTCCAAGCAGGAATTGAACTTAAGGGAATCTGATCACTTGCTATCGATGATGAAGAGGAAAGGGAGATGGTTTCAAAACTTTTTGCTGTCTTTTTTTTTTTTATTCACCCCCAGCTTTTTTTTTTTTTTTTTTTTTACTACAGAAGCTTTTTGTTGAGAATCAGATAGAGCATTTATTTTTATCATTTGGTATTTAAAGTCCAAAAGGTAACATCTCTTTCTTGAATTACTAGAGGGATAGGTGAGGCCTGGATGAATAGACCATAGAGATGTGGGGAAAAAAGTCTGAACTAAACAAAAAATAGGCATCCTGCCTCCCTCTTAACCTAACAACTCCTTATCAGGAATTGGCAACATAATAGTAGCCATTTCAAAGGCACTGATTTAACATTATGAATTTCAAAAAAGAAGCTAAGGTACATATAAGACAGTACAAAGGATTCTTATGTGTTCAAGGTTTCAGTCATAACCCTGCTTCCGTCCAAGTTCATAGGGAACCTGAAGGCTTTCAGAGAAGCAATTCAAAATCTTAGCTTCTGAAAACCTTCTGTATTATCTTTTAAAAAGTGAGAAAACAAATATTACTAAGGATCTCTATTGCATTTGATCTTCATAAACACTCACTTATTATTTGCTGAGCAGGTCTGTTCCCATTTTATAGACGGAAAATGGCAAAAAGAAAAGGACATCACTGGCCCAGAAGAGTGTAGGTAATCAGTGGCAAATACGCTTAAAATGCAAGGGTCCCAGCATCGATTTCATAGGCTTATTTTTCCTCAATTGAAAAATAAGAATTCTGTAGCAGAGTACAATATGGTGAGCTGTATATATATATTTCTCTGCATGTGTGTGTGCGTGCGTGCTTGTGCACGTGTGCATATATGGTAATTGCTCTCATGTAATGTGGTATTTCAAGTTTCAGTTGGGGCTACTTCTTTTTTCCTCCCCATGACAAACAAGTTTCCATAGTGGGAGAGAAGCAGGCTTCAGTAGCAGGGTGGGCTGGTGTTACCGCCTCAGCTTGACTGGCTTGGGCACTGACTGCATGAGGTTTTCAAACGAAATAAGCATGCAAGCCAAACACTAAAATAAAAATGGCAAAATAATAGGACACACAAGGAGGAAAGCAATCCCCCTCTTTGCTAAGACAAGCTATACCTCTAAAATCGTTGTGTCTCAAACTACGCATTCAAAGCCTGGGTTCTCCCTTACCCTGTCACTACCTTGCCTGTTGCACGTCGTCAACTGTCTGCCTTGCAGTGAGGAAATTAAAAGGGCTTTGCTTTATTACTGTCAGCTGAGCTGGTGTCTGACAAGCGCCCAACACCACCAGAAGAACCAATAATGTCAAGATACCGAGTGCTCGGCACAAAGCCTTGTGGCTTTACTCCCTGCAGGTCTATGATAAGGGTCCTTTCCTGGTCCCCAGCTTCAGAAACAAAGACTATGAATAGCGTTGGAATTACTGGGACACAAAGGAGACTTTGCCCTAACAGCAGCCACAGTCACCGGCAGCCACGTAAAACAGGGAGCAGAGAGCCATTTTGTGGCCTATGAAAACAAAACCATCAAATTCTGTAACTTTTTAAAAGGTGGAGATAGGATGCTGCAAGATGCTGGGAAGGAAATGCAGGGCCTATGAAAGTGGAAGAGGGAGAGCAGAAAGGAATAAGTAGAAAATAAAGAGGTAAAAAGCCTGTAGTACAAGCAGTTGAAAAGCAGTAAAGCAGAGGAGGGGGAAGGAAAGTTGAGTGCGAGAAGAGGTGGAAAAAATGTAATTAAGAACTTGGGGAAAACACCAAACTCAGGTATAACATCACAGGCCTTGGCAATATATGGTTTTATTAGATCTACAGCTCTGCGTAAGAGCCTTCCTGACAAAATACATTGCCTGCGTTTCTAATATTAATAAATCCATGAAGTGAGAAAATTGTCCGCTGCATAAACTCACCATTTGCATGCATGGATTCTTGTGTCTCTATATTAACAAATGTGCAGAACTCAGACTCTAAAAAAGATGTTTTTGTGCAATCCCTTACTAATTAAGGAGGTCTGGCAACAGCCTGCAACTGTCCTTGGCTGTAGGAAGCACTAGTTTTCCCTTCCAGGTCTTTGTAATCAGATATACTGGCAAGAACAAACCAGAAAACTCATGATGCAGCGCATCCTCTTTCACACCAGCCCTTAGATTTCTGACATTAACAGTATTGTCACCTCTCTCTGGTACCCACTGTTACTCAAATATGCAAGAGAAGCCAAGTACTTGTACTCTGTGCTTGTGGTCCAGGTCACAAAGTAAGGCAGCCTCTCTTGATGGATTTATTGGCAAGGGAAAAGTTGGGCTTGCTCAAACAACCCTCTCTCCTTCGAGAGAGCGTTTGAGAAACTCCACCAGAAAGGGAAAGAAAAAATCCCAAGGGCAAAGGTGTAAGTGAAAAAACTTCCAAATATAAAAAAAGGAAAATGTTTCAGAGCTTATCACAAGCAAGTCTTCAGTCTACCTCTGGAACGCTATCAGGTTGTGTTATACTATGGTAGTAATCCTGGCTTAATTACAGCACCACTTAAACCAGTTTCGGATCATATTTCTCTCACTGTTATGCTTTGGGAATGTGTGATGACAGGAATGCAGTACTGCTGCGGCACACATGCTGTAGCTCACTGATTCATTTTTC
This sequence comes from Astur gentilis, assembly GCF_929443795.1. Classification (NCBI taxonomy): domain Eukaryota; kingdom Metazoa; phylum Chordata; class Aves; order Accipitriformes; family Accipitridae; genus Astur; species Astur gentilis. Next base: position 11,981,645 of record NC_064882.1, on the reverse strand, counting down.
TGTGTGCTGGCTTATGCGCTGTGGTATTTATTTTAACTTGCATGACTTTTAAGAAAAACCTGCCTCTGTTATGAGAAGAAAGGCTCCCCTGTTTGTTTTTTTTATGTGAGACCTTCTGACTGCATTTGTGCTTCCTCTGCACAGAAGACAATTGATGCAGAAGGGTTTTAAATCTGGGTACCCAAACTACCTAAAAACATACCAGCGTACCAGAAGGAATACAGGCTGTAGGATACAGCCTTTGCGTTGATGCATGCTTTTCCTCTCCTATTATCACTGACTCAGGGCTGGTTAGTTAAAACGGATGGAAGCTGGGCTTGTAACTCCTCGGTGTACAAAACTAACTGGAGAGGGAAGCAAGCCATGAATCCTGCACACATTTTCACAGAGTCAAGTATTTATTAAACATCTCGCATATAATAGAGTTCAAAAACTTGGAGAAGTGGATTTACAGGAACTCAATTCATTCACTGGCTGCTCTTCCAAAGAATATAGTAGTAAAAGATGTGCCAAAAGTGTTGGCCTCAACTTTCTTGTTTTCCACTGGTGTCACATATCATTAGTACCCTGGTATTTAAGTAACATACTGATATATGGGGGCCAGCTGTACTGTAAGTTAGAAAGACAGCCTATCCTTCTGCTTTGGGAGTTGAAAAAATAGAGAGCGAGAAGTAAGTAGCCAATGTAGATCCTACCAGCAGTAAAAGCCATTACAGATTATGTTTTTAAAGACTAATTCACACATCTCTGTGTCTCTTCCCATTCCTCCACAGAGCCTGTGTTTTTGCTTTACGCTCATGTAACACCTCACAAGATTGTGAAGATGGCACCAATCATGAGCAGGCCTTGGGCTCTGCTGAAGCTCCTGGGTGCTACAGCAACAAAAACAACAAGCAGGTTCTGTGTCTCAGGTAGGTACCTTTAAAGGAAAAATCCATTGAGAAAGAAAAGGAAGCCGTTGGCTATAGCAAGTGGGCACTGTTTTGCCTGTTGCATGGATATTATGTATCAGTATATTAAACTCTAAATTCTTGTCTAGAAGAATTACTTGCCATACACAAAAGCAGGCATGTTTGCAAATGGGACAATGAACATATTTGATGGGCAATCCTAAAAACTGAAGCAGCACACCAAGGGAACTAAATCCCAGCAGCTGCTATAACTCCACAGAGCATTTGCTGAACAACCCAGTACTAAGCTCCCTCTCAAAATTCTTGCTTATACAGCTGTGCAATATAGTAGGTATGTTTTATAGATGTGTATATATATATATAGCATGTATAACAGGCAGAGATCTTAAAAACCTTAGAAAAGTTGGGAGGCCTGAAAATAGGCTGCTCCACCCTTTGCAAACAACCTCTTGTCATGAATTTACTTCCATATGTGCATGAAGCTCTGCCTATATTAAGCAGACCTTTAAAATAGTGGTTTAGCGCTGAAAATGTATGGTTCCCACCCATCAGTTTGAAAAGAATGCAAGCAAGAGACAAACCCAAGAGTGAAAAAGCACTGATTCATCACCTCACAGAAAAGTAATTCAATTACTCCTTGCATATTTTATTATAGTCTTAGAGATTCAGAGGCTGTCTCATTGGCATCTATTAGTATTTGGGCAGGAAAAAACTCTAGAGAGGAGTCATAAACAGAGTCAGAAATTAGGTGACTCAACACATGCCTGACCCAAAGGCTTCTGGAAACTCAATGCAAAACTATCTGCCTGCGTGTTCTCTGGACCAGACTGCAGTGCTGCAGAGTCAGTTTGTTCCCATGAAGGTGGTACTCTTTAGTCATTGGTTTTCAGTGGGACCCTGGAGCTTCTCTGTTCTCTTCTGATGCCACAGTAGCACCCATCAGAAGGAAGACTCCACTCCTGGGACAGCTACTCTGCCTATTCCTGGCTACCACAGCTTGCTGCCACCCTCTGCTTGGCTTTCAAAGTTCTGACAATACCCACCTGTGTGCACCCAGAGACAATTTCCCATTGCCCTGTTCAGATGAAGGTTTATGCAGGCACCACTTGCACTTGCCTCTCTGTAGAAGCTGTTCTGAGCATTTCTCCTGAGTGCAGAGATTTTTGTATTCTAGTAGAGGAACAAGAAAAAAACATTTTACAGCACTGGGTCTCAAACTTCTCCCATCACCTTGTAAGAAAAATTCTTCAGCTGGGGACTAGTGCAACAAAATAATTTTTGTCTTACTAAGTGACGGCCTACATAACAGTGCAATCTGTTAAAGCAAATGTATCAACCACAGGGAGCTCTACTACTTCTTTCTATATATCCTTCTATATTACTGGGTGGCTGTCAGTTGCTTTGTTATTAATTAATTTGTTTTTAAATACATAGAGGGATGTAAAGCCAGCAGAGTACTGTTATTGTGCAGATTTTCTGAAGGTCAGTGCAAGATCTTTCAAGTCCTCTGTGAAGCTGAGTAGAAACAGCACCCAAAGCCTCACCTTAGCAAACTGCTTCTAACATAGCACTTGAGCATCACACTGGATAGAAGAGCAGTATCTGGTGTGAATTTTTCAACCTACAAGTTTCCTACCAGAGTCAAGGCTGAGAACAAGTGAAAAGTAGATGTTGTGAAGAAAAATATCCCTTATTACAAAGGAATATAGTTGCAATAGCCAAACTGAAATAGTGAAATTAAGTAAACTAATATCAAATTAGAAAAATAGAGAAAAAATCTCTTCTAATTCTGAAAAGTATACTCCTCACTCCCACCACAAAACAGTACTTACATCCTTTAAAGCATGTGAATGGAACTGGCATAGGATAAGGTTTCTTTCAAAATGCTTTTCATATTATAATGAATTTTTGTAAGGCAGAGAGAACCACTTATACTTAAAATTTTGGAAATCTAAAAAGATCATTTTCAAAAGAAGCAAACATCGTGAGACAAGTTACATGAGTGTGACATTTCCTAGCATTACAATTCTATTTGAAAGAATCCTATACAAAATGAAGAGCTAGAAAGTCTTTAGTCTTCATTAAAACTGATCACTATTGAGCTGAACTCAATACCTACACAAGCAAACTGTAGTAAATCTTATTAGTTATGGTGCTCATCTCAGAAACTCTTGCAAGCAGTCATCATGTTTCCACACATAAAAATTTCAAGTGCTCTTTACCCCCAGCTATTCCAGGAATCAACAAATATTCAGGACAAATGTTTCTTAGGTTCTAACAGAAAGTAAAAGAAACTCCATATGCAAGTGCTCAGCAACTTGCCTTTGATCTTTTCCTTGATGGGGGAGATGTTTGGTAACCTTTCCATCTCTCAGACAGTGTAAGGTAGATCAGGCAATCTGCCTTCACAACTGGCAGATTTTGGATTTGTCAGAGCATGATGCTAGTGCCAAATTGTTTTCGACTTCCTTCCTCTGCAAAGATGGATCTTACTATTACCCCAGCTGATGGAACCAAAACAAAATAAACAGACATCCAGGACTGAAACAATGATAGACTATCTGAGAAGGCATTTAAGTGCCCTCAGTTGTCCAAGGAGTTAAAAGTTATAAAAAGAAGTACTTCTTTTTATTGCCCATATCCCCGTGTCATTGCTGTGGTACTTAAAAAAACACAAACCCTATGGATTTCTACCCACCACATAGTAATTACTGAAATAACAAAGAATTGGAAAAAAGTAGTTTCAAAGCCTGATGCTATTACTGAGCTACCAATGAAAAAACTCTCACTAACACCCCTTAAGTCTATCCTCCTGCACTCCTAATCTGAACACAAAAGGTTGGGTTTAAACAGCTACCCCCCCCCCCACCCCACCCCAGGATTAAAACCGCCTGCAGTTTTCAGCTTCAGGCCAGCAATGACAATACTTTAAATCCTTGGCTACTGGCTTCATGAAGACACAGCCTACAGACAGTCCCCCAAAGTTCTTTGAAATGTTAAATACAAAACAGGAGGAGGTCATAAAGAAAATACTCCTTATAAAAGGAATGGATATCATACGCAGGCTTTTCAAATACGTTTCTTAGTTGCTTTGCTTTCAGCCACTGTATTCTCAATCCTGCATTGTCTGAAGCTTTTGAAATAAAATTCAGGAATGAAATGAAAAACACAAATTAGTGCTGTAAACAGCTGCCAATATCTGCATGTGTTACCTTTTAGCTCTCATAAATCTCTTCAATGTACAGTGTATCCTACTTCTTATCTGCAAAGACTAATTATTTACCTAATAAATGGTCCTACAGCAATTATCAAAAACCCAGCCACTTAAAAGTAACATACAGGTTTTACTGCATAATCTTCTGCAGCATCTGCCCAATTATTTCAATAGAAGCCAGTGTGGTTCCCTGCTGCACTGGAAATCCAGCTATCTTTCTGCCAAGAGCCTTCCAGTGCACACAAAAGGATCGAGGATTGTGAGACCTGTTTTATCCCCTCTTATCCCATAAACTAACAAGCCTTTTGTCTGCTGCAATTTTTCTTGACAAATACAGGTAATTACTGTATTTGCAGGAGGATGGGATTTTCAAGGTAGATTAAAAAAAAAAAAAATTAGTTTAGCATACCAGCTTCGCCAAGAAGCACTTGTCAGCTTAAACTATGCGAGAGTTGCAGGACAGGGGAGCAGGCAGACACAAAGGTGCCCTGCCACTGACATAGGCCCCAGGTGGAAGTGATGAGCTTTGTCGTTCAAAACTGTTGGTCAGTGGTCAAGTTTTCCCGTCCACTTGCATTCCCCTGGGGGTAAACGGGGCGGTAGGAGTTTTATTTCTGGCCCCTGCCCCACCCTGAACACCCAATGCCTCTACTTCCTCATTTGGGTGTCTTAAACTCAACGAAAAATGAGTTTTACATTCATTTTGAGGAACTTGTGTTTGGTTTGCTCGTCTCGTAAGGTCTCGCAAGGTCTCACAAGCCCTGTCCATAGTAGCTTCTGGCTAGATGCTCCACCAGACTTCCACAGAAACATCCCTGTCCAGATTTAGAGATTGTGTAGTTGAGGAGGAATGTAACCAGTTGCCACAGTGATGTCCGCAGTCTGAGGAGCCTCTGGACTTCAGTCTCATGAAAGGTACCAAGCATGAAAAATCCCTTTAATTAGATGAAGTGGTTAATGGAAGCAAGTGCTCCAGCCAGCAGCAAATGTGTGGTTAAAACACCGGTCATCCTGAAGAACCATGCTACTGCAGTTTGAAGTTATTCAAGCTGTTTAATGTTGGGTTATTTGCAAATTAGTGTAGCCCAGCCCACAGAAACTGCCACTGCTGTGACTACATGCATGTTTGACAAGCTGCTGTCCTCTGCTTCCAGACATAAGTATATTATTTGGGTACGTTCACAGGAGGGAAAGCAGAAATGTTCCAGCTACAGAAAAGGACTGAAAAGTTATAGCAAGCTCAGGAACATCACATGCTTTTGGCAAGGTGGGATGGAGGAGGATGAAAGGCAAAGGAGGGTAAGCATAAGATTTATTGTTCCTTGATGATTAAACAAGCACAGAAACTATGATTACAGATCACAGACATCTTTTATAACATGCCAGACTAGCACACAGAAGAACATGCCTCAATAATTAGTTGCACAGGCAGTATTGTCTCTACACAGTTTGAAAGAAGACAGGGTTCTTCTGAAACAGATGCCCTGCCCTGACACCCTGCTTTAGGCCAGTGAAGCAGGAGAAAGCCTTTGAAGAACAGGCACTGCTGGACATAGCCCTGGCAGGCAAAAATGCTCCTCTTATTCAATCCTCACTCTTCATGGCAGGAATCGACACAAGACAGGTAGTGGTTCTGCCTGTCTGTTGGACTCCTTACTCCTATAAAACAAGTAAGAACAAACTCCAGGTGGTTGTAACCTGCACCTAGGCTTCAGCAAAGTGTGCAGCTAGAAAAGTGTCCCTAGAGGAACCCTGGTAGGTAGGTAGTTTATTGTTAGAGGAGGTCAGGTCCACAAATCTCCTGGGAGTCAGAAGGAATGATTCACTGACACAGTTCAGGCTTGCCTTGACTCACACTGCTTGCACTATCAACTACAGTCAGTCAGCCAGGTTTGTCCAAGAGGAAAAAAAAAAAAATTCAATATGAAACAAAACTACTAGTACTCTCTGTCCTCAACTAAAGTAACCAACTACCCATTAGTTGCAAAAGAATGTTAGTGATTTGATATTAATATATTTTTTAAAAGTTATGTATTTCTGATGAGTAAGACTTCTCATCAATTTTAATGAGACATATACCACTAACATTATAAAAGTATGACTTTTTTCATAACTCTATGCTGTTAACAACTCACTTAAATAGTTAGTTCTACTTCTTGTTTTGGTGTAACCAGTTAGAGAAGTTTCCAACACATTTTACTTTTTCCATATTTAAAGAAAAAAAACCCCAAACTAAACAAGAACACTGATCTCCGAGCACAGGACTACAATAACGCAGATTCCTCTTTTAGCAAGTTGAAATGTGGAGCAGGCCATTTCGAAAGTGGTAAGATCTTGATTTGGAGGGTGTCTGAACAGATTCCTATTTATCTGCACCACTTCAGAAAACTGCATTCTCCCTGATTGCTATGCCTTGAAAATCAGTGCAAAGCCTGGCGATTTCGCAACAAACAGACCGAGAGAAAACATGACTAGAAACACATATTTCACCATATCCATCTTCTAATAACAATATTCCACCACCCCTAGAACAATTATGTAAGACATTCAAACCTTCTAACTCATAAAATAACGTTTAAGAAAAGAGACCTGAGCTTACCAACTGTGAGAAAATTCAGTGGTCAAAACAAGAACAAATTCAGAGAACATTTGGACTATCTTTGCCCTCTCAAAGAAGAAAAAGGTGACGCTACACACCTTTAATGTAAAGAACTACACAAGTCCTTTCCAAAACAGGATGCATAGCTTTAGAGTCAGTTATGGAGATGTATCGAGCAACGTGCATACAAATTACTATAGCTACTACAAGCAGAAACACCTCCCAAGTGATGGAGGCAAGTTATCGGGTTTGAATGCCCCTAAAGAAACTTAATTATGTTTACCCATGTTTGAACCTATTCCTGCACAAGGTAGGGTTCCACATTTACCGAAAAGGGTAATTACTGGTCTTAGATTAAAAATAAATAACTCCAGTAACAAAATAGTTATTCTGATGAACTGGAGAAATCCTGTTCATAATTCATGTATGAGTTCATGGTTTGCTTGACTTTTTTGGAAGTCAGCTTTTTCTTGGATATCATGATTTTCATGGTCAGAAACAAAATGTAATCACCCAAGGATGACTGCGACAACTGCGTTAGCTGAAGATGGCAAGCTGAAGCTCTCCGTCATACATTTTTGTATCCGAAAAGCAGGCAAGGAAAACAATGTCGCAGAGAGAAGCAGATGGCCAATGAGTTATCACTCTCTGTCTGATGACTTGTGTGGGCTGAACTTGTTTATTTACTCGCATATTTGCAAAAAAGAAACTTTCCTTATGTTAGCGGCAGCTACATTATATATTATGTATATATTAAATACATAGTACATACAGCTACCTACACACAACATCAAGGGATCAAGTATGTACCCTCAAATTACGTTGTGTTGTCCTACAATGACAAAAGTCACGGTTGACCCTTCTCACAGCCAGAGAGTTAAGTAACTGGTATGCCTAACACTGCAGCTCAAGAAAGGGTTAAAGGGGATCACAGACTTACAGCTGCCCTGCTCACTGGCTTGGGTATAGGACAGAAGTCGCTCAGGCCCTCCAGGGCAGGGAAGTGAGCCTGTAATTACTGGCTGTACCCTTTACACTATCCAAGAACTGCTATCACTCCCTGTTCACTACCCCCTGTCGATGCAACCCTGGTGCTAACCCTGTATGATGCATGATGAAACCACAGTCATGTGGTAGGGAAGCAAAAAACACTGTTTGTGTATCAGCGAGCCCTGCCATATGAACCATTCTTGAAAATACAGATTCTTCTTAGATCATCTCACCCCCTCTTTAGGATTGTTCTCATTATCTTCTCTTTAATTGTTCTCATTATCTTCTGGGCATGGAAAAATAATGCAGCCATTCTAAGCCCATAAAATCCAATTATGTGTAAATACAGTGTTGGGAAAAGAATTAAAATATTTCAACTGACAAATTAGCTGCTGAAAATCAGGAAAGGTGTGACCGTCTAAGTCCCCGACAATCATCAGAAAGTATTTTCTGTCTGCAGTTACAGTAATGCTACTGCCCTCAGCTATGGTTAATAACCAGCCTTACAATTGTAAAGGCCATTGGCAACCACTTCCTAGCCCATGTTTTCCAGACAAAGAACTTTTGCGTTATTTTCCCACTAGCAAAAGTTTCACTGTGTTCTTGTACTGCAACTAAAGTGAGTAAAGGATTAAAAGCAGTCAGTGTCATTTTATGTACTAGCAAGAGTCCTAAAAGTAGAGCAAGACATTTTTCAGTAGATTCTTTAAATTACCAGGATGTAAATGTGATACAGGATATGCTTATCTGTGCCCTCACAGGCCAGTATGTGCTGAAAAGATCCATGCAGGATGGCTGCATGGATCAGCTGGTTACAGATCACATTTTCACATCCATAGGTATATTACCATGGGGATGGACAGGGGAGCCTCTCTGAATAAATTAGAGCTCCAAAAAACTCCTCTTGCAATAAGTACCCTTGCAGTCCTGAGGACTTCCGCAGGACTGTGGGTACGGCAGATCCCACAGCAGCAGTCCAGAGACTGAAGCCCAGAAGAAGGAAGCAGGTACAGCGCGGGAAAGCCAGGCTCCAAGCAGGAACACTCACATCTGACCCATCAACATCTGGTGCAAGACAGCCCGGTGCTCTATGTGGTGCAGCATCTGAGTCTTTGTGCCAGTGCAGAGAAGTCTACCCCCATCCCTCCACCCACTCCGTGGTGTAGGAAGTGTTACACAGACAGACTCACGAACACCATCTGCTTCGCTGTAGCGTTTGACTCCCTTCCTCCAGCATGTAATAGTCTGAGATGGTCAAAGTGCACTAATACAATCCTACATTTTCTATTTCTATATGTCGTGAAGGAAAAACAAAGTAAAAATGTACTTTTCATCTCCCAAAACATTGCTCTTAGTTTTCCAACTGAATTTGCTTGCACTGTTTCCTTAAAAAAAAAAAGGGGGGCGGGGGAGGTTAGAAATGCTATGGAAGCATGAAGTTTAACTAGAAACTCTTATTTCAATAAAAATTAACAGGCATAAATATGCGCAATACTGACAACTGTACAGGAACGTAAAGTCTACAGAGGAAACAACTTTTTTCATGGCATCTTTATTCATTCTACTGTGAAGAAAGAACACTAAATTTCATACATTAATGCAAATACAGTGAAAACTTCAATCCAGACCAGGAAAAACCCCTTCTTTCTAAATATGTGAAGTCACTACCCATCTTCTTCCTATTCACATCCACATTTTAAAATTAAAAGAAAAAAAAATTTCCAAGTACTTGAGTTGTCATGTCAGTGGGGTTTATTAATCCCACACGACAGTATGGTCTATTAATTATAGAATATATTAGTTACATCATTTCTGTAGCTTGGAATACAAGTAACTGAAATAGCCTCCCTGTGCTCTGGGAGATATGGCAGCTAGTTAGATAGAGGCACACAATGTAGTACTCTCTGTTTTTAAAAGCTGTCCAGTGATTTCACTTGCCTCATCTTTCATAGTGAAAAGGATAATGTTTTTAAATCTATTTTTCGCAGAAGTCCAAAGTCCCATAACTGCAAATGTGGCCAGTTGGCTCTCATTGGGCTTCAGCACCCTGGGAAAAAACAGGGAGAAAATAAGTTCCCAGCAGGCTCCAGCTGAGAGTCCTAAAGGGGAACACACCAGCGTGCTGCTTGCTCTCCAGAGCATCCCAGGGAGCTCGCCCAGCACCACGCAGGGAGCAGCTAGAAACAGCACTCGCATCTCCTAGTGCCAGCCCTGCGTCCTAACAAGACATCAAAAAGACGTTCCTCATGCATGTATTATCTGTGGGCTACATGTCAGCTTTCCCTAAAGCGACAAGCATAGACAGAAGGACAGGGTAGCTTTTGAGACACACAGATACAAATGATCCCAATCTTTCATTTATCTTTAATGCTAAACTATCTGTACAATGTCCCCTGAAAAAATAATTTGAAGGATTTTATTTTTTTTCTCAACTTTATGATAAAACAGTTTTGTTTGACATGGGGAAGAATGGCGTTGGAAAAAAGGAACATACTTTTAATGCAGCAGTGATTTAAGGCAGGAAGAAGAATGAAGACTGCTCACAGGGCTCATTACAACACCAAAACCTTTCACCTGTTAGAGGAAGCCCCACAAGCCCCAGGCTCAAGCTGCGATCAGCTTACATCTGAAAACTTGTTCTGCCCTACCTTAGCCCAGTTCCCAGCAGGCATGCCTGCGTGCCTCTAGACCATCCCACCAGTCCCACCCCTGGCACCTTCTGCTCAGAGCTAGAAAGAAGGGGAAAGCAGAAGGATTTGAAATACTGATGCTTATCTGAAACCATATATGCAAATAAGCAAAAGGGCCAACTCCAAGCAAGGGGGTTGTTTCTGATTCTTGTAAGACAGCAGCTGTCAAACGAAGAAAAATATGAAACTGTTAAATGCAAAAGGATGACACAGTTTGACACTTAATGAGTATTTGCATGTGGACAGGACTGGCTTGTTTGGGATGATTAAAGCAATGCAGATCAAACCTCGGAGCGCGTACTTCTGAGCGCTCTCCCAAGCCCGGGCAGGCCAGCCGGCCGCAGCAAAACCCAGCCAAGGGAAAAGCTGTTCCTCCAGAGGCTGGCAAAAATACGGCACGCACCACCCAGCAGAAGCTAGTGCCTGCTTGCTCCGGGCATCCACAGCATCTTGGTACCCCCTGGCATTTCCACACCCTGCTCTGCACCCGGCTCTCCCTGGCCGATGCAGGGAAGACGAGCCCTGCTCGGGCAGGGGAGCGTCCCACCAGCAGGCTGGTGCGCCTCATCTTCCTGCACCAAGCCCTGCATGAGCCGCAGCTGCCATCGATGAGATGGGCTCCCCCCGCTCAGTAAAACCCGTCAGTGCCAGGCTGGGAAGATTACATGGCGACTAACTGAAATACTCCCTTCAAAGACACGCCTTTGATGCCGGCGACGCTCTGCTGGACAGAGATGCAGCAAGTGCGGGACGTGCAGCTGTAATTCCCTGCCGGAACTGGCTGCCCTTCCACTAGGAGAAAAGACTGGACTTAGTACTGTGGCCACAGGACTCCTGCAATGAACGCACTTTTATTTAGTCCAGAATTCTACATTTTGGTCATTTGAATAGCAGATAGCATTTGTAACCTGCTCAAATACCTTGACGCTCAGGATAAGACATGAAAGAAAAGCAACTATTCAACTTACTATTCTAACATCCTGCAAATTGGAGATCTATTAGGGCAATTGACAGAATATGGGAGGCCAGGGGGAGGAAATATATCGCAGTGATTCAGTTCATACCAATTTAGTCAGCTATTCAACAAATAAAAATATGAGAAGGTAGCATTTGAAAACATCTAGAGAAACACATTCTTAAGTGAGGCTTGAAAGCCATCTGAATAAATACAGCAGAAATCTTCCACGGGCGTGGGTTTATAACTATGATTTATATTCTGATAGCCAAGCAATGAATGCAGTTCATCAGGCACCTGAAACTGCTTTACATTTATGATTCATTTGCACAAGAACTGCTTTCAACAGCTTCATTTTTTTTAATTTGCATTAGAAGAACATTAAAATAGAAGGCACCAGTGATCCTCAATACACATCTAGCCCAATATTCGGCCTCCTAAAGAGGTCAGCAGTGCACAGCCTGGGAAGAATAAGGCAGCATTCATACCTCCGCCTAATAATCTCTGTGTCTCCCCCCATTTTCAGCTCAAGGGATTTGCTGTGCCTGCTGTGATTCCTCTATTGAGTAGTCTCCGTGAGACCTCTCTGCCAAAGGCTTGCCCTGTCTCCCCATCAGACTATGTAAACTTGCACCCACAGCATCATCCAGCCAGAAGTCCTGCAGGTTACTGCCTCTGGCATGAAGAATCACCTCCTCTTCCTTTTGAGCCCAGCTCCCTTCACTTTTATTTCCCCAAAAAAGTATTTTGGCTATGACAAGCAGTACCTAGATGAGCAACAATTTTAAAGTGTATCACATGATGCATTATGGCTAGAAGCTGAAGCATCATGTCATTGCACCTTATGATTATGTTGTCTTTATATACTAGCACAGATTTATCCAGCATTATTGACCTTGCCTGATTTGATGGGATAGTGGCTACTGGGAACTTCAAACAGTCTTATTTCTTGAGGATAGCATCGCTCTCAATACAGAAAGAATCCAGCAGTGGCATTATTGAATACTGGAATTTATAACCAAGGTTGCGTGCACAAACATGCATGACAAAGGCTGACCACAATATGCTCTTTCTTTGGAGAATAAACAGTTCACCTCCTCATCTCTTACTGTGAAGAATGTTTTCATCCCTGATGTGTTGTATTTAAATACAATGAACTCTTGCCTTATTTTAATTTATTTTTGAACCAGGCAAGTTGAATGTACTCAAGAGATGGTAGTGATATAAACTACTTTTTAGTGTACAGTTATGAAACTTGTAATGAAGCATCCCACACACTTTTTATATCAGAAATATATATATATAGAAATATATAGCTTCCAGAAAAGTTATTTTAGATTTTTTTTCTGTTGAAAAGTGGTTATGGCATTGTGCAAAATATCCTGCCTGTAGAAATAATCAAAATACTTCAGTCTCCAATCTTGCAGTGGTTGCTCTAAGTTGGCAAATTCTTCAAACTCTAACCCTATTTTTCTAGTTCACCTACGTCATCACTGCAGGATGAGGGATCTGTCTAGGTCTTCCCCAGTTTCATCACGATTGTGCCTGGAAACTTATGATGAGTCATAGTAACAAGGATAACTGCAGATGAACTAAGAAAATAACGTTTGATTTTTTTTCAAAACATGTAAAACTGCTGACAGACTGCCCTTGGATGGGCCATCTCTCTAGATTTTATGAAGACACAATGGAAAGAATCTGAGAAAGGCACACAAAAAAGTGCTAGATGGTAACTAAAACATACAAGAAGTATTCTTACGGCAGCTCTCTGGGTAATGAAGAAAAAAATGCAGAATTTTGCTGTACTTTAACAGCTAAGCACCATGTAGTGCCCTCTGCTGCATACAGAGGTAATAGCGAAGCACCACTGAACAATGACATCATTTGATATTAAACAACAGGATACGTTGTATGTATGACAAATATTTATTTCCTTAATTACGCTTGTTTTCTAAAAATACTAACAAATTATGCAAACATCTTCAGTACCAGCTTAAAGCAGATGTTTTTTACACTCTCTCTTTCCATCTAGTATCCTGTGTTCTGTCTGCGAGCAAGCTGTCAACTTGACTCCCACATGTACATAGTGGGAAATTCGTGCTGAGAGTGAGCCGAGACGCTGGGCGGCTGGGTGGGGGGAGCGTACAGCATCCTCAGCATGAGATTTAATCACGAGACACTCATGATGGCTAAACAGCTCAGTGGGATATGGTCTACACACTGCCCTTGCTGTGCTTCCTAAACTCAAGTGAGCTGGAAGCGCCCATCTCTCCCTACCCTCAGCTAAAAGAAACAAAACAAAGACAAACAAACATAAGGGAAGGTCAAACCTCTGATGTAATTTTCAACTTCCAAATAAATGTGCATTAACAGTCTATAAAAGGTCCTTCACGCACAACATGAAAGAGGTAAACGCAGACTGGAGGAACCGTGAGCCTGAAGAGGATTTATTGATTGTCAGACAGCACTGAGGAGGTCTCCTAATATGGAATACAAATATTTAATCCGATTCTGAAATCTTATCTGCTGTCTTTAAGAAGATTAACAGAAATTCTCTTGCAGCAGACTATGAATTCTGATCCATTTCATGAACTAGGAATATTTTTCAGAAACAAAGCTTGTGCATTTTAACTAGTTTATTAGCATTCTACTCAAAATCAAATTCAACAAAGTTGATCAAGACTAAAACCTCTTCAAGGAAGTTAGGTCATTAATAAAAAATGTTATTTGCATGCAGACATGCTGCATGAAACAGGCATGTCACACACATGCACAGACATGAAAATGTAAGGTATCTTATTTTACATGAGACATGAAACATTCAAGGTCTCCACACTGTTCTTGAACAAAAAACTGGCATGAAGATGTTATGGTAGAAAAAAATTTTCCCAAACTGATAATCTCTGCTCTAACCTGGAACGAAAGGAGATACTCCAGAGAAGAGGGAAGAATTCATACATACATCCTTTTTTCTGTCTTACACAGACCAAGTACAAGGCAGACAGCTAGTATTATCGCTGTGCTTGGTTCTGCCGTATGAATCTATGTAACTGGCCAAGTTTCAGGCTTCTCCTTCATTTTTCCTTTAAATAAAGTGACAAGGAAAAAGAAGTACAGCCAGCCAGCTTGCTGCGGCTGGCTTCCCTCCCCCAGAGGAAAGCGAGGGAGCCGTCCTTCCCATTTCTTTCATTTCTGCCATAAGCCAAGCTGGCAATGTGCCAGATAGCCCAGTCCTAAGTTTTCCATATGTTTTTTCCTAGAGATCTGTGGGCTCCAGTAGGGTCTATCTGAAATAAGAAGAGCATGGTAGGCACTACAGTGGAGGAGGGGGAAGACCTCTGCCATCTCTCCCTCCTTTGAGTTCCCCCTGATGATCCAAAGTGAGATGAGCTGCTTGGGCCTCTGCTCCATGGTCACGAGCCACCCCAGCCAGCTCATCCTGCAGCTCTGCTGAACGCACAGCATCTCTGCTGGGCTACAGCAATAACGCGACGGCGTTGCCAAATATCCATTTAAAGCAGGGCTGAGAAGCATCACACGTCAGACAACCCTCAAGCATTTGGCAGGTCTGCTTTAGATCTGTGTTGGCTGGTTGAATTCAGCCTGCTCCTGTTTAAAACGAGCTAACCCGCATGTCATCACTAAGTAGGGCTTCAGCTGGGAGCGGCCAGTAGCATATATACCAACACCCCTGCTTTTTTCTCAATAGTCAATTTGTAATGAAGCTACCAGGCATCAGCTGAACATTATCTCTGTGCTATTAGCCCCAGGGCTTTTACCTGAGATGTAAAATCAGTCAAATAACCTTGCATTTGTCATGAGCAGAGTATGCACATGGTTGCAGCACCTCACATAACTCAGTCTGAGCCTTTAATCTAGGCAAAACCTTGATCCAAGGGCAACCCAAATCAGTCTTCAAGTACAGCACTGCGTGGGCTTCTGCTTGCTACAGGAGAATGTAATGTAATGCACTGCTTGTACATGCGAATGCCTGCATCTTTCCTGTAGTCAACGAGAAATTTTAATTATATTTTCATGATGAAAACGTCCAAAGGACTTTGCTCTTTTAAAGCTCTATGTTAATTCCTTATATTATCTAGAGGAGAAATACCTCTCTTTCACACAGAATGGTACAGGATCCCAGAAACACAGGCCCATTGCCTCCCAAGTCCACAGGAACCCCACACACGAGAACCATCCTCTTCAGCAGGGCACAATGAGCACTTCACAACCATATCTTTGCACATAATGACAGTCACAAAACGAGTCTCCTGTACAGCAGAAAGACAGTGTTTAACAAGGATCCTTCTGTAATTTCAGGCAAAGCATATTAGTTTCCAGCTCTCCCTGTATCTTCTTACAGAGACACCCAGTTGGTGAGAAGATGTATGAACACCTGAGGCAATGCAATAATGCCACAAGTGCACTGCCACAGGACACCCTTCCTAGTACAACAGCCCAGATTCAAGTGGCCCTCGCTGTATTTTCCCTCATACACCTACTATGTAGGTAGTATGAAGCAGAAGTCCTGGGGAAAAACATGGTATGTGGTCACATATTCTCTCCTGCTCTCAGCTGTCAAATGACAACAGTAACACATCCTTCCCCAAAGGGCTTCTGTGATCACAGAGACAGAAAACTGTCATATACGTTCTGGTACAGAGATAGCAAGGTCCATACACATAACCCAAAACTTTGTTTGTCATAACCCAGAGGCAGGAAAGTGTCAAAACTTAAGGTTGTACCAGAAATTATAATCTGCCGTTTCTTAAACTGAGAGCTTCAGAGCTTTTAACTTTAGGTTTCAGCACATAAGTTCCTAAAGTATCTTAAGAAAAACAGAAAGGCTGCTAACTACATGCATATGCATACCCTACACTATATGTGTACAATCCTAAATATCTGCTTTCATACATTGTGGAAAGCCATTATTCCAGAACATACTGCCCTGATGGGCCTCATTATTGAAAGCTAATCTCATGTTGCCGCTACCGCTGCTGCCACCAAGAGTACTTTGTGCCAAGTTTACATACTGTAAAAGTTATTCTTTCTTCTTTTTTTTTTCATTTTAAGCCAAACCACTAATGTTCTGTGTAATATACTCAGTAATATACATGCAGAATACTTGTTGGCACCAGCAGCTACTTACATGACACTCATCAAAAACTTAAACTGTACCAAAAAAATCTTCACATTATGTTACATTGGACGTTGCCTGTTGAACTTGATCCCGAACTTCAGCACACATGTTGTCCTCTTGAGCAACATCAGATGATAGGGAAAGGCTGTGGTTACTCTGGGAGGAAGCAGGAACAAGGGAGAGATGCAACCCCAGCACTAAATGCAGGGCCTGGAGGGTGCTCCTGGGCAACTCCCAGCTGGAAGATGAGAGAGTCCTTTATCACCTGGTGCCCTTCAGCAAGGTACTTGGGGTATATGTTGGATGCTGGGAAGCCCTCCTTTGTCTCACAGTTTCCGAGGCAATCCCAGAGCTGTTCTGGCTGCTGTTGCTTTGAAGGCTGTGTGGTCAGAGTACGTATTTTCTGGCACGCCTAAAGTTTTCTCAAGGGATGTAGGCCATGGTAAGAAAATTTTCACTTTCTAGCTCTCTCTTGGTAAGAGCAGAACTTCCTGAGTCGAAGAAGAGATGCTCCCCTAAGCCAAAGGCAAGTTATATGTGGCTGCAAACAAAACCAGTTTTAGAGTTCCTCTCCCCCACCCCCTGCTTCCCCTAAAAATAAGGGGAAAAAAACCCCAAAACATTCATAACACAGTACATTTGGTGGCCTAAGTATGGGTGTTACCAGATTCCCCCCTGATGCAAAGAGGTCAGAATTTGAGAAGGTGAGAAAATGACTTAAGGTTCTCTAAGAAAAATTGACCTGGAATAATTAACCTGAGAACAGCACCAGGACAATGTCCCAGAAAGCTCATTTCCAAGACAAGTTTCTACTGGAAAAGTTTAGCAGTTTGGGACTGCCGAGAGTAAGTTCTCACATTTACACCTGACACAATGAATTCATTTGGACACGCAATGCTCTCAGAACCCATCTGAAGAAACAACTTATTTTTGCTACCACGTTCTTACATCATTTCCTAACCTCCTTACACGCTAGGAGTAACACGCCACCATATCCAGTACTACTGGCATCTGCCTCCAGTACAGAGAAAGGAAAACTTTGTTCCGCAGTTGCAAAACCATTGAGTTTCTTTGAGAAACATCCTTGTCTGCCAGGATGCTGCCTGCTTCTCACACTGACACCTAATTATCACACACCACTCCTGATTGTCTTTACAAGTTTTGATACACTTAAAAATGCTTTCTTCAACTATAATCACTGTTTTTAACACTTTTTTTTTCCCAACTGTGATAAGCAAAACACCATACTGTGTTCCGTCCTTCAACAGAATTGCCTACACAGCTACTTTTGACCTATGAGTGCTTGTTCTCCCTCCCAATTTTCTCTGCAAATCCCTCCACACAGGACAAACTTAGATAACTTGATTTTACTTTTTTTTTATTAGCCATCTGCTGGACCTGTATTAGTGCAGATAAACACATGAAAAAGTTACAAACTGTAGAAAGAGAAGCATATAAATGGGCTTTCACTAACCTTTTGCCAGGGTGGGGAAGCTGAAATGGCCTGCGAAGGTTGAGCCAAAGGGGACCAAACCAGGCAGCAAATTTGCTCCTGTCAGCTGGTGAGCAAGTGAGCAAGCAGGGAGAGCTGGTGGCTGGGAGGGAAGGAGAAGCGCACCAGGGCAGATGAGTGGTTAGCTACTAAATTAGAGAATAAGCAGCTAGGAATTGCAAATAACTGTACGCCATCTGGGAAGTGGAGAGGAAGAGATTTTCTGCCAAACCACCCTGAACTGTCAAACATCTGCATTTTTCACTCTGCAAGGGTCTCTGCCCCCACCCTCCCCGTCCCCCTCCGCCAGCCTTTCATGTGTGCCAGCAGAAGGCTTGTCCACAGCACCTGCAGACCACAGCTTTTCACTGGGAACACCAGCTCGGTTAGCAGGAAAGCACAGGGAGCAGGCATGTGTGCACACACCTAGAAAAGAGTGCTTAAGAGCCATAATCGCTCCTGGGCACCACCCGCTCCTGCAAACCTTCCTCTGCTGGGAGTGCTCTCCGCACCAGCTTCAAGTCTTTTGATGGTCAAGGTAGTTGCAATGTTGCTAAAAAGCTGAGATTGCTGAAGCTGCTTTGATGGCCCAAGAAGGTCTCCAAAAGCCTGAAGCAAGGGAGACGTGATTAGTCTCCATAATAAAATTTCCAAATACTCCTCTAGTGAGGAAAAGCCAACGAACAAAGAGCAAACCACAACTTCTGACCTACACCTTTGCTACCCAGTTTTCTGTTAGAACATACCTCTGTTGACTGTAACACCCTAAAATTTATAATTATGAAGCTGAATGCATTTTCATCGTGGATGGATGGTTGTGGGTGAAGTAACTTTTAAAAGCAAAATGACTAGAGACCTTTCACAACCAGAAACTCAGATGTCATTTGAAAAGCCAAGAAGATTCAGATTGAGATTCAAACCCAACAGATTCAAACCTAATCTGGATTGTGCTGAAGCCAAAAGAGCAAAGACCTTAATTTTCCAGTCAACCCTCATATAGGAGAAGAGATCATGGGGGTTCCCAGTGGGGACAACAAACTCCTCATAGTTCTCAAAACATTTCTGGTTTAATATATCTGAGATATTTTGAGAATAATCAGCTATTATTTATAGCATTTTTGACCAAAATCTTGCAGGATGTGCTCACAAGATTTCAGTGTCACTGAGGCAGATTAATCATGGTCTAACCCCCAACCCACATGAAAATAATACTTCCTCATACCATCTCTGAGTAAAATTAATAGCCTTGCAGCACTCCAGTCTATTTTAACTGCTCTTCTTGTTGACGTTTCCACTCATAGAAGTAATACTTAATCCTCTTTTTCAGCTGACTTTTTCTGCCTTGTTTTCTGTAATCATCATTTACCTCAACATTTATTACAAGGGAACGGGTCATAGCATCACCATGCCTCACTGCCTTCTCCAGCAGCATCCTCTGCCCTGCATTGTACATGAACCCTTACTTAGTGGTTAGCATTAAGCTTCCATATTAGTGACTAGCCTATAGCCCTGAGAGCCTTCAGCGCCTTGCTCAGGTTTAGCAAATAATTACGTCTTTCATTTTTCTGTTTTAGTTGATCCTAAGACTTGAGTTCTTTTCTCCTAGCAGAAATGCAAATGCATATTAAAGTAAAATGCATCTTTTCCATTACAATTTCTAGTCGTGCAGTCTTCTACCAGTTGGTTCCACGCACTTCTGTTTCCTGGGCTCTTTGTAGCTGACATTTCTCTTCAGAAACCTATAGTTATATAGCACGGGAACACCAAATTCATTTCTACATCCCTCTTAGACTTTTTGATGGCAGAATATTGCCCACAGTCTGGCACACCTTCAGTCTGCAGCACATCTATTCTGTGGTTATTAAGGGGGACTTTGCTTTCCAGTCCAGTCAAACCAACACATTTAAATGAGTAAAGGAAAGAAAAAAAAAAAAAGGGGGGGGGGGGGGGGAAGAGGCATAGTTCTATAACATAATTGCATACTTATAAATAGCATGCTTTCCATGTGTGTCACATATCAAATAGCTTAATGACAACTGATAACTGGCTGATTTCTGCAATCTGCCATCAGCTGCTATTTTCAAGAGAACACGAGCTATTCCTAATACTGCAGTACAACTCCACTTAGTTGTGTAGGAAGCTTACATTTTTCAACCAGATGGCAGGTATATACTATTTTAACCAAAATCCTGTTTTAAGAACAGCGGTCGATATAATGACAGTGCTTGACAAGCCAAGAGGCATAAGAAAGTAGATAACTACATAATACCATTTAGTATCGCCCTTTAAAAAAATAACATAATTATGAACAGCAACAGATGGGCCAGGCAATCAGGCTGCATGACCTCATTTATTGGGGAAAAAAAAAGTGGTTTGTTTGGTTTTTTTAATTAAACTTCAGCCTTTATTTCCAAAATACACTTTGTAAAACTTGGATGTGATTTTTCTCATGCGTGTATCACGCCATAAAGCCTCTGCTCCCTGAGTGAAGCAGGGATAAGAGCTGTTCAGCTGCATTATAGTGTGATTAATCCACACAACTGCATTAACACCCAATAGATGGAAAAAGCCACCTCTAGAATACAGGGTTTGATATGATACAAATAACTTGTTAAAGATCTCTGTCATTAGAGCAATGTCTACCGATTAGCAAATAAATTATTTACACTGGCAGTTCTGTTGCAGCAGAAGACATTATCCTGTTCTGTTTTGCTGCCATCTCTTAAATAGCGACAGCAAACAGTAGCTGTGAAATCCAGTTTACATCTCACAGGAGCAAAATAACTCTAGGGTTTTAATAAGCAGGAATTCAGAATTCCCTAGCCTGGACACATTTCTCTTCTTTCCCTGCCCCGGTAACAAACATCAGCCCCTTTTCAGATCTGACCCACTGCAGCCTCATATTGCTGCCTCCACCGCAGGACATGGTTTGCCCCTCCATACTTACATTACGTCTGGGGTCCTCTCTTCAAATACAAATGGAGAATCAAGAGGAGAAGTAGACTCTGGATGACCAAGCAGCACACTGAAGCACCCCAGGTGATCACCACGGCTTCTCCTCTCTCCTGTGTCAGAGGCTTCCCTTATATTCAAAGCTAATTTGAGTGGAGAAGATCCGATGTCCTACCAGTCAAACACACTGAGCCTTTGGATCCTCTAAAGCCCTGCCAAAGCATTTAGGAGTAACTGTCTGTATATTTACTTTTGCCTTTTCTTGGATGTATGCCTATGTGAGAAGGAAGCAAACTCTCTTTATATTTCACACCCATTCACGCTGCATTTTTTTCAGGGTGTTGCTAAAAGAAAAAAAAATCCCAAGCTAGTTCAGCTCCAAATGGCCAACCACACAATCATTTATTTTCCTCTGGTTATACCGACTGGGTTATTTTCCCACACGCTCCTGATGTGGTGAATGACTTGTCTGAGCAAGCAAGATAATGCTTTAGGCAGCAGATTAGAAAATGCAAATGCACAGGGAGTCCAATAGGCACCTCCTGGGCTGCGTCCTGCCTGGTGAGGCTTGGCTTTCCATCCCCAGCTGAGGCTTCGGGAGGTGCCCACCTCTCTGAAGGCTTATGCTGGGCATCTTGGGCATCAAGTGAGGTGCTGCAACATCCCCATGTCCCAACCCTGTGTCTGAAGCCAAATGGCGAGAATGACTTCTGCCAAAGGCAGACACCAAGGCTCAGCCCTGCTATTAACCGCAGTAACAGCTACCACGTCACCAATCCAGGGCAAACTGTTTCAGTCAGGACAGATTTATAGCCTACCAGGGAGAAAGGAGGACAGCCCAGGAGCACCACAGTCCCTACTCCATTACTTAGATGAGACTGTGGCAAAAAGGTCAGGGAGAACCAGGGACAGAAGGGGTTGGACTGGTTCTCGCCCCCCTGATCGGCAGGATGGCTTTGCTTGCCCCACACCTGCCCCCAAAAGAGGACAAAGCAGGTCCTCATCCCTCACATCCACCTCTTCATGGCAGGGAGCGCCACGTAGAAGTGTCCCAGGCTTGTGGGGTCATTGCTTACACTGCCTCCTAAACAAAAAGAGTCTCAGGAACATCTTCTACAGACCGAGAGAATGACCGCACGTATTTACCTCTGACCATCTCTGACTGCTCTATGTGCCAGGTGTAATGAGCAGCAAATTAACAGCAAATTACCAAGAGTGTCCTGGAACAGGTTTCCCAGCAGGGCTGTGCTATCCATGACCCTGGAGGCTTTCAAAGACCTGGCTGGATCAAGCCCTGAGCAACTTGGTCTGATCTCACAGCTGTCCCTGCCCTGAGTGGGAGGTTGGACCAGAGACCTCCTGAGGTCTCTTCCTACCTGACTTCTCCTGGGATCCTCTTCTGTTTGACCTTCTTACTCAAACCAGAGCGCTGCTGACCATTTACTATCCAGGCCAGCAAGTCCTCAGAAGCCCAACACCCTTGCAAGGATTTTGGGGCCAATTCACTACAAAGGCAGAGCGAGGTACCCTCCTCCAGCCAGGAAGATCTCTGGAGCAAGGTTCTCCTAGTGGCCCCACTGAAGAGCTCCTAACACATACAGGGTTGGGAGTCAAGAAGTGCAGAGATAAACAATGTCTCAGCTATAAAGAAGGATTTTCTAGATTTCTCTGTAAGCTTTTACTTTTAGCAGTAAGATTTTACTGCTCATCTTACTTTTTTCGCATTGAAAGAAAACCCATATGGATCTAGCAAGAATAAAGACATCACTTTTTTAGTATTTAGAATAACTGAAAATTTGTGTCACGTTAAAATCTTAACTGGAATCAGGACTGAATTTTACAAGTGGCAATAATGAAACAATGCTGAGAAGGAGCACCCTGACACCTCTTTTCACAGGCTCTTCACTTGAAATTGCAATTATAGTGATCTAGGTACAAAGACAATTCTGACATTTAAAAAAAAAAAAAAAAAGTTGTTGTAAGAAAAGAAAATGCTGTTTTTCAGTTTGTGGGGAGATCCTGAATCACAGGTATGCCTGAGCCATGGAGTACGCTCCAGCGCTTGGCAGGATGGGTCTGTCAGCTGCACCGCACAGTCCTTCCCAGGCTACCGGCTCATGTGGTACTTGAGGGCATGGTGGAGACGCCTGGGGCCACATCCCACCGCTCAGCAGAGCAGAGTGGCATGATATCTTCCCCTGGGCAGAAGCACAGTTGGGAGCGACGGCGAGGTAGGAACAAAAGCTAGTCCTGCTACAAAGACATCCCAAGAGTTGCAGCATCCCACAGCGCCAAGTCAGTCTGGCTTCCTTCCACCTGACTCATGCCCATGTACCAATGCAGCTGGCGCATGGCTGCGCAGGGAGGGAAGACACGTTTCTCCCCTAAGGGAAAGCTTGATTCACGCTAAAAGGTGTACCAGTCTGGATCTCAGGAGAGGTATCTGCCTGTTCTCGTTGACACCAAGGTTATTTAGCTCCCTCCCAGCGCCCAACCCAATAGCCTCAGCAGCTTGGGCACATCATGCCTGAGCAGCAGTGGTCCTACGAGGGGCAGAGGGATTTAGGGGCAGAGTGATGTACCTCAGATGTTCAAAGTCCCCAGATCCCATTTAAAGTTTAACAGCAGGAGAGGAAAGTGAAAAAGAGAAGAAAAAAAAAATAAAAAAGCTGTGTCCACAGAAACCTGAAACACATATAGACAGCAGCCCTGTTATCATTGCTGCAGCTTGTTTAAAGACACTACTTTTCCACACTGCAGTCACATTTCCAGTTCCTTCACAGACCTACCTGGAGGAACCAAATAATTTGCATCTATCTTTTCCCAACATTCCACATATTATTTGCATTTATCGTGAAAGGGTGGAGAATAGTAGTGCTCAGTGCAAGAAATAAATACATTTAAAAAACAAATCAGTCAGCGCTGCCAGTCAGACAGATGCAAAAGTTGACAAAATACAGCCTTTCATTATTTTTTCATTCCAACCAATGCACAAAATACATGAAATATAAAAGAGTGCCTCACAGAGATTTTTTCCAGCTGAATGGAACTTTGACAGTCAAGAACACTGCATTTTTCACATAATAAAATGTGATTTTCCATCAATTGTACCAGTAATGAAAATGTAGCATATAGCACAATCCCTTGAAAGCCAAGAATTCAAAGCCAAGGGTGAGGCTGAAAGTTGCAAAACAGGGAGCCTCAAGGGAAGAGAAGCGGGGAATAGAGGAGAACTGGTCCTCCGCCATTCATTTACTTTTCTACCAATGACCCCTCCAAAAGGGCTCCCCCTCCTCCCATTCCTGGTGTTCAATGGGAGGGGCAGCCAGAGCAAAACCATCCATCTGGTTCCCATCACAGCAAAGACTGCCTAGGCTAGCTCCTGCCAAAGCCTGTCATTAGCAATCAGCATGAGAGAGAGCATGAGAAAACACAGCACAGCTAAGACAACAAACCTAATACTTTTAATACGCTAATCATAACAACACTACTCAATTTTGTTCTTTATAAAAATATCATGGGAGTCAGATGGGTCATCCCGGTAGCCTCATTTTATCAGAGAAATTAGTGCAACAGGCAATGCAAATGTTATTTTCTTCTGCCATGGTATATCCATCAGCACCTATTAGAAGCATCTACAGGAGTGAAATATGGCAAGGAAAGATAATTTGATTAAGCAGGTGCAAAACCTTGCTATCCATTAATATACTTTGCCTCCTTTTAGCTACAGCATAACAGACATGGCATTTAAATCCTAATGCAGCTGCTATAGTCCAAGATCTAGTATTTTATGAAAGCTTGGAGAGATGACCATCAAACTGACCACTTTCTCTTGCCACAGAAATTCAGCACAACCCTTCACACCTCCCCCAGCCTCGGCAGCCAGGCAGAGCAACACCAGCATCTCCACAATTTCCACAAAGAAACCACCCTTCTTGCATGTCATTCCTTAAGGTCTATTTTATCACTCTTTCATTTCAGGTGATCAGGAAAAAAAAACAACAAAACCTAAACCCACATCCAAGTGGTCTGTAGCGATACCTCCCACAGCTGCTGCCATGGGGAGTGAAGACCTGCAGGGGTATTAGGACCTTGTACTGCTAGATGCTGCAGGCAGATGAAAGCAGCCCTGCCAGTTGGACTTTTCAGCCACAACTTTTCCCCCCCCTTGGGAATATAAGCACACACCCCTAATTACTAAATAAAAGTGTCTGTTAATTACCTATCCAAAGTAATTAAATCTGACTGGGGTCAAAAGTGATCTGCCAGTAGGGAACAGAGAGAGCCGGCAAGCTCTAATCCTTTGCTGTTCTGCAAACCTGCCGCAAGCCTCAAACCAGACCCCGCAGGAGCTCATTCTTCTCCCTGCAGGCAACACGGACTCCTTGTTCACAGCATTTGTCCAACTCTCTATGGGCCACATTTTCCCCCCATCACTTCAACAAGACCTGCCCCTGCTCCACTGGCTAAATCCCACCATCCTGGAAGAGTGCATCGGAGCGGATGAACACTTTGGGATCTCCAGGAGAGCAACCCGAGATCAGCTCTGCGTCACGACGCCTCCCTTGAGCTCCTTGCACCAGAGTAACAGCAACTTCACGACTGACAATTGCACG
This sequence comes from Astur gentilis, assembly GCF_929443795.1. Taxonomy (NCBI): domain Eukaryota; kingdom Metazoa; phylum Chordata; class Aves; order Accipitriformes; family Accipitridae; genus Astur; species Astur gentilis. Next base: position 11,956,086 of record NC_064882.1, on the reverse strand, counting down.
GCAGCGATCAAAGCTACCGAGTTTCTTTTTAAAGACCTCCCCTCCCTCCAGTCCCCTCTACTGGGAGCAGGGGACGGAGATGGGAAATGGGGAAGAAACCTCCTTCTGGAAGAATTACCATCTCTCTGCCTAAGGATGACATGGCTCCAACTCCCTCAGGACTGTCCCCATGCACATCACTGTCACCTGGCTTGCCTCTCTCAAGCTTCCTCCTTTTGTTAGGCTGTTCCCACGCAGATCTAAGAATATCCTGAACAGATGAGTGAATACGAATAACAGCTCTTTCTTCCTCCTTTCAGGAAAATATTTCCCCATTTGTTTGTCTCATCTCCCTGCTGCAGTATTTAGCTCCAAACATTAATGACCCATTTAAGAAGGGGAAAGTGTCTTCTAGGAATGACTTGCCCTGGGCCATGCCATAGGCTGCTCAGAAGTGAATCTCATCATTTATACCCTCTTCACTTGAAGAGGAACATTCCCAGGACCAAAGGAAAGCACAGCTAGACACAGAGATAGAAAGGGAGGGGAGATTTTCTTTGTCTCCATCTCTCTCACACGTTTTGCTGTGTTTATTATCCCAGTGCTTTAGAAAGTAACCACCACTGGGAGATCAAAGCTGAGCCCCAGCCCAAGACTGCTCTGACTTGCTGCCAGATGATCAGCGAGAAGCTTTCCAAAATGTCTTTTTTCTTCCCCTCTGCGGGACAGGGACATTTACGTCTCAGCCCGCTATGCTGAAGCTAACGCAAGCTTCCGAAGGGCCAGACAGGCATCGGTGCCGCAGCCCGGGGTGGGACCCCAGGAGAGGGCAAGGAGGCAGCACCGCTGCAGGAACCTGGCCAACGCCAGTCCTTATCCCCGACCTGGCTGTGCTCCATCACACCTCCTGCCCTTCATTCCTGCGGTCTTGCCTTGACACTGCGCGCTCACCTGCGGGTTGGTAAAAGGCTGCGTGCTGGCCTGACTCCTTCAGGTTGTTCGCTAGATCCCAGGGACCGTTCCCCCTTCCGGGAACAAGGTGCGCAACCGTGGGACACAAGGAGGAACCAGCCATGGGACACTGCACGTCTGAGAGAGCTGGAGAGCAGGACGAGATGGAGAATGAGGACAGACAGCTCTGTGAAAAGCTGGAGGAGCAGCTTGGAAGGAAGAGATATGGTAGAAACAGAAGTTAGCCCCTAAAAAAGGAAAAAAGAACAAAAAAAAAAAAAGGCTGTGGAAGAGCAACCCAGCTGCTGAAGACCAAGCAGTTAGGATGGGGGAAGAAACAACCAAGCTACTGCTGATGGGTGGGAGTTCAATTTCTCTCCTAGATCTCCCATCATAAGAAGAAGATGGAAAAGGCTGTGTCAAAACCCTCAGGAACCAGAGCTAGGAGAAATGTATCTTTCTTTTATCCCTTAAAAGTCATGGATCAAGAAGGCTTTGCCTCCCTTTCACCATTCTTCTCATGTCTAAAACATTTTCCTGCTGACTTTCCACTCTGCAAACTTTTCCTTTAAAACAGCAGAAGATACTGTGTATAGGAAGCCAGCCTGTTGTTTAGACACAGTCATTCAAACCTAAACAATATAAAGAGGAAAAAAAGCGGAGAGGAAGAAACAGGCAGATGGTGATGAGCTGTGCAGACAGGCATTGCAGCCTGAGTGTTATTGCAACATGCTGAAGCACGGTTTGCCAGAACTTCTAACTCCCTAGTTTTTATAAGCTTAAAAATGCAAATACAAAGTCTCGCTGTGAGACAGAATGTTGGGAGCTCATGTTTCAGCTCAAAACTTCATTCCTAGTGCTGTTGTACTTAAGATTATAAAACTAATTCAGCTGTATTGAAAAATCTGATTTGGTGTACCTCTAAACAAAAAAAACCAAACCCAAATCCACACATTTTGGAGAGGTAAGAAAGGGAAGAACAGTATAAAACGTGCTTTTCATCAGTTGTTTGTTTTGTTTGTTTGTTTGTTTGTAAGTGGTTCCATACTTACCATTTTCACAAAAGTGTTCACCCAAAATTCGATAAAGCTTCTGAATGTGAAGAAGTACATCAGTACTGTTGGGTTACCCTACATTTGAAGAACAGCTTTGGACAGTTTTTAAATGCATTAAATGCTTGCTATTATCTGAACTATATACACTACACTTAACAGGATAGTGCCCAACAACTGTAGAAATATATCCAGGGATATTCACATAAGAAAGAAAAAGTATTTCCCTTCCCTTTCACTCTGAATTACTGCAAGCCTCAATGGGGCAGGCTGCAAGGAGAGGGCAAGTGCCAGCGACACCTTCCCCAAACACGCTGAGCATCCAGGCTGCACTCTCTGTGCCCTCCCCAGATCTCAACTGCCATCCCTGCACCTCAAACTATGTCAGGGCAGCCAAGCTGTGATGAACTATCCTCATTAATGGTGAACTTCTTTGTTTTGATGAGGTAAATGAATAACTATGTACCCTAAGTGAATTATAAATCACCAAGGCATTTAGCCACTTAGCTTAGCGCTGTCAAATACACTTTGCAATGGCCAAACACAATCTGTATGATAAATTTATGCAGCTGAAGTTTTCAGACCACCAGTAATTTCTGCCTTAAAATCCTCACGACTGAGAAGAAAGATAAGAGAGACTGGGCAAAAAAGAAGAAAATAGGGAATAATATAAGTACCAGTGACCTAAAGTGGCACATATTTCCCAGAGAACATGACACGCGGAGGCAGAATAAAATAATCTAGAGCTAAAAAGGCAAAGGTAATACTTTCAACTTTGTGTTTCCGCAATCTCGTGCTGTGTGTCAGCAGAAAGACCAGTGCTCAGAGCAAACGGTGCAAAACACGGGATCTATTGAGGCCGAGCCGCAGATCAGATTTGGAAGGGGATCTGCCTCGTTCCCCCACTGGGTCGGGACATGCACCCATCGCCACTGTTTCAGCTCGGCTCGACCCATGTGGGGCTTGTCTGGGGGATCACCATGGGGCCGGTGCCAACAATCCCACAAAAAAACAGAGAGCCACGATGCATCGCCTCCCTCTTCCCTTCTGCTGAGAAGATTTTAACTTAAAACACAAAAAACCTGGATCTGCCTGCGGGACCCTTTCTCCTCTGCCTGCCCAGCAGTGCCACGACTGTGCTAAGGGGAGCCGATGAACCCACAGCCGTGCCATCCCCGCACCAACCCCGTGCCTGGAGGGGCCTCCAGCGGCACCCCCCGCCACCGAGCCCCACGCCCCCTAGCCCCACCGCCGTGGCAAGGGTCTCCGCGCCAGCACCCCTCTCCCCACCCACCCCAACAGCAGCAGCTCCACACGATTTCTGCTCTCTAAGCAGTGCCGCTCCCAACCGTCGCCTTCTCTGCGCCAGCGGCCCTGCGGCTTTTAACCAAACGCCAAGGACGTACGAGCTGTTGCCGATGACTTTTTGAACTACGCGCATCATCCATAAACGCATCCGCGAGGTCCCCACGTGCTCCACAGACTTCGCTTTCCAGAACCGGCCCCCGGAGTTGGTGAAAACACGACTGCAAAACCGTTAGTCGGTGCTGGCGAGGATGCTGATCAACCCGCAGCTGCCACCCAAGCCGCTGACGCCAGCCCTGGGACCACCGTAGAACAGCTTTCTGCCACAGCCTGCTTGCCACGGGCTTGCCATCCCCCCCCCGCATGGATGGCCCAATGCCTGACCACTGGAAGAGGCACTGCAACAACTGGAGGGCCAGCGTGCTCGGGGTGAGCAGGCTCCGGCCCACATGGAAGACTTTATTTTATTTTTATTTGATTTACTTTTTCTTCCAGTTTCCTACAACAAAATCTGGATTTGCAACACAATCTCGGTCAAGTCATACAGTCTGTCAACGTTCACCCATCAATTTGGGAAAGGGGGATAATGGCAAGGCTGAAGGCTAGGATGACTTCAGGGCTGTATTTGCTGCATCACTTGCCTCCCAGTGCTCCCCCATGAGGATGCAATTAGGCAGGTAGAAGTCAATTGCTTACGGAAACACTTGCTGTGACAGAACTTCCCACTAACACCAAGTTTAGCACAATCAAGGTGCAGTCCCTTTTTACTCCCATTTAGATGTGGAATACTAGAGGGACTGCAAGCTCAGGCCACGCTGCATTTCACTCACCTCCACAGCCCATGTTTATGGGTAATGTCACTAAATAAGGTTGTTCAGGTGGGAAGGGACCTTGGGAAGTCTCCAGCCTCCTGCTCAAAGCAGGGCCAACCCTGACTTCACGTGAGGTTGTGCAGGGCTTGGTATAGTTGGGCCTTGAAAACCTCTGAGGACGGAGCTCCTAGAACCCCCCTGAGCAATTTCTCAATGCTTAATTATCCTCATGGAGATTTTCTCTTTTGAATATTTTGTCAGAAAATCCCATTCCAGTTTGCAACCATTGTCCTTTGGAGCTTGGCTCCATCTTTTCATTAACTTCCCCGTAGGTAGGGGCAGGCTGCTGTAAGGTCCCCCACAAAGCCATCTCCTCCCCAGGCTGAACAAGCCCCTGTCCCTCAGCCTCTTCCATAGCATGTGCTCCAGGCCTCTGGCCATCAGAAAACCCAGCAATTTGACTGGTTTACATGATGTGCTACTCATATTTTATAGAAAATAACAAATGTGAAAATATACATGTGAAGCCACAGGTCAAAGATTCAATAGTTCTCCAAAACAACAGCAACAAACTTAACAGCTATGCATTTGTTTAAAGGAAAGGCAGACAGTAAAGATCATCTATGGTTTAAAAGAAGGGCAAGTCTCCTTCAAGGCAGCAGAGGGAACCTACTTACCATTTTTCACATGCCTTACTGTGAAATACACATGAATATACTTAACTCCTTGAAAACTTAATGCCTTCAATATGAGTCATGCTCCAAAATGCTAGCGTGCTTTATACCAAAACTCTGATTCACATACCAAACAGGAGTATAATGATCATTTGATGCAGGTAAATTATTTGGAGCAAAACAGATGTCACGAGAAAAATACACGCTGCAGTCCAAGAGACTGTGCTCAGTGCCTAGCGCTTGGGGAGAACTGGAAGAATGATTAGCACCTTCATATACATTGATGGGAATGGCAATAATTAAATATTATGAGGCCTGAATAAAACTCCCAGGTGAAGCAAACACAGGAGGCATATCTGGCCAGCCTGGGAGGTTACTCTGGCAGCAGTCCTCCTCCTCTGCTATGGCCACGAGCCACATCCTTGGTCAGAGTTGCTAAGAAGTGCCAGCCAGAGCGAGTACTGCACCCAAGCCCAGCTCATGTATGTGTTCAGGTGCCCTGGCAAGTCATTGCTGTGTAAGGAGGAAATTCAGCCTCTGTGCAAAATTACTTCAGCACACTCAGTGAGTTGACACCGACAAGAGCCGCCACCCAAAAGTAGGCACGAGCACAGCACCCTGGCTCAGGGACACTGAATAAAACTCACAGATCAGTTGCCTTTCTGCAATCCTGGAAGACGACATCAAACCCACCCAGCCAGACTGGTTAGCTGGCTACTCCGCTCCTCCACATCAGAATCAGGATTTCCAACTTGCTTCCCAAGCAAGCTGGAAAGATGAGTTGTCACCAGTTCAGAGCTGCACTGAGACATGATGAAATCACCGGCAAGGCTCCCATCGACCTCAGGTAAACTCAACCGCACACCGCAACAGGCTCCAAAGAAACTTGGCAAAGACAAAAAATTAATACCACTACTATTTTGGATGCAAAAAAAAGTTATTTCTTTTTCTTTTTCCTTACGTTTCTGGCGACATCATTTGGAAGCTTATTTTCAACTAGCAGCTAATCACTTTTTTTTTTCCCCCATTGGTTATGTTTCAAAGGGAAAAACATCACACTAATTGAGAACAAGGAGGTATCAGAATGGTCAGCGGGCTGTCCAGGCTGTCCGTGAGCTATAAAGCTATTGATCCGGAAGACACACACCTTCCTTCTTTCAGCTGCCATCAATTGTTATTTTTCAAACTAACCAATGCAGAAAAAGTCTCCATTACGCTTCAGCATGCCAAAGCATACTCGAACTGCTCCAACACGTTACGCTGGAATTAAAACAAAGAGTTATTTCTGGTTTATTTTATTTCCTTGCTAATGTGGTGACTGTTTTAGGATCCTTTGCTAAGAGCAGCTACCCTTTGCTGAGAGCAAATAAAGTTAACATCAAAAGCAGTTGTGTCCTGGACCAGACCGATGCCAGAGATCAGGTGGAAGCTGCAGGGCTGAGCAGTGCAGCACACTGTGCCTGGCACCAACATGCTGTTTAAAGCATGGACGAGACACTATAGATTCTGTACTAATCAGGAGTTAAAACTGTTCATACATTTGGGGGATTGCTTGCTGAACAAGCTAGGCTTCCCCAGGTTTTAAAGCCTGCTGGTTAACTACTTTCTACTTGGCTACCCAGTGGGGTGTACAGAGATGAATAGCTGCACCTACTGGCAGCAGGTCACTGCTAAACAGCATTAACCGCTACCTATTCATCTCTGTTCCCAAGACTCTTACAGGAGAAGTCAGCTAAGCATAAAGCAAGGTTACAAACAGGGAGCGTGAGATGGATGCTGACACTGTGTCCTGGGACCATGGGGGGCGAGCTGCAGTGCTAGGGGGCAGCGGGGAGCCCTCCTCCCTCCGGCTCCGGCTCAGGGGGTCTCTGCAGCCCAGCATCGCACAGGTCGGACAGCAAATACACCCCGCTGATCCTCTGCAACCCCTGCAGCTCTGTGCATCTTGGAGTGCTTTGGGAAGGAGGGAACGAGGCATTGATGCCCTGCCAACCTTGAAGGGAATGAGCAAGAGGTAACCAATTCAGTGTCAAGGGCAGCAGCAGGTCTGGGGTGAGCAAAGATGAGTCACGTGTGTAAGAGGCTACCAAAAGGCTTTCAGAACAAGCAAGCCACTGCACCATGGCAGGGAGAGGGTCTGGACATGAACGCCACGGGATCAACAGAGAGAATCCCACCAGCTCGAGCATGTTCACAGCACGAGAGGCGTCACAGTACCCTGCCGGAGCTGGGACCCAGCTACAAAGGGCTGGCAACCAGGGTGCTAATTCATAATGCATCCGTAAACACCTTTATTTTTCTGGAGCTACATCAAGGTCTGGAAGCAGAAAAAACAGTTACTCCAAACCAAAACTTGGCACAGTGGCCCCGCTTGTGATTATTTAAGAGCCAACACATTCCCAGGACAGTTAATAGCACCGTGCTCTGCTTGGAAAGGAGGACTCCACAGAAACAAAAGTGGAATACATGGAGAGGCAGCAGTACCACCAAAACACCAAAGCAGCAATCGGAGACGATTGCAAACGAGTCAGGGGTCAATGACACACAGCTTTTGCAAAGGCCACCAAAGCACAGACTTACAGGTTATCACAGGCACAGCTTGAGAGGCAGCTATTTCTCTTTACTCAGCAGCCGTGAGGCTTCAGACGGAGACTTTGCCCAGCCTGGGAAATAACCCTTTCAGAAAAAGGCAGGTACATTTCGGATAGAGTCCAAGAAGCAAGCAACAAGAGCCAAAAGACATTTGGAAACATGATCTATAGGTAAAAGCTCAGAAGGTTGAGAGAAGATTACAGAGGTGGCGAATACATCCTGAGAATACACAGGCCTGAGACCAGATAATTGCGCAAAAAGGACGGTCATCGGTTGTTCTACTGCACAAAGAAAAACAAAACCCTACTCTACACCCAATAAGTTTTGAGGGTATTATGAAAAATCTTTCTGACTACATGGAGAGTGAAGGCCTGGCACAGAAGTTGTTGACGGGTTGTGAAATCACCCTCATCAGAGGTTTTGAAGATAAACATCTATCCTTCTTGGGGGCAAGGAGATGGATTAGAAGATCTCTTGAAGTCCCTTCTGGCCCTGAATTTCTAAAAAGTACTCCAGTTCCACTGGTATGTCCTTTCTTGTCAGTCGGCTGTGATTATCAGCCTTAAAAAAAAAAAATATAAAAAAAATAAAAATCTTGTCCTTCACTTAGTTCTGTGATGCCAATTCTCATTTTCTCCCTTCTTTTTCTATTATTTTATTGAGTCATCAGACCATACCTCTGTATCAAACCTCAGTGAACAGAACTTCTTGTGTTCATATGTATAATGAACATGGTGGATACAGAAAACACCAGCCCTGACAGCTTTGTAACAAAATACATTTAATTATTCTATAGCAGCATACCCTTGAGTCTTGCACAATACCCACAGATACTGGCTAATCAAAAATAAATAGAGAATTTCGCTGAGCAGTGGAAAGAAAGTCAGAGGTGAGGGGCAGCAGCGGATAATTGAAAGATTTAAAACAAATATATAATAGTCAGATCTGTTTCCTGTTTCCAGAGGTAAAGGAATTTCCTGTTTCCAGAGCTGGCTATTTAAAGAAAATCCTGACAACAGAGGGTTTGGGGTTGGATGGGGTTTTTTTCTAATAATGCCAAATAAAATAAATTAATAGGGCCAGTGTTCCTGAGCACATTCTTCGGAGAGGAGTGGCCGCTCATTTGAAAGCCGCACAGATCACCAGGCTGCCAGGTGCCTCAGTGGCCGGGCTCAGCGGCAGCACCCAGTGATGGAGGAGGAGGAGGAGGAGGAGGAGCAGGAGGAGGAAGACTTAGCAAGCACCCTCAGCCTCTGCACAAGGGCTCTGCCACCAGCCTCTTCTTTCAGCCCATGCCATAAACACTGAGGTCAGTCCAGACTGACTAATAGGTACATGGGAACAGCAAAGGGGCCCTACAGCCAGCTCCGAATCTCTGCTGCTGCAATTACTCTACAAAATACCCAAAGACTTCTTTTCTCCAAGCATGAAGCTGGATGCTTTTCATTCCAGGTGCTTTTGCAGATTAGTCAGTCAAGGAGAAAAAAATAAAAAGAAATCCTAGATTGCTCACTTGTGGAGTGTTTCTGTCATGTTCTCATTTTAGTAGTTTTTATCTCTGCTCCAGGGCAGTTTCAAAGAGGTTAAAAAAAAGTGGAGGAGGGGGATCGCTTCAGTTCACAATACCAGTTAAATGTATGCAAACTGCATTAGTGTAATATTTAGCAAGGCACTATAGAGAGAGAACCGTTTGCTCCCTTTCAAAGCTATTGAAAGGTACAGCCCTGCTGATAACTGCAGGAAAGCTCTGACCCCCTCGCTATAAAAAAAAGGTTTGAAATTGGAAGTACACCTGTTTTGTACACGGTGCATTTTGAAAACTTCAATGTTTCATAAACTTTACATAGTTAGAATTGCTTCCTTTTTTAAAAAATAAAAAGAAAAGTTACATTTGCAGGTTTTCAGCACTTAAGAAGTGAAGTTCTGTCCAGGTTGGTCCTGAGGAAGAAAAAGCTGCATGGCTGTTTGTACTGCATTGCAGCAGGATCTCAGTGATTTGCAAAGGAAAACCAAACCTCCTGGGTTGCAGAGGTGTCAGCTGGGCCCAGGACTTTCATGCAGAAGATCATGAAGGGAGAGGGAAGCTGATGCTACTTTTGTAAATGGGACAAAGCTAGGTGGTGTGACACACACCACCCTGCTCAGCTCACACATGCACAGGCTTGCAGCTAGGGACCCTTCCAGGGTGGTAGAAAAAAAATACACAACAAGGTATTTCTATTGAAGGAAGCAAGGCAGCCTGTGACCAGCCTTCTCCCTCCTGCCCTCCAGGGGCCTGCTTTGTTCTTCCATACCTAAAATGACTCAAGGCTCATAGCTGCACAGTCCTAGCCCTCATCTTGATCAAGGAGCCTTAAGCAAAAATGTTAGCATTAGCGCTCTGCAATCATCTTGATCTAGAAGTAGAGAGCAGAGCCTGAGAAGTTCCACCAGTCTTCATAACACAAGAGCTTCCTGATGCTTCTCTCATTCCTGACTCCACAGGAACACAGACTTACCCATCTGCCACTTACACAAAGCACATTTAAGCAGGCACAAATCTGGGGGAGAGGAAGGGAGTTGGACAGGATTGCCACCAACCACCCTTCAGCTCCCTTGTCTCACTCCTATGATTAAGGGAACCAGAAAGATTTGTTATGGGGAAGCGTGAAGGGTGTCCAAATCCAAACAGGGGAGCAGGAGGCAAAGACAAATGGGTAGAGGAGAGGAGCTAACGCTTTCTCTAGCTACCACTTCGCATGACACAGGGCTACACAGAGTGCGGGTTTGGCAATGGCCACTTTGGATGGGAGCAATATTCAAAAAATGTTGCTTCAGATTTTTGCAACACTGAAATTAAACATTATTTTGTTATTGATATTATCTTAGCTGTGAAATATTTGGGGCATTTGAGTTAATGCACAGAAAAGTGTCAAAGGGATTGAAAGGCCAGATTTCCTGCCATTTTGCATGGAGAAACAGATGCTGAATGGAAACACGCCTGCTTACCCCAGCTGCCAAAACCCAAACTGCCTATTACAAAAACCTGGTCCTTTTTTCCTGGACAGTTTTTCCACCTGTTTCCTGACAGGTAATGACATCCAGCAGCAGCAGCAGGGAAACAGCAGTGTTTAAGGGTCATGGTGACAGCACTACCCAAACGAGTTGGTATAAATCTGTACTCCAGATCCATTCCCATGGGGGGATGCTTTTACGCCATCACGCTCCCAGTTTGGTTTTCTGCGCACCGATGAAACCTGTCTTTGGCGTGAGCAGTCTCCAATGGATGGCCTCTCTGCGGCCAGCACTGAGGAGTGCTCGCTTAAAGGTCAGCAAAATGGCATTGTGGCCACACCAGCTTGCTAAGCCTGCTCAGAGGTGGCCTTTCCATGTGATGGTCTACCCGAGAGGCTGCCCCGGACAGCCCCAAACATGGAAGGTCCCGGGTTGACGTGAAACCCTCTTTCTAACATCCTCAAGAGCCCAATGCTTTTTCTGGGCTGGACTTTCAGACAGGGCCAGGTACAACCAGGCTGAGGAGACCCAGGAAGGTCTGCAAGACCTTTTGACGGTGGCATTTGATTTTATTTCCGCAAGTTAAGAGACCTGCTTGCAGCCACTAGCTATCGTAGGGCTTGGCCAGAGAAAAGACATTGTGTCCTTCCAATCACGCAGAAGCTGCAAACATTATTGCATGCATTTCACAGAGACTATGGTGTTTGCCACGATGCCAAACGACTCCCAGTGTGCAACCACAGCAGCATTCCCAGGATCTCAGGGCCTGAAAAGGCAGCGAGCTTGGGACTTGTTCAAACAGCTCCAAACCATGACAGATGCTACAAGGCAAATTCGCACCTCCTCGCTCACTCTCCCTGTAGAGGAATACCGAGCCAGCCACATCGAGCCCCTGACAGCATCGCCAAGGGCCACATGAGATGTTTCCTACTGGAGAAGGACGAAAGCTGCCTCCTGAATGAGCATCCCTCAGAAACAGAGCAGGCATCGAAACGAGCCTGCAGAATCATGCCCAAAAGTCAGGATAGTACATCACAAGTAGCAGTAAGTTATTCAGTGATCTGAAGCACCAAACCTCCAAGACCTGCAGTCATTCAGGAAGTCTGGAAGAAGGCAAAACTAGCTCTGATTTCAAAAGCAGCAGAGCAAGTGCAAGCTTGACGGCAAGCACTCTGCAGCTCCTTACCTTCAGAAAATATTGGAAAGGTATTAAGCAGGGAAAAAAATAATAAATAAAATAAATTTTAAAAACCAGTAATGCCTAGACTGCGTCTACCCTACCATTTTACAGCTGAGCACTTCCCAACATACCTGTCCCATGAGGTGGAGGTGGCTGGCAGGGCCAAGCAAGGAGGGCTCCTGAGGCCAGCAGTAATAACCTCGGTGACATGACTAATGAGGGCAGGAATCAGTAAGCCTCGCTTACATGCTTGCCATCATCACTGCCAACACCAGTGGGAAGCATCCGCCAAGAAAAATCTGGTCTAGACCACAGCAAGGCATGGAGCTGCCTACCAGCTGGGGAGTGCAGTGACCGACGCTTCCAGTTCCATTTCTCACTCGCTCCACCAGACTATGACACCTTGCTTCACTGGGAGAAACGTATGCAGAGGAACCAGACGTGATGTTTTCTTTTCAACGTCAAAATAACAGACGGGAGCAAGTTTCTCCACTTCTTGGCGTATAAACTGTGTCCCACACAACGCAAATGGGGGCAGCAGGTCTTAAATTGAGGGCTTGCTGAATGGGAGTTTTTAAGTGTGGGATACTGCAGGGTTTTCCTCCCTCACCATGTACAACTAATGGCCTGGATCCTGCATATTTCTGGCTTTCTGCACTGTGATTTAATGCTACAGTGACTTTAGTCTTAATTAGTAAAACAGCTTGCACACTAAGAAAATATTTAACTAATATTTAAAAACAAGTTCTGAGGCTGGGTTTTAAGCATAACTAAAAAAACCCCCACAAACCCAAAACACTGTGTGCAGGCTAGGTGCTTGAAAAAGTTATTGCGAGATATTCTAACACCATTCCTGCAAAAACTTTGTGATCATCCTGAATTACTTGGTGCACAAATAATTCTCCAAACCTAGGTATCTGCAGACCATATGCATTAGCAGAATCTAGATCAAAGTTATTCAGGTCACTCAGATAAACAAGCAATCACTTACGGCATCAAAACCAAGTACAGGGTCACTTTCCCCTTTTTCTTTTACAGCTAAACCAATTTCATTATATGTACTTAAATTTTAAAGGGCTGTTGAGATACATTTAATAACTTCCATTTCATGTAGAAGCTGTGGAGGTCAGTCAGCTTGGAAGAGACAACAGCAGTGATACAGAGAAGGAGGAGGGAAGAAGGCAGCTTACACATGCAGAAAAGAAAATATCATCAGCACCATCTCCACACGACAGGAAAGCAAAACAGCACTAAAACTGGAAAAGGAGAAAAGCTGGGGGGTGGGGGTAGCGGGGTGGAGGGAGCACATAATATGTCAGATAGGTCACACTACACAGGAAAATGGCTAGACTGAAACTAGCTCGCACACATCAGCAGTACTCTGATACGGAGACTTTTTTCAGATCACATAAATGAATTTATATTTCACCTACCTAAAAGAGAAATAAGGGCTCTCCATTTTATCTGAAGGACATAACTTTGTTACTGGAAGATACCACTATTTACATACACTGGATAAGCACAATGAAATCAAATAAAAGATGCAAGGCAACAGGACAAAAACATGAAAGAGAGAGTGAAGATTTCATCAGCTGCTAGATGGCAAAGCACCTTAGGGCTTTTAAAAGTTAGGGACACTCTGAACTATTTATACTTAATATTCATTTTACCAAACTATGCTCTTATATATCTATCTATGCAAACTTTTTGGACCACTATCAAATCCCCAAACTTTTCACGGAGTGACTCCACAATCAGATTTCTCCTTGAAAACATTATAAAAATAACGTGACTTTGAAGGTCAGCTCCAAACCCCTTAAAATGACCTCACCGATTGCCTGCTGCTTTCGGGCCAAGAAGCCTTAGAGTCAGGAGACTGAGGAATCACTGAGAACAAGAGGTCTTGCATCTTGAAACTGTCTCCTCCTACATGCAGTTTCTACAGTGAGACCAAGACACACCATATACTCCTTAAATCGAAGGCATAAGCCTTTGCCTATAGGCTCAGTATAGTTGGTGTAACACTACATCACAATACAATTCTTTGTACAATCGCTCCATATTACACTTTTTTCTAAGCTACTGGTTTATTTGCAGGGTTTAAACATTTACTTTTAAATGGGAAGATTTAAAATATACATATAATATCTAATGTACATACAATATCTATACTTATCCTCAGAAGATCATGACGTATCCGGATAGCACGCACATTACTATCAGCCCTCCAGGGGCTGGTTTAGCCTGCCTACAAAATTTCAAAGTACCTTCCAAAGCAGATTCCTCTTGTGCTAAATTTAATCCTGTAAAAAGTAGTAAAAACACGCTATTCATGTTCACAGTGTGTCTTAGGACCCCAAATCTGACAGGTCATTCATCAGCAATTCATTAGCGAAAGAGAAATTAGTATTCCCATTCCCTGTGACCCTGCTCCCATACCACTCAGGGAAACGGGGGCTCCGATATGCCTTGACCCAACCCCACACAACAGCTTCTCAGGGCTGACGGACATGGATTTCACCACGTACCTATGACAACAGTTGACATGGATTAGCTGGTTTGACTCACTTCTCTTTTGAAGCATTAATACAGCTTCAAATTACCTAGGAAGCAGCACTGCCTGGGTATTCAGGCTCCCTGGTCAGAAGAGGAAAATTTTGCTTTATTCAGGTTCAAAGCATGCTTTCTCCCCTGCAAGTTCTCACTCCCTTCTCACCCTCACCCTTTGAAGTGGCCAGCTGGCTAATGCCAGACGTCTTTGCCAGCGTTGCGGGTCATGGCCCAACTGGGGAGGCTAGCACCACTGCCCGGTGCTGCCCAGAGAGACGTGGGAAGCCCAGGTTTCCCAATCATGGGTGTTCCCACTGCACGGTCAGACAAATTGAGTACAAGCAATAGGCCAAATAATTAAACAGCAAGCTCATATTCGGTGCTTTTCATCCGTATGCTCCAAACACTTTAACAGAGAAGTTGCGTATTATTATTGCCATTTGCAGTACGGGGAAACTGAGGCACAGAGAGATTAATTTCCCTACTAGGTACACATAGTGGGTCGAAACAAAGCTTGGGAGGGGACCTGTTAGCACAAGTTTGAACGTAAATAGCAAAGAAAATGAAGTTATTATCTGCATTCCATCAACTGCTTTGCCATATGGTTAGACGTGGGCACGAGTCCAAGCTAAGCACCCAAATGACTCCTTCAGCTCTAATGCAACAAACAAAACCCAAAACTTGCATCCTCGTATTATTCAGAGTAATCCTTAAAGCTTTGCCTGTGTTTCTGCTGACACTATGTTATGAGGATCTATGCTGAAAGTTTAACAAAGGACAAACCCAGCAGATGAGCGCAGTCTCTAACACTACATATACCTGATCCCATCTTCCCAAACCTTTCAGCTTCTGAGAGGAGTGGTTTTTTTATATGACTACAGGCTCTTTCCATTCCTGGTAAGATTGTGTTTTAAAGTATGCTTTAACAAAGCTCTTGCTAAGAGCACCTTGGTTCCCGATTACATCTCCAGCACGTGTCAGGAAGATACTGCACACACTAATTACACTTTAGCAAAATCAGAGATTCTGAGATTTAATAATTCAGCATCTGTGATACAAGAACTAGCAAGTCTTTTATTATTGAATATTGTACAGTTTACCAAATAGAAGAAAAAGGAAATGAAAACTGGATAAAAACTATCTTTATTTCCTTTGAAAACTGCTTTGTTCTGCTGCCCCACTGCTCAAAGTATATGACCTCATGTACACCAAGAAATGGGGAAAATGAACCAGGGAATGAAGGACAGGAGAGGGAAGCCTTCACCTGGGTGCCCTGTGCTGATGGGCTGGTTATGCAGAGATTTTTTGTATGTTTAAAATGACACTTCCTTGGGTTTCTGCTCTGAAATCTAGGATCAAACCATCTTGGGTTGCAAACTCTGCCCTCGGAGACCTGCCAGGCGGGGCCCTCCAAGGAGAAGCAGGGAGAAAACAAAGGGTGATACCACAATTGTTCCAATGACTCTGAAATCAGACAAGCATGTCCAAGCCAGAGTGAATGCAGCAATGCTACTTCATGCCTCACATCCAGCGGCTTTTCCTCCTCTCTATTTTAATGGTTCAGGCATTTAACCCAAGGAACAGCAGTGACAATGTTGACTGTGCATCTAGGGAGGGAGAAAGCAGGTACACTGACATAAGGCTGTTTCTCCAAGAAAGCCTACTTTCCTTTTAT
The DNA here is from genome assembly GCF_929443795.1 of Astur gentilis. Taxonomy (NCBI): domain Eukaryota; kingdom Metazoa; phylum Chordata; class Aves; order Accipitriformes; family Accipitridae; genus Astur; species Astur gentilis. The sequence goes on along the minus strand of NC_064882.1, from coordinate 11,940,322 downwards.
GCCCTCCATAAATTCACAGACACCCCTGCAACTGATTTCCAAAGTGCTATTTTATATTTTTTTTTCTTACAAAGGTCAGTATAAGAATTTAATCTCACTGACAGGCAGTGTCACTCTAGGGATGAGTTCACTACAGGTGTTAACAAGTATTTCAGTACCCAATAGGATGCTGTGCACTGCCCAGGACAGACTGAAACGTGAAAGCACCCTTACCTAGAAGGGTGCCTGCCTGCCTTAGACCACAGGAGAGCTAAGGGAACAACAAAAACAGAGCAGTTATTGCAAGGCTGGGCGTTAACAGGGGGCTGGAGATGCTGAAGAAAAGGCATCCCCATGCAAAGGTTATGAAGGTATTCAAAGGAGGAAACCGCCGCGGGTATTTCAATATGGCAAAAGTAAGGCCTGGCCAACCCAGAACGACACCACAGACACTCACGAGCGAGTCCTTCCTCACCAGCTTGGTGGGGAAGGGTAACGTGGGGGATGATACCTGGCTCAGCAGACGGGAGGAAAATTAGGCAGAGCCTGCAAGCAGCTGAAGGAGGCGTGCCAAGAGGCAGCGACAGCAAAGATCCAGCGCAGGTGATCCGACGGTTGCGCGGGCTAAAGACCTGGGGGAAATAGGGATGCTGTATATGTACACATGTGTGCGTGCGTGCCTGCATCAGGTGAGCTAGCAGGAAGGAGGTCTCAGTGATGACAGTGAGAGGTAATTACAGCCTGCAAAGGTCTGAGCTCATGGAGATAGAATTAGATTTCCTCGAAAGTTTGTAGCTGAAGATGGTGCACGTAGTCCGGACGCATGGGATGAGCAAGAGGCAGAGACTGAAGAACTACTCACTACATGCCCAAATGGGATGGGACAGGCAAAAATTGTGGATGGATTAAGAAAGGGTGTTTGGGAGGGAGGGTAAGGAGATGGCTCGTACCACCAGTAAGCTCCATAGAGAGGAGTGTCACAAGAAAGGCAATGAAAGGCTAGAGGGAAAGAGATGAACAAGGGAGAGCAGGTGAGCAATATGGAAATGGTAGCTGAGACCCTGGAACAGGCTGGTGTACAGCAGGCAAGGGGCCTGATGGATCAGAGAGCCAACGGGAATGTGCAGGACAGCCCAGGAAAGGGGCAGCGAGAACTGAACCAAGGAGGTGCCGGCAGGACAGCCAGAGAGGTCAAAGAAGATCAGGGGATAAGAAGAGGAGAGCCGAAAGCAAAGCAGCCAAACGCAGATGGTGAAAGGTACTGACCTGACCAAGAAAGGGTCTTGAGACAGAAAAGATGTGAAGGTAAGTCAGAGTTCAAGGAGAAAGGTTTCCTCATGCCCAGGAGAAAGAATATAGGTTAGAGAGAGGAAAAAAAACCAAAACTTTTACATGGTGTTAATACCAGAAACCCAAACAGAGGTAGCCCACAGGGACAAGAAGTCAGGAGTTTATATAGGTGTTTTACCTTCTGCCTGACTCTGAAATACTTCAAACCAAACATACATATTTTGCAGGGTACATTTAAACTCTGCTCACCTTCCCAACTCTCTGCAGAGGAAAACCAAAGCCTGCCAAGATCCCTTTTACTTCATGATTTTCTTTCTCATCGCACCACGAGGCTGACCCAGCGCAGTGACGAGATTCAGAGAGATCCATGTTTATTTCCGTACACCATGTAGGGCGCAGTCCAGAACAACAACGACAATTGTTTCCTACAATTATTACCACATTTCACACCCTTTCCTCTGGGTTATGAGAAGCAGCATCCCTTCCTTGACAACAGCTACAGCCAGTTTCCTTCCTTACCAGAGACCTGCAGATGTTCAGCATCTTTTTGGGTCTGTCGCTACTGTCCCAGTCCCCTTCCCCCACACTAAAGAAATGAGGTTTCATTTTCTGCCAGAAACAACTTAGTCCACAATTTCATTTGAAGAATTCACTTGACACTTGCTAAAATAATTTATAAGAACATTTCAAAAATCTCATTTACACCATTATTGCAAACTTTGGTTCTTCTCTAAATCATTACTAATTTCTGGCAGAAAGCCACATCTGGCCCATCGCAAGTAATCACAAGGTTGGGTGTTTTTCTGTGAAGCAAAGCGCACTGTTCTCCTGCGCACCTTTGGCAAGGAAGGCTTTGGTTTAGCGTCCTCGTCACTTCAGGATGCTATAACATTTACCCCTCCCTTGATGACACTGCCAGTTGCTTTTAAAAGGATGGTAATTTTACCCCTACCAATAAATTTCCATCATTTCAAATGCACTAATTTAGACAGAAGGGACCTCCCAACCTCTTAATGTGATTTTGCACTTGCTCAGCTTCCGCTGTCTGTAGATCTTCCAGGGATGTATAGACAGGAAGCCAGAGAGCACCAGCCATTTTCAAGAGCTCTCCATCGACGTCCCTGTCAAATTCACTCCAAGGGAAAGCCGTAACAATAGAAGGGCACTCAACAAAGACTTCAACTTTATTTTAATTTTGTAGATGAAGGAGGTTGAAACAAAGACACAGTCCATTTCCCTGAGGCCTGCAGAGTCAGTCACAGCTCACAAGGAAAGCTGTGGGTTGTGCGAGATCCTAAAACAAAATACTTCAAACCAAGCAGACACACTTTGCTGGTCATATTTAAACTCCATGCACCTTCTCACCTCTCTGTAGGGGAAAATAAATAGTTTTATAGGAGGAAAATGCTTTATCTCAGTTAGACAGAAACACCCCATACATTGATGTGGGTGATTTGAGGAGAGCTGTGCAGAAGTTTGCACCAAGTGGCAAAAAACCTCTTCAAACAACAGGGTAAATGGGACGTTTTGGTACCAGAAATTTCCTTTTTCATTATAAAGGTAGTCTGATAGCTAGAAGACACAGGCACCATCTTTGCCAGACACTTCCCATCCACAAGCCCAAACAGATTCCGCCCTGGATCCAGCTCCAGCTTCCTGACCCACCTCCTCTCACTCCCTTCCAGGTAACACTCTTTTAATTATAACTAAGATAAAATAGCTAAACGGCCACTAGCAGACTAATAATGACAACACACCTACGTGCCTAATTTCAGAAGATTACATCAAGCATTCCTTGTTGAGCTGAAACTGCTCACATGACGGCGGGGGGAAGACAGCAGCGAGCTCAGCTCTTAACCAAAAGTTGAGTATTTTGGAGGAGAGAAAAAGCAGGAGGAGGAAGGTCCTGTATCACCTTTAAATGAGGTCGGGGCAGCAAAATATAGCTATTTCTTAGCCTTCTTACCTGTCAGATCGGTCTAAAACGCAGCCCAGCTTGACAGCAGCACTTAACCATCCTGCATTCTTCACCAATTATCATTACGCCCATAATAGCTGAAACTCTGCTCTGCACTGCGTCAAAGGGCTTTACATTTTGTAACATAAACTCAAGAAATGGCTTAGAGCAAAATTAATTAGGCTTTACCAGTCAGCCAGCAAGACACATGTATCTCTCCTTCCACAAGGCAATTAATAAGCTGGACAAAGACAGACGCAAGAGAGAAGACAAAACCAGTACATTTATATAGATCGATGCAAGTGAAGATGCACTTTGCTAGACTGCTGCCCTGTAATAAAAAAGCTCACCCAAAGCAAAGATAAAGGCCCTACTTTATGAAGTTCTGCCACTGTTTTAGAAGCAGAGGGCAAGTACCCATAATGTCAACAGAACCACACAGGGATAAATCCTCCAAAATACTCAGCAGAGCAACCCTACGTGATGGCAAGGAAATCCCCTGGATTCCACACTAATACATCTTACCTCATCTGAGCTTTTGAATGGGGAAGAAAAGTTTGGAGGGGAAGGAGACTGGGAAGCCAAAATCCAGTGATAAACCCCAGATCCTCAAGAAGCCACTCCTTGCCTACTCTGTTCAAGTTTTGATCATAAAATACTCTATATTCAATATTACATTAAACTTACAAGTTATTTCTAAATCTTTAGGATAGAGAGCCTTTTCGACATGCTGCTTACAGGAAGGCCAAAGCACTGAAACCCCAGCCACATCGGGGCATATGGCCGCCACCACCACAGCACAATATACACACATACATGTACCAGACCCAGAGGATGACTTACATTGGCTTTCCTCTCCAAATGAATGTATATCCCAACCGTTCTTTTCATTTTTACTATTTCTGTCCAATTCCTTTCTTTCCATTCTCTCTTCCCTCTGTTCTCTATAACACTGAGTTAACACTAGACACATCCCATATCAAGACGCTGTCTGTCTCTCTGCCACCAATCTGGCTAGCTGGGCCAGCTGGGTCACGCAAAGGACTAAGCTCTGACATTAGGATTTGCTTCTGAAAGTTTTAGTTTTCTTAGGCTTGAAGGCCTGATTCCCTCCATATACAGTCTTACTTTGCTTTTGCAGGTATCAGTGCAATAAATGCTCTGTCAAAAATCTAGTTTTGGGCACGGCCCAGCAGATTGAAGCATACGGGAGTGGTTATCCCAAAACACTTGCTGGGATTTACAGCCTTCTCCTAGGATGCAGCATTTCACAAGGTGCGTTGCCTCTGTAGGACATGGTCTGGCTGAGCCACACTAGCAGATGCAAGAAAAGAAACAAGGGTGTGATTTTGAGAATAATATTCAATCATGCTGAAGCCATCACAGGAAGGAAAAGCTATTACAAAGGACTAACGGTTCAAAAATTTCTTCTTTCTCCTCAGCGTGCCACACCAACATCAGCAAGCTTTGTTCCCAACACTGTCATCAGCCTGTCTTGCACGCAAGCACAGTGGCTAAGGGCACAGTCCCTAACATGCTCAGCTTCCCCCCTCACTACCCCAACAAATTGCCAGCACCCTACGTGGGCTGGACATTACGCCCCAATCTGCAGGAACGAGCCCTTCCTCTGTCCCCACCGCTCCTGGCATTTTTGCCATGTTAAGGATGTGCATGGCTCAGCTGTTTCTTTTCTTTAGGGCTGGCAAAGCAAAGCAATTCTTGGGACACCCCGTTATAGCTCATGTCAACACAAGGTAAGTGGCAGGAGCACGCTGACGAGCTGTTCGTTCAGCTCATTGAATCCCATGAAACCACCCCTTGAGCTGATCTGTGCAGAGAAAGATTTCCAAGTAACTACTTCTCAAACCACCACATAAGAGGGCGTAAGATAGGCCTCTCTCTAGTGAGCATCTTGCTTCTTGGTGTTCCCTACATTACTTACAGAGGGCCCAGCCACTGCTGTCCTTCCTACTACCAGTTACATATAGCCCTATACAATAAACCAAAATTGGGAGATCATTCTCACTGGTGGATCCAACCTTAAGGAATGATACCAACAGAAAGCGAGCCCACTACAACTGTTTCATACTATGTTATTTGCCACACTGAATTATTCCACCAGGAACATTGGCGGGGGGGGGGGGGAGGGGGGGGGGGACGGGACCAAACCCCTACGCAACAATCAGAAATGAGCCAAAATCTTAAATGAGACCCTATGTGAGACCCTATGTTCCACAAGAGTTCAGCAGGTATATTTTTACTTGTCAAATAGTTTCACATTGCACAGGTAGCATTAATTTTTTTTTTTTTCTTTTACTGGAGGTATTAATGAACTATGTTATCTTTGTTCTGCTTGTGCTATTCAAAAGAGGTGACAAAAGAATTCTCCCCACCTCCCTAGATTACACGTTATCCCAAATGTTTGTACTTTATGGTCACGCTATGGAAAATATTCACATGAGTAATCACACCAAAGTCATTATAACTACCCCTGTGAAGAAACATTTCATCTCCTCTTCAGGCATTTGCAGAGATCAGTACCCCAAAACTACTAATGTGCTGCACTCAGTTTGTTCCAAGCTCAGCATTTTTAAGTAAAAGTCCATTTTTAAAGGAATGCTGTAGTAAATATCTCTTTTTGTAACAAGCCCCTGACAGCAAGAGCCCCTGGCTTCACATAGGTCCTTACAAGTCTATAATAAGCTCTTGGGAGGTCCCCAGGTTTTTCTTTCAGCGACGGGGGCAAATTCCACAGACTCACTTTTCTGGTCCCTGAAGCAAATTATCAGATGAAAAAAATGATGTGTCTGTAAAAGTAGAAGGAAGATCATATAATAGGCAGCATACCAGTGCACTGACCCCCTTCAACCCACGATGGGGAATTCAAATGCAGCATTTCCAGGCTGGGGTCTTCCACTCAACGCACCCCCGTTCTTTGGCTTTCAGTGAGAAGGACTCCCTGTCTCCAGCGCCTACTGCCCACCTTCTTAGCCCAGTCAAACCATGGATGGCAAACTCTCATTGCTCTGAGACCACTGGCACGGTACTTCCCCCTAGCCCTAGGGATTCGGCGACCACTCTCCACAGGTGACTCCCCTTGTGAACTCTTCTAGGAGCCACCTGTGGCTACAGAAACCGGCTCCGCATTAGTCACAGGGGAAGCCAGACAAGGTCTGGCAGCACACAAAGAAGTTCTTGTGTATGCCAGGTTTTTTTCTGTTCAAAAGTAAATAGATACATTCACAGGAGAACTTTCAGGTTTTGGGGGGAAAGGTTGTTTTGTTGTTTTTTGTTTTTTTTTTTTTTGTTTGGTTTGGTTTTTAGTTTTCTTTTGTTTTAAGAGAAATCTTTCATATAAGATACAAGGGATGCTAAAAGATTAAAACATAACTTTCTCATTGTTTTCTTATATTTTCTGAAAAAGTAGCTCTTTTGTTTGTTTCAAGCTTACCTCCTAATAATTTAATTTCATGTTCCCAAATCCTTACACCAGAAAAGACAGAAAAACATCATTGTTCTGCTCATTTTCTCCACAGGACTTATAATTCAATCAGCTTCCACAATATAGCTGCTCCATTATTTGGAGCACTCTTGTTACCTTTCCTTGCATCTTCTCTAGTTGTCTGGCTTTTTTCATGTGTTTTTTCTTTTTTTTTGTTTTTTGGTGGTGGGTTTTTCCAACTTGGAAAAACAAACTTCACACAGTATTCAACATACCTATGCACCACAGTGGTTATACATTGGTATCCTATCATCTTCAGTTTTATTTTCAATTTCTAAAACCGTAAGTTTACAGGAAAAAAACCATATATTAAGTTCAAAATAAACTGGTAAAACACTGTAAGTTTCAAAAAATCAAAGAGGAATCTTAAGTTCCTACCTTTGTTTCTGCAATTTTCTATCTACCTTTCTGTTATCAATTAAGTTTGTTTCTCAAATGTTTTTCTATCCTTTATACAGAAAGTGCCTGAATACTTGGGCTGCTGCCTAAAGAAGGCTGAGCAAAAACCTTTGGTCCAGTTGTCTTCTCAGCCAGAATAAATACACAAGAACTCCTCCAATGGAAAAGCTGTGACCTTCAAAAAAAAAAAAAACCAAAAACCCCCAGCTGCAGTTAGGAAGCTAATTCACACCCTTGCATTTAAACATACCTAACAAAAAATTGTTCTTAAAAGGAACAAAGACATTTTAATTATGTTTGTTGTGCATCTGCATTTCTCAGCGTTGTCCAGTCATCAGCGTGAACTCATGGTCATAAGTGCCAGGAGTATGGGATGCCCCGCGCCACCACCATAAATAATATTACACACGCTGACACCCAACACAAAGATGGGATGGGGAAGGAAGAGAGATTTAATATAAATAAGTGGCAAACGGACCAAGAGAAGGAAATACAAACTGCACCAACAATAATCCTTTTAACACAACACCTGTATTTTCCGCTCCCTGTTTACAATGTACAGTAATAAATTTCAGAAACTTCCAAAGAAACGGGACAATGCTTTTACTTTCAAGGAGTCAGGAGTTAACAGTGTAAGATAGCTTGCCCAGACATTGCTAGCTAGTCAGAAAGAAAAAAGAAAAACAAAACAAATAAGGTAAGAGACTATTCTTTGATTAAGTCACTAAAGCTATCTAATAAAGTCAAAGAATAGTCTTATCTAATAAAGCCAAAGAATAGACTCCTATCTAATAAAGTCAGGCATGCCCTTACCAATGTATTAGTCAGACAGGCAGCTCTGGATTCTACATTTAGAAAATCTTGTATATAATTGCCTGGGCTTGCAAATGCCACTATATCGTATTTCTAGCGATGCTTTGGGCAGCATATTTTGTATGAGTTATACCATCTCACTCCACTGGCAGTAAACTTTGCTTACACACACACACACACTTCTGAACTGTTTAAATGTAAAGCAGAATAACTGGAACACATGAGCAGAGAATTGCTTTGTTTCATCCCACCTTATCTTTTACAATTCTCTGAAAGCAGCCAATTAGGGCACTACAAAGAAAGCTACAGTTTGTCCAGAAGATAATAGGATAATGTATTTACTCTTGCTAGCAACCAAATAACATGAACATTCAACTTTACCAGCACCCTTCATAGTTAACCTGGAATAACAGTAAAAAAGGTGTGTGACCTCCCCTCTTTACTGAGTCCAGGGTGAGTTTGGCTCCAGCACTTACAGAACAGTTTTACCCAACTGTCATTATTCATGTTATCTTCACAACCATGATGAAAGCTGTAAATTGCTTCTGAAAGAGCACTCTCATTCTGGAGACTGAGAAAGTATTTCCTGGCTGGACCCTCAGAAGCTGATCTGTCAGTAATTCAACAGCGAAACATATTTTGGGGGGCAAGAAGAGAGGAAATGAATACTAGAAGAAAGAATAAGACAAATCACAAAGCCTATGTTTTCATATATTCTTTCCTTCTTGTATTCCTCTTAGCTTCAGGCAGCTCTGTTTCTCATGTCACTAGAAACACAGTCTAACTCCTATGGTCACTGGAAAATTCCTACTGACGGAAATAAAAGTTGGATCTTTTATGTAAGATGGGATGGGAAGCTCTATAGTTATCAAGATTGCCTCCTCCAGCAGCCCACCGGGTTTAGGGAACAGCTCCTAAAAGCAGAAGGGTCATCCATCTATTTGGCATCTTCCTTTAAATAGTCCCTTTCCACACCCTCTGTGGTGTAGTCACCCAAATCTGCTGACGAGCCACACTGAACAAACCAGTCTTACCCTGCATCAGGAGCAGATTAACAGATCTGTTGTATTAGGAATTGTAGTAGATGGGCCAAAAAGCTTAAAACTTTGTATGTTTTCTGTGTTTTTAGTGACATCACAGTCTATGCATAAATACATAACTAAGGTTTCTTTTATTTTAATTATTTATTCAGAAGATTACTTCTCTGAGAGTCAATGAAGCAGGTATTTGCATAGCCCAGAGGGTATCCGTAAGGCTGCACAAACACTGAAATTAAAGTGTGAATGGTCAATGTCTCCTCCTCCCCTCTATTCAGCTAGACCAACTTCAAGGCTCGCAGCCTCCATTAAGTGCTTTCTGCCAAAAGGCTGAGATAAGAATGAAAGGAAGGAGATAAGAATGAAAGGAAGGAGATAAGAAGGAAATGCCCACTAACAAGAGTAGTTCGTGAGTCTAAAGCCAGACTGAAAACATGATTTAATGAGCTGAGTAAAAAGACTGTGGTAGCACAAGCAGCAGGTCAACTGCAGATAGAAAAGTCACAAAAGAAGTGGGAAAATGAGGCTATGACAGAAAAAAAGAGCACTCGTTAATTGGTTTTCTGTAACTTCCATTCACCAAGTCATTACAACCTAATTTCTCAGCATTTAAAGTTACAGAAAGGGCAGCCTTACTGGCCATTTCAAGACATCTACCACAATTACGTAAAGCAGCTATTGCTGGGTTTCTGGCAAAAAAAAAAAAATAAAAAATTAAACCATGGATTAAGTGACTGGCAAAAAAAGAAGTCTTTCCCAAGAACAAGCAGCACAGTAAGAAGAGATCCTCCTATAAAAAGCTGCTGGCAACTATGGCTCTGTCGATAACCTTAAGGATCTGTCAAAACAGACAAATACAATTGAGGCAGGCCAACATTTGAGGGGGAATGTGTGTGTGTGCTTTTGGGGGATTTTTTTTCTTTAAAAAACAAGCACATTGCAACCGAAGGCACCAGCTGCCTAATCTTGTTCATAGCTGTGCATTCAAGAAGGTATCCCATTTGCCTCAAAAAAGCCAGTGTCCAAACACCGTGGGTGGAAAAGCCAGCCCAATGGCGCTATGTGCTCCCCAGTCTCCCATTACGCAGAGCAACTGGAGGCAGGAGGACCAGGGGAACCTGTTATGCAGGAGCCAGAGTTACAAAAGGACCTGTCCACAGCAAAACATGCAGGAAATATGAAAACCATACACGAGATCCACCAGAGCTGCTGTTAGCTGCTGTGGGCTTCAACAGGGCATTACGGGTTAGCTGATGGGAGCAACCTGGCCCAGTGTCACGGTTGTGAGCAGGAGGTTGGACCAGAGACCTCTGGAGGTCCCTTCCCACCCAAATTACCTTATGATCCCACAAATATCCGTTCACAGACTACAAAGCAGAGAAGATAAGGCTGCAGATCCATAGCAATTTATCCCAATCTCTCTTTTCCTCTCCCCTCACCCCAGGTTAGGTTTTTTGCCTTTGAGCTGGCTCACTGTGGGCTCCTCTGTCAGAGCAAAAGGGAGAGCAAAGGCTGGAAGACCTTTGTGGTGCTGGCCCACGCCAGCTCAAACCACTGTGGCAGTGCAGATGCAGAGTCAAGTTCGGTTCCTGCTAAAACCGATAAGGAGGGACTACACTCCTGTAGTAAAACATCTGAAAATGGACCTGCACCTTCCTCAATGAAAAGGAAGCTGAGATAAAAAAGGGAAGTTAGGGACAACACTGGTAAAGACTGAGTCAAGCACTTTCCATATCGACCCTACTAGGTCCCAACAGATGGTTTCTCAACCCTGCTGTTGCCACGTTGTTCAGCACCATGCCTTGCCTTAACCTTCTCGTGTTTTTAAGGGTCAAAAATGTGCCATTTACAAAAAGCGTGGTCTGACTTCAAAGCAAAATAGCACTATATCCATTCCAAGAGCCAACTTTTGAAGGCTCAACCCCAGCTATCACCAAATTTAGCCAATGACATTTCTGGAGCCATCAGGAGAGACAAGATGTCTCTGAGGAAGGTGGAGGTTGTAAAAGCAGCTAGAGCAGAGCCAAGAGAAGAATGACGATGCTGCAAGCAGCGGGGTGGCAGGTAGGCTGGAAAGGGACAGGCTGTTATCGACACTTCATCAGGCTGGTGTGATCCTGGCACAAAGCCACCAGTGGAAAGGAAGACAAGAGCCTGCATGCTGCTGCAAGCTTTTAAGCAGAGAGATAGCATTGAGAAAAGGTCAGTCAGGAATAAAGGTAAAAGCCACAATTGCTAAGTTCACAGAAAAAGAAATTCAAAAGGCAGGAAGTAGAAAGCCCTGAGGAATTCACTGCAACAGCTCCGTTTATAAAGGAGGGTTACAGTGTCCCAATGCTGCAGTGTAGTCTAGATAAGCCTGAGCTAGCTTTAATCTAACCATTTAAGTCACTTACTGCAGCAGCTCACCACAGGCTGCCTGAGCAGCAAGGGGAGTTAGCCACTGCTGAAAACCATAATCATTGCTGGAGTTGAAGAATGAAAACCATACCTGAGCCGGCTAGCTCAAAACTAGCTCAGATACATTTATGTTCAGCTGCAACACATGCAGGAAACAATCGAGGAGCCCAACGATGAAACAAAGCTTCGTCATCTTACAAAAGCGCTGATACCTATGGCTTCAGGAAGGGAAAAGAAAACCTCACAAGATACCACTTCCCCTCTCTCATTTTTCCAGGATGAGAGTAGGTCACTTCCCCAGATGTACTTCTGTGCATTGCCACAGAGAGAAGAGAACTGGACAGTACTGACAAACATGCTTCAGTAGAAGACATAGAGTTGCCTTGAGGTGCAAATCTCATCTTTTCTTATCATAATTAGGAAAGAACAAGCCTAAGAGAAGTCATACACAGTACTGAAATTTATAGGTAATATCACACAAGAATCATTATTTTGCAGGTTAGTGAAAGTAACACCATATAAGACATTACAGGCTCCAGTTCCCTTCGGCAACACTCCATGCAATCACTGCTGGTGTTCTCATGGCATATACCAAGCATGCAAGACCACAGACCGGGACAGTATGACATGCCTACTCTTATGTCTACTGTCCTGATAGGCCCTGCACTCATTTTCTAGGTGAACAACCAGAGCAAATAAAGTATGGCTCCAGATACAAGCCAAACACATATCTAAGTATCTGTGATTGCAAATTCACCATAGCTCTACTAAAGCTTTCAAAAGACTTATGCATGAAACTCATTCATGAAGCAGGCTGAAGGGTGCCACAACAAGTAATTACTACAGCCCAAGCGGTGAGAAAACAGGTAAAGCAAATCCAGGCAGGTTTGGAGCAAGAGTTCTTTGCCTGGTTGCCTGTTATTACCTCTCATTCACAAGTAACCTCGTATGTGAGTATAATTATCTCAAGGTTTGCACTGCGAGAGCACCTACAGACTTCAGCCCCAGGTCAGCGCTGCAGTGCCCAGCACAACATTGATCTGATAGAGCCACCAAGTTCTCTGCCCAAAAGGACTTGTGCTGTCAAACACAAGACAAGGAGCAACATTTGGACTAAGCTTTCCAGCAGGCAGCCCTCGAAGTGCCAGGCAGCCCTCAAAGTGCCAGCCATCCCTGTACACGGTTAGGTGGGCTGCTCCAAAAGTTACCACCACAGGTGTCCTCAAAGCAGAGAAGGGGAAAAAGTGCAGAGCAAGCACCGAGGTTCAGAGTAGCTGCCGTAGATGACAAATTGTAAACTATGAGAAGGGAAGGTTTGATGGAGTCTGCAGCATGCTTTTAGGGGAGCACAAGCTTCAGCTGCACAGGTACTCAGGTGTTAAATGCTGGGCTTGGTGAGGTCAGTGGTTTTCAACTTTGGGCCTGCAGAACCCCAAGTGATCTGTGAACTACTTTCCAAAAGGTCTACCGAAAAATAAAAGTGAAGAGTGCCACTTATATTTGCTGTATTTCCTCTGGAAACTCAGCAATCTGCAAACTAAAGAAAGCTGAGGACCATTACACTAACGGGTTATTACTCGCTGGCACAGGAGGCAATGTAAATTATTCAAAGCAATGGAAAATCCTTAGGAATTGGAAATGGGCGCACAAGCCACTGAGCAAAAGTGTTCACGAGCATGGAAACAAGAAAAAAATTACAATAGCATGTCCCAGTTGTTCAACGTTTTCCTAGCTAGTGGGAAGAAAGTTCGGTCAAAACTATTTCCTTTTTACCCCCATCACTCATCACAAATATCAGCTCTGAAGTCTGTAGCTCACTTTTCTTCCACCTCACAAGATGATTGGTGTCTAGTGGCTCCCAACAGACAGGGTATGTTTTGGCCTCTCTCTCAACACAAACATTGAAGAGATTGGAAAGACAGCGCTGGGATTAATTTAAGTAACCACTGAAACCTGAAGCCCAACAATTATCTGAGCAGAAAAATTAAAAAGACTCGTGAGCTGGCACACAGATAAATCTGCTTTCCTTCTTTAAGATCAAATATGTCACTGAATGAGACTAGTTATTGACAGAGAAAAGCAGAACAATGATAGATGTAGTGATTCTGACACTAAAACATTTGACAGCCATACTGCACTTGAAAGGTAGCCAAGAAACAAGTCCCTACAGACCTTGCAACAGCTATTTGGCATCAGCTTCACCGAGGAGCTCTAGCTGTACACCTCTAACAAAGACAAACTAACAAGCAGAAGATACCTTGGAAACAAAACCAAAGAACTTGAATTAATAAGAAATCTATAAACTAAAGACTACAAGCTACTGCCATAAATAAAAAATAACAAGATGATAGCCACTAATTTCTTCCCAAGGAAAGAAACCAGAATGATTGTAGGTCAGGTTGCCTACTTTTTGCACAGAAAATTTCTTTGAGAAATCCTGCAAAGTTTCACAGCCCTACGAGTCCTACGTTCTTCCATTCCCACCTTGCAGGCACCTCTCAACCTGCTGAAAGATGATGATACCATGTAGCTAGACCTCCTAAGAAAATGCATTAAGTACTATTAAAGTCCCCCCTTTCAGTAAAAACAGAGCAGACCTGACACCTATCAGACTTGCTTCCCTACCACATGAAGCACTACATCCAAGACTATCTAAAAACCTGGCTGTCCCCCCTCCTCTTTCTGTCTCCCACTCCTTCCAAATGTTCATATTCATAAAGGAGGCTTCTATACAAGGCTGATACCTGGTCTAAAGATGCCCGTTTGAAAAACACTCTTGTTTCTAGAGCATCTAAGATTGCAGAGACTGGAAGTTATTATTTTCCTGCTGCCTGTTTACCCCTTCATGACTGTTCTCCACAGCTTCTCACAAAACTCACATTTTCTTCTTTAACTGCATAGGATTTTTCAATCAGTAACATGAAGAAGGTTTTTTTTTTTTATAACCAAAAGGATAATTATGACAAATCAGCAATAACAGGAGGAAAGCTCAGGGTCCTCAAAGCTTTTTTTAGCCCCACTTCAGAAACAGTGGGTGAATGTAAATTCTTTTTTCTCAAATTAAACTAGGGAGAAAATTCCCACCCTTTTATTTATTTTTTAATAACCCCTCCTGCTAATAACGTCTACTATGTCAGATACTGTCTTTGCTTTAAAATAGACCTTAAAATCCTGTTTTTCAACTGGTTAAACCACCTTGTGAACATGCAGCTAATTAGGACATCCCTACAGCCCAGGCGAGTTGCTGACTTCTCACAGCTGGACCAGGGCCACACACAATGTGACACCAGGCACCTGAAAACCCGTCTTCAGGCTCATCCGACTGTCCACAATTTGTTCCTCCTTTGACTTAAACAGCCATATAAACACCAAGTATGTGACAGTCCACCAGGACTTCCTTTGTCTACTCTCCTCCCCAGTGCTGTGGACATTTCACCCTCTTCTTTGGGCTCTCAAGATTACCCGCATCAGCCTGGACCACCCCGCTGGACAGGGGCCATTTGCAAAGCCTCACCGGGGGGCTCCTGCTAGCAGGCAAGCCGAGCGGATTGGAATCTTCACACGGGTGCTGACCTACTTCTGGTTTCAGAAGTTAGAGCATCTTGACAGCACCCTTGGAATAAGCAAGGTGTACGGGTTTCCCTGAGCGGACACGGTGAAGACAAAGGAGGCCCTTCAGGGAAACCTGAAGAAAACACTCAGCTTGCTCGTAATGCCAGCTATTGTTATTTCATCTGTCAATGAAAACGGAACTTGTCTGGGCACTAACTGTGCAATACTCGCAAGCGGGAGAGCAAACATTTACTGCCGGTCTGCTGGAGCGGGAGACAAGGGCAGAGTCCACTCCCACACGGGCTGAGGAGTGGCTGGAAGGCTCGAGGGCAGGCTGAGCACTGCTGGCAGCCAAATAACACACTGAGAATCCTTTGACTAAAACACCACCACTAAAAAAAGGGGACCCCCCCCACCACCACCACCCAAAAAATGAAACGCCATCCCCAAAACAAAAAAAAACACACCAAATGCGTAGAAGTTCTCTGCAGCATCACATGGAGCTTGCAGGACTTTGGTTACCTCTCTAGAATTTGAACACAATAAATTAACAGGCAGTGATAAATCCCACTTATGTTGGGTTGATGTCTTTGGGAAGGGACATAGGTAATGAACTGTATGCATTGCTATTGATATAGTTGCAGGGCTCTATAAGCTCATGAACCCAAGGATACCGGTAAGACAGGGGAAGTAGACATGATATATTTATTAGGCTATTAAGTCTTCCTCGCAATGACCTGGAAAAAGCCTGATGCATCCCAAAACCTGTCTATTTCTTCCATATTATTTGCATATAGAAAGATATCCATGGATATGGTGACCAAAGTGGAAAATACAACTACAGTCTGAAAGAGTGAATATTAATTTGTCTTTCTTCTCAAGCTAAAAGTTTCACTAGACTTGGTATAGGCTTTTTTTTTTAAAGGACAAAGAAAAGTTCCCATTTTTAAAAAAGAAATACTCATTTTATAGCCCCACAATAATATCTAAGGCTCTGCCACTAAATCTCAAACACACTGGCAGCACCCAGCTTTTTCTAATGCTCATAATACATTGCAAGTTTTACAGCTCCAGTGTTAAACACGGTCCTTGCAGTCTCACTCCTTCTTTAGAGTCTCCAAACACCCAGAGAGAGCATACGTTACTGCACCAGCAGATAAGCAGGAGTTACTGGAGCTGCAGTTACTGGTGGGGATGGACACAGTGGTGCAGTGCCTCGCTACCAATGCGGGGACAGAGCCACTGCTCAGCCACAGTCCAGCCCCAGGTCTTCCCCTCCCAAAACACACCTTTCTTCCCCTTCTGCCTGCACCAGAAGGAGGAATCAGCCTCCCCCACGGCCAGCCTAGTCCTGCTGGCCATGTTATTGGGAAAGCCAATGGGACGTGTCACCTTCCAAGAGCCCGTCTCCGCTCTTTCGGCGGAATTCCCCATACCAGGGCCAGCAATGGCCCTTTCGGCATCCTCACTCTCCTCCGAAGGCAAGCGTGAGCTAGAGTATGTAGCTTCTGAAGCATTAACAGGTAGCAAAAAGTGCTTTAAAACTAAAACTTCATTAAGCTACCCAAACCATGCTTTTCAGATAGAAACTTTTTTCACTGTCACAGTGTATATATTTTCTAAAGAACCAAGTTTGGAGTCATTTCCTAGAGTTTAAGTGAATTGGTTTGCCTTTGGTTTGCCTTTCTAAAAGAGCAATCTTTGATACACTGCATATCCCTTTGTTAATCGTCTGATAAAGTCTGCTGTATTTTACTCAGACCTCTGAAGTTTTGGTGTCTCATCCCATCCCCCCACGGAAGAAGAACAACGAAGTCTCATACTGCATGGGTTAGAAGTATATCCAGCTCCAGAAAACACACTACAGAAGTCATTATACTGTGCATATTTAAGTGCACAGTATAGTAACTTTCTTTCATAAGAAAACCAAAAATAGGCTTAGTAAGTGCCGACGGCAATATTACACCATTGCTTTTCTGCTACAGAAAAAAAAAAAAACCAACCTACTAGAAGAACCACTATTCAGACTCCCTGGGTAGTTGTCGACCTTTGAATGCATGCTCTACTGCTACTGTGGCCCAGAACAGGAGCTCGATTAAAAAAGGAGCTGTAAAGACCTGCTCAAATGTCAACAGGAAAGCACTTTTGTTTCACCAAAATATACATGTTTGTACATTCTCAACATTCAGATATTTCTCATCACAGGTCTCAGGTGAAATCCCAGGTAATAAACTGAGGGATCAAGTACACCGGACACAAGAAAGAATGTTTACGTATTAGGTGAAGGGATTTTATTCCAAGAAGAACATAATATCCTTAAAAACCTGTCCAAATATGGCCCACCCAGGGAGCAGTTTCAATATGGGAAACTAGAGACTACAGTAATGGTCCCAGCAGTCAACAACGTTAGAAAATAATCAAAACTTGTATGCTTTTCTATTTAAAACAAAGAAACAAAGTTTGGAGAGAGCTTGAATTTTCAGAACCCCATTAAATTTCTGCTACTGTAGAAAATGGCTGTTAAGAAGTTCCTCCCATCCTCAGGTTTCACAGCCACAGTTTCTGCAGGGGAAATTACCATCTGGTTGCAGCTTTTATTTTCTCCAAATTCTTCAGCCTTTCCGTGATGTCCTGGTTTCGGCTGGGATAGAGTTAATTTTATTTCTAGTAGCTGGTATCATGCTATGTCTTGGATTCAGTATGAGAAGAATGTTGATAACACACTGATGTTTTCAGTTGCTGCTAAGTAGTGTTTAAACTGTCAGGGATTTTTCAGCTTCTCATGCCCAGCCAGCAAAAAGGCTGGAGGGGCACAAGAAGCTGGGAGGGGACACAGCCAGGGCAGCTGACCCAAACTGGCCAAAGGGGTATTCCATACCATGTGACGTCACATCTAGTATATAAACTGGGGGAAGTGGGCCAGGGGGAGTGGATCGCTGCTCGGGAACTAACCGGGCATCAGTTGGCAAGTGGTGAGCAATTGCATTGTGTATCACTTGTTTCGTATATTCCAATTCTTTTATTATTACTATTGTCATTTTATTATTATTATCATCATTATTATTATTTTCTTCCTTTCTGTCCTATTAAACTGTTCTTATCTCAACCCATGAGTTTCACTTTTTTTTCCCCCCGATTCTGTCCCCCATCCCACTGGGCGGGGGGCGGGGGGAAGTGAGTGAGCAGCTGCACGGTGCTTAGCAGCTGGCGGGTGTTAAACCACGACACTTGACTACCAAGAAAACAGGATCCTGGCCATCACATGTTTGCCAAAGCCAAGGGAAGGTGTGATGTTGCTCAGAAGGCAGTTTTGGATGCCAAGAGTCTTGGAGGACACCCGATCCATCTGGGTTGCATCTTTTCTGCTACTCACTCTAAATGAATGTCTCAAATGCAGATGAGAACGTGGTAAAGCTTTGGCTTGCCCTACCTGGGGGACAAGCTGTAATTCTCCTGGCCAGAAGAAAGGAGGACAGGTCCACCATCCGGATGAACGGCCCAAGGCAACAGCACCAGAAGAGCTGGGAGAGTGTGCCAACTTTGTTACCATTCCCTTCACAAAGGAGCTGAATCAAAAACCTGCCACTCAAGCCCAGGGGTAGCAGTGTTCTCATACAAGACTGACCCTTCCTATAGCATCTCTGCACCGAACACACATTTCTCCAGGAATCAAAAAAAACCCATTTCAAGCTAAGTTTTAAGCTGTGGCAACACGCATAGAACGTCTGAACTTAGTCCACCAAAATCATTACAATTCCATAAATAAAATATTAAGCAACATGCCTTTAACTAGCAAATTACAAAGACAAAACAAAGTTGGGAACACATTACTGAGTTTTCATGCCACAAAACCGTGAAGAGGAGCGGGCAGGATGGGGGTGCCTGTGGCTGGTGGCCCCATGGCCATCCCTTGCCATGGCTCCGGGGCACCCCATCCACCTCAGCCTTTTTAAAACCAAAAATTACCATGTACAAAAGAAGAGCAGGACGGATGGAAAAGTGATTTAGCGAGCGGCCTGGCGGCATGTGATCCTGGTAGGCCAGGAGCCCGTTTAAGTGCTGGGAATAACACCTGACAAGGGCTTCATTCAGTGCACAGCCACTGTGCCGCTCCCCGGCAAAGACAAGGGCCCTTTGAGGAGGGAAACGAGGAGCATTTAATTAAAGACCGGACCCTCACGCACAGACAAAGAGATGGAAGGAGCGAGGGCCCTGGTGCCAATTCCGCTTCGGCAGAGCCCTGCGACCAAGGACTGCTCTTGGCCACCGTGGTTCCCTTACAGCATCGCTGCTTCTTTATACCGAGTGTACGCTTAACGTGCAAGGCTGGATGACTTGTTTGACACCAAGAAGGACTCTCTACAATACAGTGGCACTCTTTGTGGGGGGGGAAGGAGGCGGGGAGACAGTACTAGCTGGCCATTAACATTATAAGTCCTTCACTTGAGTTGCAAAATGAATACCATGCATCAGTGTATATGACTTTGCTTCTTCAAGAGAAGCTGTTTTGAGTGAAAAAATTAAAAGAAATGAAATTTAATAGGTCATATCTTTCCTTCCTGTGTGTTTTTTATTTTCGCAATACATCTTAGACAACCTGCATTAGCCTTGCAGACCATCCACAGCTTACTTTAAAGAGCAAAAAGCATTTCCGACTCCAAGATTTCACTCCCAAAACACAAGCACAAACTACATACTGAGAAATCAAGCACTTGATATGCAGTCCATACTCCTTTAGCTCTTGCTGAGAAATCAAGCACTTGATATGCAGTCCATACTCCTTTAGCTCTTGCCTCTCTCTCCCCAGTTTCTAAAAGATGCTTTTACAAAGTACATTGAAGGCCCAACCCAACACTTCTGAGCAGCGAACTTCTTTGCTCAAAGTTGGGAGTAAATTCATAAGCACCTCAGCCAGGCCATCAGCTTAAGTTTACCTTCCCCTTTTTTTTAAGGCTGCAATAACGACCTCACGGATATAAAAAGTGCTTAGTGGATCTCTAACTGGCTCTAAGTTGGGGTGGGAGAGAAGGAAGAAAAAACCTGTAGTTTAAAACCCCTGAAGTTCCCATGGTAATACCACGAGGTATACAAAAGGTGTAGATGAGTGTGCGGTAAACTCCTCCTCAGAGGTTTTATTACTATGAAACCTAATGCTCCCTCACTGAAAAGAATTTTTTATGATATAAAGGAGATAATTGGGAGGAAAAAAGACAATTCATGTTTTATGACTGGCTATAGATGAATAACATTTAATGTCCAACAGTCTACACTGCACCATAATCATCCACTAATGACTGGAAAACTCGCTGTGAAAATTACTGAACCTAAACTGGTGGGGTGTTAATTTAATTTTTGGTGGCAAGAGAGAACATGGCAGGGAGAGAAAAGAAAGGGAGCACTTAGCTCCAGCTCCGAGCCCGGAAAAAAAGTTCACCCCCCCCCCACGCCTGGCCAAGCAGGAACAATGCACAACGGCCTGGCCCCACTGACTTCACTGAATTATAACTCCTGCTAGTTAGTTTAATTATTGCACGTACATTTCTTGAAAACTCCATTTGAAACATCAGCTTCTAATTGGAGAAATCGCTCGGGGCATGACCGAAGGGTTATTATAAAGTTTGGTCACTTCCTTTCAAGCAATCGTTACAAAAGGGCACGGCCTTTCCACGAAGCGTATGAAAACCTCTCAAAGATGCCCATTGTCCGAGACACAGAAATCAAGTGCAAGAGATACAGAAGGAAGTCTCAGCTGGGAACACAAAGGGCGATGAAGACACGAAAACAAGGTGGAGCATCCTGCTACACCAGCAGCGCCTTACATAGAAGAGCTGAAAGGGGAAAAAAAAATAATTCAGTTTCCAGGATGACAAATATTAGTGGGTGCAAATGGAAGGTGTGTCAAAGACAGGAATCTTATTAAAATAAGAACGCTCATTAAAGACTTAAGTTGCAAAAGCCTTGCAAAGTTACAGGAAAGCTTCAAATCACTCTTACCAAAGACAACGAATTTCATCACGGGACCTATAGGTTTGCATAAGGTTTCCTTGACCCTCTAAATCAGCGTATTTAGCATGTACTGTTTTGGGGGGGTTGTTTATTCGAAGACTGCTTATGTTTCCCAAAGCTTCCCCTTCAGCCAACTTAAGAACCTAGATACACCCACCAATTTCCTAATACCCGAGTAACTCTGATCACTGCAAAAGTGGACGCTGAGCAAGCTTTTCTGGCATAACCATTTAGTTTAAGAAAACTGCCAGAGTAGTGAGTTTTAAAGTCACACGTGAAACACTTCATCCCCTGTATGCTCAAGCCCTTAGCTGTCGGTGCTAAAGCAACTTTCTGATGTGCTTCATGTTCCTGCCCTGTTTTGTGGTAGGGTCTAATGTTAGAATTCAAGAGTCGAATCTCCAGACGCTGGAATCTCACATAGATTTTAATCCATTTACTTTCTGGCTCAGATACGCCTGCACCAAGCATACTGGGACTGTCCAGTCCCTGTTAACTACAGATTACACTTTCATGAACTTTGCATTAGCAAGCCAGGGTGTGGAAACGACTATTCAGCGACGAGTCTCCTCCTGGTTTACATCTTACAATCCTAGCAGCAGAAAACATGTTATGCATCTTAGAGGTTTAGTATTCCCTCCTCCTCACCAGCTACTTTTTCCTCCAGTTATTATCTCCGTGGCCATCACAACCCATTACTCATCAGACCAGCCAAGGCTCTGGACCACAACGAACGAGAAATGTCAGCAACACAAGCAGAGGTTTGAAAGTCAGGCTGAGGTCGTAATTTCTGGGTCACATCAGCACTTAACGGTGCAGGTGACGGGAAGCGTTTTGTCCAAGGCTCTCAGGTGCCTGTGCATGGAGGTCATGCAGCCGAGGAAGACATTTCTGTCCCTTGCCCCCTGCCAGCCAGCAGTGGGAGGTCAGGATGCTCTCCCCGCACCGCTTTGGGGCCGGCAGCTCGTCCTCCAGCTACCCCATCCCAGTCGGCCTCTCGGGGCAGCTGGGGCAGACAGCCACCCCCACCTCTCTGCAAGCAGCCAGACACCCAAGAGAAAAGGCAAGAACCAACCCCACAGTCTGCCACAGCATTGCCTGGGTACCCCAAGGGCCCTGGGGTGCAGAGAAAGACCCCCCCGGGTCAGCCCCATGCACCCCCTCACCGCTAGGCCCGGCCATGGCAACCCTCTACTCCCACCACAGCGTGGGGGCTATGGGTCGGGCCAGAGCAGCAGAAAACAGCAGCTTCACCTTCAGCAAAAATACTGTGCTGCTTTTTCCCCTTGACCCCATCAGTTATTTATTAACAGTAGTAAAATATTACTGCTCCTCACCTCCCAGCCAGGCAGGTTTTCCTCTCAGCCCAAGATACCCACCACTTTTTTTTAAAAGCTGGAACTATGGAGACTTTTTCTTTTTGTCTGTAGGTGGACTGTTCACTGCTTTAATGCTGCAAAGTGGAGAATAAAGTGTGAGAGAGCTCCTAAATAAGTCACGGCCATTTACACATTAGGCACCTAATTATGTTGAAAATACAATTACACACATTTAAGCAGATGCTCATGCCCACGGGCCAGGCCCGTTACTTTGACTCTTCTTTATCTACCCAACTTTACAGTAAGTGCAAGCTGAATCTACTTAGATACAAGACCTGAATTATCAGTCTGGGTGTGGAAAAAAGGCAGTGAAAAAAAAAAAAAAAAAGAAAAAGAAAAATCAATGTTCCCATCTCATTTACCACAGTTAAGGACACTGCACAACAAGTAAGACTCCAGCAGGTCCCCGCTCTTCTGCCATAGCCTTTAATCAAATACTGAGAGGCATTTTCTATTTTTAAAGTCAAACCAAAACTTTTGGCTCCAGTCTTCTGTAAATTCACAGCAAAGATAACCCCCCAAGGAATGCATATTATTTACACAGCAGCGAGCTTACTTATTAACGCGAACTTCTAGCAAAAGTTGCGTTTCCATGCTTTAAAACGGGTCACAAAAGACCTGTTTACATTCCACGTCTGGCTTTAGTAACGTCAAGGTCAGAGCGCACCCTTCAACAGCCCTCCTGCGCAGCAGGCTGAGGAATGCTGCCTGATGGGTAAGGTCCAGGGACACCCCAAAAATCAAACACTGACCCTTAGGCTCCATCAGGCGATGACACCCATTCGGGAGCTCTTCCTCCTCGGTTCAGCTGGAGCCAAAAAGCCCACATGAGCTATACTGAGCAGCTGGCACTAACCACTGCCCACATCCCCACACTTACCACTACACCTCGTTCCAAAAGTAAAGGCATAAGCATTCAACAGCCTTGGGTGGAAAGCACATGCAGGTTTTCTCACCTTGTTTGCTGGCCATGAACAGCAGTTCCATCCAAACCACAGCCACAAAGTAAGTCCACTACCTGTCTATCAACTTTTTACCCTCCTCTAAACGCTGGTGGAATGCAGAGAACTTTTCCGTCACCAGAATAGGATTTACCACCTGTTCTCCAACACTGGTTTGTTGTCAGGTTCAGAGGGAATTTCTCTATGACGAGGAAAAAAAAGGATCCATCAATTAATTTTTAAACGGGCAACTTGTCCTGAGCTTCCCCCTCAGCATGAAGAAATGCTAATATTTGAGTAAGTCTGATGAGGAAAGAGTGAGTGACAGAGTAGTGTCTGAAAACTGTGTGAGAGGCAAGACTGCAGATGAACAGAAGTGATCAGATTCTGTATTGCCTATTCCAGAAGGACAGCAACAGCTAAAACCACTCAAAATCAAGATTATAAAAAAGGAAACTGAGACACGCTGAATATTCACGCTCCATTCTTTGCAGGAACTTTACTCAGATAATTTTTTAAAAGAAATGCCTGGGAGTATCCCGTTTTAAGGGTCTGAAACTCCCAGTGCAGAAAGAGCATCTGAAGCTCTGTGACCTGTTCCAGGTGCCTGCTGCATAAGACACAGATGATAGAAGTTGTGCATAGGGAAAAGAGAGTTTGCCTCACCATCACCACTGCAGCGGCTGTGGGAAGCACCGAGACCTTGACAGCAATAAAACAAATCCTCACAATCTGTCTTCCCTCTATAAGAGAAGCTGCGTGTTTCAAGCTGTGAAGGCTGCAAGTTACCTTAAATCCTAAGGAAAACTTCAGGTCTGTTGCTCTTCACAACTCTCCAACACATACACCAAATAGCCACAAGCCTTATTTCTTCTGGGGAGATCTTCTATGTCAAAAGAAGTGCTGCAAAAATTTTTGCTGTCCATGCCAAGATAGGGGTTTTTTTTTTCCCCTGAAGAAAATTCAGGAAGAGATGTGCTCCTTCCTAGGCCGCGCTGCACACAGGCGGGACTCCCTTGGGGGATCACACCGTAACTTGAATCTTCAGCCCACTGCGGCGCGACAGACTTGCCATTTACTGCTCCAAAAGCCACCTGCCTTGCACCGTGAAAGCCCAAGGTATTCATTCATCTCCTCCTCCTCCTCCTCCTCGCTATGGAAGACACCTTCTCAGCAATACTGTGACACAAGTCCGAGCTACCAAGTAGCTCCAAATACAAAGCGAACTATTGGTTTAGCAAGTCTAAAAATGCTAAAATGAACTTTTAAAATTTCTAAGGCTGGAAATTATTCTTTTTAGTGAACTGATTGTAACTCTAATTAAAGGCTCGGGGTGTAAATGTCAGCAGTTATTCCTGAAGCCTGTGAAGGTCTCGTAGCTCAGGAGGGTGTGGGATCCCCCTGTAGCGAAACGCCGGAGACAAGCGTGCCCGGGGAGCGAGCCGCGGAAGGACAGCCGGCATTTCAGCCTGCAAGGGGCATACTCCCAAATTCACAATTTATGGTTTTAACCTCGCCCGCTGAAGGAGACGGGGGGGAGCGCACCTCTCCAACCAGACCCCACGGCTGTCGCCTGACGAGCCCCAATTACTTGCAGCGCATCCTCGTAACGCCGCCGGTCCTGTCCCGGCTCACCCGCTTTCGGGGGCGCAAATCGTCCCCCCCCCGGGGAGGGGTAGGTCCCCCCCCTCCCTCCCAGTGCCTGATCCCGCCGGCGGCGGGCGCTCCGGGGGCAGCTCCGCTGGGCCGCCGCCGCGCTCGCCCCGCCGCCGCGCCCCCCGCCCGGGGCGGAGAGCCCCCCCCCGGCCCCCGGCGCCGGCGGCACCTACCCAGGCACTTGATGTGGAAGCCGCTGGGGGGCTTGAGGGAGCGGCGCGCCCAGCCCTGCCGCAGCACCTCCAGGTGCTCCTCCTTGCCCTGCACCAGCAGCACCTGCTCGTCGATCCAGCCCAGGAAGAAGGTCTCGGCCACCGCCGCCGTGGCCCGCCGGTCCCAGAAGTGCTGCATGTTCTCCCGCTTGAAGTCCGCGAAGATCTCGTAGCCGATGCGGTGGCGGCCCAGCTCCGCCGCCGGCCCCGCGCCGCCGCCGCCGCCGCCGCCCCCCGGCCGCTCCCCGGCCGCGGCGCCCAGGACGATGGCCAGGGAGTGCGGGGCGATCTGCAGGCACCGCTCCGCCCTGCGCGGCATGGCCGCTCACCGCCCGCCGCCGGGCATGGGCACGGGCATGCCTTCCCGCGGACGCGCTGCCTCCCGCGGACGGCTGTCCGCGCTCCGCCCACGGCACGGCACGGCCCGGCCCGGCACGGCCCGGGGCCGCTCCGCCCCCGGCACACCCCCGGCACGGCACGGCACGGCACGGCACGGCACGGCACACCCCCGGCGCGGCGGGCGAGGCGGGGACGTTATCCCGCGGGTACCGGTCGGGCAGCGGCCGCCGCCTCCCGGCCGGGAAGCCCGCGCCCCCCCGCGCCCCCCCCCGCCTCCGCGTCCTAGCACGGGAACGGGAGCACCATCCCCAGGAACGAGACCAGCCCGCTGCCTGCCCCGGCTGGTGGAGTAGGCTTCCCGGCACCCCTCGGTCTCGGGAGATCTCACCCGCCCCTTCCCCGTGTGGAACTGTACGGGAGCATCCCCCCAGCCACTTCCAGATTATCCCGGCAAGTCTCTCGCGGTCGTTAGGTTTCTGCTGCTTCCAGTGGTTACGCAGCTGTAGGTAAAATACCTAGCGAGCGGCACTGACCCCGCCGTGTCCCAACGTCCATAAGCTGCTTCTTCACCCGTAGCAATCCTGTGTCGCGTTGTGTCTCAGGGGTACCGAAATCTGATAGTGACGGAGCCACTGCAAGGGGCTTTTTTTTAGCAGCTTAAGATTTTGCCTCCTCCGTGCTCCAGGTCACACCGGCTGCCCGTGAGGCTTGCGGGAGAGCTCAGCAAAAATAGGCAAGGCGCGAGCAGAAGTGGAGGGACCCAGGTTCTTCCCGGCAGAGCACTGGGGAAACGGGCGGCAAAGCGTGGGAACGCACCAGAAAGGCAAAGGATGCAAGGAAGAAAACTGTGCCGTAGAGAAGAGGAGCAAGAGCAGGGGCAGAGGAGAGCGGAGGGAGAGAAGAGGCAGTGGCCATGCTGCCGCGGGGTGGTTTAAGAGCTGTAACTGAGGAGGCTACAGCCACCACACTCTGCACAGTGCACAAGCTACGGTGTTTTACCTGTGGCTCCTGAATTCCCTCACATCAACATCCCTTGGCACTTTTGCCCCCCCCCTTATATTATCGCCCGTTCGGTTCTAACTTCGTTCAAATCCTGTGGCACTCTCCATCTAGCTTCATCCATTTCCTTCTCCGGGGCACTGTATAACAGTCAGGCCCCACTGATATTCCCACTCCCTACTTTTGGGGTTTCATCCAGTGCTGTCTAGGCACTGTACCAAGGAAGGTCAAATTTACCAGCATCCCAAAGGGTTTTACGAAGAGGTAAGCTGTACGAAACAAACTCTACCAAAGGGGAAATTAGAGGTAAAATAAATTGTCCAGAATCACAGTGAGTCATTTTGAGCCAGGAGCAGAGCCTGTTAACGCTGGCTCACCCGTCTCTAACCCCTTCCCAAATATCCAGCACAGCAAGATCTCAAGGTGCCCCTTGCCTGAGCCAGCAATAGTTTTGATGGTGCTGCCGTCAATATTTCAAAGGAGTGCTTTCGCGTTGTCATTCAGCCCTAAGCTTTGCAAGAGGCCTCCCCGGCATCTTCATTGTCCTCCAAACTGCTTCCCAAAGTTCACCTGAGCCATTGATTGCCTGTTAAAAGAGCTAGTCTTAGTGTGTTGAAACTACTGTCATGATCTTGTCATACTCATGTTATTCTTACCTTGTGCCTTCCTCTTCTCTCCATTATATCAGCCTTTTATCTTGCCCATCATACTTGCATTTCAGTTCTCCTGGGCAGGGCTCACCTTTGTGTTGCCTTTGTGTGGAGCACATCACATTGACATCTCAACCGCTGATCAGAGTCATCAGGTAACTTAAGGGCTTGGATGGGTTTTCAGTTTTTATTCCTACCTGCAAGAACAAAGGAGCTAAATTAAGCCTTTTGACTGTTCTTAGGTTTCTGCACCAGATACTTACTGAGCGCTTAGATGCCGGGGCCCCACATTTTGCCTGCAGCCCCCCTATCCCAAGCGCTAGCCAAATCTGTGATCCTCCTGCCGCCTCTGGAAAAAGCGCGCGTTCAGCGCAGCACGCCTGGCAGCCTTCAGTCACAGCACCGGCGTTGCTCCCTCCATTAGCTGAGCTCCTTTTCCTTTCGATACTAGTTTCTGAAGCAATTGGTGTGGCGAAACATGCCGCGCAGTCGTTTGCCTCCCCTTGCAAGGGATTTGCAGTAACACTTGCGGGCTGTCAACATCTTCCTTATCCCTGGCTTATTCTCCTGTAAAGGCTAGTCCTCAGCCTGCTAATCCTCTCCCACCCTGCTTTCACCACCTCTTCCCTCGCGCTGCTTCACGCCTCTCCCCTGCGCTCGCAGGCTGGTCCTCCCTCCCGCCCTCTCTCCCTCCATCGGCGCGCTGCCCCTTCGCCGCAGCTTGCACACACGTAATGTCATGTCACACACAAGTGTAATGGCAAAGGAACAAAAGAGAGCACGCTATAATTTGTCCAAAACATGCTGGACGGAGCACGGTGCTTGTGGCACGAATCAAAATACACCATGTGCTTGGGGTTAGGTGCCACCCCCGTAAAAGCCAGTGCCAGGATTGCCTCGAGGCCCCCGTTAAGAGACTCCCCTTGTTTAAAGACCGGGGGAATGGCTGTGGACAACAAGTGTGTACTGAGTAAACTGTTCATCATTCGTTATTCCCCTTTTTTTCCCATCTCTTTACTGATTTCAGACAATTTTTTTTGCCTCAGAATCTTGGAGGGTTTGGTTTATTTTGGTTTATTTCTGTTTTGTTGCTTGCCAGTTTGGGGTTGAACAGTATCTCCTTCCTTTTCATTCACTGTCACTTCAAGGGACTTCTCCCAAGCAATCAAGACCTATAGGCAGACTAAAGCTGATCTGTTATTTCCCGATAGAAATAAAAGCAGGAAGACAGCCTACAATCTTCTTACAGCCAAGTAATGAAAGCGGGTCAAGCGGAACTCGTAAGTGCCTCTGAAGTGTTTGGAAAGGCAGAAGTTTACCTTGCTAGCAGTGCGAAACCCCTAAAGATTTAGACATGACTCTTTGAAATGCATCAGCGGTGGCAGATCTGCAGCAAAAGGCGTTGTTTATTCTAGGTAGGAGCAGAAAGCCAAAACAAACCTGACGAAGCTGTGTTCTCTGGCTGTCTATACTGATCCAGAGCTCAGGTGTGGTACCTCTGCCTGCTGCAAACGTTGCCTCATTAAAAACTCTCTGGGAAAAGAACATTTCCCCAGAATGGAAAAGAAAGGTTGAGGTGAAATATATATATTTAGTGGTGGTAGTAAGGCAAGTTATGCAGTTTTGCAGCGTACATGGTATGTCAGCAAGGGATATGCTTCAGATGCAGTATTCAGGCAGTAAGGCAGCAAGTGCCTTACTCAGGATTTCTTCTGCGAGAGGTTTTGAAAGAGTATTTCCTACCAGAAAACTATTTTTTTTAATCTCTCTAGTGGTTTTCTACAAGAAGAAATGATACTTTCCCTCCTAACTGTCTGTCCAGTGTTGTTACATGGTGAGAAAGTCCTGCACACTTCCCAGCCGAGTCGCTTCATTCCCGGGAAGAAGCTGCTCTTACCGTTACATGGGTGGTTAAAGTGTGTTTGGCAAGAAACTGCCAGCTACAGGACAGATTTTTAAGATATTTCTCTCAGGGCTTTTTTTGAACATACCTGCACTTATTCCTTTGTGGAAGGCTGACTGAAGCTGGAGACTCACACTGGGGGCCCAGTGACACACGGAGCTCATTGTGACTGCCATCGTCAAATACGGCACTTCCTGCAGCCCTAATGAGACCAGAGCTTACAGACCTTGATCATAAATTTTGAGAAGAGTTGCCCCCTCCTCCTGCCCCAGTCAAGAGCTACATGAGCCCGGCCAGACTTGCTCAGACGCAGAGTCGATGTAAACTGGCTCTGGTTTCTGGCTTTGCCGCTGCGGATGCGCAGGTAGGAGAAGGGCCAGGAGCAGGTATGCTGGTAACACGCAGGCCTGATGCTCTTCTTGTCACACCCTGAGAAAAGCCAGGAGCAATCTTAGAAGAGTGAATGCTCTAAACCAACGGAGATCTTGAACAGTGATGGCAACTTGCATCTAAGAAAAGCAAGATTGCGGAAGGTGGGTGTTAGTAGTTGTTCCTTAAAATACTTCCCTGAAGTGTGGCAGCTTTTGTAGGTAAATGTAGCTTTACATTTGCCTAGTTTGCATCACATGAAGACACTGATTTGCCACCAAGAATTCCTAAAACAGCACCTCATTTAGCTTTACCCTTTTGTTTTGGTAATCAGTTTCTATAATACGGGGAAAGTACTTCTCATGTTTGTAACGTCCCTTGAGACCTGCTATTATAAATTATCCCTGAAATGGCTGTTTAACAATCTCTGCTCTGGTAGGAGCCAAGTATTTCTGTGCTCGGTCCTGTCCTGCCATCCTCCATCAAGAAGCCCTGCTCAGAAGTCATTGCTCAGGCAGAGTTCCCAGTGAAGTCAATGGGAGTTTCCAGCGTGAGGAGTGATGAGCTAGGTCCAAACTAAACACCCAACTAATAAGCAGCGTAGGAAACAGCTGACTGCATCATTTTTAAGCTCTGTGCTTTTACCTGACTCAGACTTGCTGGCATCAAGAAGGATCCCAGGGGCAGGATGAGGCCCGAGGGAGGAGAGGAGATCCCTGGTTATGGCAGGCGTGCCCATCTTCCTCTTCAGGAAAATCTTTGGCAACGGTATTAAATCTTTGCAATGAGGTGACTACCGCTTTGGTAGGTAGACAACTATCTATTGTCTGCTTAACAATAGCCTACCTATACTGGGGAAGTTACGCTGACCAGGAGAAAAATCACCTCCCAGCAGACATGGAAAACAAGTTCCCACTTTACTCACAGGACACGTATAATACAGGGTACAGTTCTCTCACATTCAAACTCAGGTGCCTACGTTTAGACGGGTAAATAACACTGCACTAAAAGCCCTGGATTGGGAAGCCCTTTAATTTTGTTTATTTATGAAGTTGCAAGGAGGGAAATGACTTACAGATATTTTGAAGTCAAAAAGCTGGTAAAGAGCTCATCACAGCACTACAGGTAAAAGGGGCCAGAATAGATTCCCTGCATGGGAAGTTCTTGACTGTAATTTAATAAGGAGGGAAGAGAAGGGTATGTTTATATCTCTAGAGCAGAGAAATTTTTATGTGCCTTCCAACCTATAATTGTCTCTTATCTGCTATGATATTGATGGTTGCTTTGGGCCAGATTACAGCCAGACACTAAGGCGGGGGCTTAGACAATGTATTTGACAGAGACAGGATTTTATTTCAAACTCCACAGTTGTGCTCTACTGAAGCCATAAAGGACTCAATACTTGCAGGTAGCATGCAATTTTAATTATGGAAATGGCACACCAGTTTCCCTAAAATAGATGCTTGTTGCATTGCCTTGCAAGAACCACTGAAAACACATTCAGGCAGCTCAGGTACTGATACACCAGAAGAACTGGGGTTTGGTTTTATGATTCCCCTACCAGTAATGCAAAGAAATTGTGAATGAAATGGCCATTAATTTTCATGAGCGCTCTGAAAGAAAGAGCAATAAAATCTATTTCTCTGCCCTTTTTCATATTTCCTTCCACAGCCTGTGGCCTGAAGCATGGGGGCTCTGCTTGACTCCTCACCCAGCCAAGCAAAGGCGTGTGGCTGATCCCCGGTGGTTCTCACATCGCCGAGTTAATGACTCCAAAGTCAGCCCAAAAAGATCAGAAGGTGTCCACCAGCCTTGGCATTTTAATCTGAAATTTCTCTGCTTTGAATAGATGTGTTTTCCTCCTACTGCCCCTTCCCATGTAGTGCAAGGCAAGTCCTGTGGATAAGTGCTGTGGGCAGTGCAAAGCTGCACTCGGGAGAATAAAATTACAGTGAAATACATATAGCCCTAAGAGTATGCAAATGTAAATGGCATACATAGGCAAAGTGAGGTAAAGGGAAATCGTTGTTCATGTAACATGCATAGCCGAGAGCTCCAACTTGTACTGGCTCGATTTTCCTGTAGGGACCCCATTAGAGTGGGGACCAAAAGGAGAACATGGTGACCCGTCACCCTGCACTTTAATTTCGGAAGTATCTTCTATGCCTAAGCAAGAAGGCGCAGTAGGCAGAGCTGACCACTTCTAAATGAACTCTTCCAGAAGAAGAATTTAAGCAGGGGCTGCTAATGCAATACCCACGGGGGGGGGGGGTGGGGGGGATAAAAATAATAATAATAATAAAAAAAATTTTAAAAAGAGGATTCTGCACGACTAGCCACTCTGCAGGCCGGGTGATCAGCACATGGGAGTGTGGGAACCAGAGCTGGGCACAGGCTTTATGAGCAGCCTTGGCTCTGCCCTGGCAGCAGAGCTGTGGGCGACGAGTAGGCGTCAGTCTCAGCTGAACAGTTCTGATGGGGGCTTGAAAAGGATAAGAATACCACAGCTGTGGAGCTATAAAACACCACGTTGGTGGGAACCATTTGGTCCACCCCTGCAGGCAGGGGTGAGGGACCTTCACTGGTGCCCTCAGGCATGGTGGGAGCTGGCATGGGGCACTGGAGGGACTAGTTGATGCATGTTGGCTTCTCGGAGACCCCCTTGATGGCACAGATCTGGGGAGGTTTTCCTAGATCACAGGATGGTGAAGCTCTACTGTCATTTGGCTGTCATTTTGGATGACAGCACCTCCTTTTTGACTGGGGAAAGGAAAAGGGAAAGCGACCGGTGTTGCTGGTTTTGGATAAAAGCCCTTTGAGATTTTGCCTTCCCTTTCAGGCAGGCAGGCACCCATACTGATAGGCAGCAGAGAGATACAGTAAATCACGATACAAGGAGGCTCCACCTGTGCAAAGATATTCTTGCTTTTCCTGCCAGAAAGCACAGGCTGGTCGGCGGGCTCGGTCTCTGTAACTGGCCAGTGACATCCTTCCACTTTCTGTGCGCTGATCCACTGACGACAACTCAGTTCAGAAAATGCGTGCCAGGCTTACAGCCTTCCTCTGGGCTCCCCTAAACCAAGGGCATGTCTTTCCAACCCCCAGAGCTTTGCAGGAAGAGGATTTCTGCACTCAAGCAAGGAAAAATTCCTGTGGGAAAGGGGACTAACCACTACCATGGTCTTTGCATGTAGGGGAAGGCTGGATGTAGCAAAGGATGCTGGATAACATGTCCGCCTCCAGTTTTAATTCACTGCTGCTGCTTGCTGCTTCTCCAGCCACTGACATTCTACCAGCGTGCATTTAACACATCTGTGTCCTTTTTTGATCAGGATACCAATTTCTGGTGTTTCTTTGCTTGATACAGATGCCTCTGGAAAAGAACAACATAGACCTGAGAAAGAAATTACCAACATGGGATTTTTTTTTCTCTTTTTCCTTTTTACAGAAATTTCTCATCCAGTTTGCTCTGTTCAATAACCTTCTCTCTTTTCACTTCACTTCAGGCCTTAAGTTTCTTGCCCTTGATGAGCTAGTTCAGTCAAAGCCATGCTTGGTTTACAAATATGAAAGTAACAGGCACCCTACAGCTGCCTACAATAAACAATTATTACTTTTAAACACAGTCCAATACCTGTTACGGTGTGGTGCGAATCATCCCCTTCTGCTCTTTTAACTGGTGAGGGGCAGTGGAATAGCCCAGCAAATGCTCATGTGCATGGGGAGGGAGGTAAGAGCCACCTTCTCCGGCAGGACCGGCTGCAGCTCATCAAGCGCTGGTTTTGTACCTGTCAGGCGAGTGCCAAGAACTGGCGCACATTGAGATTACGGTGTCTGCCAGCCATCGGCTAGCTGCTCCGCTCCTCCATCATTTTCCTTTCACTCAGAGCAAAGAGAGAAATATGAAGGTTGATGGGCTAGGTGCTCACTTTCAGGTCCCCTTTGGCAACACAGAGTCGGTGAAAGGGGTGGTGGGGTGGGTGTAAGAGAATTTATTCCTGGTTTAATAGCCCTTCATTATAGCTAAGCCTTTTGTGTAAATGGCACTTTGGCTCCCATCTCCTGAACACTGCTCCCTTGCATTAGACTTTTTATAATAGCCGTAATTACAGATGCAAGCTCTGCTTTTATTTTATGGGAGCCGAGGTAAACCTGCCCGATGTCACAACCGGTGATCCTCAAGTACAGCCAAGTCCGAGCGGCAGCGTCTCCGAATGGCGGGATGTGATGTGTGAGTCACAGCAAAGAGCCGCCGTTTCCTCAGTAGCCCTGCCTGCTCGCCGGTCTCATCTCTCTCGCAGGTATTTTCAGCAGCCATCCTGCTGCTCTCTTGCCTCTTCCCTTTGCCTCGGCTTGTCAGGATTAGACAGTTTAACCGATGACCCCAGTTGTCATCAATCTCAATATTGAATGCACCGAGATAATACAGGCAATTCTCTGCTCTGTGAAGACAGGCATTTATGAAGTATTTGTGAAACCATTTTAGCTAAAGAAGACAGACAGCTCTACTTTGTGCCTAATATTGCCTGACAGGTGTGGACACACCCTGAGATAACTCTCTCGTCATCCCAACTAGAAGGTCAAGAGTCTACATCTGACAGAGAGAATCGCCTTTGGCACTCCGACAGAAAAATGAAAACACAGCAGCATCCAGAAAAAAAACCCAACAAACCCCTTTGTAAACCAGGTGTGCCAGATTTAACATTTCCCAGAGCTTAATTCCTTTTAAATTTTGTAGCTCCTCTTTGAAGATTGTCCATGGACCCAACACCAGGCTAAACCAGAAAGTTTAGCTTTTGTTCTTCTATTAGCCATTACCAGCTGATTATTTCAAACCTCTCGGGCATCTCGTGAGCAGTGGCTATCTCTCCACTATGCTCCTCTTTTCTCCTTTCCTCCCCCATCCAGCACCACCCACCCTCCACTCTCCTCTCCCTCGTCCATTTTCATGCTTTCCCTAGGGAAAATGCCACCGCTTTCCCTAGGGAAAATTGCCCTCCTTGCAATGCCACCCTGCATTTCCCTGCTGTCCCCAGCGTGCAGCAGAGCTCAGCTGTGGAAGGAGAGAGCAGGGAGGGAATGGCCTTGGTCACATCAGCGGGACAGCTGTGACTCCGCCCTGGCTCCTGGGGGAAATCCTGGCCCCACCAGGATGTGGAGGGTGGGCTTGGATGGAAAGTTCACCAAGAGCTTAAGAGCTTGGTAGCAGGGCTGTAAGATGTACCAGGGAATAGTCTGAGCTCTGCTGGGTTATTTCTTGGGCCAGTGCAAATTTCAGCAGCTAAATCTGAGCCCACTTCATTGGCAAACGTCAGACCCAGGAGAAAACATCATTTCCTGCTAAGGTAGTAACTGTTATAAATAAATTTTGTCTTGATTTGCATGGAAATGAAGTTGTCTGTTTATAATAAATGGACACATCGCTACTTCATAGTTGTGCAGAAGAGAGTTACCTGATAATAGCCAAGAATCAGATCATTTCTTTGCAAGGAAGAGGTGGGAATGAGTAATTTTTGCCATGGGTTTTATGGGAGGAGCTTTGCCAGGGTATGTGGTAGATTTAGAAAAAAACTACTTAGGCTTTTCCTTCTCTTTGCTGTGGGAAACACTGCAAGTTACAGAACCTAAGAGCCAGCTCTTGTACTCCAGCTTCCCCACACTGAATGAGCACATTCAGAGATGCTGCAGCTATTGACAGTGGTCAGCCCAATCTCGACCTTGTGGTCCTTTTTGAGGCCAATCTACTGTTGCCTTCAAAGGGTGGATGGCTTCGGGTGGTTCATACTGACACAGGCATGAAGGAGGCATGAGTTTACTGGAAGGGGGGGAGGAAAGAGGAAACCTCAGGGTTTGCTTAATTCGTTTTCTGGTCATGCTGCCTCATTGCATGAAGCACTTGAGGCAGTGCATCTGGAAAGACCCCCGTGGAGATCAGAGCTGGACGTAACCCCTCTCCAACTGGCCAGTGGCTGTGGCAATCCCATTTCAGCAGGTGCCACCAGACGGTGCAGTACGGAGGGGAGCAGGAGCAGCTGGGTGGACTGCTGCTAATCTGAGCCTCAATGACTTCTGTTTTCAAACCCACAATCTTTTTGACATGCAGAGCAATGTGCATGGAGTCTGTGGGTGCCTGCGGGGCTCTGGCAGCGAGTCCTGTGTCTTGCCCCACACCCTTAGCCGTGGGCAACCTTAGGGGAAACCTGAAAGCGCAGAGGAGTACAGCTGACAGCAGAGCATGAACAGGCACACCTGGCACTCCCTGAAAACTAAGGGTGGAAGAAGTTCAGATGACAATGTTGGGGTGATGAGAGACCTGGCAGACCCGCTGCTCCACCAGTGCTGGTTTGGGTGGCCCTTGGAGCTTGGCCTCCATTCCAACATCTTTCCCTTCTCCAGGGCCAGAGGAGAAGGGGTGGAAGGAGGTGGCACCCAGGCCAGGGTAGAGTGGGAATGGCTATGGCTGGGTCATCCTTCTTCCTGGGGGTCAAAACCCTGAGCAAGAGTTCTTCAGGCCCCAAAGCAGGCAGCAGTACTTCACAGCCAGGGTTCCTCACTCCTCCTGATCTGCAGTGCCTCAGGGTCCCTTGCCCAGTCTACTTTCCATGGTCTCTCAGGTTTTTCTTTCACACTGTTTAACCATTGCAGCGCCCAGTATTCACGTTTTCCCATAGCGCTGCACTAATCTTTCAACAGATCTGGTCCTTTATCCACCATTTAAGAAGATTTCTGAACATTTTACTGCTCTTACTTTACCATAATGTCCTCCTTTACCCCAGCTGAGCTGAGGTGTGATTATTTTCACTTGATCCCTGTACAAACCTGGGAGAAAGGTGTCCTTTCTGCCTAGGAGCACAGTAGATCTCCTCCCAGCTTCCATGGTGGCATGCCCACCAGGAGAGGAGCAGCAGTTATTTTCTACCAGTGGCATTTTCCACCTCGTGTCCAGCCCTGGACTGGGCTGTGGCCGGGTGCCTCGGCAGTACAGGTGTATTCCCAATGTGTGTGAAGCCTTGCCGAAGGCTGGCGGGGCAGAGCATCTTGCTCACGGGCATACTCCAAATGGCAACCGCTTGATTGCAAGGGAGATATGTAGGTAAGTCCTGCAGGGCTGGTCCTTAGCAGCACCTGGTTCACCCCTTCGTTGACCAGCTTGTCAGCAGCACTCTGGGTTTTAGTGCTGGTGTTCGCACCCGATCGTGGCTTAGGTTGAGGAGGAGCTGGGGTTCACCCCTGCCAGGGGTCTGGGAAAGCCCCAGCAGACGGCTCCTGCCGCAGGGGACGTGAGGGTTCAGGGTGGCCTGGCTGCGGCCCTGCCTCTGGGAGCCCCCTACGCCTCCCTCGTGCGACGCAAACGGCTCAGAGCACGCTGGAAACTAAACAGGATAGAGAAGCAGAAAAATCCCAGTTCAAGATTTATGTAGGTTTGGGGGGCTTTTCTTTCTGGAAGTAGCTATGCAAAATCAATCACTGGTGTGCATATACCCTCAGGAGACTTTATAAGAGAGGAATCCCAGCAGCACACCTCCTCCTTCCAACAGCAATGCAAACTGTGTCTCTAGGACAGAGCAAACGCAGAGCGTAGCTCACGGTGCAGGACCTGTCTGTTGTTCACCACACGACCAGTTCCTGTTCTGGTGCTAGCTGGCTTTCCAAGACAAGGGCAAGGAAAATACCCAGCTGATTTTGAAATACCATGTGGTCACTAAAATGTAATTTCATTATTTTGCAAGTTCTCAGCAGAACAGGTGAGGGTCAGTGCAATGCCTGAGCAACAGCACCGGGTAGGGAGGGAGTCTGGGGCATGCCTTAGTTCTGCGGGCTGCAGATTAGCCCGACTTTGAACACAAATCTGGAGCGCAGACGAAGTGCACCAATGCTGTTGGGAGAAAGGTAGTCTACACGCAAGAAAAGGAAGTTTTAACCAAGTATTATTGACACAAAAAGAACTGAGAGCTTCCTAGAAAGTTGTTTCTCTGGGGCTCAGTGTAGTCCAAGTGGAAGAGCCCATCCTTTATTTGGTTTTTTTGGGTTTTGTTTTTTTTTTACCATGAAAATAAAATCACCATACTTAAGAAACTGCAGTGTGGGCCATAGCTGCCCTGGGAACATGTGCTTGGGGAGTGGCCGGCAGCTCGCTCCTGAACGGGCAGGAGCACAGTCTTCCTTCCAGCCTGTGGGTACGGGGTAGGGGAAACTCCAGGAGATCCAGATCCTAGTTTGCAGGAGACGGCTGTCAGTTTTACAACCTAAGAAGTCAGGTTACTTACAGTAAAGCCATAGAGCAGAGTTCAAACAGCCAGCGTTTGTTGATCTCCTCATATGGATAAATTAATAAAACATCAAATTAATTTACCTAGAAATAGGACAGCAATTGCAAGCCAAAGTTTACCACAATGATTTGCATTACAGTAACAAACAAGAAGCTTAATCGTAGCTGTACATCTCTATTTCCCTATAGAAAATGCTGTGCCCTCTCCTCATCATGGATAGCTCATAACTGATAGTGCTTGTAAGCGATGCTGATTTTCCCCGGGCAATGAAATTCCAGGTAAATCCCACATGCTCTGCTCACAGCAGTGCACGTTTCATGCCATGGGGTAATCCTGGCACAAAGAGCATCATGCCAGGTTCCCCCAGGTGCAAATGGGCACAGCTCCTTTCCAGTCAGTGGAGCAACACCACGTTGCTCCTGCAAAGAGCACGGCCTCTTAGGGACATGTAACCAATCTAGGAAATAGAAAAACATTTCTGTCAAAATTGCCCCATCTACTCAGGAGTACCTGGCTGAGGGGGATAAGAGCATTCTTCTCTCACTACCTAAAAACTCCTTCACTGAATTCATTAATCATTCTTATCAGCATCCCCTTCTTTCCTGGGCTATAAGCGTATTTGAACTAAAAACTTCTCAAGTCCAAATCCACACCGAGTGATGAGTATTTTCAAGGTCATATATTAATGCAGGCAATTGCTACGTTACCTACATAAGTCTTCAGTGGAGGAGCAGTGAGCCAGGGAGAGCCAGACTTTATTAAAAGGTTAACTTTTGCCTGACATCTCTGCAATGTCCTAGCCAGGTAAATGTCTTATAAACAGGCTATTTTTTAGCAGATAGAGAAAAATCAGCATTTTCTTTCTTATAAAGAGGCTGGTAGTTGAAAATTGGACTAAAATAGCTTCATTTTGCTTTTTAACTTCCTAATGTTGGCCCACAAAAAACATCACACAGAAAACCAAATATTAAGCCTTCTAGTACTTTCAAGTGCATTTCTAATTTCCTTCCCTCTATGATTATTACATATATTTTGTTATTTATTACAGCTGTTTGCTTTGTCATTTGTGGACTATCTGGAGAGAGCATGGCTCTTACAGCCAAGGGAAATCTGTTACTGAACACATGTCTGGGTACCAAGCTTTAAGGTGAGATTCCCTGATGTCAATAACAAAACAGAGGGCGGGTGGGTGGGTGTGCGCACGCACTTATGCCAGGCTTATAGCTGGTGGCTCTGGGAGGGACAGGGTAGTGGTTGCTGTGAAGCAGCTCCATGGTTTTGCTTACTTTTTAGGGCTGAAGCGTGCCTACTGCTCACAAAAAACAGGTGGCAAGATATCTAAGATGGCATCATGAAATCAAACGGTGAAGAAAAATCAGGCTAAGGTCATCCCGTGCTGCAGGCTAATGGAATATCTTCTGTGCGGGACAGGGAACTGAAATGCAAGGGGTTTTATCCTCATTTGGGTATTCATTGCTCTTTTACTGGAATTAATTTATTTCACTGGCATACATAGGTGCATGTGCATATACATGTATGTATAGATAAAAGCTACATAATGAGAGCCATCTGGATTCAATATACTACATATAATTACTTATTAAAAATAGTTTGGGAAATGTGTAATTTCAATACTGGTTGGCAAAAAAAATTATTCAAGCATGGAAAACCAAATATTTTTAAAAGTTCAAGCTTTTCCATTAACTACTTTGAAATATCAAAAACCCCCCAAAATAATTGCTAAAGAGTGCAGAGAAGACAGAAAAGCTAAAACATTTGCATGCAAAATGGTTTACAGGGAGAAAGTATGTGCATGCTCTAAAGTAGAAATACTGTTGGAGGATGCAGAGTTAAACTTTTACAAAGAATAATTGAAATGGCAGCCTGAAGGTCAGCTTTGAATGTCCCAATGGAATCAAATACGTTTTAGCAACTCCTGAAATGCAGGCAAAAAAAATGCCAGCTACATATTTTCATTTACTTTCCAGGGAGAAATTTTTGACTCCCAGATCTCCCCATCCCACTGGCAAGTTCAGACTACGGTAGCTAGCACACATAGTTAACATAGTTTTGCATTGATACAACACATCCTCTAAGCATGGCTATACAAACTTGATTGCCTTTGCACAATATCATGTTCCCCAGCAAATTATCTAGAGATCTGGCAAGGAAATTTGACATAATTTTCTTGAAGAAATTAGAATACAATATTTACATTCTGTTCAGGTGAGGGAATTTATACTCTCATGAATAAATCTTAGGGGTACTTTAAAATTCTATTTAAATACATAA
The DNA here is from genome assembly GCF_929443795.1 of Astur gentilis. NCBI lineage: Eukaryota > Metazoa > Chordata > Aves > Accipitriformes > Accipitridae > Astur > Astur gentilis. The sequence goes on along the minus strand of NC_064882.1, from coordinate 11,900,377 downwards.
ATGCCTGGGTTTAGTTATCCAACACTTGCCATCTCTTTAGAAGTAAGAAAAATGACAGCACTGAGAAACGTAGAGTTTTGCTTTCCTAAAATCTGTTTCATTCCCATTAGTATTTGCAACACATATTCCTTCTTCACCTCCCCCCCAAATTAAAACTGTTTCTGTAAGGCCCACAAAGATAAAAGACAAACAAGATGAACTGAGCTTATTCTTTTTCATTTGGCTTATCATGCTGAAGTCTACCTAATGTAACACCTTGCAACGTGAAACTGTCTTGCATTTTGTAAAGTTTCACTGGCAATGAGACAACAAGGCAAAGAACATGAAGCCTTCTGCAGTAAAAGGTGAGGAAGGTTGGTTACTTCTAACCTGAGGGGCTTTAAGATACATGACCAAATACATGAACACCAAGGTGGGAGGGTTTCTAAGCTCTGGATGACACCCCTTGGGGTGCAAAAGAAGAGGTGGTTCAGAAACTGGATAAAAAGGGAACAGAGCTCTTTTAGGCAAATAGTCTAGAAGAGTCAGAATTGCTTTCTCACGGGAATTTGAAGTAGAAGTGAAAGAGCTAGTAACCATCTCTTAAATGCCAATGTGAGCACGCACATCAGTAACGCACTGTGAAGCGGCTGTGGTTAATTGGTAGGTAACCATCCTTTCTCCTGTGAGCTGCCATCCCTACTGCTTGTCACGCTGCAGGGGACACTGAAGAGTCTCCACCTCCACTGCAGAGTAAACAAAGACAAGTCTCAGCGCTGCGTTGAGACTGGAAACTCCTCCAAGTCCTGCACCATGTCTACGTATTTCCACAGCAGGAGAGCGCATATGCAGTCTCACGTGGGGCAACGCCAAGAAGTATTCCCTCCGAGTCCAGAGGCTGAGGGAGCTCTCTCAGAGCAGGCTTTTATCACAGAAATCCACAGGCACAATCTCACAGCAGGTCCCAATGCAATCTGCTGTACAAACAAAGGAAGGGTTTTCCCTGCTTTGCCCTGAACAACCAGAAAGCTAAGGCACAGTCTGGCATCCAAGGTGCAAAGGGCATTTCAGCTGTAGAGTTCTGGGGTCCAGGAAAGGCAGCAGACCAATTAGTTCCTTAACTAATTGCAAAAAATCAGAGCTCATTCTAGAGGAAACTTGCACAACTTTTTGAGAACAAACATTATCAGGAAATACAATAACATAAGGGAGATCAAACAGAAGGTCACAGTGATCTCTGGAAGCAGGTACCTATCTGCAGAGGGAAGCAAGCAAGCAGGGAAGCGCACTGCCTGGGTTTGAAGAGAACCTTCGAGCAACCCTCTTGGGAAGCGGGGACCTCGCTCCTGCCAAGCCCCCTCCACCAGCACAGGGAAGGGCAGTCAGTCATGTTCTGCATGGATGGCACTCTTGCCGGTAGAGAGGGATTGCCAATATCCGAGAAGCGGAGCAGAAGAGCTGGGATAAGTTTTGACCAGTTTGCACGTCTCGGGACCAGTCTGTATTTATGTTATCTGAAGTCACCTCTGTGTTTTTTTGCAGAGCACACAAAGATGTAGCCCAGCATATTAGCCCTTAAATTTAGCAGGATTAAACAGGTCCCAGGTAGCTCTTAAACACTTCCACTAGGTTTGTTCATCCCTCATTTTAAAAAAAACAACAACAAAAAAAACGAACAAAAAAACCCACCCAAAACCTAGAGTTTACTTTAGCAGAAACCTTAAAGCAGTTAAAACTATTTTTCCCCTTACCTAGTTTTATCAGACTACAGTACCCACAACCATCCCCACAGAGAGCTCTAAAGAATCAATTCCCTGAAATTATTTTATACATTATATAAACTTGTTTTCTGAACCTTCTTTAAGCACAATGACTAACTGGGATACATCCTAATTTTTATTGAGTACACAACTTGCTTTCAGCTGCACTTTATGGCTACTCCAACAACCGTGCTCCTGGTGAGGCAAGAAGCATTATAGTCATGAACTATTTTACAGTGCAGTGGGGCAATGAGACAAACCTACTAGGCTAGTAGAAGCTGCCTCAGTACCCCATTGAGCAAATGCCTGATACCCTGAAGGCTGAGATGCAAAGTAATCTGAATAGTCATGCCGAATTTGAGAAAGCTGAGCACACTTAGTCACAAGTCCTGCACTGGTCTCCATCCCTCACTTCAGTTAACCAAGTAAAATGCCTTGGAATGTCCTTGGAATAGAGCAGAGATTACTACTCTTAGCCCTATCAGTATCTTGTCAAAAGAATCCATGGAGGAGGACTGGGAAGGTAGGTTGGGGTAAGATACCCACGTTCACTGTTGCTCTCCTTTAGCTTAACTTCTTCACTGAAAAGATGAGAAGGAGCAGGAGCTCAATTGTTTCTCAGAAAAGGAAGCAGCAGAGCAGGTTTAAGGAATGAGGTGCTTTTGAGATGTTTTTTTCTTCTTCCTACTCTACACACAGCAACCTCAAACCTGAAGTAGAGTCCTAGCACAAGTATTCTTACCTAGAGACTCCCAAACGAAGGCAGAGAAAGCATGAAGTAAAACATCTTGTTCATTATGTCATGCAAAAAGGAAGCTGGTTGAAGCTCCAAACCCCCCGTGTATATCAATGATCTGAGAAGACATCATGCAACACCCTAAAAATTGATCAGGAATTAAAACCTTTCTTTTAATTCTTCACTTTTACTGAATTTCTTGTAACTAGAATTTAGCAGTCAGAAGCAATGAAGGAGAGAGAAAGTACCTTTCTTTGCTCCAGATTTCACTGTAGGCCAGGAGATCCGAGGTGATGGGACATGTCCTTCCCCTCTCACGCACTTGGTAGCATAAAAGGGGAGGAAACAATATTGCTAGGGCTATGTCTCCAGCTCAGTAGCAGTCTGAACATGTTGATCTCAAACTTTTCTTCCCCTGAAAGCTATTTTTAAACGAGTCTAAAAGTAGCTTCTCTTTTCTTTGATGCTTAATTAGTTCCAGTTAAAATAGACTACATTTAAGAAGTATATATTGGAGTTTGAATGGTGCTCATCAAAATACAGTAAACAATAAAAAAGCTGTACTTACACTGAAATATGTGTCCTTTTTATCTCCTCAAGACTTCCAAAGTGATTTGGGTTATGAATCACAAACATTCCCCTCAGCATTAGAGTCTTATGAGTCAGTAAGATAGTCATCATTAATCACTTCTCAAGCATTTTTAACAAGGTGGTTCCTGCTTGCTGCATGTTTTCATCCACATCAGTCATTTACATAGCCTAAAAGGTGTGCCTAGCACTTTACAGACAACTAAGACAAAAATCGTTGCTCTGTAGTGTTTACAGCTACAATAAGTTCACATGAAACAAGAAAAAATTCTTTTCGCAAATGACAAAAAAATAGAAATTACAACTATAGAAAAGTAGGAAGTAATTTGTTTTTCCATGGTGTGAGGTAAGTTTGCATTTTTGTATTTCTATATTATTTTTATACAGTTCCTACTTTTACGACTCACCATTTTAAGTAGAAATCTATTTACACAATTCACTTAAGACTTTAATATCATTGTAACCACGAAAGCATTTTATGCCCTCTCCTTTCTCAAAGGAATGCAAATAGCTATTTTGCTGTTAAACTGTTTTGGGGCAGGGGGGGGAAGGCACCCCAGTTCTATACTGAACACTTACACCACTTGCATCAACATGTCTTTTAAGAAGCTGTAGCAGAAGTGCCAGAGTTGCCGTAATATGAGTGGCTACTTAAAATAAAAAAAAATTTGGAAATGAAATAACTTTTTTTTCTGAGTGGAAAGTGTAACATACCTATTCCATGACTGCCACTTAGTTCATGATATTTAAGCAAAGAATAAGGAAGGTTTCATTTGTTCTTCCTAGCAAGGTTTGTCAGTTATCATCTTTTCCTCCTCTATACACTGAAAAAACCTCATGTGCACTCCATGGAAAAGCTGTATATTCTCACACATATTTTTTCAGGACTGCCAATTAGCCTACAGTCCTTTCACTGGTAAGGAATGTTTACATGCTTCTCTAATGCTTTCCTCCAAGTATTACAGCTGTTATTTTGGACTTCAGTGCCATAAATGAATGTATCAGCCCACAAGACAGACCAAAGTTATGAAACAACAGCTGTGAAAACAATGCAATTAAGGACACAGTTTCAGAAGTACTTTGTTACAAGCTGTTTATTAGAACTTTACTTTGACAATAAATAAGGTATTTCCCAAGCAATCAAAATGTAATTATTTAGAAAGTTAAACCACCGAAGTTTTCACAATGCATTTTTTTATATACATGATTTACTGTATTTTAAACACCAGTTCATCCAGAGCTGTACAACAGTAGGATGTCCATTTTTTAAATTCACACAGCAGGATACTACCAAGACATATCTTTGATCTGGAAGCTGTGTGTGTAAAAATAACCCAAAACCATATCAGCTTCAGGTTGGATAGTCCAGCTGTTACAAATTAATCTCTCTCTCTGTTCATTAGACTAGCTGTTGCTGACCTCAAATTCAGATGTATGGCTTACCCAGAAGAAATAATGCCTTTTAGATTTATGGTTTTAAAGAACCAGTAAGCTGCTCAATTCCAGCAGTACAATGTAACCAATTGTAATTTACTGTGCTACTGCACACCCTGTTCTGCCCTCAACACAAGTGGCACAGAACAAACTTCTGTGAAGGGTGATCAATTTTCAATGTTGTAAATCTCCAAGTACAAACTTTGCATTTCAACTTACTGTTAGTTATGAAAATGTCTTTTGGTTTTGGTCAAATCAATTAGCATTTCTTCACTTAGATACTCAAGACATTTAATATGCCTTAATAATACTTTTAAGAGTTTGACATTCAAAGTTAATTTCAAAAGAATGTTCCTGTTAAATAAAGCACCAAGTTTTCCCAATGTTTATTCTTTAAAGAAAGTCTATGAAAGACTAGGGTTTTTTAAAACATTAGTTCTTCTAAGACTTGTAATTTTAAAATAAAATTTAATTCTTATGGTTTGAACAAAGCCATGTTTCCAAAGCGAGCTTTATATATTCTGTGCAACATCCCATTTTCTTTAAGTGCAGGGTACAGGTCTTGAAGTTACGCAGCTGCAATCGAGTTATCATCTGCTTGACGACCCTGAGGCTTTAACAAAATAAAGATGGAGAATTAAAGGGAAAAAAAACCTACACAGAAGACTAAGGCTGTTACGAAACTCACTTTGCAATACATTGTGTTGGTCAATGCAGCTCTAGTACACAAGTGAGGCATTAAGCCCATCCTTATTTCTAATGATTTCCAATCATAGCACAAACACAGAGGACATGCAACTGAAATTTCAGTTTGTCCCAGTGAGTACTTGGTAGAGGCCTCAGCTCCTTAACTGCCTCTGTTAAATGCCAAGAGCATCTCTAAACACATTTGGACAACAGCACAAGGCATGGCTGATCAGAGTTATGCAGTATAAAAAGCTGATAATTATCAATGCATAAAACAGGAAGGAAACTGACAGTTTCTCAAAGGAATTTTAAGTAGAATCCCTAGATATAGGAGAGAACAAGGAGGAAGTTTTAAAGAAGAAAAGGCATCTTTACAATAAGGTTTTTTGAGATCCTGACAACTCCGAATCAAAAGCAAGGATAATTCTGAAGCCTGAGAGAATCCACAGGACCATTGAGACCACCACAATTTTGAGGAAAAAAGCCTTTTGTACTGGCTTAGAAGGACATCTTGACAACCAATCTAGAAGAGCCACTGATTGACAGCATATGTAAAAAGTAAATTCTGCCTATCTCTTTTGGCTAAAACAAAATTGAAAGAATGCCAGGCCTGTTTCCTGGAAACCGGATTACAGATGTCTGAACAAGTCCATCTCAAGTCATTTAAACAAACTCTTCAGGCTGCTTGCTTGCTAGGAGTCTGACTAAAAAGTGAATACAATATTCTGGAGACAGCAGCAGTAGAACAAGAAAGCATTGTTTTGGGCAATTGGATTTAAATGGTTCTTAAAAAGTCAAACCTGTGATCTATTTTTCATGACATGATTGAATTGTCTTCAGTCATACCACTCAAGAAAAAAAATAATCTAGACTGAGTGATTCACTGAGAGGATGTGTTTTTGGAAGTTTTTTAGGGAGGTGTGGGATGCTACAGTGTTTCTGAACCTAGTCATATGGGTTGCTCAAACACTTTTTTTTTCAGCAGTGTTACAAATTATGGTATTAAAAGTATTTCATTACACTTGGCTCATGCCATTGTACTTATAATACAGACAACTTTAAAGCTCATTTTACAGAGTAAGTCATGGAATAACAGGGACAGGCTAAGCACATTCAGCAAGTTCATCTAATTGTAACCAAATACCTGTTGCACTTGAACAGATTTCTTAAGGATTTTGATTGCCAACACCAATGCATAACCCAAGATATTTTAAGACAAGTAACTCTGTTACAAGCTGGCCATTTTAGTCTGCCGAGATGGTAGTCCCCCAAAACTGAGCAGCCCCATGGGGAGCCTTTAAACATAAGGCATTTCTCACAGTCTTACCTTTACAAAAATGTGTGTCGGTATGAATCGTCTGAGCAACTGATTAGTGAAGTTTGGGAATCGCAGCAAGTTAACATGAAGAGATGGTAATTGCTGATATCCAGCCATCAGAGGATAGAAGTTATATAACATTTCCTGCTGTGTGCCAGGAAGGATTCTTAATCGGATCTTAAAAAAGAAAAGAAAAAAGCCACATACATAGATAAGTTCTGTGACCAGAAGCAGTCCTCTGTTTACTTTCTATTTATACACTGTTTACTTTCTGAAGTTGGAAAGAATGCAACTACTGTCCTATTCTAGTTAAACTATTACTTCTATACTGAAACACCATGTCACCCATACACAACATGGCAAACTGCTCCTAGTCAGGCTTCCATTTAGCCTTCTTTACATGGAGTCTGCATCCATGCAGTCTTCCAGACAGAATTTACCATACTTTAAACATCTAAAAAACAATGAGCTTGTCCTCTCTGCACATCAGTGTAAGTCTAATCAATGTATTCTTCACTACCAGATAAGCCAGCAGGATCAATAGATGTGACAATTTTGTACCTGTTTAAGGCCAGAGAACATGAAGGCATCACTGGGTTCCACTGACACCTCCACATCCTGGACTAAGTCGGTCTTATTTTGCAGATGATATCTGACAGGTAGGGATTCTCGGACTCGACCAAATGATGGCAGATCTTTGGAAAGAAAGCAAGTAATCTCAAATACAAAATACATTTTGAAAGTTCCATACATAAAAAATAAGTCTATCAAAGAGCAGTGAAAAGTTTGAAGAAAAAAAAATATATACAATAACTAGGCATCCAAAGTCTTTCTGACAAGAATTCTCAGAAAAAAAAAGATTAAAGAACAGAATGCAACTTCATTACAACTTTTCAGTAACACTCCTTCAACATCTAGTTACAGAAATCCCAACTGCTAATGCTGTCTAGGAATGCTAACTAGGAAGTCACTTTGGTTGCTGCTGGGTATTTTCAGCTTACAAAAACCTTACCAGATACTGTCAGGAAGCTCTTTCAAAATGTAACAGGAAAGGATGGTGGAAGTATCTCAGTACAAATGAAACCGAACTGAGGAAAGCATAGTAATTCTGTGTGTTCAGTGAGCTCTCCACTCCCCCTTTGCTCTTTGTGCAGGTGAAGTGCTAGAAGAGAAACAGTTCACCTGCCCACAAGCAGCTCCAATTCTCCAAGCTATTTCTTTCCTGGGATGCAGCCAGAGCGTGGGTGGATGGAACAATGCTTGCCACAGGCATCTAGAGAAACCTAGTGGGAAGGTAGCATCAGCAGAGATAACTCTGGCCTCTGTGCTGCCACATAACAGGTCAATCCATTGACAGCTTTTAAGAGAATGCATTCATGTATCTTCCAGCTCTTCCCTTGAATTAATGAGGGGAGAGAGGGGCAAGGCTTGAGGCAGTCCAAGCAACGATACAGTTTCTTTCACTAGCTCCATAATATCCAGCACCCGTTTTCTGTCTTTTGCTACAGTAAAGGCAAGCTCTGGATGCTGTAAAGCTTTGGCAGTCCTAAAAAATTCTAACTGGGACATATACGTTGCCAAATTAATATTACCTGCATTAACATGGAGGGGAATGCTCTCTACAATCACATGTGGTAGAGTGATGACTGTACTAACAACAGGTACGCTTTCCACAGGTGAACTTCTGCAGGAAAAAGTCAAACACAGACCATGTTGAAAGTTATACAACAAAGTGTCAAGTGAGTACACAAAAAGAACATCACCTATATGTGACTGAACTGAAATTATAGTGGTGGAAAGAAAAAACCCAAATCCTTAGATTGGATTGTTTGAAGTGAGAAAAAAAAAAGTGCCATAGCATGGGGATAAAATAGCAAAAGGCAAGTAAGAACACTAAACAGCTCTAAAACTAAATAAAAGTGAACTAAAAAGAAAGATATACCTCAACATTTGTCTTCAAAAACTGAGTGAATGCATAAACCCACAATCTAGGGTGGGAAAACAGTTTTCCCCATTAAAAAAGTTTGTTTGTTTCTACTATCACAAAACTATTCCTTTGACTTGGCTTCTCAAGTGAAGTATTTCATGACTGGAGAAAACAGGGAGTGGAAGGTGACAAAACAGCTCTGTAATTGATCCAAGATCTTACAAGGAAGAAAGCTTTACAAAATGTTAAAACAATAACCACATAACATTTTTCTCTTACGAGAAAAATGCTATTTATTCAAAAGTCTAAGAAGCTGAGTGGTAGTTAGTAATGTCCAAAGTATAGACAGTGCTTGCTTACAGGAAGATCCAAACCCAAAAAAGCCAAAAAACCACCGCTCCCCCCCCTGCCCCAAACCCAACCAATTCACCATCATCCCTAAAAACAAGCCAACTTATTTGTCTCCCCACCCAGGCCACGAGATACTTGCCTCTTCCAGGAAATGATGTAACATCCAGTTGCCACTCCACTAGCATTAGTAACTGGAGGACATCGAAGGCAAAAGCACTCACTGGCACTCTCACCTGTCTGTAAAACAACTATCAGCAAGATTTTGTTTAAAATCAAAGCGTAATCGTTACTGCAGAAGCCACTAAGTCTAAAAATCCAATATGACACAAACACGTGTTCAGCCAGAAAGGCCTTTGAAGTGCTTTGCAAACTATACCTACATAATATATAAATTCAATGAAGATTGTGAAGTATCCCAATATATAAAAGGGTGACATATACAAATATACAACGTTTTACTTTCTGAACAGCATTATGAGATCTTTCACGTACACACAGAACAAATCATTGCAAATTTAGAGTTCACGCACAAAAAAGGCAAAATTATGTCAATTCAGATTCTATACTTCTCCCACAGCAAATACCAAGACATCAGCATAAGATGCCTCTCAGGTTTTAAATTGAAAATGAACACAGACTTTTCTCCTCTCCCACCCAAATAGATGAGAGGCGGGCGAGAGAGGGAACCCAAGAAAAATCTACTGGCTTTGAGTTTTCACTTCCCCCCCCTTTCATGAGCTAGATAAAAAAGTACCTTTTCACTTAGAAAGTGATTTAAAAAAAGTACTAAGAAAATAGGTGTTTCAGTCATTCAAAATAACAATTAACCAAGTCTTACAAGAGGGGGGGGGTGGAAATCACCCAAAAGGTGGACAGCTGAATAGCTGGTATCTGAGGGGGTTCATAGCTTCTGGCAGTTAGCTCTTTAGGAGCATCAGCCAGAAGCCATGAAGCAAAAGGTGCCAGAGCTAAAGATGAAATCTCAGAGTTTGGAGACTAAAGGACCTGGGAAATAATTGGGTTTTTCCAGGTAACTCTTGAACCTACAGAGGTACTAGAGTCTTGCAAGTCCTTGATTACATGAGTGGACAGCTGCCCCACAATCGGGCAGCAATCCAGACTGCCTCATTTCATTTCAAGTTTTGACAGAATACACACATTTTCACATCTCTGACTCAACAAATGCAAAGACAATGTTTTGTTGGAAAATTTTGGATCAGCTGTACTGCCAAGTACTCCACTTACTTGACTTTAAAGCTAACATACTGAACTCGTAAAAGGTTGAGATCTGTAAGTTAATTTTTTTAACATTTAAGTTAATAATTAATAAGTTGTGTTATTATAAAAAAGGATGCTTACTTCTAACTGTTCTTCATAGCCTACCCTGTCCAGCTTCACATTTTTCAGTTTCATGACTGCAATCATGGACATGGATCACTTCAGGCTTTGGATGCTCTCTCTATCACACGGTAAAGTGTTTGCATTCCAGAAAGCATATGTAGTCCATAAACACTGGAATTATTGAGTATCTTTTCATATGGATGTCTAAGAAGTTGCATATCAGAAGCACTTTCAGGTGCTTTCCCTTACATCTGTTATATTTAGAATTTTGGTTACCATCTATCATTCAAGTCTATTTACTTGATCCAGTGAAGCAGAACTATGTCTTGAAGCATACTGCTAAGTTGTGTTCTGGCAAGCAACTATAGTATTAAGCAGCTTTCTTCTAGAGTTTGATAAGCAAATGTTGTTTAAGACACCCCCCCTTTCTTACTCCCAACTTATGCAAAAAGTATCTTCCTGATAGCATAATCTAAGAAAACTTACCATTCTCCACATAAGATTCCAGTTGATCTACTGGGGTCATGGAAGGTGACAGCTGTAGCTGGGTGGTTACAATAGTGAGAGGCCAAGGAGAGGCACTCAGGATGTCTGTCATCAGTAAAAATGGTATGTCTGCAAATACTCTGTCCAAGTGCTCCAACTGTCAAGACAGACACAAGATATGGCTATTTCTAACTAAACAGGGTGCAACCATTGGAAGTGGTGCGATTCCAAAATATCAACAACTTTTCAAACACATACCTTCGTGGAGACAAATTTGACAGCAACATCAAAAGGAAATACTGTTTCTATGGTTACAGTTTCATCCTGTATAAGCAAAGAAAGGGGTGGGAAGAGGAGGGGGAAAAAGTTATATTCAGTTTCAGACTTGGCTATTGATGTCAAAGATAACTAATGTAAAGTTACTTTTAATCATCACTTTAACCAAGTCCTCCCCAGGGCAGAATGTATCTTCAAGATATTTAAGAATAAATATCGAAAACTTTCCTTCTAATTATACTTATGAAACTGCTTACCCTAAATTGGGCTACCTTACTGCTGATTTAGCATTTTTTCTGTCTATTAGAAAGGCCTCTAAGAGACTTGGAATTACAGCTTTTACATTGAAAATACTTCTTGCATTTCGTGAATTTATCTCCAGCAATTAGTGCATCTTTACATCCTACCCGGTGACACTTGCAGAGGATTTCTTTCCCCTCAACGATAGTATCGATTAAGTAAGAAACGTAAACCAGAAACATTCTTGCACCGACTGTTCCACAACGAATGTATATTGGTTTTTCCAGCTGCAAAATAAAGGAGACAGTATGAGCCAAGCTATACCTAAATTACATTAATTAGGCCTAGAGCTGTCCAAAACTTGTTAATCATCTTGGTCCAAGAGGGCAATAGTAGAATGGGTATTCTTTTGACCATAAAGAATCCCCTACAATGCATGATCTTAATCACACAGTAAATTATTTTAATCAGAGTAGCACAGCTCCAGTGGCTTTGCTACTGATGCTTGCCTCTTAACAGTACAAGAAAAGAACCGTTACTGTGTAATACATGATATACCCAACTTCTAATTTACTAGTCACAATTTTGGTTTGGTGCGAAATCTGCATATTTGATCCTCTACCATGTTGAATCACGCTTGCTGACTATTATATACTGTCCACTAGACAGTGTGTTTAATTAGCAGTTGAGATTAGCCTCCTTATTTTATCTCCCAGTTGTATCATCAATCCCAGAATATACCTTATTCCCAAATTTAGTCCAAAAGGGGATCTAGCTAAAGAAATACTAAACTAAAAGTAAACAATAGGTAAAATATGCCATAAGTATTTCATTTATCAGTTCAGGTATCTGAAAGTAAACATAGGTCCTTCTATAAGACTCTTTTATTAGTTGATCCCCATTTTCTTAAGTGTGATATAGAAATAAGGTTTTAAGCCTTCACCTTTTCCCCTGGTTGCAAGTCTCCTACTGGGATATCAGGAAGCAGTGCAGGAAAGGACTCATCACATGCATCTGTTCCATGAAGAGTCACCTGAGTTTTCTGAGTGAGGTTGGCATCTTGCCCTAGGATTAAAAACAGTCTTCATATCCACACAGGCTTACATCACTGAAGCATGAAAGCAATAACTAAAAAAAAATAAGATATTCATCTCAAACAGCAATGCATGTGGAATTAACATTGTTCATTTGGTTGAGGAGTCTTTCAAAAGTACCAGCAGAGGGTAGATTTGACAACAAAGTTTTCTAAGTTGTAGGAGTCACACCTTGCAAGGTTTTTGTTTCATCTATTTAGGCCAGGAAAAAAAAAAATTCAAAAATCAGAAATCATATCTAGATGTTCCCTACCATATGCAAAACACAACATGATTATGTGATCCAAGTTTTTCTATGACGTAAAAAGGAATTTCACTGTTCTGTGATTCTTCTGTTTTCAAGAACATGGCTTAATGATTTTACATATTTTTAAAACTGTTCTTCCAAATCTGTGTTGAAAATACATACGTGTATAGATGTTAAGTGACACCATTCTTCAGTCAGAGGTTGACTAGAATAATGGCATTACTGCATTCATGTGGGATAATTTTCAAAGCAAAACAAGCCATGTCTTGCCAAAGGCTTGCAACTGTGGAAAATATATCACCTTTCCTATAAATGAAATGTCAAATTTCAATTGTTCTTTTAATGCACTTAGCAAGCCCACACTGACCTTGCGTATCATGTGTTAAGAGTCAAGATCGGGGGGGGGGGGGGGGGGGGGAGTCAAGACCAACTATTAAACACTGCTTTAGGAACCAAGCCCAAGCATCCGATTAAGTAAGTTTAAAGAACACTCCATTGACTTTAATGAACCATATAACTGTATAGGGAATGTGGTTCTATTTCAGAGCACACAGCACATATTGCATCCTATATGCTAGTGGCTGAAAAATATTTTTGCCTTTTAGGATGATTTCTACAAATAGGTGTACCGAGTATAACATTTGGACTTCACATATTGAAAACTGTCATCAATAACTACATACAGCTAACTAGGACTTAGACACACAGTACTTGCATTTTTTCCTTTTCATTTGAAGGAATGCTGTCTCAGTTCTCCACTGCTCCCCAAGTTTCAAGGGGTTTAAAAACTAAACCCCATTGTCCAGGGCAGGGAAAAAAAAGTGGGTGTAGGAAAAAAAACCACAAAGACTACACTTAGCAAACATTTACCTAGCACTGTCTAATGCTTTCATCTCAGCAAGAAAAAGACCTATCTCTTAGGGGAAAAAAAAAGTTATGACCAAATTTAATAAAAGGTTAGGAAGGAATACAAAAGCTTCCATGTTTTCTTTCAAAGATTTATCTTTTGAAAATAGCCACGTAAACACCACTGAGAAGCAGCAGTTAAGATAACCATAACTGAATGAGTCTGGTTAGCTCTTGTTCTTACCACTAGTATCTCATAATTCCCAACCTTTAGTTTGGTTTGGCTTTTAATTACCACAGGAGAGCTATTTACTACATTTCTCTGCATTGCATTGAGAACAAGGAGTCAGTTAGGAGACTGCAGGATTAAAATAAAATAGTGCCAAATACCTGGCTTTAAACCTGCTGTAAGCTTAACATCTTTGGCCACTGTGTCCTCATGTGACTGGACTGTCACAATCAAACAATACATTTCATTAGTCAGGGCAGGAGGTTCATGACGGAGCTGAACAGAAATGTTTGGCACTCTAGAAATAATCCTTTAAGAGAAAAGACTCAGTTATTTTATGTTTCTTAAATAACAAGTTTTTAAGACTAGTTTAAACAAGATTAAAACAGTCTATTGTTTAAGAGAATTCTGACAACTGGTAGCCTATCCAAATAGCAGATGCGAGATTCCTGAAAAGCAACATGATGGGAACAACTCTAAAAACAGTTTGGAACCCCAGTAATAAGCATTAATGGTTCAGATGTTCTGCCAGGAAAGAAAAAAGCACGCCCACCAACAGCAATTGCATTTAATTATTCTGAATACATCTAAATTAGTGTTAGCCTATTTATTAATAATTATTTTCCAAAACAGTTTCTTAGGAATTCTTTGTGTGACAGCTTTGGTAAGAGAACAATAATACCTCCTAGCCTACACAAAAATCTGGGAAAAGTCTGCCTAGCAAAGTTAGGTGAAGGAAAGAACTAAAGCATACTTGGTATGCTCCAAGATCAGTATAAGCTTTTTCTGTACTTCTAGCTATGTGGAGCCTCAAAAGGCCTAAAGAATTAAGATAGGTACTATCTTATCCCCAGTTAAGCAAAGACATATTAAAAAGCTCATATTAAAGTCCCAATAAGTCTGTCTTCTTTCAGGCAGAGCAATCAGGACTTCGCAGGAGACCCACAATGATACATTACATGTATTTTCAAGTCTTTACTCACATAGTGCTTGCCTGAATAGTCAAACTGTCCCAGTGCACTTCATTATCTGGAAGCTTAGGTCTTCGCCTGAAGGAACGTGCTGCCTGCAATGCTTCTTGAGATGAAGCAGCATCTCCACCTCCTCCACGCCAGTTCAGAATCACACATCGGCCAGATTCACTTCCCAGGATCAAATCCACAGAGGTGATCTGAGAGATACAAATTTAAACACATACTGATAACTTTGTCTTCAGATCACCCACTGTAAGAATATAGTTTTCTGACGTAAGTAGGCACAATAAAGCTATGTATACCAAAATGCTTCTGGCAACTTTGCAGACTGCACATACCTCACCACCCCAGGATTTCATTTAATGAAACAGTGGTGGGAAAACCATCTCCATGCTGTGGAGTGTAGTATTTTGTAGTTTCCTACCCTCCCATAGTGCTATATCACCCCCTCCCTTTTTTTTTTTTTAAGGTATTGCACATACTAAAAAAACACCACAAAAAGACCCTTGAAGCGCTAGTTAAGTTTTTGTGCTACAGTTTTTTTGCTTTGGCATCGTCAATAAAATTTTACTGTCATTTTTGGTACTTAGTTTCAAGAATTCAAATATTTGGAACTGCAGTGACATTAGTAACTGGTGCCAGATTAGAGGCAGCTTTGTAGTTTTGAGTTCTTTCTAAGCATCAGTAAGAAAGGTGTAAAACAAATTGACAAACCTCAATCTTCTTTCCTACATCTTCAGTTTTTGCAACAAATTTGAAAGTGAACTTTCTTGTTCTGCCAGGAACTAAGCACATTGTTCCTTGTGATGACTGTTCTAGAATATCACTTTTTTGATAGGCTTCTTCTACCACACAGTATTGGTTGTAATCCTACAATGGAGGAGTGGGGAAAAAGTTGATAAACCCAAACTTAAGACATCTTTAGAGAGTAATAGTAGCATAGCAAAGATTAAGGCTCTGTTATAGGGATCACACTAGATGGGTTCTTGCTACTTTTCACATTACTGAAGTTAGACTTAGCGAGTAACTACAATGAAATTCTTTGACACAAGATATCCGTTATATTAACATAACTTCATGCAAGAACATCAGGAAAAATAAGACATTAAAGCGATCCTTCTGAAACTTTAGAGAGCTTCATAGAAAAGCAAAGATATGATAGATGAACTAATCAAACTGCATTTGGGAGTTCTATCACAGTATCAATATACTTGTCAAAAGTGACAGACAATGCAAAAAAAGAAAAAACACCTTTCCAACTTAAGTATTAACATAATTTTTTGAAAAGAACTTTTGAATTTTTTGTGTGCTTAAAGCCACTAGTAGATATTATTCCATTCTTATGATAAGCTTCTACCGCTAGGTTAGAGATAGATAGAACATAGTTACCTGATTATTGAAACTGATGCAGAGCTTAGAAAACCTTATAGGATGAGGACAATCAGCTCTCAAGTATACATCAAACTGCACAGGAACATCAACGTGAAAACTAGGAGCAAGAAATTTTGCTTTGCACTGTACTGGAATTAAAAAAAAAAGGAAAAAGAAAAGAAACAAGAAGTAGTAGGTGTTAAACACAAACTACAACATTAAATTCCAGGAGTACACTCTTGAAATAATTGCGGTAAGGATTGTTCTGTGTATACATACAAACCAAAGTTTTAAGAGTAAGTAGGACAAGTTTGGCTACTAACACTGTCACAGAAAGCCACTTTTCAGCACTTGGCCAAAACCTTTGCAGAGGAGAGGCAGATGTTCAGCAGAAAAAAAAAATAAACCTGTACACTTAGATACACTTCTTTTGTAGGTAATGCTCACTCATGCCCCCTTTCTATGGGGAGTATTACTTTGCACATATTGTGCCCCTTCCTCAGAATCCTACTTCTAAGCACACCAGAGTGGCAGAAGTCTTTCAAAAAGCAAGGGATTATTCTTCAGTAATCCATACCAGGGATAAGAGGTCACTGGCTTCCTCATGATTTCTTATCTTACCGATTTAGATGAAGAACAGAGCAGTGCTGAAACAAGAGTTTCAGTGTTGCTGCCTTTAACACACACTTTATATTTTCTCCTAAGTAGCTATTTTCAAGATATAAATACACCAAATTTTATAGTCTGGTGTACATTTGCTTTCTTACTTACCAAACGGTATGAAATCTTGGACTTCTATTGTAAAAACATTACTGCCTGCCAAGGAAACACGGTCAGCCCACAGTTTTTGTGATGCTTTCACAGCAGCAGTGTCACAATCAGGTTCAGGATCAGGGCTTTCATTCTGTATCCAGAAAGAAGATTACAAATAACAATAAAAGAAGGTTACCAAACATTGACCACTCTCAAGATTATTTAAAAGGGTAACAGAAGTTTTACCACTTACCATTAGAACTTTTATCACGTTTTTTTCTATTCGAGATTTCTGATCTTCTTTAAGAGTAGATGCTAGCAAACAGAACAAAAACAGAGATTACAAGACAGAACTTAATGGTTTGGTTTTTTTAACTTAAGAATAAATCTTTCCTTTAGATTGCACCTTTCAAAAAAACACATTGCGGGGGGGGCAAAATCTAGCATCCATCTACCACTAATGGATTCATTCAGTTTTTAGAACTTCCCCCATTTTAAGTGTTTCCTCTTACTTCCACTGGGACCAAGTAAAATATTTTTTGGTTAGACAAGCATTTCATAAGTTATTGGAGGAAAACCCCAAGAGAATAATGCCTAAACCTTCTTTTTATTTATGTTTAAAAACAGAAGAAACAGTAGAAAAGTCTGAAGCATGCAAAGAGGCAAGCTCAGATAATATCAGAAACAACTAGACAGGAAGAAAAAAGTACTAGTTAAAATAAGCACTCTTCTCTTGAAAATGAAGAAAGGTGGGTTTGTTTTGTTGGCTATTCTTTAATACAAAGCAGAGTAGCCTGGCTAGCTAACAAAAGATGCAAACCCATTTTTACCACACCTACCCTAATAGCGGTATAGTTAGCAATTTAGAGCACAAAAGGATTATTTCTGCAGCAGCAGGTAACAGACATCATACAAAGCAGAATGCTTGCATTATTACTGTGCAGCCACCCTATGTCACATTTTTTCCCTAAAACACGCCACATGCATATTTCATCTGCAGAGTTCTAGTAAAAAGCCCGAGAGAAGCACATGTGGGATTTTAAAGTCCAGAAAAATGGTGCTAGCTATACTACAGTTAGTCCCCCATCCCAAAGCTCAGGAAGTTTCTGTTACATTATTTGAACAGTCTCAAATAAAGCTCTGTGCCTCAGATATCCTGACACAGTCTATTTGAATGCAGTGAATTTTAAAATAGAAGAGCAAGAAAATTCAAATTCCAGCATATGAGAGAAAGTAGTAAAAATTCAGCACAGGTATACAGTACTTTTGTAGTTAAATCATTTGAAGTACTGTAAGCACTGTGTCTGACAATGAATTGTCAGACTTCCAAATACATGTACTTTAATTTTTCTGTATAGGCTGAGTATATTTCTTAAGAATACCTCTACCCAGTAGCTCTAAAGAGTACGTTATATAATCTTTTAGCTGGGCCATCAGATAGGAACATTTGAGAGCTGTCGTCAATATGGAAGTGAGAAGAGTACACCATCCTTCGCTGCGATATTCACACATAACATAATCCAAGAGCCTGCAACACAGTAAAAATGAGAGAAAAACAAGTTAGACACACCAATATTTTTTTAGAAACTCACATTTATTTGGTATCATTAATACAAGAGTCATCTTCACTAATATAAATGCTAGATTAAAGTCAAGTCTACTGTTTACACATGGCAATGATTTATTGAAAACAGCATGAAATTATTGTAAAGAAACACATTTATTCCATGAATTTTCTATTTCAGGCTAGAACAATTTTCACAAAAGAACAACAGGAACACTCATCTGTCTTCACATAAAGAACTAGCAAAACAGCAGCTGGACAGAAGAGTCTTAATCCAGC
The DNA here is from genome assembly GCF_929443795.1 of Astur gentilis. Lineage (NCBI taxonomy): Eukaryota > Metazoa > Chordata > Aves > Accipitriformes > Accipitridae > Astur > Astur gentilis. The sequence continues at coordinate 11,881,897 of NC_064882.1, read as the reverse complement.
ACTGCATTGAAAATACACTTTACTATTGAGTATGCGGTAAGTTTTAAGAAAAACAAACCAAACCCCACACTATAAAGTCCCCTTCCAAACTGAAGAATTTTAATGTTCCTTAAGCTGTTTCTTTTCCCTCCTACCTCCTATCCTCTGCTCCCTTCAAGGGTTTCAAAGATCTACAAACAACACATGCACCAATCTTTATCAGGCAAAACTGCACACCTTAATATGATTTTATTACTCAGCAATGTTTGCTATTACTAACAAAGCAGAGAAGTGAAATTTTTAAACTCTGTTCAACTATTCAAGACAAGAGTTTGTCTACTTCAGAAAAATCTACCTAAACATAAATAAGAAATGCTTGTTTGTATAAAAATTAGGCTTGATACAAATTGATCTGCTTATCCTAGCCTACCTTCTGCTCCACATAGCTTCCAGCCAGCTAGTCACAACAGTGAACACATCTCTCCTACCTCAAACATACTCCCTTTACAACATGTGATCTTTGAAACCTGGTTAATGAAAACATTGTGAGACTCCTATATAACAAGACCTGTTTCCCCTTAAAAATACAAAGTTAAGAAACTAAACATAAGACACATCCTTCAGAAAAGACAGTAGCTGTACCTCAGCACTAAGCTTTCCTAGCTCTGTAGTCATTAATAGCAGAAAACTACATCAATAAAAATAATTCCTTTTCCTAATTCTCTGGTATATAAACAAAAATTAAATTCAGCTACATTTCAATATTTTTTTAATTTTGTAACTACAAAGTCTGTAATTAAATGTAACTACATTCTCACTGCAGTAGCAGGCAAGTTTCAGAAATCACTTCTGCGAGAGAGGCAGCACTCAATCAGTGAGCTAGGAATAAATAATAATTGTCCAATAAGGCAAATCTCCACAACAGCTTACCGCAGGAAGTTTTTCTACTCTGACTCATCGTATCTGTTTTGCTTTATTTAATATAAGTGGAGTTCATAAACTCCAAAACTGTGCTTCAATCAAATCCAGGTACAAGGAACATCTTAGATGAGCTTCCAACATTATTCCATAGCAATAAGACATGGGGTCTTAGTGAGAAGAATAGTTGTGTGAAACAAGCAATGATGGATGGTACTCACTTCAAAGCTTTGGCATAATCTTTAGCGTAGTAATATTCTTCTCCCATTTGAACCACTGATTAAAAAAAAAGTTCCAGATCAATATCAAAAGTCTTTGCAAAATTAATTTTAAAAAAATGCATCTGATTATCTATACTCACTCAAATGACTTTTCATTCTTGGACATTTGTATTTCTTGAACTGCGCGACAGCATTACTCAACAAAGTGATTATTAGCTCCTAACAGATAAAACCATTACTGATATCATTATATATGCAAACTTTAGGATAATATTAGAAAACAGACTTTTTTTTGGTAGAATAAAACTTACCGAGTGAAGGACATTTTTCTCTTTCAACTGTAGGGATAAAATCCCCATCTTCTCCTTTTCAGGATCAGAAAGATCAAAGCCTGCATAAGACAATGAAAAATCCATGAAATTGGAATTTTGTCCAGACCCAAAGGGAACTATTTATGTGGTGAGCTACATGCAATGCAAGCTCAAACTCTTAAACATTCTTTTGCCTAGGAGACAGATGCATTGCTTTAAGAACTCATCCATCCTCTGTGTTCTAGAAGGGAAACTGTAGAACAAATATATTAACTTCCTTTTTTTTTTTTAAAAAAAAAAAAGGGGGGCATCTGAAGCTACCCAAAAATAGCAAACTACAGTAAGACGACCTAGTCTTTAGACTGCATCTATTAACATTTAAAGCACATATGTTAAGATAAATTTGTAGCCCTTTTCCTATTTGATCTCAAGTGAAGATTCAAGCTTATGTTTCTCTAGCAGTAGAGAACGCCAACATACGAAGAACTGTATAGGGCTTTAGAAGACTAAAACTTTTGCAGGAACCAAGAAACATGAATATATTAACAGGTGAAGTTTCTCTTCATCTTAAATTGTTTAACCTTGGTAGTAGACTAACTAATTTTAAAACAGTAACACTTGAAGATAAAAGAGGTTAGACTGTACTGTGTTTACAGTAAATGAAAAAGTCTTTAAAAGAGAGCAGGAATAAAGTGGCAAAGCCCAAAGGATATGCAGAGAATAAAGAATAGGAGACCAAACGGAGAGGGAGAAAGGGAAGTAAAACCACAGCCAACAATGAAGATCTCAGAACTGCATGTGTATTCATACATAGCTGAAAGCTGTACATTCAAAGTCAGAATTTCTGAGAAAACATCCTCCTTAATACGAAAAATCACAAATTCCTTTCTTAGACTAAAATCTAGCCATTGCATCCTCTCAATCCATTTTGAAATCCAAAAAGCTTTTTTTTTGGGGGGGGGGGGGGGGGGGAAGTCATGAGTTCCTATCTACAGTTGACAAGATGCAGGATGGATTTATAACAATCACATTCAGGGACATCATTACTTTTGCTGTATCCAGTTCTCCAACTTCTCTTCCCAGGAGTGCATGTCACTGCAGTCAAGCATTCCTGCTGCACACTGATTACAAGCAGCTTAGGCAGCAATAGAAACAAAGCAGCAGAGCTTCAGTATGGCCCATGCAACTTTACTGAAGACTGGATCCCGCATAAACCTGAGGTTTCTTTTCCTATTTGTTATAGAGATCAAACACACTTCCTGTATTTCCAACTGACACCTGTTCACATCATTCCACCAACTAACAAGAGAGTGAGGTCCCAGCCCTGCATCTGTCTTAGTGGAAAAGGGATTACATGCTGATGCCCACTAAGTCAGCTGGCAGGATCAGCAGCTGAAGTTCGTCTGAACTCTACAAGATACAAGACACATAAACGTACTTAATATTCCCTGCCGCCACGGTCTTTGCCCATAGAAGTCAAGCACTCCAGTTTGTGTTTCCAGGGGATCCGGGTTGGGATATATCACAGAGGACTGTAAATTCAGCAAATATAGTAATAAAAAAGGGGTTCATGTTTCATTCTAAAGCATTAAAAGTGATTTGATGCTCCAATACATATGCACATAAAAGAAGAAATCTGCTTTAAAGCATGTAACCTTTCCGGCCACCTGTATAAAAACAGTACTTCAGGAAACCCAAACATTTAAGTACTTCTGATTCAGTCTGACATCCTACTTCATTCACCTTCATTTGTCTCAAATACTGTTAAAGAATAAGTGGGTAATCCTTTTTAAAACTAGTTTCTAACAAGATAACCCAAGAACAACAAATAAATAGCACCAACAGGAACAAAGTTATTTTTAAATAATCAGGACATGTCAGTTGGAGAGTAGCTACACATAATTAGCATGTATGGTTAATCAATTGCAGAGATCAATTTTCCATGGAACCCTTTCTGCCAGGCAAGTGTCAAAAAAACCCAAAGCAACAATAGCCACTCCCCTGCCTCCCCCCCCCCCCCACTCTAATACTAATGCTCTTGTTTCTCTGTAAGTCACCAGATACAGTGCATGTATAGAGAAATATACTGGAAAAACAAAACAGTAAGTTTTCAAGTATCCATCCAGAGATGTAGAAAGTATATTATTATTTTAAAAACATGTGAGAATTATTTGTAATAAAATAAACAGTAACACACCTGTTCCGGAGTAACTTTTCCAATACATAACAAATACTTGTAATGTTAGTAAGCATGAGAAAAGCACATATCCTTTCCTTGGATTTCATTTACACATATTACAGATTATTCTGCTACCATTTTAGACTAAAACATTGGCTAATTTACTACCTGGTTACTTGCAAAGCACTTTCTCCCTTCCCAACTTACATCATGGTTACAAAGCATACTTGCTAGTTGTTTCCGTTCCTGTGCGTAGTAGGCTGCCTGCTGGTAATAGAAACCTGGATTCTGAGTTTGAATTGCTGTCAGTCCCAGCTTAATTGCTTCATCAAACAAGTCACCAAAAGCCTGAAACCTATTAAAAAATTCATAACCAAGATTACGTACAGAACAGCAATTTGAACTGAAAGGTACACCTCAATTAAAAGTTCTGGTTAGTCTTAAGACAGTTGATGCTTCTCTGAACTTTTGCATCTAAGTTCTGTGGCTGCATTTGTGTCATACCCTGTTCATTCCCAGAGAAAAGTGATCAATAATCAATGCAAAACAGAGTAACAGCATACAGGTTTTTGATGATCTACTGTATCTCTTTCTTAGATAAAGAGCTCAGAATTTGTCTCTTGCCTAGACAAGTAAGACAGTGAACTTCACAAGGTTATATAAGATTAAACCAGAAACATTACTAAGCAGACACATACTGTTTGGACATCCAGGCAGCATGCTCAAAAGCCAGTTCTGCACTTCCTATTTTTTTCTTGCACAAGTCAATATGTTTCCTGAACTGAGCAATTGCATCCAGTGGAGTATTATGCTGAAAACAGAGGCGACAGATCTAGGAGAAATCAAAACAAGGGGAAAAGTAACTGTGTTAGGCTGCTCAGGATTAGCTTTAAAAAAACTCAAAAAAAGTCACTCACAAAAAACTGAAACAAACTAATTTTATGTATTTCTGAAGAGCTTAAATAGCAGAGAGAACACAGGGAGAAAAATAGATGTAAACCACACCTGAAACCATGTGATCCTCTATTTCATCTAATGTTCTTTTTCTTCCCCAAATCATAAGTGGAAGAGTGCATAACTCACAGCCAAATTCAAGACAGAACTGCAGAGCCACTAGGAAAATCATTATCTTTGAAGCCTGCAGTCTGCAAATGGAATTTGATGGAGTCCAACTCCAGGATTGTTCTAAGTGTTGTAAATAGTGGGATAGTTTTGTTTTACCTAAGAGCACCCCAAATACCACAAAAGTATGGTCTAATTCTTAAAGAGTTATTTTCCTCCTCCTAGCAAGCAGTAACTGAACTATACTGGTTTAAGCTTTGCAAAAAGACAAAAATATTTAAGGAACAAGCAACCCTTGTTTTCATTTCCCGTGTACAGAGTGAGACTTAAAGAAAATCTAGCCTTTCAGATGACTGCATCTCAAATGAACTCCAGTCCTTCAAGATACTCCCAAACTTCAGCTAAGAATCTTTCTTTTGTGTGGAATTCAGAAGTCTTTGCAAGTCTGAATGTAATTGGTATTCCACCAATAGCTGTTTCTAATCCATCTCCTTGAAAGCAATATAAAATGGACCTTTTAAACCTTTACATATTAAAGATGCATTAACTTTTTTATTTTAAGTAAAGGTTGTCAAAGATTAGAAGTATACTTGTTACCTTGTAATTTATAAATCCTGCCATGGTCTTGATTTCCAGCATGTTTGTTTCATGAGCCCTCAATTCATGCACAAGATTATAGGCAGTTCTGTAATTTCTAAGCAGGAATACTTTAAATTAGAGTTAAATCATACAAGATAATAAAATTTAAGAACAGGATTACTGACAGCAGAAAACAGCCTTCCAATCAAAGAGTTCTTCCCAGTGAAGAAATCACCCTTTACATACATGTGGCCTGGTTTCAGCTGGGATAGTTAATTTTCTTCCTAGTAGCTGGTATAGTGCTATGTTTTGGGTTCAGTATGAGAAGAATGTTGATAACACACTGAAGTTTTCAGTTGTTGCTAAGCAGTGTTTTTAGCAAGTCATGGATTTTTCAGCTTCTCATGCCCAGCCAGCAGGAAGGCTGGAGGGGCATGAGAAGTTGGGAAGGGATACAGCCAGGACAGCTGACCCAAACTGGCCGAAGGGGTATTCCATACCACAAGATGCGATGTCCAGTATATAAACTGGGCGGAGTTGGCTAGGAGTGGCAGATCGCTGCTCAGGGACTGGCTGAGCATTGGTCAGCAGGTGGTGAGCAATTGCATTGTGCATCACTTGTCTTTCCTGGGTTATACGTCACTGGTTTTGTTATCTTCCTTTTCATTACAATTGTTATATTTTATTTTTTATTTCAATATTTAAACTGTTCTTATCTCAACCCACATTTTACTTGTTTTCAGTTCTCCTCCCCATCCCACCAGGGTGGAGGCGGGGAAGTGAGCAAGCAGCTTCGTGGTGCTTAGTTGCTGGCTGGGTTAAACCACACCAACATGTTTAAGTAATTGTACATTTGGGAAAATATTTATCACAGCCTATAGTTTAGCAGTAATCTGGGGTAGAGAGAGTAGGGAAAGATTATGTGAGTCTTACTTGAGAGCATTCTGTGTATCTTGTTTCAGCTCACTGAAGAATGCTATTTTGAACTGGTGTCTAACAAATAAAAGCTGCAAAACACAACCAACACACATCATTCACAAACATCCGAACATACCTGTTACCTACAAAGCAAGTACAGGTGATAATTTCAGAGGTTTACATAATATAGCAGTTGACTTTGAAAAACTGACTATGCAACTGTTTCCTAATAGTTCTCTCTGCCACCATGATGCAGCAGTAATCTTTCAACAGATTTAATCTTTTCCAAGCCTTTTACCCTGGCACAGGGGAGAGGCTTTGTAACACCCCAAAACCTCTACACCAACAGTGTCGATTGTTGGTTTGGAGCTCACCACTTGGATCCCAGCTTCCAAGAGAGGGAAGCTGGCAATCACAACAGAACATTGTGTGTCTGAGCAAATATTTAACAATTTGAAAAGCAAAAGTTGAAAGGCCCAATTAAGTGCAAATTTAAGTTTGAAATGTCTAAGGGAAACACTTCCCACAACTTGCTAAGATACCACATTCAAACAGGTTAAACCATACAGATTAATTAAAAACTTTTTTTTTAAATTGGAGAACTTAATTTCTGGGCTGCATCTCTTCTTCTATGGAAGATGTGAGGAAGACAAACAAATGTAAGAACAAAACCAATCAAAATCAAAGTTTAAGTTTCAGAAAATAAAACCAGATTTACTTCTCATGCGGAGAGAAGGCATCTGAAGTTGGAAGGGGGGGGGGGATAAAAAATTTTAAGCAACAAACAACCCTTATTTTCATGTTTTAACATGCAATATAACTTGCACAGTATTTCAAAAATAGGGTAACATTACCTGATGAGTGGTTTTGTTCAAGAACTCCTTATGAGATTTAACTCTTCGTATTTCTGTATAATAGTAAGTCTGTGCATGCTCATAGAAAGCATTTTCCAACCTGCAACAAAGTTGCTTATAAGTTTCACCAAGTTTCTCCCACCTACAAAGAAATTCTGAAGTTCTTCAGAATAAGTTACTTTTAATCATGCTTATTTTAGGGTTGGCAAAGTAGCTTGAGGTATTACTAAACTCTTCTGTAAATTACCACACAGGGGAAGAGTCTGCAGACAAAAATCCTTCACACAGAATCTTACATAGGGGTAGCACAAAGTAGAACAAGTAGGTTTGAAGGCTTTATATATTGATTTCTCATACAATAATCTCTAGTATTTTATGTAAGAAAGCCTGAGGATAAGCTGTTCAGATTTTGCAAGGCAACAGAAAGTGGAGGGATGCCACAGTCAAAGCAAGCAAACCTTGCTGAGGCTCCTGGGATAAGTCTGAACAGCTCAAGATCTTATTTGCTGGAATGTGGGGGGAGGAGTGGGAAGGAAAAAATAGAAGTAAATAAAATTATGAAGGCACAGACTAGGTTTCATCATTCTGTCCAAACATCAACAGCTACCTGGGTTGCAGAGGTAACAGTCAAATTTGTGTTTGCAAGATAAATAGCCCAATGGCACATCACAGGGGAAGAAGAAAAAGACAAAGAGGCCCAGAACACTGAATATAGCATGAGGCTGAGGAGACTCTAAGAAGCATATGCTGTACAATCAAATTATAAGGAGTAAAATCAACCAGGACAAGACCAGAATCCAGGTGAGAAATACATTCAATAGCACTGATGCACACAGGAAATAAAGGATGAAGTACCAGTTCTGTGATTTGGCCAAGAAGGGATCACTGCAGACTTTGACTAAGGCAGATCACAACTTGTGTTCTGCTTGCCACACAAAAGAGAGGATGATGATGAAAACAATGGGACAGAACAATGGACAGCAATTGCTAACTATGAGTTCAGTCACAAAAAGACAACAAAGTCTACTTATCATACTTATTTTAGTGTTATGTTGTGGCCATATAAGAAAAGACAAGCCAGTCCGAGTGGTAAAAAAAACGCCTATTCTCTTTTAATTGAGACTTCATAGTAGTAAAAATGTCAAAACAAAAAGATTAATACCAGGAATTCTGACTAAATGCAGTTTGCAAAGGCTTACACTAGTTAACATGCAGCAAACATTCCCTCTTTAGCACTGAGCAAAATATGAAAAACTATAAGTAACAGTTACTTTATTTTGATCAATTCTAGTTGCTGTTTGTGAGCAGCGTGGATACGATAGCAGCATTGATTTGTGTTGAGAACTTTACTGTTTATAGATAAATATGAGGGTGAGAGAAGGAAGAATTAGTCTCTCAGACCATGACTCCTCCTCTCCTGAGTGTATCTGGAAAAATTAAAACTAATTTTGATAAACCATGATTTGCCTTAGTTTTGGCCCTTCTTTTTAAGTCTACACAAGACTGTCTTCCCTTCCCTGTTCCGTTTTTGAAAGGCCTTCATAATTCATCTGAAGCTGTATTCCCTGTAAATATTAAAACAGAAAGCACAGGACATTTAAAAAATGAGACACATAATACTTGCAACCAGATAAATGCCATTTAGCATGAATAGAAAGAAATATCTACATAGCCAGGAAGTGGGGTGAAAAAAAGCAAAGACCTGCTAATACAGAGTTACATCTAACAAAACAATTGTAGGGAAAATTCAGAACCAGCGGTGCCAAAACCACTATAGAGGTAGAAAAGCCCACTTTGCCTCTACCTGACTTGAGGAAGGGAACACCTTGGAATATCTAATAACGTTTCTTCAAAAGCAACATCTCTGACAGTCATTACTCAACCTCACAGAGAAAGTGGAGCTGTGTGGAATTAATCAGGTTGCAGAATAACCTGAAGAATTCCAGCGAACAGATAAAACATGCAATGTTGGTCTACGAGCGTGCCACATAGCAGTCATCCCAACCTATCAACTCTCTCAACAACGCCATTAGAATCATAGAATCATTTATGTTGGAAAAAACCTTTAAGATCATCAAGTCCAATCGTTAACCTAGCACTGCCAAGTCCACCACTAAACCATGTCCCCAAGTTCCACATCTACACGTCTTTTAGATACCTTTAGGGATAGTGATTCAACCACTTCCCTGGGCAGCCTGTTCCAATACTTGACAACCCCTTCAGTGAAGAAATTTTTCCTAATATCCAATCTAAACCTCCTCTGGAGTAACTTGAGGCCATATCACTTGTTACTTAGGAAAAGAAGCCTACACCCACCTCACTACAACCTCCTTTCCGGTAGTTGTAGAGAGTGATTAGGTCTCCCCCGAGCCTCCTTTTCTGCAGTCTAAACAACCCCAGTTCCCTCAGCTGTTCCTCACAAGACTTGTGCTCTAGACCCTTCACCAGCTTTGTTGCTCTTCTTTGGACACGCTCCAGTACCTCGATGTCTTGCAGTGAGGGGCACAAAACTGAACACAGTCTTCAAGGTGCAGCCTCATCAGTGCCAACTACAGGGGGACAATCATTTCCCTAGTCCTGCTGGCCAGGCTATTTCTGATACAAGTCACAATGCTATTGGCCGCTTTGGACACCTGGGCACACTGCCGGCTCATGTTCAGCCAGCTGTCAACCAACAGTCGCTTCTGCCAGGCAGCTTTCCAGCCACTCTTCCCCAAGCCTATAGCGTTGCATGGAGTTGTTGTGATCCAAGTGCAGGACCTGGCACTTAGCCTTGTTGAATCTCATACATTTGGCCTTGGCCTATTGATCCAGCCTGTTCAGATCCCCCTAGAGCCTTCCTACCCTCAAGCAGATCAACACTCCTGCCCAACTTGATGTCACCTGCAAACTTACTGAGGGTACACTCATTCAGATCATTGATAAAGATATTAAACGGAACTGGCCTCAATGCTAAGCCCTGGGGAATACCACTTGTGACCAGCTGCCAGATGGATTTAACTCCATTCACCAGCACTCTTTGAGCCCGGCCATCCAGCCAGTTTTTTACCCAGCGAAGAGTACACCCATGCAAGTGGTAAACAGCCAGTTTCTCAGGAGAATGCTGTGGGAAACAGTGTCAAAGGCTTTACTAAAGTCCATGTAAACAACATCCACAGCCTTTCCCTCATCCACTAAGTGGGTCACTTGTCATAGAAGGAGATCAGGTTAGTCAAGCAGGACCTGCCTTTCATAAACCCATGCTGGCTGGGCCTGATCACCTGGTTGTTCTGTACATGCTGCATGACGGCACTCAGGATGATCTGCTCCATAACCTTCCCCAGCACCAAGGTCAGACTGACAGGCCTGTCATTCCCTGGACCTTCCTTCTGGCCCCTCTTGTAGATGGACGTCACATTCATCAACTGGGACCTCCCTGGTTAGCCAGGACTGCTGATAAATGATGAAAAGTGGCTTGGTGAGCACTTCCGTCAGCTCCCTCAGTACCCTTGGGTGGATCCCAACCAGCCCCATAGACTTGTGTGTGTCTAAGTGGTATGGCAGGTCACTAACCATTTCCCCTTGGATTATGGGGGCTTCATGCTGCTCCCCATTCCTGTCTTCCAGCTCAGGGGGCTGGGTACCCAGAAGACAACTGGTCTTACTATTAAACATTGAGGCAAAGAAGGCATTAAGTACCTCAGCCTTTTCCTCATCCTTTGTCACTATGTTTTCCCCCCCACATCCAATAAAGGATGGACATCCTTCTTAGCCTTCCTTTTATTGCTAATGTATTTATAGAAACAATTTTTATTGTCTTTTATTGCAGTAGCCAGATTAAGCTCTAGCTGGGCTTTGGCCCTTCTAATTTTCTCCCTGCATAACCTCATGACATGCTTGTAGTCCTTCTGAGTGGCCTGCCCCTTCTTCCAAAGGTCATAAACTCTTTTTTCCCCCTGAGCTCCAGCCATAGCTCTCTGTTCAGCTAGGCTATCTTCTTCCCTACTGGCTCAGCTTTTGGCACATGGGGATGGCCTGCTTCTGCACATTTTAAGTTTTCCTTCTTGAAGAATGTCCAGCCTTCCTGGACTCCTTTGCTTTTCAGGACTGCCTCCCAAGGGACTCTGTCAACCAGGCTCCTAACCAGGCTCCTAACCAGGCTCCTAACCAGGCTCCTAACCAGGCTCCTAACCAGGCCAAAGGTGGCAGTTCTGCCAACCCCAACCCTTACTTCTCCAAGAATCAGAAACTATCATTTTGTGATCGCTACGCCCAAGACTGCCTCAAACCATCACATCACCCACAACTTCTCTTCTGTCCACAAACAACAGGTCCAGTGGGGCACCTTCCCTGGTTGGCTCACTCACCAGCTGTGTCAGGAACTTATCTTCCACACACTCTAGGAACCTCCTAGACTGTTTCCTCTCTGCTGCATTGTATTTTCAGCGGACATCTGGCAAGTTGAAGTCCCCCACAAGAACAATGGCTAGCAATTGTGAGACTTCTCCCAGCTGCTTATAGAATATTTTGTCTGCCTCTTCATGCTGGTTGGGTGGTCTACAACAGACTCCCACTGTGATATCTGCCTTGTTGGCCTCCCCCCTGATTCTTACTCATAAACACTCAACCTGATCATCACCGTCATTAAGCTCTAGACAATCAAAACACTCCCTAACATACAAGGCTACCCCACCACCTCTCCTTCCTTGCCTATCCCTTCCGAAGATTTTATAGCCACCCATTGCAGCACTCCACTTGTGCGAGTCATCCCACCATGTTTCTATGATGGCAACTATGTCATGGTTTTCCTGCTGCACAATGGCTTCCAGCTCCTTCTGTTAGCTGCCCATGCTGCATGCATTGGTGTAGATGCACTTCAGTTAGGCTATTGATCCCACCACGTTTTTTGGGGAGAAGCCCCAATTCCTACATGACCATTCTCAGGTGCTTCCATGGTTTCTAACACATCAATAACCGTAGCATCTTTGCTGCCACATGGATCTCCATCCCCTACCTCCACTGAGGTGGCAGACCAACAGACCTCGCTAGCACATTGTCCCTCAAACACTGGCATGCTGCCCCCAGGCTTATCTCTAGTGAGCCTGGTTTTATCCCTTTCCCCCTTCAAATCTAGTTTAAAGCTCTTTCAATGAGCCCTGCTAACTCCTGTGCAAAGATCCTTTTTCCCCCCTTTGAGACAGGTGTACCTCATCTGTTGCCAGCAGGCCTGGTGTCAGGTAAACCAACACATGATCAGCAAACAGAGCAAAACACTGATTAACAAACAGAACAAAACAGTGTTTTACAGTCACTTACCTTATAATATAACCAACAAGATGATCAGTGTGTGGAAGTACAAAGAGAGATTTTCCAGAAAGGTCACAAGCATTACATAAAGCTGCTGCCCTCTCTGATGCAATAACATCTTCCCCTAGTGAAGTCAAGGAAAGCACAAGTAAGTAGTATGCAGTACTGCAGTGTCAAACTAGCTCTAAAAGCTTGACAAGGCATGGAAAAATCTAATACAGATAAAACTAAGACCACACTCTTTCTTACTTTTTTCAGAGTACTAAATGCTTCATCCAGCAGAACACACTGCAGAAAGTTTCTAGGAGTGGCTTAGCTAGCAACAACCCACAAGCATGACGCAAGTTTTTCACCTCTCTCACAGAATTAAATATCCTGTGTCTGGATATACAATATCCTCCAGAGAAGACAAACATATATAGCAGATAGAGAAAAAACAAAAACAAAAAATAAAAAAAATGGTTTGCCAGACACTAGAAAGTATGCAGCTACAGCTGAAGCAGCAGCTCTACAGAAACATAAGGTTAAAATGTATCACGTTTCACACCTCCACTTGACTCCAAAATTTTATTGATTAAAACTGAGTTAAACTAAAAGGCTTCTGCAGGTACCAAGTGCCCTTCCTCTAAGCTCTCATTGCTTTTACAGCTTTTCGTGTTCTCAAGCAAGGTTTAAAATGCAACTTGCTTACAAGGAGGCATGTCACATATATTATACTAGCAAACCATTTTTGATACTGTGTATCAAAAGACAGACTTGGACTTAAAAGGAAGAAGTTAAGGACAAAAGTATCAAATGTTTAGGGTCAACTGCCCTGAGCATTCTTTCCATCTGCACACCTTCCTGCAGCCACAATGTATTTAGTGTATGTAGATGACATTAAATGAAAAACTGCAGATAATGTAACAAGTGATAGTCAGCTCAGTCCATCAGGCCTTCTGAAAAAATGAGATCACAACCTATGCACAGAGGTTTCTAGTACCTGGAGGCAATGGTGTTTTTTTCTGAATCAAAACCACAGCAACTTTCGTATTTCTTCCCTGCAAACTTTGCCTAAAATAAAAAACAACACAGCACAGCATCAGGATTTCCCTTCTTATTTCTGAATAATCAGAACAAAATGAGATTTCAGTCTAGATGGAAGCACTGAAAGCATGTTATATAGGGTAAAACCACCACAATATGCTGCATCATCCACAGAATGCTGTGTTCCCTTTTTTGTTCAGATGGGATAGAATAATTGTGCTGAGTTTAGCAAACAAAGCTTCAGGGGCTGTTTTTACCTAAGTAACTTTTACAAATAAACCATTAAAAAAACATTTCATTACTGTCAGTTGTATGTTAAAAAGCAAAGTTCAAGTTCCCCTTACTTTGTATCTAAGAACAAAAAATATTTATATGTTTTAGAATGCAAAAAGGATTCTGCAATTCACACTTACCGTTAACTTGTAGTACATTATGAACCAAGTAAAAAAACCTCTACCTGACAATTTCAACTCGAGTAGCACATTCCGACTGTTTTTCTTTCCATTGTGGCTCATCCCAGTCTAGTTCATAGAACACGACCACAAGTGCTGGAACCAAATTCAGGTGTTTGTTCATCCAACCAGTCTTCAGGATTCCTTTTGGAATATACCATTCATAGGATGTCCTCTGAAAATATTGAGGTTATTAAAGCAAGCTACCAAATCCATTTATGGGCATTTACACCAGGAGAAAGGGAATTGCCTCTACATTCTTGTCACTTGAGAATACGTTTGTCATCTTTCCTTTAACGTTCTTCCCACCAAGCCTTTACTTCCTATCGTATAAGGCATACCCCTCGTTACCTAGCATTAGGGGTTGACGTCTGAGATATCAGCAATAAAGAACAATGGATTCCAGGTAGACTGGAGAAAAGGGTCAAGTTCGGAAGCATGTTTCACACACTTTCATGAAATATCGGGTTCGATTTAAAACCAGGGTCTCAAACAGAGCCAGGAGAAACCAGTTTGGATTCTTGCTCTTTGCCAGCATCACAGAATTATGTAGTTTTCCAAGGGTTAAACCCACTGACATTGCTTCTTAAGTGCCACGGTGAAGCAGAAAGTAGAGTGGAGATATTCTTTCTGCTGCATTTCACTTAGTTAAAGGCTTTATGTTTTTTCAGAATACACCAATTTCAAATATCTAGTTTCTCCAGAGTTAAACTTTGGGTTTCATCAAAGCTCAAACCTCACAAGCACACCTTAACGCTGAGTAAAAGAACAGCAAGTACTTCAAAAAGTAAATCATACTGGCTTTCTCCGCTTCTGGCTTACAAGCTAAGGCACCCCGGTTTCCTATGCAGCCATAGCACTCTGTCACAATACCCCTGGCTCCCCCTTTGCCCTGACAAATTTTCTCGGGCTTCAAGCTCCCACGCTTCGCCTCCGACAGCGGGGGAAGAGACAGCACAATCCTGGCTGAGTGTTCAGCCGTGCGAGTGCTGCTCAGCCCAGCCCCTTGCTATGGCCCTTCCCCTCGGGGAGCCACCAACTCCTGCATCCTCCCCCCCCCCCCCCCGCGGCCTGCCGCTGGCTTTTGCTGCACGGGCAGAGGCTTGAACCCCGTGAGGGGCCGGGCCCGCCAGGACGGGGAGCAGCCGGGGCACACGCCGCTCGCTACCTTCGTCCTGCACTTGGGGTACTCGTGGTCGCCGGGGAGCACTTTGAAGGAGATGGGGACGCGGTCGGCTCTCCGGTTGGCGCAGAAGGCGTCCCACACGGCCCGGTGCACGGCGTTGTACACCACGTCCAAGCCGGTGAGGGTGACAAACGCCATGGGCCGGCAGCATAGCTCTACCGGGAAGTCCCACTGCGTCGGGGTCATCCTGCGCCCGGGCAGGCGGCCTGCGAGGCGGCAGGAGGGCGGCTCTCAGCGCGGCGCCTGCGAGGCCCAGGCCGGCCGCTCCTCCCCGGCTGCAGGAGCTCCCCGCTGCCCCACCGGGCGCTGACACGGCGCCGGGTCCAGGCCCGGGCCCGTCCCCGCCCCGGGCGCCGCTGACCGCCGTGGGCTGGAGCTCGGCGCCGGGCAGCGCCAGCCGAGAGCGGCCGCGGGTCACGGGAGGCGTCGCGGGCAGGGCGAGGGAGGGCCGCCGCCTCAGGAAACCAGCGCCGGACGTCGAAAGGGCAGCAGAAGCGACCAATCGGCCCCTCCGCTCCTGGGCCGGGCCAGTCAGGGAGCGCCCGCGCGGTGACGTCACTGCCGAAAGAGCCAGTTAGCTAAAGCAGGCAGCGAAACGAGACTGGCGGAGCCGGCCAATGGATAAGACAAGGAGGTGGTGACGACGGGAAGCGGGGACCAATAGCAGCGAGCGAGCGGCTGACCCGTGCTGCCCTCAGGGGAGGTGTGTCCGTCGGGCGAGGCCGCTCGGGCCTCCCCGTGCGACAGCGGCGTGGCCGCGCCGCGCCGTGCCGCGCCGCGCCGCGCTAGCGAGGCCCGCCCAGCCCAGCCCAGCCCAGCCCAGGCCCGGCGGCGGGGAGGAAGGGGGGAGGGGGCCTCCGCGCGCTGCGTGCCCCGCGTCGCGCGCCATGGCGGCCAACGAGGACCAGGAGGTGAGTCCCGGCCCCTGCCGGCGCTGGGCGGGGAGGCCGTGAGGCGCCGGTGCCTGAGGGAGGGCCGGCCCGGGACAGTCCCTCCGCCGCGGACGCGGGGCCGGGAGGGAGCCTCCGTGTGGGGAAAGGGGGCCTGGAAGGGGAGACGGCCCGGGCGGCGGGGAGCGGGAGGGCAGAGCCGGCCGCTTGAGCGGGCGAGGAGGCGGGAGCCGGGCGGCGACGGCGGCGGCGGCGGCGGCGGGGCTGGGGGGAAACCGGCGGGGCCGTGCAGAGCTTCGCAAACCGGCCGCGATTGGGTGCGAGCTCCGTGTTCGGGCTGGAATCGGTCACCCCCTTCTCTGCTCCTTGCTGCAGATGGAGCTGGAAGCGCTGCGCTCTATCTACGAGGGAGATCTGTGCTTCAGGGAGCTTAGCCCGGTTTCCTTCCAGTACAGGGTAAGGCAAGGTGAAGGTCTGCGCGCCGCTGCAGCGCGGGCTTCATCCTGAAGTTACTCTACTGTCTTGCAGTTGACGTACCAGGGTTTTTCTAAAACAGATGGGTATTCGATGTGCAGTAAAGGCTAGATCCGTAGGCCGTTGTTTCAGGATCTTTGGTACGATGAGGCTTGATAGCACAATGCTTCTTCGTGCACAGGAACCTGCTCCCAGTGCGGGTTTATTGTCCCTTAGCTAGGCATCCTACTTGCACGTCTGTGTACTGCATAGCTAGAACTGTCAAACTGGCTGAAGGAGCCCGCATACTGAGTAATGCTTAAACTAGGTGGTCAGAAATGTCACTTAGAGAGACTTTGACATGTAAAGCTCTGAACCTTCCTTATTGCTCAGTTACAGGGTTCTTCTAGTGTCTTGTCCAGAGGTAGTTGACGTGCCTTGTCTACCTGGTAAGCAGGAAATCCACAAAACACTTTGGCCATGTGCACTGATACAACCTGCTCAGGAAAGACATACAGGGAATGCTGAGCTTGCGATATGCAGTTAGATTCTGGCATGAAATTCTTGCCGGCTTTCTCAAATTTAAAGACCTGGAAGTTGTTCTGGATGTGGAGTGAGGCAGATCTTTGGATGGCCAGAGGCAGATCTTTGGATGGCCAGAGAACTTAGGTGATGAAAACTTAGGCACCCATAGGACAGAAGGAAGGCTTCTGAAAATGCCACATCCTTGTAGTGGGGAGGAGGCATCTAAATAACGTTTTCGTGACTTCTCAGGTAACTTCAGAATACTATCAGTAATTGTAATGAGATAAGTTGATTTAATTAATAGCACTTGAATCCCATCCATGTAAGTGCAGCCTTCCTTCATTGATAGGACTACTATTAGTAAATTTGATTTCCTCAAAAGAGCAAATGTGACATGCCTACAAGTCTACAGTGTATCATTCTACATTTTACTAGCTTTGGTCATTGCTAATTTTTATCAGATGAAGGAAAATTGTCAAAAGTTAGAACTCAATTTAAATACTGTAAAACTTAGTGTCAGACAAAGGCAATCAAGTACGTTTCCCATGAAGAAGAATTTGTATTACAAGAAAGCATAGTGCAAGTAAGTACGTGAGACAGTACCAAGAATTAGTATGCCATTTTTCTAAGTCTCATTTCTCTCACATGTTTCTCGTAGAAAACACAGCTGTTTTGTAATCAAGTAAGGCTACCCAGTTTTTAGGTTGCACTGCCAAGAAGGAGCACAGTCATGCAGCTTTCTGTATGGATTTGCTCAGTGTGCAGACAGTGCTTTCCCCAGAGAAGAACTCTGTAAACCATACCACCAGTTCTCCGCAGCGGTGGAAACTGGACTGCAACACTGTAGATGATGTCTTGATAAATGTTGCAGATTTCTGATTTTTTATTTATTTATTTATTTATTTAATCTCTAGAACAGATGCTTCTGAATGTCAGTTAGTCCACTCTGCTGAAATACTGTAAATAAAAAAGCACCAACTTTTTTTATTTCCTTTTTCCTTTTTTAATTTTAAAATACAGTAGCCTTACCTTGATTAGGACTTTTTTTCTGGCTACATTTCATTCCACATAATTTGATGAAGCCAGATTTTGCCTATTCTAAAATGAGGGAAATAGGGGAGAATTTTCATGTGGTTTTAGAATACGGACTTAACCAACTTTGTTGCACTAGTCTTCCAAATCCTTGTGTGAAACAGTTATTTCTGTTTGTATAGTATGCCTTTGGTAACACCTGTATTAGTTGTAAATTAAAAAAAAAAAAAAAAATATTTGTTTTTTATTTAATTTAACATAATTGTAAGGTTTGTGTATGTAATTTGGGTTCACTAAATTGGTTTGATGTGCATGATTATTTATATTAAAGTGTGCATTTTTTAAATGTTATGCATCTTTTATCCAGTATCATTCAACTGACCTCTTAAATCTTTTACTACTCATTCTTTCTTATAGTGAAATAAAATATCTGTAGGGATGAGATGTAAACATTGAAATTCTTATCTATTGGTTTTGCTATATTAGGTCACTAGTGTATCGTCTTCATTTCAATGCTCTCTTGTGGTTTGTTTTCATCTTGCTCTGAGCTTGGATGCATGGGGGAGGGAAGAAGCCTTCATCTTTTCTGTTCTCATATATGATTGTATAATATTTGGCTTGCAAATGGTACAAAGTAGCTTTTAAAAACAAGCGATTTAAAAAAAAAAATAACTAAAGAGAGCTTTGAATGTTTCTGCTGCTTTTTCTAGGATGAAAACTGAGGGTAGATGTTGATATTGATGTCATAAATTTAATACTCTTTCTAGATAACAACTTTATTTTCTGACTGATAACTTTATGAAAATACTTGTTATCTTAAGGAATTTGGATAGTCTTAAAGAAGTGAAAGACTTGCATATTGGCATTGTAATCCTTAATAAGTGACTGGAAACTGTTGATTTATGAAGTTTTTCTTTTCCCTCCAGATAGGTGAAAGTGGAGATCCCAAAGCCTTTCTAATAGAAGTTTCTTGGCCAGAAACATATCCACAAACAGCACCAGTCATCTCAATGGATGCTTTCTTCAACAACACAATGTAAGTATTTATGACAGCTTCATTCCCTAGCCTTATATATGGAGGCTTTTTGGTTGACAAGCTTTTCTTCATCTGTCTAGGTGAGAGTTGAGTTTTATGTTTTCTTTTAGATCTTCAGCTATTAAACAAAGTATATTGGATAAGTTAATGGTAGAAGTTGAAGCGAATCTTGGAACTGCTATGACATATACACTTTTTGAATATGCCAAAGATAATAAAGAGTTATTAATGGAAAATCAGCCTGTTAACACTGTGGTAAGTAGATAAATTCAGATTTTAATCTCTTGCTTTTAAAATGGCAAAAAATGGTTATTACAACTCTAAATACTTTATAGTTCTGTCTTTAAGTTGTTCATCAGTATATCGGGTATACACATGTTAGTGGCTAAACAGTGACACACAGAGTATGGTGCCACAATGTTCTGTGGTCATAATTGTTGTATTTATTATTTTGCTGTTATACCAGTATGTTTGTGGGCTGCAGTTCTGCCCCACAGAGTAACATAAAAATGGAGACTTGGAGCAGAAGCAAATCTTAAGAGAGCTGAAATGGAGATAAAAGGTGTCTGCTGGGGGTGGCATATTACTGCAACCTGTCTGGGGTGCAATGGATTGCATAAGTGCACCTCCAGGGTCTTGAATGAGTCAGGCTGGGTCTGTTTGTGGCTTGTGTGTTGTGTGAGGACATTATTGGCCATGTGGTGCTACAGATTTGCTTTGAGGAAGAAGGAACAGCTTCCATGTTTGGGAAGTCTGAATCCTTTCAGACTAAATCACACTCTATGACTAAATTTAAAAAGTGTAAGAGGTGCTCTTTGTGGCTCTGAAAGAGAATAATTCCAGTCCCCAACACATGTTTTTTAAAACTACAATCATGATTATATGTTGATTAAACGCTGCAGACTGCTGACTGCATTGCTTCGTTCTGACAGTCAAGATATTTCAGTATGTCAGGTTCAGTAATCACACACAGAGGTATCTGTGGAACTAATATGTAAAATATTAACAACCATTTTTATCCTTCTCAGACTTCAGTAAGCAATAGTATTGCAATTGGAACTCCTGATGTGCCAGCAAGTAAGAAAAAAGATAAAAAGGAGCAGTTATCCAAAACTCAGAAACGAAAACTAGCTGATAAAACAGGTTTGTTCACTATAATATTGCTTTGTTTGAGCAGCATGAGAATCCAAATTTTATAGCAGTGACATCTTGCTAGAGTCAGAATCAGTAGTTATTTGTTTACAGGATTAACTACTTTAAGTCTGTGGTCTCTGTTTTGCTTGTTTTAGATGAATTATTCTTGCCCAAGATGTTAGTTGTGGTCAAAGCGACTTTCTATGGAGTAGGGATTTCAAGATGTCATTGGTTTTGGTTTATTTTTTTATTTCAATTTGGGGCAGAAGTGAAGTTTTCAAAAAATACTTGTGGGAGGAGAACATTTGGGAATTCTAAAAATTGACTTTCAACAAAAGAGGTGGTTTGTTGATGGGCCCTTGTAAATAATTCACATTATTAAAAATGTAGTTTCTAGATGAAAGTATTTGTTTTGGAACCCAAAATAAAACATTTAGCTTACTTTGTATCCTCAAAATAGAGGAGCTTCTGCAGATACTTTATGCTTTCAATTAAATGGTAGGTTTTTTGATTGAGAAGCGTTCAATATTTCAACTAATCCTACTGACGACTTGTATGTGTTTAACCTTAATTTTTAATAATGATCTGGATAATACTATCCTATGGCAGCAGTAAGTTGTATCCTATGATAACAATTCCTGCATATAATTTACCTAACCTAATGTATAATTGGCAGATTAAATGTTGACCGTATAAAGGAAAAGCTGCATAAAATTTTGTTCTTTGACAGAATGCATCATTGCTGGTCAGCCCAGCTCATGTTGGAGTTGCCTTCTAGATTAAATGTCAGATGGACTGAGGTGTATTTATTTAAAGAGAATTACTTTGAAGAACAAGATGTGTTTAAGACATTAATATCTATTTTTGTCCTCGTGGCTTTGTAGTGGAGAAATTAAGGGGTTTGGATCTTTAGAATTTTGTGTATTGATTTTAAAGAAAGATAAGGATTCACCTTAGCTTGTGTGTTGAAAATAAAATCTTCTTGTTCTGCAGATAACAAAGGGGAGCTTCCGCGAGGATGGAACTGGGTGGACGTAATTAAGGTAACATGACTGTATTATATGCAGTATAATGAAAATACTGCATATGTACATTAAAAATAATTGTACTTATAGCTGAAGAAAACTAATCTGATTTTTTTTTCTTGCTTTTCTTCCTAACTATGTTTGGATTTGACTGTGGTGTCTGATTCATTTCTATATGCATCCAGCATGTAAGTATTTTCAAGTTATCTTTTTTTAAAATTAAAAAGATTTGCAAGAAATAGTAAGAACTGTTGCTCATTTTGGATTCTATTCTACATATATCTCAAATGCTTTAAAATGCTTAGTCCTTCTGAATATTAGAGACAGAAGAACTTTGATTCCTCTTTGAACTTTGTTGGTTTAGTATTTCTTTTTTATTTATTGAGCAATTAAATTTTAATTTTATGATGAGAGAGCTTTGGTAGCCAAATGGACTGCAAATATTTTGTCTTCATATGGCAACAAGATGTAAAGTAAAGTTAGTGGTGCTGTCAGGTTCTGGAGGACAGTGGGTAAGTAAGCAGAAAAAATGAGCTGTCCCAAGTGGGAGCACCTTGCTGTCTTCTACATGCCTGAACATTCTCTGCCACAACTCCTCCAGTGAATAATTCTTTTCTACTTGCTCCCTCAGCATTGATTGCTTCCACCCTCTTGTCTTTGCTGATTCAGTGGAAATCAGTATAGCTGCTTGACAATTTTGAAAGCAAACTATTTTATTTTACACAACTATAAGTAATTCTTGGTGTAAGACCTAACACCGGTTCCAGTTGTTAAATAAGAGCAAGTAAATGATAATGGTGGGTTTGGGCAGAGTCATTCTGAGTTAAAAGTGGCTATTTGTAGTGGATGTCTTGGATTCCAGATAGATTTCATGATAGAAGCACTACATTTAATAATTATACACTTAGCTTTAAAAAGTGAGAAATAGTAAGTTAATGTTTCTTTTTGTATTGTGTAAATTTCTATATGGGAATTCTCTCAGAGATGTGTGGAGATACTTCTTCCATTACTTCATGTTTTTTATTTTGGAGAGCTGGTGACGGAGTCTTCAAATTAAATAGAAACAGTACCCCAAGGTTTTTCTGGGGTTTTATGTTGTTGTTTTTCAACTTTCATGTTCAGGAAATAAGCTTATTTAGTGTTTAAGCTTAAGAAATAATTTTTGATGCTTTTCAGTCTCTTGGTACAGTAGCACAATCAGTCTGTATTATTAATTAAGTATACATGTGTTCTATGTAAGATGGAGATAATGTTGTTCTTGTTTCCTAATAAATGGAATGGCAGTCTAAACTTTGAATACTTTCTTTTTGTGTCTCTTTTATAGTTAAGCAAAACTGGTTCTAAAGATGATGAATAAAGGACTTTGGTACAAGGAAACTCCACCTTTTAATACAGTGCAATTTTGGGTCACCATCTTTCTCTTAATAACTTTCATATTTGTTGAAGTAAACATTTTATAAAACTCAATTTCCTAACTCGCAAACCTAGTCATAGAAGTTTATCTTAGAGACTATGTGGTCTTCTTTGGAAAAAAAACCAACAAACTTGCCTTAAATGAAGGTTAGAATGTGACAAAGGATATAGAGAGCCAATGTGGTGAAGTGAATAGTGCTATATGCAGTGTTTATTAATTTATATTTTACTCTGTAGTTAAAATCCTGTTATAGTGAACCCAATGATACTGTAAACATTTCCTGATGTTCTTATTCCAATTGAAGAAAAAAGCACTATAACAGTGATTGGTCACTTGACAGCATAATTCATCAAAATAAATTATTCCATGGAAACAAGACCTTTGTCATTTGTTTATCTAATATGAATGTAGAAAGAGAACGTAAAAATTGTTACATTGCAATATAGACTAGAGCTTGTGGTCCCGTTTTCACTAGTTACTGGCTCAAATAGTAAATACTAGAGAAAGCAAGGCCAACTATTCTAGTCTGCTCAAAAAAGAGTGGTTATAGCAGGAGTATGTCTTTATTCTCTGTGATATCCATCCATTAGTCTTTCTCCAGTGTGCATCTTTACAGAAGGGTGGATGTCTGAGGGCAGGGAAAAGTGCTTTCTTGCACGTGTCTTAATGAGTGTTGGCATTCTGTGGCTCTTTCATTGGAGAAATGGGCCTCCTTGGAGGGGTTTGCTGACTGAGTGGTGGGACAGTGGAAGTCAGCACTCTGCCAAACGTACTGGGAGAACTTTTTTTTTTCCTACTCTGCTCTCTTGTATCAGAAAGAGAAGTCATCTTTACCTTATGAACGCTTACTGAATACAAGATGCCTTAATGTCCTTTATTATTTTTGTTTGTTTTGAGATGAACTTTAATAAATGCCTATTTATCTGCTGTGGTATGTGTTTATTTTTTTTAAATTGTGTATTGCCTACTGCACTTTAAGGGCCAAGTTTGAACTTGCAAAGGATTTTCTATTACAAAGAAAGCATTCTTAAAAATTGGTGGAAGAATTATCTTTCCCTCTTTCAGTATATGTTTGCGTGTTCTTCAGGGTAGCTGTGTTTGTTATTAGTATGAGGGTCAGTCATCCCGCTGAGAGTCATAGGAGAATATGCATTATCTTCAGTACACACAGCAAGTCCAGGGTCTCTTTGAAAGAGTGCGCTCCATTGCGCACACTGGCTACAGCATTTGGTGAGGGGGATGTTAGAAGTGCAGGCTGGATGTTCTGATCAGTGGTGCTAAGAGCCTTTGTAGCCAATAGAGGATAGTTTACATGACTGTCATATTAGGACTTCAGTTGATGGAGTGGAAGTGTTTATGCTACTGTGTCAAGAGAGCTTATATGCAACATACATTAATATAGTTTTCTTAAATTCTCTTAAATTATTTCTGTTTTACCAAAGGAGAATACACTAAATATATTGCAAAATTACTGCTTGTCTTCATATATATATAAAAAGAAAAGTTACATGAAATGTTGTGACTGACTGCAGGTGAAGGAAAAAAAAAATTGTTGTGTGATTTTCACCCTTCTGAAGAGACTGTGAAGAGATCTGAAAGAAATGTGGTCTGTACTGCTGTCATCCAACAAGAGGCTGTAGTTTTTACTGAAACACTTGATTGAGTTAACAATTCATAAATGTATGTGCTTCCTCAATAAGGAAAATACTATTAATTTTTATAGAATTCTTAATTTCAGAAAGTCATGGTTTCTTTCTGAACCCAGCTTCCATTTAGTAAAAGCTGGTAAAGTATCCAAGGGAGGACTTTTTCCAAATGATGCAGTCTTGCCTTTGAAACAAACTGAAGGCTCATGGGTGCAATCTGAGCAAGAGCATCTGGCAGGGAGAAGTTGCTCTGGTGCTAGGTACACGGTGAGCCTGTAACAGGGAAGGGCATTTAGCTTTAGCCTCTGCCAGCATCAGAATAGGGAGGACTTCTTCTATTCACGTCTCCGGGGGGAATTGACTTGTCTTTGCTAGTATCCTTGGTGCATAAATCAAGTTGCCATGACGATTTATCTGAATAGATTAGTTAGGGAGGGTGGGGGAAGGACAAATAAGAATGACATCTCTTGCTTTTATAGTGTTGCTCTGTGTAATGGCAAACTTTTTAACCTTGTGAAGTGCCTGATTTTTCAGCCTCTAGTCTGCCTATAAATCACACACTCTTGTGAAGATATCCGAGCAATCTCCTCTGGTTCTGTTAGTAAACATGTTTGTTTGGAAGTCTACTTTTAAGGGAAATATTTTGCATGGGGAATTTTTGTATTGGTTCTTTGCTTCTGTGTAAATTTTGAAGGGTAATTTGTGTCATTAAACCATTTCCTTGTATGACATGGTGGTTGGAACACAGTCATTTCAAAAATCTAGGTCCTTGATATTATGGAGAGGCCTGAGCACTGACAACTGAGGGGAGGGGAAATGTAATGATTCTTATCAAGAAAGGCACAACTGTAAATAGAGATCATGACTAGTGAGGGAATTGTAAACGCTGTTGAAAAATATACCACCACCACCACCTTTTTTGAAGTAAAAACTCACTACCAGTGGAAAAATGGTAGTTTATGCTTTATTTCAGTAGGGCAAGAGTCTCTTGATTGTAGGGCTACAGAACCTATTTAAATTAATGGGTTTTGCAGTAGAGCTTTTGTTGCCCTGGAAAGACAAGTGTCAATAGCAGTAACAGTAACGTAGCAAGTGTCCAAAATACAGGATGATTAAAAAGGAATTTGTTGGTTTACAAAATTTTCCATAGTGCATATATACTAATTGCCTTACTGAAGCACTAGTTGAAAATTTAAGAAAAAAATGCTTTTTATTTATAGTGT
The DNA here is from genome assembly GCF_929443795.1 of Astur gentilis. Lineage (NCBI taxonomy): Eukaryota > Metazoa > Chordata > Aves > Accipitriformes > Accipitridae > Astur > Astur gentilis. Next base: position 11,856,548 of record NC_064882.1, on the reverse strand, counting down.
TGTTGCAGTAACCACTTGGAAATCTCATCTGATCAAGCATAGCTTACTTTTTTCCCTTTTTCAAATTTGTCTCCGAGAATCTTCCCTTGGCACAAATTTGGTGCAGAAAATTGAGATGGCAATACCAATGCTTAAATGAAGTTTAGGGTTTTAAACTGAAATTTAACTTAAAATATTTTTTCTCTTCAGTCTTTTAGTACATATTTGAATTGGTTAATATTCCTAATGCCTTTGAAAGTTAATTAACTTTAAGCTATGCCTTTTTTTTTTCTTTCAAAACTTTTCTCAGCAGGCTATCATTTTGTGATTGGTTTGCTTGCTGTTAAGGAGGCGGGGAGTCTCGTTGTCCCTGTTCCCCTGTTGTCCCCCCCCATTTTTTCTCCCCCTCTGTCAGACCTTGTGGTGCCCTGGAGCACATCACTAGGCAGTGCACTTTCCTGCCTCAACTTAGAGGAGCTATTAGCATAGGATGTATGTAGTTTTTGCTATAAAATGATTTGGTATCTCTGAAACACTGTAACCTCTTGTCAAAAATCTGTCCTGCTCTTTCTGTTGTTGATACAGGTATTTGAAGAATACAAAAAAAAAAAGTATGACGGGGGCACAAGAACTGTCACAATCGCATTGGTATTTTGTACTTTATTTTGGATGAAATTTCAAAGAAGGCTTTAGTTGTATTTGCATGATGTTAAATACAAGTTCATTTGGTGCTGTTAGTACCAAGACCAAAGATGCTCCGTTGCACTGTAATGTATTGAATCCCAGGGAATAATGCAGACTGCCTTTAAGTACGTTGGGTGGAGGGGGACAGCTGTGATTAATCAGAGGTGTGTACCTAGCATATCCTGCTCACCCCCTGGGTCAGCCTGGTACAGCTGACACTGAAATCAAGGCTGCTAATGTCTGCAGTACCGCTGCAACTGGTTGTACGTGGGGTGGGTAGATAAAGCATTGTCCTGGTTTCAGCTGAGATAATTTTCTTCCTAATAGCTGGTTATAGTGCTATGTTTTGGGTTCAGTGTGAGGCGAATGTTGATAACACACTGATGTTTTCAGTTGTTGCTAAGTAGTGTTTAGACTAAGTCAAGGATTTTTCAGCTTCTCATGCCCAGCCGGCAGGAAGGCTGGAGGGGCACAAGAAGTTGGGAGAGGACACAGCCAGGGCAGCTGACCCAAACTGGCTGAAGGGGTATTCCATACCATGGGACGTCATGCCCAGTATATAAACTGGGGGGAGTTGGCCTGGGGGATTGCTGTTCAGGAACTAACTGGGCATTGGTTGGTGAGTAATTGCATTGTGCATCACTTGTTTTATACATTCCAATTCTTTTATTATTGTCATTTTATTATTGTTATTATTGTCATTATTATTTTCTTCCTTTCTGTCCTATTAAACTGTTCTTCTCTCAACCTATGAGTTTTACTTTTTTTCCCAATTCTCTCCCCCATCCCACTGGGTGGGGGGAAGGGAGGGAGAAGCTGTGTGGTGCTTAGTTGCTGACTGGGATTAAACTACACAAACGTGCCCAACTGATGAGCAATTAGATTTTGCTGAGTAAAAAGAACAGTAGGAAAAAAGCCAGCATTTCTTCATATAGGACCTTTGGTAGAAGTGCAAACATATGGAGGACATACTCCTTTCATCTGAGGCAATACAAGTGGTTTGGGGTTATACTGTGAACTTCATGCTGTGAAAATTGTGGAACTCGTCTGAACCAGAAACAGTTCCTCTTTGGAAATTGTTCCCTTCAACTATGTTTTGTGGCTTACAGTACGGCACCCTAAGCACTTGTAGTTAACAGCAGAATGAAGGGGGGAAGAAATGTTCATTCAACAGAGAAAATACCAGAAATGTGAGAATTCTGGGTGGATTGGAGGAGGAAGTGGAGGGGGGAAAAGCATCCTCATAAGCAAAACTAGAAGAGCATAGGAGCTAAATCTTCATTTCTGCAGGACAGTACAACAAAACAAAAGCTAAACATATGGTTGTAGAGCTATAAATTCTGGCATGAGGTTGTGTTATGGTAAAAGACAAGAGTATTATAGATTTTCTTTGTCACTGTCACCTTTTCTTTCACCAACATGTGTTTGGCTTCATCTCAGAATGGGGACTGCTACATGGTTGTGAGAGTAACTTCTGTTTGTCTGATTTGTGCTTCCTGTTATTCTCTTTCTGTGCCCATGGAAGCAACCTCTGAAAGTCTGGTGTACTCTCAGAAATAAGTTAAGACAAGACATACTGACTAGGCACTGGAAAATCATGTTAAAATACTTGATGTGGGTGAAAGGAAGAATTAACTGTTTTTCTTCTCTCTCCTTCATTCAGAGCAAAGTGAGGAGTGACTCCAAAGGGCTGAATTACACAAGACATATGAGAATCTGTATCCAGACACTGGTGTCCTATGTCAGACTGAAAGTTAGTCCGTCTAGTTTAAAGTTTTACATAGCTATCCCTTGCTACTGTGTGTGACCATTCATGCTTGTGGTTCCTACAGTAGGATGTGTTTTAAGTATTTGTGTTTACAATACAGCAGAAATTTAAAACTCTTACTGTGATTGCCTACTGAAAGTTGCTTATGTTATGAAGTGGGATAAAGTCACAGTAATGAGAGGGAAAGCCAAACTATAACTGCACAGCCTTAGTGGAGAGGAATGGGGTTTTGTGCATGTCTCTGAGGGCATAATTTCTTCTGCAGTATCTTTATTACCGGTAATGACCAGTGAAAGGGAAAAATCAGTCTAGGATGAGTTTGGAAGATGTCATTCAAGAAAAGATAATCTTTTCCTTCTCAAACAGTTATCTGTTATAGTGTCACTGAGAGGCAATAAACATAAACAGTCTTGTGTGGAGTCACTTTTCAGAACAGGATCTTACTTTAAATCAAGTGCCTCTGCCAGTAACGCATTTTCTGATTTCCTGCAAGAAAAACAAATGTGAAGAAAGCATTACTATTGAAAGAGCTGCTGTCTCCACTGTAGAAAACTATTTGCTCTCTACTGATAGGGAAAACTATAGTTCAGCTGACCTTGAAGAGAGAGGTTTTATAATAGTACAGGAAAAATGTAGCAGCCCATTGATAAAAAGTACATAACCTTTATAGAAGGTTAACAAATTTGCACAGCATTATCAGTTTTTTTCCTCTGAAGATCAGAACTAGAATATTACCAGGTTTTAGTTAGCTGGCATACAGCATGACTATGATTTTTTTTTTTTCTCCTCATGCCATATGGCTTTAGATGATAAAAGTACAGGATGTAGTATAGAGATTTATTTCCTAGATTAAAATAGTGCTAAAGTTACAAATCCACTCGAAGGAAGGAAATCAGTCTTACTCAGAAGTAAAGATGTGCCAAAACTACAGCTGCCTATGTGATGTTTATATGAAAAAGAATGCATAGGAAGATTTTCTTTCTGTGACTACATGTTTTGGGGGGCTTGTTTGTGGGTTTGTTTTTCTTTCCCTGCCCCCTAGTAAGTGTCCAAGCAGATGCTTAGTGCTTTGCTTCCTAGTGTCCCTGTTAGAAGGAAAGCAGTACAAAAACCTGAGTTTTAGTATGCTCATAAACCTGAAAAAGGAAGAAAGTTTTCACTTTGTAGAAGTAAATAAAGTAACAGAACTGTCCCTGGAACAAAGTGGACGTTTGAAACAGGATGACCAGGTATAGAGGCAAATGAATTTGCTTTAATAAAACTGACTGGATCTGAATGGCTCTAGTGCCCGTTTCAGAGCCTCCAAGCAGTGGATCTGTGACATATAAATGCTTATGGATAATTTTACATTGACTATATAGCTACAGTCCATGTGATTAGGCATTGCTTTCAATAAATTTGTGTTACAGAAGTCAGTGCAGATTCTAATGTATTGTTAATGAGCCATCCTTCCCTTTTCATTTGATGGAAGGAGAGGAGATATACTGCTTACTTCTCTGGGATGAAAGAAATCCAAATGTTTGCTGTCAACGAAGGCTACCTAGACTTGGTTAACAGGCATTACAATCGATCTGAAAGAGTTAAAAAGGTGAAGTTCTAAAAGATAATTGTAGTAGCTTATATGAATGTGGATCCACTATTTTTGTATATCCTTTCTTTGTTAGCTTGCTTATTGTGATATTTAAAATGCTCTGAGTGCAAGCAGATATGTTAGCTTATTAGCTAGTGTGTGTATGTGTCAAGTAACTGTTCAGTCAGTTGAGTTCCAGAGCAGTTACCTTGTCTTTCCTAATTTCTTGGCAATTTCATAGAGAATTCTCTAACTCTTTTCATGATGCATACCTACAGATAATATCCCTCCCTTGGTTTTCTTCCCAGCATGGGCAAAAAATGGTACTCGGCATCACTGCGTGTTTCCTTCATAGCTTTTATATAAAAAAGTATTTTGTGTGGGGAAATTAATATATAAACTACTGGCTGGTGCTGATGCCTCACACCTGGAACTAATTAAGATAATTTGTGTCACATTGCAGCTTGCACATTATAGTATATGCAATATGTCTCCCTCCTAATTTGTTTTCTCCTGTTGTAAATGTATATACTTGAGGCCTCTACTACAACCTCTGACTGGTAAAGATTGGGCAGAATTTCTTTGTGATCATCACAGTAATCTTTGTTCCACAGACACAAGCCCTACTCTGTTAGATGCTGTACCATTGAACTCAAAGGAAGCAAGGGTGGTCAGTGTCTTGCAGGATCAGGAAATGGGGAAGAAACATATTCTGTGAGGAGACACGTGCTACGTATGAAAAGCAAACACTGAACTTCTTTGTGTATCTGTTCAGGGAGAGAAGATGACAGAATTATTGAAGAGGTGAAAGGAGGGAGGAACAGCTTGAGGTCTGGAGCCTTAAGAACATGGTTGGTTACTCTTCTAAAAAATACAGTTGATAAACATAAATTGTTTCTCCACATATTAAAACATCTCTAAGGTATTTTAAAAGACTATAAAATATTTTTGAAGTTATTAATGATAGACAATTGAGGGGAGGAAAGAATGTCACCAGAAGAAAGTTATACACAGGAGCAAATCTGGAAATTTTGATTTGAAGCTGTGAGACTCTTGTATAGCAATCAAATGCAATTTCCATTACGTGAAGAAATGGAGACAACTCTGAAATCTAGCTTCATCCTTACTGCCAGATTCTGAGTAGTTTAATATTTTGAGCGTTGCAAGCTCAAAATCTTATCTGCTGGAAGGAAGGGTAGTGCACAAAATTTGGAATTAGATATACATTTTGCAGATGCAAATTTGGCTCATCGGTATTTAAATCTCCAACTAAGGTGTGTGTCTTGTGAGCAGAATGGTTAAAATGTGATTTGTCACACTTGTGCATGTATGCAGAATCTTGGTAAGGTGCATCATTACATCACATTGCTTAAGTTATGAATGTACAAAGTATATCCTCTGTAAGAACATCTGTCTTATTTGAGAAATATTTATCCTCTGACTTAAAGCTTTTGTTGCCATCAAATACAGCAAAATAATAAAAAGTCATTGCAGTTTTGATTACAACGACCTAATCTCATTATACTTATTGGGACTAGAATCAGAGGCAGAAAGAAATGTATTAATGGAAGAATTCTATCCTCAATTGTACAACTGCTGTAAAGAAAAAGGTTGTAACTCCAGCGGATGGACCTGAGGTGGGGGCTTCCAGGTGGTGTCAGAAGTGATCACCACAATGTTTTACTACATCTGGAGATTTTGAAGAAGTGTCAAGAGATGAGACATCAAACATTTGCTGTAAGATTTTCAAGATCTTTTTATTTGATTTTGGAATTCAATTCAATTTATATTTTTTGAGTACAGTAAATGTATTACTGGTTTTATTATATAAAGAAAGGGCATATTGTAAACCTTGAGTGCAAAAGAATAAGGGATAGGGAAGCAGATTCTTCACTGATACACACTATAAGAAACCTGTTAGGTTGGCTTTTGTGCTGTATGTAAATCAGGGTTGTATTTGTCTCCTTTGTGTATGTATTGCCTTTTTCATTGCTTTCCGGTTTTGGGTTTTTTTTTTTTTGTTTTTTTTTTTTTTTTTTTTTTTTTGTTTTTTTTTTGTTGTTGGGTGGAAGCCTGATGATCCTGTCATCCCAGCAATATTCTAAGAGAAAAACTTAGAATTAATTAAAGATATAATTGGAAGAATGAAACTTAACATTTTCTGCTTTTGCATTATTTCAGTTATGTGTTGCATCTCATGGGGAATCAAAAGAGAGAGTTCTGACTGAAAAGGCAGTGCAGACAGATGATAATCAGGCAGGTGTTACTCAACACTTTTGGGGAACTGGCAAATCATCAAAAGAAAATATAGCTGGAATTCACTCTAACAGAGAATCAGACTCAAACATTTCAGATGAGCAGGATCTGTTTAATGTGTCATCTTCATTCCTCAAGCATAAACCTGCCATTGAGTGTGACAAAGAACTGCAGCTTCTTAACCAGTGGTACAGACAGGATGAAAATTTTGTTTCAAGCATTGCCAAACTTCAGCCTACTAGGTTAGTGCTGAGTTCTTTCTGTTCAGAAGTTGTTTGGTAAAGGAATGAACATGGTTTTCCTTCCAATCCATTAAGGAGATGAATTTATTCTTCATTAGTCTGAAAGTGGTCTACTTCTTTAATCACTGGAAGTTTTATTGCTGAGCACTTGCACAAAAGAAATACTAAGTCTGAAGAGTTTCCTTCAACGTTATATCCCGCAGAGTAATAGTATCTTTATTTAAATGAGCAGCGGTGTTTTTTCTCATTATAGTATGAAGTGCAGCATTAGAATGTATCATTTGAAGGAAAATTTCCCCCAAATCTTTATTAATGATGCTGATAACACTTTCATCAAATAGGCATATGAGATTTTATCCCCATCTTAGAGATGGTGTAACTGAGGCCCAGCTGAGATATATATTTATTAAAACAGAGGTATTAAGACTTAAACCTGTATCTGCCCATCTGCCAAACTGTGCAGCATTTTGGTAAGCTAGAGCTGCGCTTACCTGAAGTAATTGTGTTCTTTAATCATGTTTTATGATTAGAGCAGCTTCTTAATTTTCCGGTATGTTCTCACAGCTTGTCTTTTACTCATCTTCATAGCACATTTTACAGGGATATTTTCAGCAGTGATCTGCACACAGGCAGCAAGCTAAAAGCAAATGGCTGAGGTCTTTCCAGAAAGTACACAAGATATATCAAGAATATGCTCCACTTAACTCTCGGGGAGGAAGCATCTGCTGAGCTACTTGAGACAGGTGAGACTAGAAACCCAAAATGAAGAGAAGGGCACTCAGCTGGAATGATCAGCAATACATTACTTCCTAAAAGAAGGAGAAAGTTTAGTTTCAGTAATAAGTTAAAGGAGTTAGAGACATCACTGGTTTTGGCACTCCTCAGAATCTTGTGGTAGGACAAGCAATACTTAAGTAAGTGTGTTACTGCTGTAATAAATACGTAAAATAGACAGAACTTAGACATTACTCTCAATAACCCTAAATGCCTTTTTCTGTTCAACGTACTGTTTAGTCCACTTAAACATATGTAACTCCTTCTACAATCTGCAGGCAACTCTTTAGGGTCTACTAGAGGAGCAAAGAGCCTGGAGTTTGGCCAAACAAAATAAAACACATGCTGTGAAATTCTGTTTAACTGCAGAGAATAAAATTACTACTGCAAGATAACCTTAATAATGCAATAATAGTTTAACAGCAAACCCATGCATTTAATGAGGTTTTTTACAAATAGATCTTTTCTGGTTATCATATGAAGAACAAAGGAAAATAAAATGTTTTCTCTGAGGTTCAGATGGGAGCTAAGAAAGTAATTTAGTACTTCTTTCTGCCACCCTTTCACAGTGTGGTGCTCATAGTGCTCAGATGAGCAGTTAAATTATTTAGAGATTATAAAGCTATTAGCCTTCAATTCAGTAAAGAAAGTTGTTCCTTCTGGGATATCTTTGGGGTTATTTATGTATTTGAAGACTACCCTGTTGGTTACTGGTTAGTATGAGTTACATCAATTTAGTTCTTAATCAGTCCTTGTGGTAATTTCTCTGTTAATCAAAGTGGTTTGTTGATGTCCTTGGCCTGCCCTCCATTTTGTTGATACCTTTCCCTAGTGTTTTCTAAGTAAACGCAGGCTTTTATGCCAGAGCCACACTTGGTCACAGATTATTAATGTCCTGTTCCATAAAAAGAAAAAAATCTTTGAGTTTAGCACCTAGAATGACACAGGTCTTTTCTCATATCCATAATCATGTTGTGATGTGGACATTTCCACACTCTTTCAACTCCTCTCTCTCACAGCATTATTGTCTTGTAACTTTTCTCCATCACTTAACATGTTTTTCATTATGTTACCCAGACCAGTTAACTAAATTCCAATCAATAATTTGTTTTATCAGAGTTTGTTAGATGTTTTCAAGGTTTATAGAAGGGTCTGTGTTGCTGCGAGCATACCAAGGTCTTTATTGCCATCCTCATGTATGCTATGCTCTTTTCCAGCATAATCTTTTCTTAAATCATTTTGATGGTAACTTTTAAAAAATGGAGTTAAGAGAACATTTTTTCTCTCTCAAGTCTTGCAGCAAGAGGTTGATCAAGGATTCAAGATTCGGGGCTCTCCAGAAGATCACTGTTACTGCTTCAAGAGGAAAACCTATGACTTGGAATACAACCTGTCAAGCAAGCAGGCTCCAAAATGTTTTGACATCCACCTTGTGAAAACAGAGGTTAATGAAGTATGAAGCACATCAGAACATCACAGAAAGTATACATGCACAGGTATGCCTACCATCACTTTCCTTTATTCACCTCTATCCCAGATGCTGGGGATTTCTTTTCATCATGTTCTAGAGCTTTAAACAGGGAAAAATTGAACATGACAATATTTTTTGTCTTGTCTTGAGTGTAACTCTGTATTTTTAAAGGTGCATCCTAAACCTGCAGAAATTTTATACTCCCAAGTCAGGTGCCTTCACTATTTCTTTATATAACTTCTCTAAGTTCCCTTCTTTCAGCTTGGTTTTCCCACTTGGGTGTTTATTCTGATGTTCATTGTCTCTCTCGCTTAATCGGCTGCAATCTTCTAAGACTTCCAGAAGACCAGTCTTCAGTTTGCTTTGCCTGTCACCTCAATTCTCAGTATTCAGGAAAAGCTATACAGAGGAGAGTCCATGTCACTTTAAATCCTTAGAGAGGCTTGCTGAGTTAGTGATGTAGAAGGCTGACTTGTCATTCTTAATTTACCCTAGATACCCAATTTCATCAGCAATCCTATTGGAAATGGTGAGATTGGCATGGAATTAAGGCAATGTGAATCTAGAATCAAAATCTTATCAGCAGTTGTTAATTTATGCTTAATTAAAATCTGTATCTGCTCATTTATTGCTCTCAATTCTTTGAGTTAGTAACAAACTTGGCACTGTTTGCAAATCTGAGGAAGCCAAGGAAAGTATTAGGTATGGGCTAGAATACTCTTTTTCTCTTAGCTGTAAACTGAGATCTAAGTGGACTCATTCAGCACTGGGGTTTTGGGGGTGTTTTTTCTATTGTATGAACTCACAGACAGAACGCTGTATTTAATATGTTGAGAAAAGGTGTAACACAAGATATGATATGTCTATTTTTGGCTTCGCTTTATCTTAATTCTTCCCTTCAATCCTCATCTTGGATCACCCTTCTTGTCTGTGGATATGTGCTCTGGGCTTTACAATTTTGTAAAACAAAAAGTCCATTATTGAGCCCAAACCTGCTCTGTGTTTTGTTCCTATCCAGCCCCCTTTATTTCCTCTTTTGCATCTCAATGAAATGGGTTTTGCCATTGCTTGTCTTATCCTTCAACGTACTCAAAGCATGCATGAAGGGATATTTTTTTTTTTCTTGTTGCAAACCTAAAATTGTCAGGTAGAAATAGTAATGCACAAGCTATCATCTAGGGTTGTTAGAAATTAATTTAGTACGACTTGTGCAGAAAGATGTATTTATCAGTGTACTGAATATAACACAGACATTACTTCATTGTGTCAAGAATTATCACTGGTTGCCTTCCAGTATGTTTTGATTCAACTACTTTCCATGCTTGAGAGGCTTATTCTCTCTATTTAGCTTCATCACACCAATATACATAAGAGAAATGTAAGCTAGGGCAAAGATGGAATTGGACCCATGAACAGCAGATCCCATTCCTTCTACCCTGAAAGCCTATGCAGTGATTTGCAAAAAATTGTCATTGCCCAATTCCACCAGTCAGCTCTTGACAAGGACCTTATCTGAGGGAAAGCAACAAAGATCAGAAGACATAGGAGCTGCAGACAAAAGCCTGTTTTAAGTACTCTGAAAGGTTATAGTGAAAAAATCCCCTTGTATTTAAGTGAATCTGAAAACAGTCTTGAGACTAACAAAAACATGGGCAATTTACCTGGTATGAACTGAGATGTTTCTAGTCAGCTGGCAGACAGCACACTGCTTACCATGTGAGGAAAGTTTTTACAACACATTTTCATTTTATTAATAGAAGAACTGAAGAATAATTAGAAAATCAGCTTGGTAGATTTGGGGAAAATTAAAAATTAAAATTTTGCCTTTCCTATTAATTTTCATATTCCTTTGTCTCCATGTGACACTTAATATGAATATATAAGATTTATTTTTGTTTGCAACTATACAAATCTATTGGGTTGTACACTAAATGTCATATTAGAGACTTTGACCTCTACCTTTGAATGTGCTTAGAGTTAACTAGGGCGGTTGAAGATAATGGCATATTTTGTGTGTACTTACAAAGGGCCTGTCTCTGCAATTTTATGAAGAATTTGTAGATAGGGCAACTGGTTTAAGAACATAATTTGCATATTAGGTAATTTTCATGTGTACTTCCAATGTCATTATGAAATAATGGTGTTTGGGTTTGCTGTTTATGGGTCAGGAAGAGTTATTTATTTGCTTGTAAGACTGATGGTAGTTTTGTAAAGAAAGGAAAATGAAAATGTGTTTAGCAAAGTCTTTCTCTTTTTCTGTTTACTTAGAATGATCAATTCCAAGTTTTTCCCCAAAAATGCTAAACGTCAGGAGGAAAAGGAAAGTTTTTACAACGGGGTGAGGAAATTCTGGCGTACGTTCAGCAGGGTCAGGCTCTGCGAGTTCAGCAGCAAGCTGCCATTCATTTTGTTTGTCAGCACAAAGCTAAGTAGAACATGGTGTGGTGGAGAAAACTTGGAATATCTCACCTGTCTGTATAAACTGATGAGGTTTTTCCTTTTCAGAGTAGTTGTTTGTTTGGTTGGTTTTTTCCCCTGGCTTTCCAACCCCCCAAAATATGTTCAAAAGTATATGTGTGATTCATCTTAATAATACCTCACCAGTTTATTAAGGGAGCCCTCCCTACAATCCTAAGAAGGGACACTGTTTTCAGTGCTGCAGGAGCAAAGAAAGATCCTCCAAACTTGTAGCCAGTCTGATGTAGGAGAATGATTTCTTGACACAAAATCTGACCATAAACATGGTCTAGAGCTTGGGATTTGAAAACAAAGGATTTTCTCTGCTGCCTCAGTGTACTGCCACCATTCACCCTCTCTTACTCTAACTTGTCTCAGCGTTTCAAGGAAAGACAAAACACCTTCCCTCTCATACATCTAATATATGCGTAGATACACAGATATCAGTACCTGAGAGGAGTCAGTTACGTATGTGAAAGGAGAAGCAGTCTCTCTCCTGAGCTCAGCAGATGAATGCCAGAAGCATGAGATTTGCTTATATGTATTATCTTGGCACAGAACTATGAGTGTTGTAAGCAGGTTGATACAAATCCGTTCTGTCCCCAGTCCATGATACACAAGCAGGAAGATTCATAAATTTACAGATTAATTAGCCAGCAGAGACCACATGGAGGATCCAGTCCTACATGTCTACAAACAAGTCAGTCTGTACTGTATATGACTTATTAGTTAATGTAAGATGCAAACATATGAAGCAGCATAAGGGGAGAGGGGACTAATTAAAATAATTCTAGGAGAGGTTTCAAGGGTATTTCATCCATTGCTTGGAATTCCCAGTAAAACTACATATCTAGTGAAGAGCTTCTGATATAAGATTCTTATTTGTACCTGAAAGCTGGATGGTTTCCTTTTCAAAAGGAGGAAAAATATTAATTAGAAAGAAATGTCTTTTATAAACTCTACAGTTTTCTTTCAGAATGAGAGTTGTGATGTAAAATACATGCCTGCAGCTTAGTGTCATGGTTTAACCCCAACCTGGTTATTTTTCCAACAAAACAACCATAGGTATGTGTTTCAGATCAACAAGTAAGCTTCTGAAAAAAAATAATTATTTTAACACAGGGGTGCAAGAGTTATACTTTCATTTATTGGTGCCACTGGTGAGAACAGAAAAGTAGGATTAATTCTAAGCCCCTGCTATCAGATTGCTGATGTTTGCAAAACTGCAGTTGTTTCAGCTGGTAAATGTGTGGACTTACATGGTTTGTAGGTAAGATATCACAGATTTAAAAGCATATTTTTCTTTTCCACTGGAACTAAACTCCTTGTAATGAAGAGTCTCCAGGGTTTGAGATTTGTGAAATAATGAATATTTTCTGAATAGTGCAAACAAAATGTTTTTGAGAAAGGACATCAAACTTTAGGCCTCAAAGTATCATTCAAGAACAGAAATCCAGGCGAATATTCTCATCAAAAAGAATAGTGTTCAACTAGGTCCTTATTTTATTTTAATCAACATTAGGTGCTGAAAACAGATGTCTGCCTGGACCAAACTACCCATCTCTCTTCTTCTCTGAATTTGAAGGGAGTTCAGTTCTGGCAGGAACCTTGGATCTTCTTCGTTTCAGGATGAATGTGTCAAGTTGCAGCTTAAAGCTCTGTTCTCAGTTATAATCATTACTCAGCTGGTGTATTTCTGTATGTTTTAAGAAAAATATAGCAACCTGCATGTTGTTTTGTTTCGTGGTGGTTACCTTTACCAGTAGTTGCTGTCCTCTGGAGTGTGCATTACCCACCAGAGGGAGCTGAAGCCAAGAACTGTCAGATTTTCATAGAATCATGGAATCGTTTAGGTTGGAAAAGACCAGTAAGATCATGGAGTCCAACCGTAAACCTAACACGGCCAAGTCCACCACTAAACCATGTCCCTAAGCACCACGTCTACACATCTTTTAAATGCCTCCAGGAATGGTGACACAACCACTTTCCTGAGCAGCCTGTTCCAATGCTTGATAACCCTTAATATAATAACCCTTGATAATCTTGATAAACCTTCCTTGGTGCAACTTGAGTTGGCTTTTGAATTCCCAGGGGGTTCTCTGGTGAAAGTCTGCTCTTACACTTCACAGGGCTTTGGATTTGGGCATCTGTCCTCAAGTTAGCTTGGGAGCAGATGGGGACTGGGTAGGAAATCAGTGCACCTCCCTATGCTAAGTTATGACCTCTTTTGGGAACTGTCACTTCAGCATTAAAGCAAGCAAACCAAAACCTTGTGATGTACATGTCATTGTTCTTTGGGTTTTAGGTATGCTGTTCTTTGTAACATGAATAAGGACACCAAAATTGTATAAAAGAAATAACTTTGAGAGTAAACTAATTATCCATGAGAAAATCAGGCCAGGTAGAAGCAAAGGTGAATAGGTTATCTGAGTCTCTAAAAGGAAATCTCTCAAAATTCCTCATTACAAACAGGCTGGAGGTTATGTCTGCTATATATTAAACTGACATTTTGTTCATCAAGAAATAAATTGACTGAAAAAGGATAGAAGGTGTAGTTCAAGCAGCTTGTGTGTTGTGATTTTGTTCAGCACATAAATATGTGTGAAGTGGCCAAAGTGTTTATTTTGACTGAGAATTTTGGAACTAAACGTTTGTTTCCAAACTCGCCTATCTTCATTTTTCCTTAAAAATCACAGTATTTTGACATATTCCAATTTATCCGAATTCATGGTGATATACTGAAGAATGTTATGATTTTTTTACTCAGCCAATTTTGTATCCAGTTCAACTGCAGTGGTTTCTTAAACGTATATTGATAGAAGCTTATAAAAATTCAAGCCATTTTTTAATTATATCAAGCTATGTTTTCATTATTACATGTAAAAACCCCAGGCCTGTAAAATGATTTAAAATTAAGTCTTAGTGCTGTGGTGAACAGGCTAAGAGCCTGACAAGTTCCATAAAAAGCAATCAATTAAAAAAAAAATTATTGAGAATGTTGATATAACTGATTTATTTATCGATAAACATGAGGAATTAACACATACATCTCTGTCTTGGGTGTGCCAGTACTGACATGGACAATGACCAGGGAACTCCTTGGGTTTGGTTTTTTGTTGTTTTTTTTTATGGTAACCAATTGGTCAAGGTGAGAGGGGTTTTACTGTTCTTGGTTTTAGTTTTCCTTCTGTTCATTAAATCATAAGATCAATTTATATTTCATCAACTTTTAATAAAAATCTTCCTTTGACTTAAAGGACAGAAGGAGTGCTGGTCTTTCTGGACAAATGAGCTTCTTCTCACGTTTCCTTCTGTACTTGGAATAAGCTATCCACAGAGAAATAAGTAGGTGTTGAGACATGGAGATTAACAGCTGAAAGGTGGTAAGGAACAGCTTCTTATACCATTTCTGAGTTGTAGCTGACCATAAGAACATAAACAGTCTTTAGGAATAGGTGGAGTTGACTTCTTTGTACTACAAAAGGCAGGAAAGCTCACACAGTTAATTATAGCTGAGCAATCATATACAAAGCTGATCTTTATTGCCTCTAAGCTGCTTGCTACTTGCGCAAGTCATTTGTAATTTTCAGTGCTGTGGCATCCTTTGACTTCTGCAAAACCATTAGTCTATTGGTAAGAAGAATTATGACCAATGGGAGACATTGAAACTTCGCTAGTTAATAGTCAAATTTTCTTTCTACACCTCCAGTGGTGGGTAAACAGCCTATTAGACCTCCTATGGGATTTTTTTCCAAATTAAAAATCTCATCATACAAAAATGGTAACAGTCACATCAAATAACCTCAATTTCAGCTCAGGTTTCTGTTCATTGACAGTATTTTGTCATGTCCTTCAAAGGAATGTACAAGACAGTTTATATCAAATTATTGTCTAATGGATTTCGCTTTATGGCTTCCTTAGAAGCTGCCTTATATACTGCATCATGAGGTTTTAATAGATTTTTTTCTTTCTTTTTTTATGTCTGGATCCTATCTAACTTACGAAGGGCTCATTATCCATATTTCAGCATTTCAGAGAGGAGGACTTACTTCTGTATTTATTTTGCTGTCAATTTAGTTAAATAATGGCATAACCTGTCTGGATTTTTAATAGGCATTTTCCAACATATCAATGGGAATTAATCTGTCAAATACAGTAAATAAAAAGAGAAATGTAAAAATTTCAAAAAGGTTAGCAAGAGACTCATAAATTTGAAAACCAAAACAAACCTTAGATTATGCAGTTTACAATTATACCTCCTCAGCAGTGGCTGTTGGATAAATTAAAGCGCTGTATAACACTTTGAATGTGCACTTCAGGATTTTCTTAATTAAAGAAAATAGAAGGGGAGAAAATCTTACAACTTTTTTGGAAGAGGAGATATGTTATATTATAATTTCTTTCAGATGCAGTTAACTAGCTATAAAATGACCCTTCACTTCTCTTTTTTAGTTTTCTTGGATTACTTTTTACAGTCCTCCTAATTATTTCTGACAGCTTTTTTTCTTCTGTCTCTGCACTTCATTTCCGCTGTTATTTCAATCTTTGTTTCAGTTCTCTTTCTTGTTTGGGTTTATTTTTCTCTCTTGCTTTGTGTGGGGGTGATACTTTCATATTCTCTGTTTTCACATTTGACTTCCCTTCCTCTCAGAATTTTATTGCCTCATACTTTATTCTGAGGTCAGGGAAGGGAAAGGAATATATGCCAGCTGCAGACTCAGGAAATATACTCAGCTCTGTGTTTGAACCTATACTTTTTTATTATTATTATTATTTCAGGGTTTTGATCTGATGGGCTCATGCCAGTTGCTGCATGAAAGACACATTTCTTCGGCAGATACTCCTATACACAGGGTTTGCTCCATACTTATATCAAGAAATTCGATGAAAGATTATATTCTATGTGCTTATAGAGTAGTAGGAAGTATTTGTCACCAATGAGAACTTAGGATTAAAGAATTCCTCTTCATAACTCAATTGAATATCAGCCTTCCATCGTTATATTTTTGTGAAAGTCAGGTCTGTTGACAATTTCTTTATATTTACTCCATTGCTCTATAATTGATGTATTGTCATTATATAATCCAAATGTTATAAGGGATTAATCCTAAGGATACATTTTGTAGGTATGAATTCCCATGTCCCTTCAACAACCTACTATATCTTCCACTAATAAACTGCTACTCAAGTACTTCTTCCAAACATAAGTTGAAGGGCATTCTTTCCTGGTTTGATATGCCAATCCAGCATGCAGCTTTACACAATGTTTGTTGAGAAAACTGACTGTCAAACTGAGAACAAGATTTGTGCTAGTGCAGGAGTGTTTCTCTCAGTTGGTGTCCTACTCCCAATTTCAGCTGGGAATTTGTTATTCATCTTTGCTCTGTGTAAATATTGTTGTCAGGTAAAAAAAGATAGGTTTTCTAAGGGTGACTAGTCCACTTCTATAGCATATAATGGTAGAAAAGTATAGTCATCATTGCTTATGCAGTATGTTTGACAGAATTTGAATGTTGAGGTTTAGAAGTCCAGTGTCTGCCATTCACATTAATTTGATTTTCAAATGGCACTGGCAATATTCTACACCAAAGACAGATATAGTTTCCAAAGGCAAATCCAGCTGCAAGGAGTTAAGACAAAATGTTAGAAAGAAAATTGATGAGGGAGGAAGAAAGCAATAGGCCATACATAAAGGAGATTATAAAGAGAATCATCCAAAGTGTATGTTGATGTACTTATTCGGTCCTGTATTTTATCACTGGTATGTCTGAAGGGTTTAAAAGCTAGACTTGCAGATGGTAATGACATTGGGAGCACAGCAAATCATAAGGTATGCTGCATCTAGATTCAGTGCAGGCAGAGACAAAATATTTAAAAACAATCAGAATTAAACCACATTTAAAATCCCAACTAGCGTACATGACAATCTCTTATAGCATAAAATTTTACAGTTAACTAGCATATTTGGCAATCTGATATTTTTTTATTCCTGAACTGTCACTACCAGAGCAGCAAGATTGCCCTCCCAGTCATGTCATAGTTGTTATAAAAAGTCCAAATAGGGCTGCATCAGATCCTCTGGGGTTTATTCTGTACCTTGCTCATCTAGTTGATTCTGACAGTATAGACCTGATGTTGTCATATACCTCTTGCACTGGGTTGTGCGCACACCAGCTTTAACCAGTTTTCATAGAATGGTTTGGGTTGGAAGGGACCTTAAAGATCATCTAGTTCCAACCCCCCTGCCATGGCAGGGACACCTTCCACTAGACCAGGTTGCTCAAAGCCCCATCCAACCTGGCCTTGAACACTTCCAGGGATGGGGCATCCACAATTTCTCTGGGCAACCTGTTCCAGTGCCTCACCACCCTCACAGTAAAGAACTTCTTCCTCACACCTAACATAAATCTACCCTCTTTCAGTTTAAAGCCATTACCACTTGTCTATCACTACGTGCCCTTGTAAAAAAGTCTCTCTCCGGCTTTCTCGTAGGCCCCCTTTATGCATTGGAAGACCACTATAAGGTCTCCCTGGAGCCTTCTCCAGGCTGAACAACCCCAACTCTCTCAGCCTGTCCTTGTAGGAGAGGTTCTCCAGCCCTCTGATCATCTTCATGGCCCTCCTCTGGACTTGCTCCAACAGGTCCATGTCCTTCTTATGTTGGGGGCCCTAGAGCTGAACACAGTACTCCAGGTGGGGTCTACTTGACAGCGGAGTAGAGGGGCACAATCACCTCCCTCAGCCTGCTGGTTATGCTTCTTTTGATGTAGCCCAGGATACAGTTGGCTTTTTGGGGTGCAAGCGCACGTTGCTGGGTCATGTTGAGCTTCTCATCAACCAACACCCCCAAGTCCTTCTCCTCGGGGCTGCTCTCAATACATTTGTTGCCCAGCCTGTATTTGTGCTTGGGATTGCCCCAACCCATGTGCAGGGCTTTGTTGAACTTCATAAGGTTCGCACGGGCCCACCTGTCAAGCTTGTTGAGGTCTGTCTGGATGGCATCCCTTCCCTCCAACATGTCAACCACACCACACAGATTGGTGTTGTCAGCAAACTTGAAGAGGGGGTGCTCAATCCCACTGTCCGTGTTTCCAACAAAGAAGTTAAACAGCGCCAGTCCCAATACTGACCTCTGAGGAACACCACTTGTCACTGCTCTCCACTTGGACATTGAGCCATTGACTGCAACTCTTTGAATGCAACCATCCAGTCAATTCCTTATCCACTAAGTGGTCCACCCATCAAATCTATGTCTCTCCAACTTAGAGACAAGGATGTCTTGCAGGACAGTGTCAAATGCTTTGCACAATTCCAGGTGGATGACATCAGTTGCTCTTCCCTTATCCACCAATGCTGTAACCCCATTGTAAAAGGCCATTGGATTTGTCAGGCACAATTTGCCCTTAGTGAAGCCGTGTTTGTCACCAGTGGCCTCCTTATTTTCCATGTGCCCTAGCATAGATTCCAGGAGGATCTGTTCCATGATCTTGCCAGGCACAAAGGTGAGACTGACTGGCCTGTAGTTCCCTGAGTCTTCCTTTTTTCCCTTTTTAAAATTGGAGGTTATGTTTCCCTTTTTCCAGTTAGTGGGAACTTCCCTGGACTGCCACAACTTCTCAAATATGATGGATAGTGGCTTAGCCACTTCATTTGCCAGTTCCCTCAGGACCCACCGATGCATCTCATCAGGTCCCTTGGAACTGTGCACCTTCACGTTCCTTAGATGGTTTTGAACCTGATCTTCTATGGTGGGCAGTTCTTCATTCTCCCAGTCCCTGCCTTTGCCTTCTGTGTCTTGGGCAGTGTGGCTGGAGCACTGGTCAGTGAAGACTGAGGCAAAAAAGTCAAAGAGTACCTCAGTCTTCTCCATGTACCGGGTAACCAGGTCTCCCATTTCCATCCAGAAAGGGCCCACATTTTCCCTAGTCTTCCTCTTATCACCAATGTACCTATAGAAGCTTTTCTTGCTGCCCTTGATGTCCCTGGCCAGATTTAATTCTATCAGGGCATTAGCTTTCCTACCCTGATCCCTGGCTGCTCGGACAATTTGTCTGTATTCTTCCCAGGCTACCTGTCCTTGCTCCCACCCTCTGTAGGCTTCCTTTTTGTGTTTGAGTTTGTCCAGGAGCTCCTTGTTCATCCATGTAGGCCTCCTGGCATTTTTGCCTGACTTTCTCTTTGTTGGGATGCATCACTCCTGAGCTTGGAGGAGGTGATTCTTGAATATTAACCAGCTTTCCTGAGCCCCTCTTCCCTCCAGGCCTTTATCCCATGGTACTCTACCAAGCGTATCCCCAAAGAGGCCAAAGTGTGCTCTCCTGAAGTCCAGGGTAGCAAGCTTGCCATGCGCCCTCCTCGCTGCCCTAAGGATCTTGAACTCCACCATTTCATGGTCACTACAGCTGCCCTTGAGCTTCACATTCCCCACCAGCCCCTCCTTGTTGGTGAGAACAAGGTCTGGAATGCATCTGGAAACAATTCTGTTTTCCTTGTACATGCACTTAGCCTTCAGGTTTTATTTAGTAATGTGACAGAATAAGGCTACAGGTATGTTTTCTCTGTTTTAAATGACTCTTCTTTTGTACAGGAATAGAAAATAAGCCATGATGTTCAGTGCTAGCAAAGGAGATGTGGATGTTAATCTGATATTCCAAGACTCTGTGGCCACTGTTCAGGGAAAAGCTGTGACTAATGACTACTTCCTTGTGATCTTTAGGTAATGAATGTTTAGAAACCATATTCCTGCTTCTCCAGAAAAGGAAGTTGTGCCCAATTTTTTTAAATATTTGGGTGGCCCGTGAGATCTTCAAGAGCATCTTTTCTAAATTCTTCTGGAGTTTTTGAAAATCAGACTGGCAGCCTTCCAGCAACTTTAGGTGCTTAATTTGTCCTAAAAATCTGGGCTTTCCCCCCTAACTTTTTCACCCAGCTGTGTTCCGTCTGAAGGCAGGACTTTTCAGTGCTCTCACACCTCCATTAAACCTTCCAGATTCTGGTACCTGTATGCTATCATGCCTGGCAGCTGCTCCAAGAGCAAATTCTGTATTATTCCATTACTTTCAGAAGGGTCAGCAGGGTTGCCCTTGCTTTACACCGAGGTGAGTTTGACCCTAAAAATTCTTGAGAGAGAGCACATTTTCTTTTCAGATAGTGTTACCAATTAAAACAGCAACTGTTTTTCAGAAGTGCCTGTAGTGGTGTTCTAGGAACCTCCCCCTTGCTATGACCAGCTCTGCTGTTCCTTGCAGGGCAGCAGGCTATTATGCCTTTCAGCATTAGCACCTTTGCATACTCTCACACTCTTCAGGGTTGCTGCAATGATTTTATTTGCACCTGCTTCATTAATCATCTGGGCTATCATCTTGTGGCATTCAGCTGTATTCCAGACACTAATACTTCTGGAATCTGAAGACCACAGGCACGTGGCCAAGTTACCTTCAGTTCATCTTGGAGGTGAATGGTTTCATTTCTGTTGCTATTTGTTAAATAAAGGAGAATTGTTTCTTTGGATTGATTCATTTCTGAAAGGATCATGCAAATGGAAATCTCAAACTATCAATATTGTCATTCCATATTCTGTTTCAATAATCTCCTCTACTTTACCATGGTACATTATTTAATCTCCTACTGTTTCACATGAACATCTGTAACAAGATTGCAATGAAAAACAGCGTGCCATGTGGTTAAAATAATGAATATCAAGTGATCTGAGTGCTCTGAAACAAAGCATGTGACAAAGGAGATGGACTTAAGTGGTGAAAAAGTATATTCATTCTTGTGAAAATACAAGAGATCTGAACCAAATTTCATGCGAATTTTGTGGAACTATAAGAGAATTTAAATTAAGTTCCAAAGGTTATGATTGCTCCTTATCACTGAAATGTACTCTCTAATCCTAAAAATCTCCACATTCTGGAAACCAAGATATGATTTCCAGTGCTGTATTCAAGCTCCTGTTGCTATCTCAATACTTTATCAGTAAACTGAATACTATTATCAAAGATCTATAATTGAATATGTATTTTGTATCTTCTTGTAAGTAATACGAGATCCAAACATATATTTGATGGCATTAAAATCAACAATGGCTTATCCTAAAAAATGTCCAAGTCCTTAAAACCTGTGCAGCTTAGCTCAGGCAAAGATAGCTGGAAATATTCCTTCTGAACACAGTTGTGGTAAGACAGTTGCAGAGAGACAATTTTGCTAATTTCTACATTCTCTGTAAGCCAGATCACATCAGGCTTTATACATAGTGGTCAGCACCGTGTATTTTACATAGAAAGTGAAATGATCACCAGTACAGACGTTTGTGTACCTGGCCTTTTTGTACTTACCAAAAAGGTGGACAGCAAAATCCAGGTAGACCGTTCAAGCAACCTCACAAGATAGTCCCAGCAGAACAACCACAAACACACGTATTAATTGCAGAATATTCTATTCCTTTATACAAATGCTTTTTTTTTTTTTTCAGTTTAACCTTAAATATACAGGTGTTCATCCTGAAATTGTTTGTTTAGCCTTTTGTGGTGAAGAGATCTACCTTCAAATGTGGAACTTGGCTGCAAAGATCAATGACCAGTTTTTGACTGTTGCTACAAACAAGCGAAAAAAACACAAATGGAATTTGAGACATTGTGGCTATGCAGAATTGTCCCAGTCAAGTTCAAAATACACAGGTATTTTCTTTCTTTCAGATTAGGGCAGGTAGCAGACAAGACAACATGACAGGCACAATCTTGCATTTGAAAACAAGACTGAAATCTTAAAAGGTGGTTCTGCCAAAAAGAACGGGCAAAATCTACTAATTTCTGTAATTTGTGCCTGAATTGCCTTGCCTGTTTCTGAAGTAGTTTACACATTGCAAAGGGCTGGATTCAGAATTAACATAAATGAACACAATGCTGAGCACTGCTGGAATCTTCCAGTTAAAAACAAGTTGAACGTAAAGAGCCAAAGGACTCATCCTTGCAACACCTTGATGTGGAGACTTTTTTAGAATGTGTCTCAGCCAAATTATAGTAAAAAAATGAAGAAAAGTAGTTTTTTGTAATGATGAAAGATCAGAACTCCAAAAGCGAACTCCTGATTACCACTGGTTTCAGTGAGGCCAGGATTTCAACCCGATGTTGCAACCGGATACATACATATCTATGCGGGGGAATTGGAGATCACTGTCATGGGAGTGTTCAGAAGATTCATAAACCAAGCCAATTCAAACTTTAAAACATAACAGGGACAACTCTGTAGGCAGAATCATAGATTGGTGAGTGTTTGGTGGTTTTTTTTATCTTGGAAATATGTGGTATGCAGAAATCTCAGTGCTGGAGTGATTACAGCGTGGCACATAGTAAAATCAAAATGCCATGCTGTTAGAATGGAAAAGAGACTTGTAGAAAGCATTGAAATTGTGCTGGTGAGGGATACAAAACTCTTTGTCTTTCCAGACAAGGGATTTGCCTCTCTTCCGGATTCTCTGACACTCATTTTTCAGGTACTAAATGCAAATTTACTCAGAAAGTAAGTTTGGGGGGTGTATATGCTTATGGATTTTTTTTACATTTCTGTAAAACCTAATTAAACAAGACATTTCCTTAGATAATTAATTACACAAGGCAGGCAAGGTGGGGATCTTTTATATCTTTGCTAGACGCTGTTAACTTATGACCTTTTGAAAAAGAACTATGTGAAGAAACAGTCAGGTCATTACATCGTTCCTTGCCAAAGTAAAGAGTACAGGATTCCTGAGGGAGGGCTACTGCTTGGCCTCTCTGAGAATAGGTAGGAGTTTGTCTCTGGCGCTGACTGCATCATCCACAAAGTTTTATATATAGAACAAATCACATGTTCATGCTCCATACAACTAACTGCTAAGTACTTTTAAATGGAATGATTGTTCAGTCAACCATCTTAACTTTTTTATGTTCTTGAATCACAATACTCATTAGCATAAAGGGCATTCTCCTGAAATCCACCAGATACTCATGGAAGTGTCTCTAAATAAAGTTAAAATCTGAAAATAAGCAATTCTTTATACTATATTATGTACCTGAGTGGAAACTTTAAATCTGGTCAAGGTCAGCTGTACTTCTTAGTTTCAAAGCTGCTTGCTGTGGGACCTAAACTGTGAGCTAAGGCTCCCTTTTCCAGAAATGGAGGAAGACAAAAGAAATCACTTTCTGGGGATAAAACCCTCTAACAGTAATAAAGACCTCACTGGAGCAGAAAGATGCAACTCGTTCTTCCCTGTGCCTGTTGGACTGAGTTGGTTTTCTCTAGCATTTGTGAGGTCTGTGAGAAATGTTTGGATAAGATCTTTTGGTGCTGTTCCCAGAACATGGTTCATGTGATAGCAAAGAATCCTGATGTTTTGCCAGGGACCTTTTTGTCATTGGGAATTTAGAGACTGGGTTTGTAAAGGGCTGGCTGAGCTGCAATACAAAGAAAACTCCTGAGCAACCTATTCTGGCAGGTCATCTTCTGTCAAAGGCCGCCAGGGACCTGTGCCAGGAGACTTCACCCCAAAGGAGAATGAACAAGGGAGTGACAGGTGACAGCTTTAACTTCTGTAGCACTCCAGGCCTGCGGTTGAAACATTGGTTGTCCAGGCCATGGATTTGCACTGAAATATGAATTATTGGAATAAATAAATGAGGTCACTGTAACCTTCCTTAAAGCCAGAGCATCCTTGTCTTGAAGCAGGGAGATCAAAGAGATGAAGACCAGACTGATGATGTACAATTATTATATTCCTTCAACTGCCAGTGTTTGTGATCCTAGCTGCTTAAGAAGTGGGAAGGAGGAATTGGGACTATGCTCACTTAAATACTATTTAAGTAGCGTTACCATCTCTCTAGACATCAGTCTAAACCACCGGTTTCCAATCTTTTTTCCATCTGTAATCCGTAAGTTTTGTCCACTGGCAAGGCAGTCCTGGGTGAATAGAAGGTAAGCGTACTGACAGTTTTCCTCACTACTTTCCATTCACCTCTTAAAGTCTGGAGTTGCAGACAGCCTGTTTTGACTTCTGATGCAAGGAATTTATCTGGAATCTACCATTGCTGTTCACAGTAGTTATTTAAGGTGCAGTCTATTACCACCTGCTCACAATATACAAAATATGAGAAGGAAGCAGATTTTCCAGAAGCCTTTAAAATTATAGTGATCACCTATTAGGTAAATTGTGCATCCTTCCTTCTGAGGAATTTTGCTTCAATGAATGTAATCAAAAGGTTGTATCAGGTGACAAATATCAATATTTAATATTTTTTCAGAACTTTGGACCCCATGGGAAAGGTGCAAGGAAATTAAGACAGGAAAGGAGACTGGAGAAGAAAGTAAAACAAGAAATGGAAAAAAGGAACTTACTAGTGAAAAACATAATGCCATTGATCAGTACTTGCTTAGCGGAGATGAAAAGGTGAGAAACAACATCCTAATGTATCATGTTTATACAGTTTCTCTCAAATCTCAAAATATTGTTCAGCTTACTGATGGGTATGTTATGTAACAACTGTTAGAATGCTGAGAAGCTATTTTGTTCTACTTTGTATTCCTTTTTTTTATGTCACTTATTTCTATCTTGGTTTCACTCCATAGTTACCATTATGATCTGGTATCAGGAAGGTCTCAAATAGGTAAGTGTTCTGGGGTCATAACTAAGTCCACCTTTTGATTGCTTAATTTAAACTGATGATTAATTTTCTATTCAGAAATTCTATAGCTTTTCTTCCTAAAGATCAAATTTTAAATTGTAATAAGAATTTTACAGTTTCATTGTGTTGTAACCAGAATTCCTTTTTTCACAAGTTTGCAAAGTTTATTAATAATCTTTTTGCTCTGTACTGTCATCTGCATATATACATTATCACTGGTAGGCTGTGTTTGGCTTTACTATGAACAGTTTCCCATCTGACTTACTGTAGATAGTCTCAGCCCTGTGTTCATTTGACATGATTTACCTTGATTTTCTCAGTCATCACTGCATTGGGTCAACAGACAGATCAGCTGGAGAAGTTATTACAAGTGCATATGTGTACATATACAATAATTTATATGTCCATATGAAAGGACTTATGCCTAGAGGTCCATTTGGTTTTAAGGTTCATTGACCAACACCAATGCCACTTAAGTAGTTATATAAATAAATATGCTAAGATTGAGAAAAGGGTACATATTTTAAATTAGATATAAATGAGATAAAAAAGAAAAGTTCTTGAGCTTCTGAGTGACTTGCCAGATGATCTCCTGCTCCCTAGGTCACAGTGTGCTCATAACACGCACACCATCTCTCTGAGTGCAGTTTGCAAGTCCTGTGCCATCTCTGTCTTCTTGAAACTAACACATCCATCCTCTTTCTATACACTACTGCCTTGACCTACATTGGCCACTATCTGGTGCTTCCCAGCTACACTGAAGAAGAGAAAATCGAGTGTATCATATGTGAAACTTAGAAAACAGAGCGGTAGGTATTATTTTTTATAAGCTTAAATTCACTTTTAGTGTTGAAAAGTGACTGCTAGATGTGGTATTTATAAAAATAACCAAGAGTTTGGATGGTGAATATCTGCACGAAAGTACTCAGAAATGATCAGCACAGTAAGGATTACTTACTGAACATATTCTCTAATTGCTAAAAATTCATGTACTCATTTTGCCAGTCCTTTCCACCAAAAATTAACACTCATCAAAGAAAATACTGTGAAATATTATTCCACTGTTTCTTTAATAGGTAAAAACCAAAGCATAGTATCCAGGTTTGCTGCTTAAAATACCTGAACATCCATCAAATTTTCTGTGAGTGTGGAGAATATCGTTATTTTGTTATTAATTAAATACATATGCAGCAAGTAGAAAGCAGAGCTGGAAATCCATTTAGGAGGCCATTCATTTCAACAGTACTGAAATTTATTATTATTGGGCCTATCTTTCTACTGTAATAGAATAGGCCCTTCATATATACAAACATCCCTATTTTCACTCCAGCAAATAGGTGCTACTTCTGTGCAACAGCTAGAATCTTGTCCCTGGGCAGTTGTGTTCTGCAGCCATCACCTGAATTGCCAGGTATAATTAGAAGCTTCCTCCCCTTGATCCTAGTCTTGATGCCCCTGGGAAATTGCACCATTCCTCACATCCTACGCCTTTAAATGTTCCTCAGCTGTGGATCTGGATTTTGCTGGGAAGAGAAGGGTCAGCCATCCCCATGGACTTTGTGCCGCTGTGGCAGCATAACCTTTGACACCATTCAGCTCACTTTTGCCAGGGGAATGCAAGGAACATGCAACAAGTGTCCACCCAGCTGGCCGCTGGTGATGCTCAAAATGTGCCCTTAGGTAGGGTGGATCTGATGGCTCTGCTCCCCTCCTGTCCTGCTGGCTGAGAGAAAATAACTACATTCTTCAAATTATTTTCAGAGAGAACTTTCAGGGGAAAAGGTTGGAAGAAGGAGAAATAATCAGATTAAATTCTCCTGGAGCTTTGTCTGGGCCTCCAAGGATATGTCAGTGCCTTCCGACACCTCAAGAACTGCTGATCCAATCCATTTCCCCTGCCCAAGGGCAGGATCAGTTATAATTAAACCAATGCTGACATGACTGTCTAGCCTGTCTTGTAGCATCTTCATCACGGGAGATCTTTACTTTCCAAAGTAATACATTCCAGTGCTTCACTGTCATTATGGTTGGGCAGTTCTTTTTTGTTTTGTTTTCTCCCTAGTGTCTTATTTAAACGTTCAGTACTCCATCTGAAGGACACTGATCATCGTCCTTTTCACTTAGACAGATTATCCCTTTCCTCTCAGAAGCAAACTCTCACATTACTGAGGACTACTGACTTCAGTCCTCTTGTTTCTAGCCTTTGTTCTATTTTTCATTAGAAGTTATTGTCTTCTACACCTCTATCTTGTCACTTATTTGAACTCCCTCCACCCTTAAGTGTGGTTTCCAAAACTGAAGAGCATATAATTACTTAACTTGTCTTAAAACAGCATTCCTATTTATTAATCAGATTTGGGTTTTTTGCAATGGTGCAAAATTAGTGACATGTTGATCTTACTTTCTTCAAACATTGGTGGTGTTTTATTTTCAATGATTATTGTACTATATCAAATAATCATTAAAGTGCTATCCCTTAAGACTAATATCAAATTAATAGTAGAGGTGTTTATCTGACAGGTACTTAAAATTACTATTTTTCTAAATTTTAGGTTAAAAATTATTGAAAAATGAGCCAGATGTGTAGTGCTTGACAATTAAAGATGATGCCAGTAGAATTGGTTTTGGAGTCATGATGGAAAGTGGGTAAACTCCTGAATACGTTCCTCTTTTGTTATTACATGAATGGTACACTCCACAACCATCAAGTTCCTGTACTGAATCACTTGCTCAGAAAGGAAAAATGAGGAAGCTGGCTAATGCTGATAAAGTAACTTCATGAAATGCAAAGAATAAGCTAATAGATTCTGTGTTTCTGCTGATAAGTCAAGGATTTACTATGTTTGTAAAAATTACTTTATCTTTTCAAACAAAATGACTCTTACATCATTTTCTTCCACTCACTTGCATCCTTTCACTAAGTATGATAAAACTATGATTGGTCATCTTGCGAGGTTTTTGCTACCTTAAGAAATGAGACAAATGACAGATAACCGATGGTTTAGAGTGACAAATGCATTAGTTTCTGCTTACATGTTCTGATCTTCTAAACTGGAAATGAGCGTGAACATTGGGCAGTCATTACTAGAGAGTTGCATGTTTTGTTTGAAATCAGGCTTTGTTGTGTGCCATCTTTATTAAGCAGTGTTCTCTTTTTATGGGACTGAGGTTTTAAGTCTGGCTATTTGTGAATGGCCCCCTCTTTTCCCAGCTGAAGTAGATGATGATAATTGCACTCTGGTGTAAAAATCTAATCACAGCAACACAAACAACACAGGGAGACTCTGGGCTTAAGAAGGTACAATTTAGAAGCCCAAGCATCAAACAAAATAAAGGGATCTTGGGAAAATTTAGTGAGAAAGGCAGCCAGCCATTCCCAACTACCCAGTGAGATTCCAGCAGAAGGTGACAGGATTCCAGTGCCTATATTCATATTATGACTTAGAAGAAATTTAGTGTTTTTAAGGCTTGCACAGTAATAATGAGAGACAACTGAGTGAAGCTATGCATGCCGTTTATTTAGAGCTATTGGAAGTCCAGTCAGCCTCTACAGTTGTGCTGTTTCGTGATCTTTACAAGTATAACAGCATACATGGTGATCTGCTTGAAATGATACACTGAAATAAAACTATGCCAAGGCTATTATACAGTCTATTTTAATGGACTTTTTAATATGAGCACCATCTTCAACTGAAACTCCCAACACTCCATTAAATATTGTATCTTCCTACGTGGTTCAAAAGCATGGCAGAAATAGCAATACCAGTTATTGCTTCAGTTACTTCCCATGGAGTGTTAAGAACCCTGACCCAGCAGAAGGTTAGCCATGTTTTAAAGCCTTAAGTTAGAAGACTTCAGCTAAGATACCGTAGTTAGATGCTTTCTGTTGATACACTTAGGCCTTCAGTAGAAACTTGGGTATTTTGCTGAAAACATAAGCAGTATCTTAGAGGAATGAGGTTAATGCCATCAAATTAGTCAGTATTTGCATGACTGGCTTTAGTTCAGGAGTTTATACCGAGAGGCTCTCCTCACTTTTCCTATGTGAGGCAAAAATATAGAGTTTCAAGATCATTATGTGTTCATGGCTTTTTTTATTATTTGAATAGAGCCAGCTTTTGGACAGAGACAGAACCTCCTTTGTGCAGATTCCGTATTTTGCCAAGGCCATGATTTAAAATTGCACCTCGGTCTTATCAGTTATTCAGGCTGTTGAATAGGAGATGAAGCATCTGCTGAAGAGCATGTTTGCACAACACCTTTGGAGAAACGGGCAGAGAGGAGAGGCACAAGCTGTTAGAAAATAATATCAGTTTGTATCAGTGGGAAAATAAAAGCTGTTTGGAAGCACAGTCAGCCTAAAAACTTAGCTTCAACTATAAAGAATTGAATGGAAGTGTGTCATTTTTATATTAATCAGATAATTCCCTTTAGAAGCTGTGCTTACTTTAGTGAGAAGGAAAACTAGGACTATAATCTGGGCACATTTTTATATATATCTATATGCAGATTTACTTTGGCCGTAAGGCTCAAGAAGGAGCCTTATCAAATGATCTGTTTTTTTGGCAAGCATACTAGCATGATCTTAATTTAATAACAACTTTTTCCTACTGTGGTTTTTGAATAAACGTCTGCCTAGAGGCTGTATTCCAAAATATCAGGATTTTTTTTTTTTTTTTTTAAAATCCTTCATCCAGAGATAGACTAGATGCAGGAATGTTTCTGGTTACAGCCAGGACATTCCTCCTGTGAGGGACTCGCATGATTTCAATTATTAAGAAAAGTTTTAAATTTCTTCTTAGTCCATTTAATTCTTTTAACAGCCCTTTACAGTTGGCAGTTACCAAAGCTGCAGTTCAGTTACTCTGGTGCACTCCACAAAGTAAAGCCTTTGAAATCTGTGGGTGCTTTCTTCTCTGCTGTTGTACCTCATGCCAGCAAGTACAGATGACAAGTCATTAAATACAAGAGAGAGGTGTTAGCAAAATAAAATTTTATTAAATACGAGACTTATGTCTGACCTGCTTCCCCCAAACCAATTCTGTCTCCGTGGCAACAGCCACAAGCGTGTGACAAAACATTCAGGATTTCTCTAACGAAAAATTTAAATACTTAAAATGTCACTTTTCAAGGAAGCATTACATTTTATCCTCAAGCAGGTTTCAAAAGCGCATAGCATGTTTACAGGAAGACGAGCCTTGTGGCTTGTAAAGCTTCATCAGCTAACGCATTAAGTACACTCCCCACAGCAAGCAGGTCCAACTGCTGTACAGGCATAAGAACGAACACATACTCCGTTAACTTACCTGATCTGGCAGTGCTTTGGGAATGGGGAGGTATGTCTTCTGAAGTCGAGTTTAGAATAGCTCTGGTAAAATAATCACAAATTTTATTGCAACGTTCTTTGCATAAAATCATTCAGAAGTACCTTCGCAGTTTACTACAAATATTTCAGTAGTGTAAGAAGGGAAAGACTTAAAATTATTCTCACCTTCTATTGTTAAATAAAATCTAATCATAACATAGATGAATTTGCCGCTCTGGTGTATATGATCATTAGATTACAGATTACTGCACTGAAAGTCCTAGCCAACAAAGTATGTATTTTTACTTAGAAAATGCTCAATGGTCTGTTTCTGCATGATTTCAGTTATTATTCAACATTTCCAAGCTTTATGAAATTAACATGGAGAGTTCTTCACCGATGCAGAAATTCCAATGATCTAACTGATACTCAGAAATCCAAGTCATGAACCGTTTTTAAGCTTCTTAAAAACTCTCCCAAAAGCCATTTAGTAGCAAAATTATCTTGCAACCCATGTCCCAGTGCTACTGGTTAACTTACACAACTCACTGTGTTCAACTGACAATAAAATTGTTTGTTATTACACCTTTGGGGAAAAAACATATTTAGATTTTTTCTTCTAGAATTTACTGTCTGTATGTATTTGAGTATGTTTTTGTTATGTGTTCACAGGATAGAAGTTTGGGATCCATTTGAACACCAGAATACCATTATTCCAGGTTATGAAAGCGTACATCATACTGTGATTAGCAAACTCCAGCTGCTGGAGGAAAGGGCAAAAGCAGTCCTACTTGCAGGTCTGTAAAACTGATTATTATGCTGGTAATGCTTCTACAATTCTGTTTCTCATCCTTCTCCAGTAATAGATGGCATGTTAGTATTAAACATTTTCAAGGCAAAATTTCTAAGTAGCAATAACATAAGTATACAGTGGGCTGCAACTCTAGTATGGTTTTGATGCTATTGTGGGTTTATTTTTATTTGAGAAATGATGGGTACTTTCCTCCTTTTAAATGGGATACTGAAGACTGAAACTTTGCTATCTGATGAGGTCAAAAGGAGCCTCAGAATAATTCTGTGTCTGTCCAGCAGCAGCTGACAGGTTATGGAGCATGCAGCCCCCCTTTTTGTCCCTGCACTGCAGAGCAGAATCGATGATCCCAGTTACCAATCTCTTCCTGTCTCACGCACCAGGCTATTTTAATGGCTCCGATAAAGTGTTCCTCAGACAACAATTAAAGGCATTCTTCAAGGTCTGAAAAGCACATAGTCCAGAGAGGACAGGGTCAAAAATAGTCAAAGAACAAGGAAGTGAAACTAAGGAAATAACAGTACCAGATAATCTTCATGCGAATAGCAGAAATTTGGGGAGTTCCGTTGTTGTTGTTTACCACAGGTTCCCTTTACTCTAGACTTTTAATGTCCTTTTATATTCATTTCCACTACTCAAAATAATAATCTATTCATTGTTGACCTCAAACAGCAAGAAAGCAGTATCTCCATACAAGCCCAAAAGGGACATGTAGCTTCCATGGCACAAGTATGAATGCTGGGGCACCTGTGGGCAAATGAATTAATTACACCTCCTCTCACCAGGTCCCTCCCCTCTCCATAAAAAACAAACAAACACCCCCACAAAAACCAAGAAAAAAAAGACAAACCCCCAAACGAATAGTGTTCCTCCACTGCCAGCAAATGCAGCTACCGTGGTAACCTCACATTGTACCTGTCTGGGGTGCTGCCTCCCAGATGAACCTTCCTGTATTTCTCACTGGAAGGTTACAATTTCAAGTATATTTCAGTCTTTTCCCCAAAAGTATGAAACACATTTACACACCTAAAACTTGACAGACTTTTAAATTCATACTGCATGTAATTATATAGCATCCAGTTTGCCTCCTGCAAAAATCGCTGCCTCACTGATACCACGCAGGGGCAAAATGAAGTTTGGGGTGGTATCTATAAGCCTACCATTTCCCAGCCTGACTGGTGACCTAAATAAAACTTTCAGTATTAGGTTTTTCCAAGATGTAATTTATACTATGGCTGTCAGAAGTTAAGATAGCAGTTGCCATGGAGCTTTAATCTTTTTTTAGGCTTTAGTCAAAGGAAGCTGGAAATCTGTATGCTGGGTAGAACCCTGCTCAACAGAATTTTATTTAAATTGGGACAGGATTTTATCCTAACTTCTCTACTGAAAAGTTATTCTCAAAGATTCTAGAATTCTTTTTATTTTATTCTGTTTCTCAGCAGGAGATGAAAGTTTCCTTTTAGGCTTCTTAAATCACGCTACATTCAACTACAGAAGTACCCAAGTTGCTCCCTCCCCCTATTCCTCCAACTATAAACTGTAACTTTCTACTAGTCTTAACATGCGCAGCTAATCACTGTAGTGAAATTCATTCACCAGTTCTACCGTTTTCAGTGGAGGTACTCCATAAATATGCAGAGCAAAACTTTGGGGAGGGTTTTATTTTCTGTGTGCCCACTAAGCGCTAATCCCTACACTGGAAAACAGGCCTTTGGAACAGAAGTAATTACAATTTGAATCTGTGTGTATGCTATTTATAACCTCCTTGATGTATACTTAAGAAAAAAAGAAGCATGCAATGTATGAAGTGCATCTCTGAACTACAAAATTGGCCATGCTATAGTCAGTAATGTTCTGCGAGAACACAGTTGCAGCAGAACAGAGATGCAGTCTAGTCTAATACTTGCAGTTAAAACATTAATGGCTGACTTAAAACTGAGCTTGCCCTACCAGATTAACCGAAAGAATGCAGAAATAGGTGGAAAAAAATGCAGAATTTGTTCAAAATAAGCTTTTAGAACTCTTACTCTACCCCAACCAAAAATCAGAAAGGGTTCAGATGCAGTATGATCTTTATCTTAAGAAGAGACTTGGATTCAAAGGCAAATGACAGCTTCATTTAATGAAAAAAAATGCCAGAATTTTAACTAAATAGAACTGTTTACTGGCCAGCTGTAGTGGAAATCCATAATCCTCGAGCTGTTCCAAAGACTGCAGGGTAATCAGAAAATTGGCACAAAACAGAGGATTTAAAACTTTTTCAACTCTTTCATGGCATGTACTACAAAAAAGGCATGATAATAGTAAAAAGAAATATTTTTTCCTTCTAGGATATGTAAGTCTGTGGGACTTGAATAGTTGCACAGTAACATCTGGTTTTACCACTGACAGCAAAATGTCCTACCTAACTAGCACTGGACAGAAAAACAATTCTTGTGCGTTTGAGTAACACCCCTGCTCATCATCTTGAAAGGATCAGATGCAAAACCAACTACCCAATCCACTGAAAAAAGACTTCTTTGGAGAAGTATCCACTAGCAGCCAGGAAGAACCTGAAGAAAACTAGACTGTCTGATAATTAAAGACACAAGTAGCATTTTGGATCTCTTAAAGACAGCTATTCAGAGACGTAATTGTTCACTGTGCCCAATAAAAGCTGTGCACTGCGAATAGAATTCAGAAAGCCATAATGGTCAAGGAAACTGCTTAAAGTAGCTCAAAAGAACTTTTGACAGGTGAGGTGAGTAAGATAAGAAGCAAGTATCTTAAAGAACAGATGCTTTACTCTGAATTGCAGGGGTATGCACATCTCCGTTCAAGGTTTTCAACCTTTGAGTTAGGCTCCTATAGGAAACTCACAAAAGAGTAAGCGCTACTGCTTTCCTAACCTCATCTGACTGGTCTAGTGCAGATCTTCCCAACATATATCTCAGTTAATTTATTTGGTCTGTGGCATTCCACAGGTCAAACTATACTTGGCCTGCCTCAAGTCTCCTCTGCAGAGACCAGCCAGGGTTGCCTAGCCAGTCCTGACAGAGGGAAGATACGCTACTTCTAAGCTATAGCATAAACAAGTTGCTTTTTCTTTGCCCACAATACCTTTCTTTGCTGAGACTCACCAAGTAGACAGGCTGCCTTTCAGGACTCATACACCTGTCATTTGAGTTTAAAGCAGGCTTCAGCAAGCAATAGCTACCAATATAGTATTAGCTTTGAAATATGCCACAGAACTTCAGACATACTACCTTGTGTGATAAAGTATCTTCATGATTTGCAGGGGCTTTTATCATCGTTAGATTCAGGTATGTATGAAAAAAAATAAAAGGTCTAGATTAGATTGCAGCATTTAAAGCAGGCTGGGCTTTTATATGAAACCTGTGGTATTTTTTCAGTCTGAGGTGACAATGTCAAAGAATTGCAGAGCTACTGGAGTTAAGACCTCTTAGTAAAAGAAATATGTATGCAGACAAGAGGGAGAAAGAACTCTAAGCCCTTAACTTGCTGATGTGGCAGTCACTGCAGTTTTGTTCCAATAGACTTGGTCGGGTTTTAGGGGAGAGCAAACAGGGTGCAGTTCAGCCCAATTGAGTTGAAAGAATAGAAACCCAGAATAAGACTTTAAGAATCAGATTTGTTGCAGTCAGAAATGGTACAAGCCACAGAAGTGCCAAACTGCTCGTTTTTAAGTATGAATTCAGACAACCTGTAGTAGTTTCCTTCAAGCTGAAGTTAGAGGCTTTTAAATTAAGAAAAAGTTTTCAAAGTTAGGAAAAGCCATCTTTACAAAGGCCCACTTCAGCTCTGAAAAAACATCCAAAATAGAAAATCCTTAGATAAATTCAAGGAAGAATGGGGCATTTCACTTACTGCCCTACCAGTTTCAAGACTTGTTGATACCACATTACCATTTCTGGATGTGTAGATCAGTTAATGCTCGGCAGGGAAATGTAGTAAAAACTAGTTTAAATATAGAGGTATTGTTGTGCTTTTTAGCAATCAACAGGTATGAACATACAACAGCATACAGAAGACTACACTTAAAAGAATTTATACCTATCATGGCTGGTAATTAACTGTATTTGGATTCAGGCAGCTTACACAGCAGAATAAAGTAATACACAGCAACTGGAGGAAGCCTGTATTAATCTTGTGTACTATTCCAGACCTGCCAGAATTCCAGAACCCCCCCAAAAAGCAGTAACTGCTAGAGATAGCAATATGGCCTTAAACAGCAATCTTTCTATTAGGTGCATTTTTTGTTTTGCTTTAAAGTTTGGTTTCATTAAATTATTTTTTCTGTCAAGATTAATCAAACTGGTCCATGGGACAATGATCAAGAAATACTCTTGCTCTGATACCATTCTTTTTAAATAGTTCATGGGGACCTTTTGCAGCTGATGAACCTGCATTACTTCAAAACTGAAAGGCAAAAAGCAAGAACTTGGAAGTGCACCATATTTTTGTAACCTTCAAGAAAACAAAATGTAACCTATGCTGAATTAGGATGTAGCATTAATTTGCACAAAGAGGAAGCAGCTTCCTGTGTGTTACATACAAGTCTATCAAGTTCCAAAGTGTTGTTGCCCAGATATATTTTTTTTTGCAAGAAGGTAGATTTACTTCATGACAGTCAATACATATCTTGAAGATGAACTGGTTTAACAGTGTTTACTTTTCATTTTCACTTCACTAGTGAGGTTCATCCCTTTAAGAAAAGGAACTCAACATTAAGAAGCAACGTAGGAGTTCTCTACTTACCTTTCTGATTTCATACTAGCATCTTACATGCGTCTTCAGCAATTACCATTGATCTTCTATGAAAACAGATGCAAAACCACAAAATGTGGGTTTGGTTAAAAAAGGTGGTGAAATGCTAAATACCAGATAACATCAGATCTTTTCTCATGTATGTTTTAACAACAAATTAGCCAGAGTATTTAAGAGCTAATTTTAGATGCACCCATGTATATTTAAGGCACACTGCTAATCTGCTTATTAATGGAATTATTTCTGCATTTGAGCAATTTCACATATTAGGCAAGCAAGTGCTGCTTCCCCAGCAATATCTTCACTGGAAACCTTGAGAATTCACGTTCCCTACTAGAAGGGCCATTACCATAAAAGAAAGCATCCCTGCATTAGACATATTTATCTGGACCACTTTCAGAATCTAAAATTTTCTGTAACGCCACAGCATACACTTCCTACTTTAGCAATTATTCCAGAGGAACAATTATATAAGGCTCCCAGCTTTCTCCTCTGCCTTGGAAAAAAGTATTCCTGATTTAGCCTGTAGGATTTCAAGCAATAATTTTAAAGATAAATTAGTAATGCTAATAGTTACAATTTCAATTCTATTTTGTTCTGCGACTTCAGTGTTTACTTAAGTGATGGGGTTTTTTTTAATACTAGGGGGCATCACCATTTTATGTAGACACTAGACATCAATACAATCCCCAGCCCAAGCCTTCCAACCGGTCTTCCCAAGAAGGAAATTTAAAAAACATTAAGCCGTACAAAAATAGAAAAAGGAGTAAAATGCACAGAGGATGACTTAGAACACTTGTCTCCAACAGCTGCCTGATCATTCTCCATCAGTAGCCATGATCCAGCCCACTCACGAAGCCTATACTTGCAACTGCAGATTAGCCACTAAGCCTGGAAAGCAAGACAGGGCCTTGGGTAAGGTTTACCTTATCTCCTACCCTGCTGATGGTCAGCTACCTTACAGTAGCTTCCTGCAAGAGCTGTTTGCTTACTGTGGTACAGTTCTCCCCAGTGGAACTAGTCTACTTAATAAACCTACAATTTTAGGGCAAAAATTCAAAACACTGGCTTTAGACTCCCCTGCCATATGTTAACTAGTATTACTTGCAAATGCTAAATCCTGTTAAGGAATCAGATCATAACTGTGGAAACAGGCTCGGTATTTTACATAGCTTGTAATATTCAGAGTCCTGCACATTGATTCATGCCATCTGGCCCAACAGCACTGAGGCTTTCTTTATGCCAAGCGCCACGCATCCAGCCCCGGCCGTCACAGCCCTCTAGTGGAGATGCAGGAGGGAGTTTTGATGGCATTCATCCATGGTGGCTTGCTTTTCCTCATCTGCCTTCTGGGCTGCTCCCAACTCGGCACAACTGCTTTTCAGTCAGGCTTGGCCAGAGATGGTGTCGCTTCTACCTCTGTGCAGTCAAGGGAGATCTTAGCAGCACAGAGCAGAGACCTGCGGGGACTTCTGAAGTGCCTGCAGCCCACCTAGAGATAAACCCCACACCCAGCCCTGCAGGGCTGCTCTGTCTGCCTTGCCAAGCCCACCAAGGCATAAGCAGTCTCAAGAACACTGTTGAGCAGGAACCCTAGGTGCAACCTTTGGTACACCAGTCACTTCTCTACTAGCATCTCCCATTGCAAAGGAGCACGAACAGCTGTTTTCATCTTTCTTCTACCTCCTCTACGGCATAGGGGTGAGGAAGTTCACTTTTAACAACCACCCAAGTAGTATTTAGACACTACCAGCATACTTCAAGACAACACTGTTACATAGCCTGGCAGAAACCTGCTAGGATTTGTCTCCTGGCTCTGTGCCAGTCATGCTTATGTTTTGGTTTTTATTATCTATCAAAACTTTTATTGAAAGCTTTTGCCTTCAGGCTTTTTAGATAGTTGCCCAAATCCAAGAACTGTGGTGCTGTGCCTAAACCCAGGTGTGACCACACACATACACAAATACCGCTTCAGGAAAACCAAAGTTTACATCCCAGAGACCACCAGTCATGTTTCAGCTCTCTAGAGATCGATTATGATGAAGATTTCATCACATCTGCAATTTCTATTCTCTTGAGATGTCAGTATCCCCTCCTCTCAAGGGATCCCTTCTACCACTTCAAGTCTTATATAGGCAGTGACAAAACATGAACAATCAAGGAAATAGTTTTGGCATTAGAGACCATCTTAAACAATAACCACCACATCAGGATGCTCAACAGAACCCAAATGTACTAAGAACATCCAAAACTGTGTATACACCATAATTCTATCATATCCAAAAATTGACTCCCAAGTGTAAAGTCACAAAGACAAGAGTTTAATATTGACAAAAAAAAAAAGTTTAAGTTAGTAGTATTTTCTTCCTTGAAATAACATACTGGTCATATGAAAGTCACTGAAGAGGTCTGCTTTTAGCTCGGAAGACTTTTACAGTTACAGCTGAATTCAAACCCCCTAATTCCAAATGTGTGATGTTAACAGAAAAACTGAAAACTTAAGACCTGGGATAAAGAACAAATTCAGTTGTTATGATTCTAGCAGTTACGTGAGGCCTTTCAATGCCTTTCCCATAACATGAAGAGTTCTTCAGTATCTTTCCCACCACCATTATTTCAAGATTCACAAGGTTCTTTAAAATACTAATGGGGTTAAATTGAAACCAAGCGCCATATGTTGTAATGTCTTCTGTGAAAGTCTGAAGCCACCCTGTTTCAATTATTTGGTTATTCAGTGCAGAAAGTTAAAGATCACAGAAGGTATAACAGCTTTTAATACTCCATTAATATTATAGATTAAAAATTATTGCATAGTCTTATGCATTTCCTAAAACAGCGTTCTCTGGAAATTAAACATTTTAATATAAAAGGAGCAACTCTTTAAAACATGAATTGCTTTCACTACCTCGATCTTCTATCCTTTTTTGATTTGTCAGTACATTTGTCCATCGTTTTCTCATTGTCTCCTCTGCACTTGGGGCAATACCATTTCCCCTTTGGTTTGTAGGTGAGTCCAACACACGAAAAGTGGAACCACTCGATAGGACACTGTTCATTATCACATCCTATCATTTCGCCGTAAGACACTTGGTTGCATAAGCAGTAAGTTGGTTCATTGGGATCAATTGCAAATTCTACAGGTGAAACCTCTCTCTCTTGTTTGGCTTTGGAGCGTTTTTTCTTCTTGGAAGATTTAGATCTTTTTTCTTTAGGTGGTTGATCATCGCAGTCATCAATACCATTTGCTATATGGCACAGATCACGGCTTTCACTGGTTCGCTGGCGACGAGGTCTACGTGAAGATCTCTCTGGCTGGCAGGACTCCATCTTTGCCTTTTCTAGAGGCTTTTCATTCTCAGACAGATCTTGAAAACACTGAGAGTGTGTTTCCATTTGCCGGGCTCTATTCTCTACCAGTTCTAGCATCTGAGTAACTATTTGAATTTTTTCATCTCCAAGTTCTTGGCTGTTGATTAATGCACGCTGAAGATGCTGCTGCAAGCGTTTCTTCTGAACAGGATCATTTTCAGACTTGTATTTTTCATAGACATCATCTATTTCTTTTAGCGCTTCTATAAAATAAAGATAATAAGAATAATTACGCAAGATGAAACATGCTCAAGAAAATACAGACATGTATTTCTAACTGATGAGAAATAGTACAAATTTTAATTATAGTATTCCCTAGTGGGCTAGATCGGATATTTTATTCATGTTGCACGTGGTCATCAAATCAATGTTTAAGATCACAATCTGTTGCAAGAAAAAATTCTCAAATTCTAAGAAAAAAACAAGCTTATTTTAGCCATTGGAAAAAGAAAGGATAACCCAAGAAAGGGGACCACAACTGCTGGAGTGTGGATAGTCCAGATCCTGCCTTCATCTGAAAAAGCAGGAATTTCTGTTAAGAGTCCTTACCAGTAGTTCCAAAACCCTAGTCTACTAACCAAAGCAATAGCTTATTGTATCACAGGAAGAAACTTAGAATTCATATAATCATTATAATATCATGATATATAACAGTCTGGAATCAGGATATCCAGGTCCTGTGCCTTCCCCTTCTTATTCATCTAAAGGTTTGGTATTACACTTTCAGGTAGACATAGTTATAAAAAGAATATGACAACTGAAGTCACACAATATCATATTTACAATCAGGATTTAAATCAACTTAAACCACTCAAAATGCTTTTCCTATTACCAAAACAAATTCCAGCAAAAGTTGCATTTTTAATCAAGGCTGAACTTTTCAGAATAGGTGACCTACTGTTTAGTGCATCACAAGATATTTTTAAGCAACTAGTAATGAGTGGCTCACAGTTTGACTTCTAAGCTTTTCTTCTTGCAAGTCATGCAAAATAACTGGCTGAGGTGCTGTGAATCCTTCATAAAATTTAGTACTTCGAAGCAAGTTTAATGAACCCAAATATGAGATTAACAAATGCCTTACAAGCCAGTCTGTACTCTATTGTTCTGTATTGCTGGATTTCAAAATAATATTTTCCAGACCAAAAGTTACGCTAGATCTATACATAAAAGACAGAGAAATTGCTAATGTGGAAGGAAGTAGATTAGTAGCACTGACAGTGAAACCTGATGCAGTGTTAGATACAGTACTGGTTCCTTCAGAAACAACTTAAGGATTTTATCTGAACAGGCCAGGGAATTTATGAATGATACTAACCTATTTACTTCTAAAGCAAGAAGATATGCAGTACAATCTATCTCTTACTAAAGACCTGTGTTTCACAAACTGGCTTTCATTTTTAAATTTGTCTGCATTGTACAGTTGTGAAATGATTCAAGCTTGTGCTAAATGGAAGGCATAGATATTATCTCAACATTGTTCACAGTGATTTTTTTTTTCCTGTTGACATCTTGAAACAGTTCCTTAAGCATGAACGGCTGCTTTTTACTATAAATTCTGAAACCTGTATGACAACAGAAGCCAACAGCATTTTGTTCTGTTCCAGACTTTTACTAGGGAAAGATAAAAATCACTATTCTGCCTGTCCAGTAAATCACTTAACCTATTTTTTCTCAATACTACCATTCCAGCTATCAAGAATGCTACACAAGCTTTGATTCCCTGCATCTTCAACTGCATCGTTTGCCTGTTGCCCTGACAGGGTGAGTAAAATAAAAAAAAAAAAATAAAAAAATCTTACTCTCTGCTCCTGAAAAGCATGGAGTAAGGTCCTTTGTATGCTGTTGAACTAGAAAGGCATAACCAGAGTACAATATTCTGCAGTCACATTATCTCCCACCCAGCCTTTTTTTAGGGGGACGTGGGGGAGAGTGTAGGTATAGTTACACAGATTTCCCATATTGAGAATGCCCTGCCCAGAAGAACCCACAAGCAATAACTGTTCGCTTTTTCACATCGTGACAGAGAACAACATTCACCCTACATTGATTATTCCCTAGATGCAGCCTGTGAAAATATGCTGAACACTTTAAATGGATCACCATCCATTAAAAAGAGGAAGTAACTTTTGGACTGACAGAGATGCAAGTTCACCAAACTCCTTGTTGGTCCGTAAGGTGAGAGAAGGCATCCATTCATCCAACTAAATAGCTCTGAAACCCCTGTTAAAAAAAAAAAAAATCCACAAAAAACCCAACACAATCCAAGGCCAAGTGTTTATTACAGATAATCTGATTAAGTTTGGTGTAGCTAATAAAAGCTAAAAGGATTTCAGTTTTCCAAGCACAGCAGTGGCTTTGTCCCTCCTGCGTGAACTATCACTACCTTTAAATTATATAGCTGAAATTATATAGCACTGCTTTTACATCTTCAGACTTGGGCCTAAAATATTTGTATCCATTTTTTAGGGTTTGGGGTTTTTTTTGTTGTTGTTTTTTAAAACAGTGGTAAAACTAGCAACAAACTTCTGCTTTGGCCCAGAACTGTATTAGTGGCTGGAGGAATACATATAGGAGATACAGCCTAAATAGAAGATTGAAACTATTCAAGACAGGTGTGGAACGTTGGCTAGTCAGCACAGATCAGGTAAAGAGCCTGCGAGGCAGCCCAGCCTCGACTAAGAATTCAAAATGCTGCAGACAAGTCTCTGCCCTTTAGACTTTAAAAGCCCAGAAAACTTACCAAAGCCTGTTCTTATGTATCTTCCTGGGTAATTAGAAAGATAATTGAAAGAATCCTTTTACAATAGCCGTCTTCTGAGGTGGCCCGTTTAACGTCTGAAAGGCCTTAACTGTCCCCTCCCACCCATACTGAAGAAAGCCTCCCATTAGGAGGGGAGGGAGATACGGCTCTAGTTCCTACCCACGGGACCACTCCGGCCGCGGGTCCACGCCGCTCGGCCCCTGCGGCATACTTCAAGCAATAACGCTCTTCAGGAGCGGGTCCCGTCTCACGATTAGGCGGCAGGGCAGTAATTGGAAGGAAAAGATACCGCAGCCGCGTAGCCCAAGAGCGTGCGAGGTGGCACGGCGGTAACCGGTATTTAACCTGCATTTCGGAAGAAGCCGCCTCTTTGGCTGAAGTTCAGGGTAACTTCGCCGCTCGACGGACCCTCTCCGTGACCCGAGGGAACGCACCTAACACTTTATGGCCGCCCCCCGCCGGCCCTCATCGCCCCGGGCCGGAGAGCACCGATTTACCGTGGGACGGGGGCACGGCTCCGCCGGCACGGGGCACCCCCACCCCCGCACGGCGGCGGGGCAGAGGGAGCCCTACACCCGATTCCCGTGCCCCCGCCTCCTGCAGCGCGGCCGACGGTTCAGCCAGCGGGGCTGCCCGGCGGGCGGGGGGGGGGTGGGGGGGAAGCAGGGTGGGCCCCCGCGGGGAGCCGGGGCCTAGCGCCGGGCAGCGAGGAACCGCCGGCTCCCACCGCCCTCGGGGCGGGGCCGCCGCCGCGGGGCGCCCTCCCCCGGGAAAGACCGGCGGCCGCCGCCCGCCCCGGCAGACGCGGAGCGCGGCGCCCCGGCACCGCCGCGGACTCGGCCCCGCGCAGGCCCCGGTAGGGGGCCCACTCCCCCCCCCCCCTCTCCCCCCCCCCCACTGGGCCCGCCCCGGCTCCGGCCCCTCCGCGCCGGGCGCATGTGCGGCGGGCGGCCGCCCTCCTCTCCCCCCCCCCCCCCCCCCGTCCGTCCGTCCGTCCCTCCCCCCTCGCCCGGTGCCC
The DNA here is from genome assembly GCF_929443795.1 of Astur gentilis. NCBI lineage: Eukaryota > Metazoa > Chordata > Aves > Accipitriformes > Accipitridae > Astur > Astur gentilis. The sequence continues at coordinate 11,813,661 of NC_064882.1, read as the reverse complement.
TGTGGCGGAGGCCGCGTCCCGCGGCGGCGCCCACCTTGGCACTGCGTGTCCATCTCCCGCAGCAGCGAGGCGTTGCGCTGAATGTCCAGCGGCAGCGACTCCACGCACTCCAGGTAGTCCTGCACGTAGAGCGAGAGCAGCCGGGCCCGCTCCCCGCCCGGCGCCGCCGGCCCCGCCACCAGCTGCGGCCCCGCCAGCATCATCCCCCCGCGCCAGCAGCACATCCGCCGCCGCCGCGCCGCCCGCACCGGGCGCGGGGTCCCCGCGGCGGCCCCGCTCCGCTCCGCTCCCTCCTGCCGCCGACCGCCGCCCCTCTGCCCGCCGGGGGCCGAGCTTGCGCGGGCCGCGCCGAGGCGCCGCGGGGGCCGGTGAGGGGCGAGCGCCTCGCCGGGCCGGGCCGGGCCCGGGCCGTCCCTCCGCGGGGTCCCGCGCCCCTTCCCGCCGCGGTGCCGCCGCCGAAGCAAAACCCACTCGGAGCCCCCGCCCCTGGCCGCCGGGCTGCGCGCATGCGCGAGGCCCTGCCCTTATAAGGCGCGGCTAGCGGCGCTGCGAGGGGTTCGCATTCTCCCGCCTTCCCCTCTCGCCCGCTCGTACTGGCCTGGCGCACGGCAAGGGGCGGGAGCCAGCGCGGAGGCGGAGCCTCCCTTAAAGGCGCACGCCTTCCCTCTTTCCCCGCCCGGGCGGAGCGGTGACCCCTCCGGGGGGGGGGGGGGGGCGCGGCGCGGCCCGGCCCGGCCCGGCCCGGGGTCGCCGCCTGACGGAAGCGGCCGGCGCGGGGGGGCTACTGACACCCCGCAGCCCGACGGCGGCGCGCAGCGAGGCGGCTGCGGCCGAGCGGCTCGCCCCGCTCCTCCCCTCCCCTCCCGGTGCCCCGGCGGCGCCCGTGTGTGGGCGGGGGCGGGCGGCCGTTGCGGGGGGCGCTGAGGCGCCGCGCGCGGGGCGGGGACTCCCCCAACGGCCGCTCCCCCAACGGCCGGGCGCGTTCGTCCCTCGGGCACCGCCGCGGTGCCTGCGCCCGCCATCTCCGCGCCCAGCCTCACCGAGCAGCCGGCGGCGCCCCCTCGACCACGGCGCTCGCCGCCTTCCCCGAGGGGCAGCCGGGGCTGGCGTGTGTCCCCCGCTGCGGGCGCGGCCCCGTTGCACCTGTGTGAGGTGGAGGTGAAGAGAGCGGACATGACCGCCAGGTGTGAGTAGTCCCGTTTTACCTGCAGCTTTCAGTCAGCTTCTGCCGCTGCAGAGTCGTTAGCGGGGCGGGGAGCGGCGCTGCGAGCTGGCTCTGGAGACCGCGAGGGTCCCTCAGGCGTGCCTCCTCCTGCTCTCGTGGGCTGTGTTTGTTAGCGCTGATTAACGCCCTTCTTCGGTCAGGCTCCCCCCCCCGTGTTTATTCGCTCTTCCCAAAATGTTCTCTTGTCCCTGGAGACGTCGAGGAGTTTATCTCGAGGGCGTGTTGCGGCTGTCACGGATTACACTTCTTCCCGGTATAGGCCGTCATGTCCTGCACTGTATTTTCAGTCCTGACCCTGAACCTTCCCACGTTTTCAGGAAGTAATACAAAAGATATTTGAGCAAGCAGAAAAGTGCAGAAGTTTATGTTTCATGCTGAAGCCTTACCCTTTGCACCGTCCTCTCATTTTCTTGCACTGTTTTGGTATACAAAATAATCTGTCGGCACTGATGGCACTAAGTCTCTCGAAATGCACCTTTCCAAAGGCATTGTGTCTGACAGGAGGGGAATGCAAGCAAGTTTTATTGCAATAAAATGTATATACACATTAAATTGTTTGCAGATGGCTTGCATATTTCTCTCCCAAATAGTCTCATGAGCTATGTCTCCAACAGTTTATTTCTAAAGAGCCATTGTCATCATGAAGTGAGGTTTGTACCAATAGTATAGTGATGGGCTGTGTGCAGGGAAGGCAAGTTTATGTCTGGTACACAAGAGCGTGCTCCATAGTCAAGCTTTTCTCCCTGTAGCAGTTGATGGAGTGAGGCATCTAATTAATTCATATTCTCCAACTGCAGGAAGCAGCAGTTTAGACTGTTCTTGCCCGTAACAAGAGCTACCTGATTTAGCTTTAAAGAAGAGCAAAATGATTTGTGATAAACTATTACTTAGGGAAGCTGGGTGACATTTTATCCTGAGGAATCGTTTCAGAGAATTTTAAATAAGGTGTCAAAGAAGTTTAGCCTTTTAAAACCCACTTACCTGCCAACAAATCTCCCAATTTTGAGAAAGTATCCTGTCTTTCCCAAGGCTGTTGCAGAATTTTTGTCAAATGTTGGCCACAGCAAATATAACAGAAAACGGAACTAGAAATATACATTTTAGCTATATACTTTTTCCTACTGGGAGAATGATAAAGCAGACAGAATTACTAAAAGGTTGAGATTTCATCCCCACGTCTCTTTCAGACATTTTTCCGATCTTTACTACATGAATAATAATGGGTAAGCACCAGGAAAAAAAAAAAAAAATCTTGTGCGAGTCTTGAAACACCCTGAGGAGACCTGTATGTTTTGCAGTATGTTGCATTTGTATTTCAGGAACCTGAAAAAAAGTGGGGAAAAATACATCATCTGGCAAACTTAGAAAAAACAGCATCAGAGATGATTGAATTCAAGGGTAAAAAGAAAAAAAAATAAATTCCAAAGCCCCTTCTGTCTGACATTCCTCCCTATAAGTGAGTGGCCAGCACTAAAAGAGTACCCATACTAACCCTGTAGATAACATTTCAGGATGGCATGATCTAGAGTAGTGGTTAAGCACCAGCACAGGTTATATAGTCTTCATCCTTGGATAGTTTTGGAGCCTAACTGGATGAGGCCTGGCACAACCTGATCTGTCTTTGAAGCTGGCTCTGCTTTGATGGCCTCCAGAGGATCCCTTCCAGCCTGTGGTTTTTTTCTGTGAATACATGATCTGTGCCAGATGGCTCCATGGCTAGTCCTACAACAAAATTAGTGTGTTGAACTTCACTGACTTTGTCTGACCACCCTGCAGATCAGCATCTCACGTGATGGCAGTCTGCAAGTAGTATTTTATTAAGACCCCAGTTCATGAAAGTATTTAAACACATTCACAACTTCCAAGTCATGCAGCTGCTAAGCTGGTATCCTGCATGACAGTGATTTTCAGATGGCTATGTCTTAAGATGTTGAGTCATTGTAGTTGTAGATGGACAGCTTTGCCCGAGTCATCAATGCGTTGGCAAGTTCATAAAAATGAATGAAAACAAAGTTGTAGGCAGTACTTTCAAAACATTCTTTATTACGTTGATGTCACTCTGGCCAAAAAAACCAGGAAGTCTGCAACTCAATGTGTTCATGTTCTTAAGAGGACACCTTCATCTTAAAATACGTAACACCAGTAAAACCAGCTGCCTCTTTTTTGTGTATTGCAACAGCTCAGATTAATGAAGCTAAGCCTCAGATCATTTTATGCTATGTCTCATTTTTGCACAATAGCTTTAGAAAGTCAAAATAACCTAGTTACTTTCACTTCCATCAGCAGTAAACCACTGACGCTTTATTGTATGGTGTTCGTTGCTGTCACTTCTGAGTGACTGAAGCCTCATCAATTGAATTATTTCATATAATATTAACAGATAACACTTACTGTGCAGGCAAAAAACACTACCTGTATACCAGTGCAAAAGGACCTGGATTAATATAAGTGATAGTATATTCTTTAGAAAGATGTTGGCTGTTTTGAGGGGTTGTGTTTCTGCTTATAGCAAATTTGAATGGCTGGATTGTTCTGCCACCTCATGAAGAAATAAAGCTGAGAAACAGAGATTTCCCCTACAGAGCAGAAAAATAAAGCAAAAATGTTCATTAAAAATCAACACGTTATTTTAAATTAAAAATTAATTACAATTAATGTTAATTTAAAAGTAACACTTTGACATCACTTTTTTCCCGGCAAGAAACTATGTATGCACTACTGGTAAAGAAATAGCCAAAAAAGTCTTTTTAGAATAATTAGTAACATCTGTTACAGGTGGTTTCTGTACTAAAAACTTGCTGTTTGTCACTATAGGGGAAGCAGTATCTAAGGTACAGCAGAGATCAGCTAGCGTTTCCTGACTTTAAATGTTGTCTGCTGCTTTCGAACACTACAAGATTTAAATTTTGAGTAGTCTTAAGAACGCAGCAGTATGTCGTGGTTTAACCCCAGCCAGCAACTAAGCACCAAGCAGCCGCTCACTCACTCCCCCCCATCCAGTGGGATGGGGGAGAAAATCGGGAAAAAGAAGTAAAACTCGTGGGTTGAGATAAGAACGGTTTAATAGAACAGAAAAGAAGAAACTAATAATGATAATGATAACACTAATAAAATGACAACAGCAATAATGAAAGGATTGGAATGTACAAATGATGCACAGTGCAATTGCTCACCACCCGCCAACCGACACCCCGCCAGTCCCCGAGTGGCGATTCCCTGCCCACCCCCCTTCCCAGTTCCTATACTAGATGTGACGTCCCATGGTATGGAATACCCCGTTGGCCAGTTTGGGTCAGGCGCCCTGGTTGTGTCCTGTGCCAACTTCTTGTGCCCTGGCTGGGCATGAGAAGCTGAAAAATCCTTGACTTTAGTCTAAACACTACTGAGCAACAACTGAAAACATCAGTGTGTTATCAACATTCTTGGCATACTGAACTCAAAACACAGCACTGTACCAGCTACTAGGAAGACAGTTAACTCTATCCCAGCTGAAACCAGGACACAGTAATGTTAGACCAGATTTCCCTAGGAAAAGAAGCCTCAGCTTGCTGCATGTTTGAAGCCTCAGGGGGGAGGAAAACAAGAGTAGCAGGATGAATTTTCTGGGTTGATCATGCCTCAAAATGGCTAGGAGCAAGCACTGGAGAATTTTGATGTATTGGACTCAAGTTTGCAGGTTGATAGCCTCTGCGACCCAACCATGTCTCTTCTTTCAATGTCTGTTAGTGAGAATAATCTGGAGATAAGAAGAGGGATGGTAGAGCAAAACCCTGCTGTTTGTAGAGGTGGACAGGCAGAATGACCATACATTTCCACCAGCCCTCTCCACTAAGTGGAGAATTGTCAGCTTGCGTTTGATAGTCACAGTGGTATCAGGGTTGTGTTATTAGGGTGTATTGCATAAAACCTGCCTCAATGGTTGTCTTCCAAGAGTAAATAATACACAGACGTCCTATGTTCAATTTATTTAGATTTATTTATATGTCTCTAAACTACCTTCACTTTTCATGGAGAATAGATCCCAACTTTATCATTTCCCAGTATAGTTGGTTTTTAAAGTCCCAATCAGAGTACTCCCCTTCTTTTTGTGAAAGATTATTTCATTATAATATAGATTTTACTATGCTAAAATATTTTTAGATATTTAATCCAAATCTTATTTTCCCCATTTGCAGTTTTGCCTCTCATCTTTCATAATCCCGATTTTACATCCTGAAATCATAGCTGATTCCTGTCCTGTTTCACCTAATAATACACAAGTTGGTTAGACTTTTTTTCCTTTCCATTGATACTCCAGGAAGAGTTTCAGCCTGTGGAAGAAATAATGAAAAGCAGCATTATTGATGAGGACAAGTCCATAAGAGGCTGTAAGTGTGAAAGACCTTCTTAGCATTTAGTGGAAATGCTCAAAGGATGATCACAGGGTGCTTCTTTTAAGTAAATGGAACAGAACTGATTTTCGATGATATATATTTCTTGGTGGGTATGCTTCTCTGGTTTCCATGGGATGAAGAGGATGAAGAATTCTCCAAGATACCAAGAAGAGAAATGCAAAGAAAAGAAAGAATGAGTACAAGCCAGATGGGCTTTTTAAAAAGTCAGCTGAAGAACGCTATAAGCCATAGAAAGGTTGTATAGAAAGGCCATAGCTGACCTTCATATAGGTGATATTCCAGGAAGAGTCTATCCTTGTCAGAGCTACAGATATAATAGCGTGTTTGTAGCTATTCTTGAAAACTTCTCTAACAACAGGTCATCCAAAAAAGATACTTCCCAGTAATGGCAGTCATAATCGCTTTTGATTTTCCTTAAATATTAGCCTTGATTTATGTGGTGGAACACAAATCATACGGAAACAACCATTACTATTTTTCTCTTTAATTTACACAAGTGTAGAACACCTAAAAATAAGACATGGCCTAACATCAGATCATTTCAATAAGGTAATACACTAAATCAGTACATTTCCTGAAAACACTGGCATGTGGTTTTTTCCCCAGCTAGCCTCACCCTCAGGTCTATCAAAGAGCTCTGTAGCAACAAGTAATAAACATCCTGCACTAATCAGGAGATGCATGTTCTTCCTCATCCAAATGCAAACTTCTTTTCAAAACCTGGAGACATTCCAAGTTTTCTGTCAATATGCTCTAAAAGAAAATCTCTTCCTGAGCCCAAATTACCGATCAGTTGACTTGTATTAACATGGGGAAGAAGGCAGCTGAAATATCCAGCTCATCTTTTTTCTTCAAACTGATGGGTTCTGTTTATCTCACCATAAGCAGAGTGAAAAATGGAGTAAAGTGTGCAAACTATGTTTACTTTGTGCTTCATTTTGTAATAACTGTTTACCTATTTTTACAGTTCTTCCCATTCAGCTTCCATACTCTCATCCCATGACTGTACCCAAAAGTGTTTTGAGAAGTTGATAGGCCCAAGGCTGGAGATATTAAGGAATTCACTTTTATATGACATCATTGCTTCCATCAGAGCATACTGACATATTGTCACTTTGTTTTGAGCAGAACCTCACTGCTCCTTTTTGAGAGTATCCGCTCTGTTCAGAATGCCCTCTGAAAGTTGGCAGGAGCTGGACAACACCAACTTCTCACGGGTGCTGTGGAGCATGCTGACTGGCATAGGAACTGCAGCTCCTTAGAGGAGGGAACCAGCTGAGGGGCAGCATCTGGCTGCTGCTTGGGTAGAGCCACATGGATCATTCCCTGTCATTTCCAACACGGATCTGTCCACTCGTGGCTGAAGTAACAAGTCTCTGTTCTCCTCTCCAGGAAACAGCTTTCAGACAGTGACTCTTCTTCCTTACCTACTGTTATAAAGCATAAAAGATGGGTGGATTTACTTTCCAGCTTCAGAGCCAATCACCACGCCAAACAACTCACAAAGTGTGCAGATGATGCTTAGGGAAGGCAGGTGAGGAATGGTAACAAGTTAATCTTATGCAAATATGTGGCAACCATCTTTATTGTCTTACTTGATCTCTGAAGCTTGATCCTCTTCCATTCAAGTAAATGGAGGAATCCAGGTGGCTTTAATGGAAAATAACTGAGCCCCTTTTTCCCCACAATAAACAAAGGATTTTTTGTGTGCTTTTACCTGAGATACACACTAACATGCATGCTGCATTTCTGTGATTCTGCTACTCAGCACAGGTCGTGTGAAAAACATATTCTTAGTTCTTCCTTTTGTGAGGAACAAACATACACAATCACAGCTTTGTAATCAAGATTGTGAAATGAGGGCAGGCGCTGCACCTGCAGGAAGTTTCAGTAGTTGATGGCTTAAGATGTTCATAATACTTGCCTGTATGTGTATGCTGATTTTCCTTTCAAACTCAGGAAATAAAGGTGAGAATCATCCAGCCAGATACGTCGAATGAGAGACAATATCAGTATAAATAGGTCTTGCCCTAAAAACGTCTCCATTGACTGTAAGGGCAGCCTAGGTCTGTTGTCAGAGATGTCAGTGAAATGAATTCCACTCCATATGTGGAAATGGGGTAATTACATGCCTACAGTTACCATTTATGAATTTCAGAGTTCCCCTGAAAACTCAAATAGAGTTTTGCCATACATCATTAAAACTCCACACCAAACAGGAGGAAGCCTCATTTTATTTCCCTCCTAGTGTGGATTGGTTTTTTTCTCTTTGGAATCTGCTTATCCAAACCTAGTATAAATGATTCATCTCTAGTGCAACTGAAAAGTCACTGCAAATAGCATCAGAGAGTAGTTTCATATCTTCAAAACAACTCTGTAGAACCAAGTCGTCTGCATTATATGTTTCTTAGGGGTGCTGCTGCTATGCAGATTTTTCAGTGCCACCACTTACTCCAAGTTACCAAAAATTAGTGTTATTCTATACTACTAACATATGACTGATATATACCTTTTTCCAAGAACTGACAGAGTTTACATTTGCTTTATTATTCAGTTGTAATTGTGAGAAAAATTATTGGTTAAACAAGATAAACAGATCCCTAGCCTCTCAACCATCCTCTTCCCCAAAATAATAAACAAAAAGGTGACATTTGCTCCAAATTAAGGAAGGATTTGGGGTGGAAGGCTCTTGTCAAAATATGAGTAGCATCTGACTGAACATAGTTTGTCTCCTAGACTGCAGCTAAAATGCAAAATACCAGAGGATTTAGAAAATGGGGCAAACATTGGTTAGATCAGCTTTCTTACTAGTGACAAAGTATCTTTTGCCCAATGTGATTAATCTCTGGGAGTGGTATTTAAAACAAGTCATTTTGCAGTCCACTTGGGCCTAACAGTTAATGTTACTTGACCATTAGTGACAGTTGAAACTTTAAAGGGCTGTAGGCTCAGATGTCAGAGCTGAACAATGCTTTTTTAGTTGCAGGAATGTTACTGGAGGTAACCACTGGAACTCAATCTCCCATTGCCTTAGCAACAGGCAGTTGTGCTCAGAAATTGTGATGTGCCATTTTCAAAATCAGCCTACGACGTATTTGAAACTATTACCAGGTATCAACATAAAACCTATTTTTCTGAATGCTTGTATATGCGTGTGTCTTCAGTGCAGGTGGAAACCTCTGCTGGCACGTACGAAAGGTCAGCCGTATGTCTGAATAGTCACGTGCAAGTGCTGGTAACACTCCGCTTAGGCCAGCCTTACACTGGCAAGTAGCCCAGCTCAGCCACGTGCAGTAGCTTGTCTTCCTGTAATCACAGGTTTAAATTCATGCAAGGAAGAGGAGCGGAATTAATCACAACCTAATAATTGATACTTCCTGACAGCAGATGTAAAATGTGGGGGTGGTGCAGGGGTAATGGGCATAAATTACAATATTTTCTTAAAAACACAGAACCTAGCTAATGGCAATACCTTTGCTGTGGCAGTGGCAACTAATAGAACCATCTAGAAGGCACACAAATACAAGTTAATTGTTGTTAAATAGACAAAGGTCATGGCATATTATACACTATGGAAAACATTGCAAAAATGCACATTTTGGCTGAAAGAAAAGCTTAAAAAATTCTACAAAGCAGATACTGCTGTTATTTTCTCTGCAGTTTGCAACTTCTAAAGCTGGGGGACAGATCTAACTAATGAAAGAGAGAGACAGCATCAAAACTCTTTCAATGGGTGCTTTTTTCCCCTCAGTCTCTGGACCACGTCATGCCAGCTTATTGTCATCTACAGTCAAGATGAGTGTGATTTTTGACGTATTCTCTCCTGTTAACAAATGTGAAGACCAACATTTACCATAAACTACACGTGAGAGAATTTTGTCCACACACAAACAAAACCATCCCACATTGTTAAGGCTCTGTAGTGCAACCTTTAGAGCCAAAAAAGAAAAACAAACCCACATCAGTCACTGCACAAGCTTCAGCTTGTCTACACAAGCTTGTCTGCGGTCTTCAGCCTGCACTGCAGGTGCTACCTGCACTACAGAGGGATGACAGCTCATGAAACGTTAGCTTCATAGAGCCTTAGATATATCCTTTTTAGCAGATGAAACTAGGACACTGGGATTTCATTACAGTTTCTCGACCAAAAAACCAGAGAACTTTACAGAGGTGTGCCCTAGTTTAGTTGTTTCTTTGGGGATGGGTTCTTTGATAGCATTTTAATTTGAAATCTCTGTTTTCCCATGTATGTGTAGCTGATCACATGAAGAATTACAGGAGAGAAGAGAGAAAGAAAGACACTGAAGTAGTTCAGGTGCTAAGACAGCAACCAAAATGACAGCTCGAGCCAGGTGGCTTGTCAGCCCCCCTGTGCATCCTTTACAAAGCTCTTGTGCGAAGCAGTCAGAGCTGTCGTAGCCAGTTCTGCGCAGAGCTACTCCCCACTCTGCACGCTGGTCTCCTCTGCCTAGCACAGGGGTCTGACACGGCTGGGAAGATGTCACCGTGAGGATATTGCCGGAAGAAGAATGGCAGAGGCTGGAAACCAGCGGGGTTTGCGAACTGTACTGTGCCTACATGTAGGCCATGTGCCTGCCCCTTGACCAACAAGACAGATGCTGCTAGTTTAGCAGGCCTGGGCTCCTCACAGGAGCTTCGAAAGTACCAAGAGAGCATGAGCAGAAGGAAGTGTTGGCTCTGGGTTGCTTGGGTAAGGGGAGCATTAATCATGGGTTTTGAGTCTGAGATGCACCAACCTGATGTTATTTTGGGGATCTCTGGCAGCGCTCTTGTGTCGCGTTTCACACCAGACTTGACTGTAGGGCAGCGGAGGGCTTAGTTCCACAGGGTCGAGCACGGTGATGTGTTTCTTGCTCGACATACTAGGGGCAAGAACGGCACTGCCTACGAAATTAATTCGGCTTATCAGCATGGCTAGTGCTTTCGTGCAGGCAGCAGCAGCAGCATCTTGCCCAGCATCGGGGAGCGTCTGCCTAGCGTGGGCAGGTAACACCGGTGGCGCTCGCTAGTCAGAGTGCCGGCCTTCCCCGAGGAGGTGCGGGTGAGCAGGGGAGAGCCGGGGTACGCCCTGCACGGCAGCGGGCGCCTGAGGGACCGCCGCGCTCGCGAAGCGTGGTGTTTGCGCTGTGTCAGGTTTTGCGCTGTCACTCGGACACGCATCCGACTCTGCCGCCTCCGGTGTTTTAACTTCTGCAAAGGAACGTGACAAGGTACTTCCGCCCGGCCTCTTGCTTCCTCCTGGAGCAGGGAAGGAAGGAAAGCACGTCGGGCGGGGGTAGGCGCTCCGTCGGGCGAGGGTCTCCCCGACCGAGTCCGTACGTCAGGGGGCACCCTGCAAGCCCAGTGGGCACCAGGATGAAGGGGGGCGCGGGACGGCGAGTCCTGCTCCGCCGGAGCACCACTGCGTCCCCACGCGTGCTTTGCTCTTCCTGCAAACAACTCTGCTCTGCTCCGCCGGGGGAGTTACCACGCAGCGGTAAGTTCTTCCCTCGCCGCCGCGGGGAGTGCAGCCCGGCCCACCGGGGCCCAGGCACCGCCCCGCCCCGCCGTGAGGGGAGTCGGGGCCGGCAAAAGGGGATGGCCTGAGAGTGAGCCCCGTTCTGTTAGTGCGCCTGCGCACTACCTGCGTGTCTGTGGCCGTGACGAGAGCCCGCCCCGCGCTCACCCGCTCGGCCCGGGGGCGTCTCGGCGGGAGCTGCGTGAGGTGGGGGCGGGCGAGAGCGCTGGCAGCGCCCGGCACTCTCTGCCGGCGGTCCGGGGACTTTCCCCTAGGCGGGCGCGGGGCCCTTGAGGAACCAGTGTCCTCCGTGCGTGGCCTAGCGAGCAGGTCTTCAGAACATCCCGGCGTTAAAGGCCCGCCCCCGCCGCCTTATATGAGGCGCGGGGCGGGAGTCCCCTCCAGGACAGAGCGAGCGTCCTTCGCCCCCCCCGTTTCCCTCCTTGCTGGTCTCCGCAGGCGACGCACAGACAGGGAGGCCGCCGGCCGCCCTGGAGGAGCGCCACGCTCGCGGATGGGCGCGATACCGACCCCACGCAGGGAACGGTGCCGCCCCGGGAATATATTAAGCAAATTGCGCGCCGCGGCTCCGCCCCCGAGGCGGGCAGCTCGAGCGGCTGCTGGGCGCCGAGCCGCGCCCCCCGCGACGCCGCCGGCAGCGCCTGCGCGGGGCGGGGCGGAGCGAGCAGGGCGGGAGCCGGGGGCGCCGGCGGCGGGACGCTCTAGCGCCGCCTTGTGGCCAGCGCCCCGCGTCACCTCAGTCGCCTGCCAGCGGGAAAACGGGAGCTTTTGCCGGTGGCCCCCCGAATCGGTGTGTACCTCGTCACCCGGTAACGGCCGCCAGCTGGGCAGCTGTCCGTAAGCAACCGACAGCACGTTCTTAAGCTGTTCGAGCAGCCCGCAGAGGAAACGGGAGTCATTTTTGATGACTGCAACTTCCTGTACTCCCGCAGAAAAACAGGGCCGGTTTTTCTTTCGGTTGGTTGGGTTTTGCCCCCGAGACAACTCCGCACGCCGACAGCGTTAGTGCGTTTGCTCTGGCCGGTCCTCGTCAGCCAGGTCTGGCAATCCAAGACCAGCATCCCAATTGCTAGAGACCAGGACAGCAGCCGGCAGGCGGACCCAGAGGTTTCAGAACTGACAGGACTGCACCAACACTGCCTGCCACAGCCGGTTCTTTGAAATTCTTTCTTTCTTCCCCTAGGGTTAATGAAACGTTAATAAATTCTCATTCATTCAAATACTCAATGCTTATTTCTACTTCTACGTTAGCATCTCCTTGTCAAGTCGCTTTCCATGCAGAATGTGAAATAAAAATAACACACTTCAACTCTCAGTTTCTATTAAGAGTAGCTACAGACTCATCCTTTAATGAATCACAACCAAACATCAAAGAGGAATAACATTCAAAAATTTTTTAAAAAAGTAAGCTTAAGTCAGGACTTTAAAAAAAGGCATCTAGCACCTCAGCCTTTTAACACAGTTACCCTAACACCCCCTTGAGGTCAGTAAATACCGTGAGCTTCGCTTTACAGACGGGAAACACAGGTTTTTCACATTGCAAGACATGCTGCAATTCTCAGCCAGAGGTCTGGAGATGCCCGAGCTAACAGCTAGAAAAGCTGTACTTCAGAGGGCACAGGATGCAATTCCTGCCCCACAAAAACAGTCATTCTGGGTCTCCACCTGAACAGGGCAAGGATTTGAAAACAAATCTCACACTTCCTGGTGTGAGTACCACGACTCCTAAATACAGCACAAAACTCGCTCTGCACTAGAAGCACACGCCAGTTCTTACGCCCTGTAAGATGCAATTTAATGCACTGCGTTCCGAGCGTCGGGTGGTGCTCCAGAAACACTGAGGGGGAACTCCTGAGAAACCTAACTAGAGCGAAGGGCGACCGAGGGCACAGAAGCACAGGGGTCAGACGGAGGAAGTTCTCAACCGGCCATCGGGAAGCGCGAGCGCCTTGCAGGCTTCAGGTGCTACGGACTGGACAGCCACTGCTGTTCAAATCACGTAGGATACAGTGTAACAACGCCATTGTGGTTTAGTCCCCAAAATCACAAAAGAACTTGAAGTCTTTAAGTGGACATGTATACTACCAAGATCCCAGGAATTCCTATTCACTCCTGCGGTACTCGATCAATGGATCTGTCAGTCAAGCGTAAGGTCGCCACTAAACGATGCCAACTACCGTAATCGGACAAGATTAATTCAAAGTAGCACTGAAGACATTATGTTTTTACAATTACATGTCATTATCCAATATATCAAAACATGCAGTTTGTGCAGGTATTTCAGTAACATTGAAAATAAAACATAATCTCCCACTTTCTTTGCTTCATACCATTCTGGACATGGCCTAAAAATGTAGCAAAGGAAGGGCTCAATTAGTGTGAACAGTTTACAACACACTGGCTGCCTCCAGCAGACAGCAGCATCTTCATTTTGCTTATCTTGGCATTACAAAAGTAGAAATAGATATTCTATCAGTTTTACAGTATTTCAGCTATGCATCCAAAGAAAACAACTCATCCTTGTGGGATTACACCTTGAAGCCACTCAAAGTAAAGCTTTTCTCAAGGTGTTGCAAAGTTATTGAAATGGCTGGAATATTTAATGGCCAAAACCAAAGTACTATAAAAGCATATCCCAGAGGTTTTATTGTTTTAGTAGCAGTCAAAATATGCTTAGTGTAGAAATCCATGTTTATTTGAAAAAAAAAAAAAAACAACCTGTAAATGATATTTCACAATATAAATTAAATCTGCTTACAGAGTTTCGGTGGCTGAAGTAGCTGTGACTTGACTGCTAATTGATAATTCACCAGTATAACGTTAAATGGGATCTAACCTGCTAGTATAATGTTAAATGGGATCAGGGAGTCGTTTATATTGCAAGTGTTACGAAAACATCCCATCCCATAAAAATAATCAACTAACTATTTTCTCTCCTAGTATGAGCAACAGTGAACATTATGAACAACAAGCCTGAAACAGATGATTCAACTTTTTGATTGAAATTTTTAAACAACTTTCAATCATTCAAGTATTATGGTCCCTATATACATACTTCTATGTGGCTAAAAAAGACATGGTAGACAATTGAGCACACTGCCATCAAATCGTAAGAATTACAAAATTGTCAGGTTTTAAACAGCAAATTGTACCTTAGTCATTTAATTAAAAATAGAAGAATTAGGTAGACTATTTTGCAAATAAAACAGCACACTAGTGTGCTATATATTAAGGCATACCTTTAAATGCGCACTTGTCATGTCTGACAAGTCTTTTATACAATTGCTACCAAGTGAAAGGACTATCATTGTCTTGCAAAACTGAGAAAGAAATACAAAATATCTGGAAGCCTACATTTTTAAAGTACAAAATTAACCTTCAGTCCTTGTGTTGAAATACTCTACAGGGTACAAACAGTGATTCTCCCCTACAAGATCTCACGAGGATTTCTTAAAGCTGGGGGTAAATTTGAAGGTTTTGATTCTTCATCCAGAAGTACCAAATCTTCAATTTCGCTACCTTTGTATTTTCTTTTACAGATCTTCACAATAACTTTCTTCTTGAGGAATAATTTCAAAGCTTCTCTTGAAGCAACCGCTTTGGCATTTTCCATACTTTTACCACAGCCAGTACCCAAGTAGACAGACTTGCACCTCAGTTCACAAACTATATTTTCTAGAGAGCTCTTATTTTGAGGCAAGTCTGCAAGCTCCTTCAGGGGAACAAAAGCAACATCTAACGTAGCTTTTACAGACTGAATAGATGAGTTCAGAAGTTCTGCGTGATTTACGTTAGGACTGAAGCCTCCAACAGCAACCAGTTTCCAGGCTACAGCTTTGTACAGTCTGTTGAAAAAAGGCTGTCTTTCCTTTGCGTCTTCGCTGGTTAATGGTTTGCACAAAGCCTTAGCAGGGCTTTCACCTGCCTGTGAGCCACTCTTGGAGGCAAGCTGTGGTGAACCAGCCTGTGTGCCACTCTTGGAGGCCAGTAGGGAAGCACCTGCCTGAGCTCCACCCCGGGAGGCCAGTGATGAGGGACCTTGCTGAGCGCCACTCCGGGCGGCCAGCAGTGAAGCAGCCACCTGAGCGCTGCTCTTGGAAGTCAGCAGCGAGGATCCCTGCTGAGCACCACTCCGAGCGGCCAGCAACGAGGCAGCCACCTCAGCGCTGCTCTTGGATGCCAGAAGCGAAGAGCCCGCCTTAGCATTGCCCTTGGAGGCCAGCAGAAGCGAGGTGCCTGCCTGAGTGCTGCTCTTGGGTGCCAGAAGCAGCGAGCTGCCTGCCTGAGTGCTGCTCTTGGACACTGATGCTGGGGCACTCACTTGGTTTTTGGAAGACAGCAATGTAGCACTCGTTTGCGGGGTGCTCTTGGTGGTCGGTGGCACTGTTGCTGCCTGCGAGGTGCTCTTGCTGGTCGGTGGCACTGCTGCTGCCTGTGGGGTGCTCTTGGTGGTGGGTGGCACTGTCGCTGCCACCGCTGCTGCCTGCGGGGTGCTCTTGGTGGCCGGTGGCACCGCTGCTGCCACTGCCGCTGCCTGCGGGGTGCTCTTGGTGGCCGGTGGCACCGCTGCTGCCACTGCCTCCGCCTGTGGGGTGCTCTTGACCGCCGGTGGCACCACCACCGCCTGCGGGGCACTCTTGGCAGCTGGTGGCGCTGTGCTTACTGTAGTTTTCTTTTCGGGTGACGGCACATTTTCAGACTTGCTTTCCTTAGGCGGATTTGAGCAAGGTTTCTCTCCTGACTCTTTTTCAGATGAAGATGGATTTTGCTCAGTAGTATTTTCAGCATTAGCAGATTTTCCTTCTGTTTCTATGTCTGATGCTGTGACCATTTCTTGATTTGAACTGGCAGTTGACTGGGAGCTTTCTGGACCTTTGCTAGTATCTTTTTCCTGCTTTTTTGGCAATGTGCTCTCTGTTTCCTTTAGGGCTTCTGCCTTAGTTGTTTTCACATCCTTCCCAGCATCCTTAGAATCTTTGCTTTTCTCCACAGCTCGCTTCTTGGAGGGCTCCTCTACCCCTTCTGCAAAACAAGTGAAGTATGTTATTCTCTTTAATTTCTGCACTATGAAATATCCATCTAGAGACAATTTATCTATTTTCTAAAAACTTGTAGCAATAATCTCTGTGAATTTAAGAGGTATATATTGAAAATACACTTTGAACTGTAATTTCAAGTATTAATCTACTATTTCTGAATATTTTAGTATTTTTTGGACAAAAGCCTAAAAACACTCAGGTGCAAGATTTCAGGTTTTGGTTTGGGACCCGTAGGCAAGCATGCACTTCCAATCTTGAAGCCCAAACCAAAAACGACCAAAGTACATTAAACAGACTATCTAACCTAAAAACAACCAACCAACTGTATTTTGTCTTCTAATAGCATAAAAACATCTTTTACAATAGCACTTTAAGAATTTATTTAAGAAACCAGGTTTCTCACAAAGCAATAACGTCCGGCTAGCACTAAAGAAGCAAAGAAGAATACGTTTGAGCTGGAGCACAATAGTCTACATCGCCTTAAAAAAATAATCAGCTTAAAGTGCACCAGTTGCAGAAATGCAAAACGAGAGCTCTACAATAGCAACAGGATGCGTACGCGTTACATCTATTTTACAGGTATACGAGGAAAAAACAGCACAGAGAGGGGAAACGATTAACAAGGAGTTTAAGGAGTAAATTATTTCCGCTACTTTCTAAGCCCGAGGCAAACCGAGAAACATTCAAAAACAAGCATTTTCTACACTCCTATGTATTGTCACAGCTATTATCTGCTAACCATTGCTACTTGATATGCCTCTTTTCTTCACCTTGGCAACCAGTTCATCTCTCGTGGTGCGGACAGGCGCGCCGGTCACTTGGATGCCTTCGGCCATTTCCAGCGCCTTCTCCATGACCTGCGGCGGGTACCTGGAGGGGCGACAAGGGGAGAGGCGAGGAGGGGAGGGGAGGGGTGCCGTCAGGCGGCCGCGCCGCCCGCCACGGGGCCCGCCGCCCCGGCCCGCACTCACCGGCAGCCCAGGAAGACATGGTTGGCCCACACCATGGAGAGGGACACCAGGCGCTGGAGCTGGGCGCTGCCCGCCGCCGGCGGCTCCCCCACGTTGCGCAGCAGGAACTCCCGGCGGTGCCGCCAGTGGTGCTCGGGCTCGCAGGCCCCGCGCAGCGCCTCCGCCCAAGCCACCTCTTCCGCCGTCCGCCCCAGGGGCTCGGCCGCCGCCATGGCCTTCCCCGCCGCCATGGCCCTCCCCGCCGCGCCGCGCCCGCCCCGGCTCCGCGCGCGGGGCCGCCGCCCTCCTCCTCCTCCTCCTCCTCCTCCTCCTCCTCCTCCTCCCCCCCCCACCCCACCAACGGAAACAACCGCTCCGCTCCTTCCGGCCGCGCGGGATGACCTCACAACCGGCGCGCGCGCGAGTGAGCGGCAGGCCGCCGCCCCAGTCCGCTTTGCGGCGCGTGAGGGGGAGGGGGGAGGGGGCGATCACTGCCGCCAACGGCCCGAGGCGACGAGCGGCGCGCGCCCCGCCCCCGCGCTAACGGTCGGCCTGTGCGGCGGAGGTGCCCCTCACCGGGGCGGCGGGGGTCGGTACCTCAGGGCGCGGCGGGACGCTGGCGGTGGGGTCACGGCGAGCACGTCGCTCCTCAGACCCCTCGCTTCCCGTGCCCGTTTGAGCGCACTCCATTATAGCGGCCCACGGACTGGGTTGGGTTTGGCTTTTTTTTCTTTTTTTTTTTTTTTTCCCCCTTGGTACTGCAGCTTTTGAAGCCTCGGATTTTTCTCAGTGCGCGTGTGGACGCTGCACGCGAACTGTTGCGTTCAGGCTGATGCTCACAGGGGTGTCAGCTTCTGGAGGGGTCCTCACGTGCCATCCTCAGCCCTCGAGCCTGTGACAGACCGCCTGTTTCCTTCTCTCAGATTTTTTGGGGTGCCGGGGGAAAAGAGACGGTATGGGCACGGTTACCCGCTTTGTATTCTGCCTGGTTAAAGTGTGAACAAAAGTTCTGCTTACAGGTCTGTTCCGGCTTGGCTGAGGTCAGAGTTCATGGGATCGGTTCATGTTTTTACCTCCTGGGTGTGCGGTAGGGAGGTAGTGGCAAGGAAATGGGTTGTTGTAGCGTTTTGGGAGGAAACATTGAGTGAGGGGTCCTAAGTATGAGGGCTGCTGGCTACAAAGGGTTCAGATAATTGCTCGCACCATTCTGTAGGCTGTCTTTATGTTGCAAAAGTTTACCCCCGAATTTGATTCAAAACCAGTTTTAAGAATTCTGGGTGAAAAAGCGATAAGCATGCTGTGAAAATACCACGAGGTTCGGTCTGCCGAGATGGTGCTGAATTTAGCAACAGAGGAGAGAGGTTTGAATTCCAAAGGGACTGTCCCAGGAGAGCTGTATTGATTTCCCCCCCTGAATTAGAAGTCTGTGTTTGCTTAAGTTTTCAATTTTTAACACCTATGTGTTATCATGAAGTGGACTACAAGGTAGATTGCATTTGAGGAGGGAGTGTTTCTCCTTAAGTGACTTCAGTGTCTTATTTCATGGACATCGTTAGGTAGTGGTTTATCTTGTAGTACCTCTATGGTGCACAAACCAAGTGATTAAGGAAACTAAGCCAGAAAAAAACAGTCTAATGCACTTTTGCTCTGTATCCATTGTTAAGAGTGGAAGTGCTTTTCCTTCACTTGGTTAGCCCATGCGATGTTAGCTTGCACATCAGCAAGAAAAATTCAGTGACAGAGAGCAAGCAAACAGTAATGAGTGGCATGGGACCTGACAGACTCACCATTGTTTTGTATTTGTATGTAGAGGAAGAAAAGGGCAGAAAGTTTGTATTTGGTGTGGGTGTCTTGGAGCAATGGGTTTGTTTAGAAACAATGTCAGAAGGTTTAGAAACAGCACTGCGGTCACCACCAGTCTAGTGCTACCAATCTGTTCCCAGGCATTAGTTGTATCAGTCCTGCATGTGGTCATCTGGTAATGTAGGCTCAAATACATGAGGGGCATGGTCTGTCACACTAGGATTTCCACTTAGAAATGAAGTGGGCCTCTCTCCTAGACCTCTGAGTTTGTGATATCATGATTCTTGACTTCATGGTCAATACAGACCCTAGAAGGGAAGGGTGAATGGAATCCCTGGCAAACATAGGTTTGAGTTTGCACTTGAGTTGAGATCATCCGTGCTGCCAGCCTGTTTGTTCACACTCTTCAATGAGCCAGTTTTGCTTTCTAACAAAGCCAGTTGGGACTTGGCCCAGGCTTGAGATCTGCCCCTCAGGGACAGCAGGAATTCAACCAGGCCTGAGTAGCTGTAGCAGGACTGCCTGTACTCTTCCAAGAGTAACAAAGCAAACAACACAGCCTTGAATGCCCTGTCCTCCTCCACAACTATCTGAGCCGCCAAGTGAAGTGACTAGGGACTAGTCCATGTTGAGCTGCTCAGATACCAGTTAAGAGTAGGAGTTGGGGAGGGTTAGACTCCAGAGGGTGATAGGGGCATCCTGTACACTCAGAGGATCCCGAGAAGTTATATTCTGGTGTTGCTGGGTGAATGACAGCTCCTGATGCCAAACATCAGAGGTAGGCCTCCGCATCTCAGAGTTTTGTGTCTGCTTTTGGTCACCCCCTGTGCATAAGATTATATGGACTTACCTGTGAGTCCCAGGCTCCTCCAAAAGCATCGTCCTAGGGAATGTTGGAGACAGCACAGCTACAGACCGTAATACATTATCTGGTCCTAGAGTAGCTCAAAGACTGATTAGAACAACTTTTTCTTGCCCAATTTTAGAGGAGAAATGGACTGACAGCCATTTCACTGCTTTGCCCACTGACCATATATGTGAACACAAACATAGGTGACAGCTGGAGAAAGGTCAGAGGACAGTCCTGCATGCTTCTGGAATGGTTCACAACAGTTTTTGGCTGTAGTGAGCAACTTTTATGGTGTGGTACCTTTCCGGCACCTTATGCTGTTAATTTTGGGTTAATTTTCTCTAATGCTCCTTCTGCATCAACATAGCCTTGTTGTTGGTACAAAGATGACTTAAACCAAAATCGAGCCTTTTGTCTTCACTATGTGTTTTTTCCAGACATATTTTCCTACTTTGTTATTGTGTGCTTGAATCATACTGGCAACAGGCTAGATCCCAGCCCTGGAGCATGGGATGTCATACACATGCACGCACAGCCAAACATAAGTGTATACCTGCAATGCTCTCTGAGCACTAGAGGCATACTGTGTCTCAGGTTGATTAAACAAGTATGTGTGGTAGAAAGGAGAGAAAAACACTGCTGTTAATTTTAAAAAAGGAAGCAACTAGCATTTTCATTCTCACCGGGAAAGGCAATTTTGAAGTTAAACACCTCATTGATGGTACTAATACTGTGCATTTAATTTTCAACACTGGAAGAAAAGAGATGGTTTTGTTCCCACTAGGGAAGGAACTTCTAAATGCCACATTGATAGTAGTGTTGTTAGAGTCATTTGGGGCTTGATAATAGCTTCTTTTGGCAAGGTATAACTAAAATCCCAAGGTGAATCATGCCAGTGCCTATAATCACAGTATTGCACCAGCACTTCCTGTATATTAAAGTTTATTTCTGCCTTTGTAAACCAGTGAATTATTATTTCTTCAAAGTCAAGTCCTGCTGAAACACAGAGGGCAGTAGCCCCATTGAGTTCAATTATGTTCTGTGCAGTAAGGTTAATATATAGTGACACTCTTTATTCAGCTTAATATGAGAAGTGTGCTCTTAACATCGCAGCAATGCAAAGATAAAGCTCGGAGTTATTGCTGCAGAAAGGCAATAACAGTGGGATCTTACTGGCCTGGCACAATAAATCCTCCTGAGCACCATCTGCAGGTTGGTCCCTGCTATAAGTAATAAGTAAACACTTGAGAGCTCTGGCTTAAGTTCATTAGAAATGCAGCTTGAAGAAGGATGGGGAAGAGACATTTTGCTGTTTCTTAAAATAATGTACATGTTCTGCCGGAGCAGGTTGTGGAAGGTCTTCTAGCCAGGCAAGAGACAGCACTTCCAGGGAAATGTGTCTGCATGTACCAAGGTTGCCAGTCATTACGGTTCAGTAAACTAATCCTTGGAATAAAAAATACTTGCTAAAAGAGCATTAATGACTATGTAGGCTTGTCAGTGGAAGGGAAGTTAGCGTAAACCCATGTTTTTATTTCACCACAGTTATGCAACTGTTGTTATGCTACTGGAAGCAGCTCTGGATTACAAAATCATCCACTCTTCTGAGATTTCTCAACTGAGGAAAATGTATTGTGTAATTGCAGTGGATAAAAATAAAGGTAAAAATGAAAAGCTGAACTGATAATAATTTTCCTTTATACATATATGCTCTTACTACTAGCTTAAATACTATTTTGTATTTAGTAATGTGCTGTACTTGAAATATATAACAATGCCTACAATAGAGTTGTCAGTTGTTTTCCTTTCCTTTAAATGAGTTTGTTAAGCTCTAACTACAGGTAAACGTAGCATACCAGTTGCTAAATTTTGCTAGCTAAACTTTGCTTTGGGTAGTATACCACTTGCTAAACATTCATGGCCTGGCATGAAATTTTCCATACCAAGGATGGAAGTTTAGGGTGACTTTACGGCTACCAAACATGATTTAAGAAGAAAGGCAGGAAGAAAAGGGCTTTGTCTAGGATAAGATATTGTGGAGAAGTTCTCCTTGCAGTGCTTAAATGCCTTTATGCTCTAGAGCAGACTTGGAATTTGTCATGAAAAACTGAATTGGGAGGGGGGTGTCTGATGTTCTGACTACACTTAGCATAATTTATAAGCTTCTGAAGAAATGAATTTTCCACGTTCCTGACTTCGCATGTGTCGCCACCATCCTTGCTACTACTGCAGTCAAGTCTACCCTAGTTGCGGGCTGCAGGGCCAAAAATAGACCTCTGTTTGCCACTGTGGAGTGGGGTGGGTCTCTGGACTGAGAGTGAGGCTGTGGAGACCATCCACTGTGCTCCCAAAAGCTGCTGTTTTCTCCTCTTCACAGGTGCTTGAGTGTGTCTGGTATGAATGGTGAGGGGACAAGGACCTGCCTGAGGGGGGGGAAATAGTAAGTATGGAGGCAGGGGATAATGGTGAGACTGAAACTGCTAGGGGGTAGCAAAGCTTAACGTGAGAGTAATAGAAATAGGATACAGGGATTAGGTGAGGAAGGAAATTAAATTCTCAAGGAGAAATGAAGGAGAACGAGTTCAAGGCAAGGGGACAAGTACATATAGATGAGGAATCGGAGCGGGACTGTATGCCAGGAGCCTAGGACTAAGAGAAATGAAAGAGGATAGACGCGGAAGCCAGGGAGGAAACCAGAAGAATGAGACCACATTGGTAGAGCTGATAAAATCAAACAGAATCAAGTCTTGACTCTGAGCAAAGGGACAAGCTGTGATGGGAAGGGGAGCACTGACAGACGAACTACTGGGATTTGAACAGAGACTCAGAAAAAGGAAAGTTAAAACTCTGCAAGCACAGAGACATTAGCATTTCAATGTTTTTTTTCCATTGCAGTAGACATCTGCTAGGGTAAGTAAGACCAAGAAAATATTCTGCCATTCTAATTTAGTGTAAGACATTTTCTTGTCTTTTCTGCGTGCTATAAAGGAACAAAAGAGGTAGAAATCCATTTGTTTGCAGAAATCCATCTTGTAAGCCACCTTTGAAGAGTTTTTAGGTAGGAAGCCTTAGGCCTTTGGCAGACAGCTCTACCCTAGAGTTAGAAAAAGCAAGAAAACAGCCTTAGGAATCTTAATGCAAATATTGGCATGAGTTCATTGTAATTCAAGAGGATTCAGGAAAGCACTAAAAGGGCAAAGAGGTCTTATCTGAAAAAAGAATCTATTATGAGGCTATAACTACTGAACTTTTATTTGTGTGTGTGCATATATATATATGTATACAACACAAATGCATGTCCACGTATGCACATGTAATACAATATACATATGTGTGAATAAGTTTTAAAAATACTTGTATTAGTGAGAGTGTGAGCACCTATAAATCTAGATACCCCTGCTCCTTCAGTCAAACTATTCATGCCTTGGAGAAAAAGAAAAATTAGAACTAATATTTTATTGGCTTGGGTTTTGGATAGGTGCATTACACAAATGGATGCTATTAAATCTTTATACCGTGCTGTACCAGGATGAATTTTGTATGTGCTACATATTTTGCAGACACAAATAACTATTTTAGAAATGATATAAGGAGCTTTCCTGAGACTCTAGGCAACAATGTCAGATCTAATTTGAATTATTGCTATTGAAAATCATGGTTCTGTTTTTCATTATTGTTATATCAATATCCCTGACAACCTGCAATTTACCTGGTATGAACAGCACCTCCTGAAAACATAGAGCTGTTTTGTGTGCTGTGGTATTTTTGTATATCCTCCTTGTGCATAGGCGTGATATTTCACGTTAATTCCACTTGATGGCACTGAAGGAGACAAGATTGCCTGGAAATATCTCCAGAAGTTGAGTATAACTCCAAAAAGTGAGAGAGGCTTACTTTTTTATTCCATTACTGAAATAGACAAATGTGGACTCATTTTCCATCCTGATGTAATAATTTGTCATCAAAACCAACTCTTAAACACTCCTAGTTGTAGTTCTAGGGTTTGACAGTAACAAAATGACAGTGGAGGCAGAGTCAAGGCTCCTGAATCTGAATGCCCCTTCTCCCTTCAAAAATGTAAAGGCTAAAATATGTGGCTTTGGCCCATTCTGGATTCTTATGTGAAGGTTTACAAAACATCTGAAGAATTTTTGGTCCCTGTCCTCCATGGCAATGCTGTTGATACTGGCTACTTCTCCCATAATGAGGAAGTGCAAGGATGTTAGCTTTTAAGCTCATTTGAAAAAACTACATAGGAATTCATGCAAAATTAAAAGCTTCCACCTGTTGAGGAAATGTCGTATAATGTTTCAGAGAACATCGCAACTTGAAACACCATCTGCAGTTCCCACACAAGGACCCTTGGTTTTTCCTGTGTAGGGACTTTGTGATCCTGCCCTGGAAGGCATAGAATTACTCTCTGTCAATCAGACCTATAACCTGGGAGTCATCTTTGACTCCACTCCCTTTTTTGACCTGTTTATCTTGATGTATATGAATTTTGTTTCTTTTTCTTCTCTAAAGTCTCTTCTTATCTCTGCCCACATCACAGATACGCTTTTTTAGGTTTTTGTTATCTCTTATCCTGCTTATGACAGCTTTTTTCCTACGCCTGACCTGACCTGTCAAAAAGGTCCCTTGAAACACTATTCTTGCACTTATCTCCCTGGCCTATTTCTGTGGCTCCTTTTTGTACTTACCTCTTTAGTATATATCCATAGATTTCCCTGTCTCTGCAAGCCCTCTAGCCCTCTGAGAGTGCAGTCTGACAATTTTTTTGGCAGCTGTGCTGGCCTAAGACAGTCTCTGCTCCCAGCCATTCACTCCTGTCTCTTTGATATGCCTGCTAGTTTGCTGGCACGGTTGTTTTGTTCAGCTGTGTGGTAAACCAGACTAGGAACCCGATTTGGCTGAAAAGCAGCATGGGGGGGGGGAGGGAGGAGACGTACCCTTTTCAACCAGTTTATTTCTCCAGTCTAGTCTATCAGGCAGCACTTCTGGTGCAACTGAGGGGTTGGATTTGGGGCAGAGACAAGTGGCGTGCGACACGGGGTTGCAGAGCAGCAGTGGCTTATGCTGGTTTATGTAGCGTGGTTGCTAGCTGTTGAGCCGTGACCTGATTTTGATGATAGAGCTAAGCCAAGCTAATAGCTAGCTGCTGCCGAAAGGGTAGTGCTGCGCCTCCTTCCCCACCCCTTGTCATGGGTTGGTTCCTGGCACTTCCCTTGTGCCAACACCGGTGCTTAATCTCACCCAAGTGAGCCAGTTGTGGGAGCTAACCTGGCACAGCAGCATTCACTTCTAAGGGTTTGCCTGGCTGTTCTGCTGAGTGTCCATGGAGCCCACCCACTCAGCTGCAGCTGGATGCTCTGTCAGCTCAAATGCGTTCTCAATTGGACCACAATACTTCACAACTTTGCCTTTTCCTGTCATCTGCTGTCCTCTTCTCTCTCAGTCTCCATATCTGTTCCATCTGCTTTTCTCATAGCTGTTTTAATGATGTCCTTTTGGTCACCCTCAACATATGGAATACCCTCCCTGAAGCAATTGCTGCATCCTTCAAATCTCTCAAGATTTCTTCTACCATGACATGTGTTAAACTGCCAGCTGATAACGCCCAGTTTAGTTGCTTGTAGGAATTTTGGGTTTCATTACTACGTTTAATGTGTCCATGTATTAGCTTGAAATGGGCAGACTCTATCAGTTTACTTGAGAAGCAAAAAGGGATTAAACTGCCACAGAATCTTTGTTTTGGAAAACAAAAATTCCAGAAGCTATGCCCTGAAGGAGATGTACTTCCCTAAGGTCATATATAAATACCAGAGGCTGATTTTCTGTTGCTTCACACCTTGGATCATCATTCATGCTTGTGCAAATGGACATAGCATTGCTACTAAGCAGTTTACAGTAACATCTTACAGAATTGTAAATTAGTGCCCCAGAGACAAGATAGCAGAGAGTCAGCGCTTACATGAGCAGCTGAGCACAGAGACTTAGGGATTTCTTTTCACCTAGTTGTTTTCATTGTTTGGGCTCTTTTTAGACACATGTAGAAGCATATCCTAAACATATTTTATCCTAGTATTTTGGTATGCTAAGCATTTTTTTCCTATTCAGTTAAATAGAAAATTTATGGAAAACAGCAGTGAGTGAAGCTTCACATTGCCTTGGAAGCAGTAAAATAAAATTATCTGTGTTTGCTATTTTAAAAAAACATGACAGAGGGCACCTCTACACCATGCAACAGAGCACAGGATTTAACAGAGCACATACTCATCCAGTTACTTGCAGAATAGAAAGCAGCAGCTGTAGACTTGCATATGAGTGCCGCTGCACCCAAAGTACTTAACCCTGTTGGTAGGTGGTGCTAATTAGGTTGGATATGGTGCTAATTAGGTTAGATACAACACTGTGGTCATGCAAATACACGGTGCCTGTGACTCTGGCTCAGACCTGGCTGGAGGATTCTGCACTTACTGCTACATCAAGCCATATGTGCGCATCCAGAGAGAGGAATCGTTTGCCGGTGGCCTCTTGTTCATTAACCCTGTAGGGTTTAGCTGCCGTAACAGATGCATTTGCCACACAGAGGTGTCAGATGTGGCTTTGTGCCAGGGATTACCTCCCTCTTGGTAAAAACAGAAGATGCCCTTTCTAAGTGTGTATTTCAGGCTGTGAGTTGTTGCTGTGGAATAATGGACATCCAGCATAGCTGCTTCTTAAAACTCTTCTGGTCCACTTCTTAAGACTGTAAGTACTGAGAGGAGCAGGAAAGAAGGGCATGGTTATTTTTTCACCATAACTTTATAGAAATTGTGAATCTACTGCAAGGTCATGGAGGCAGACAGCAGTATGGCAAAGAGCAAAGGACAGCCTCCTCCAGTACGTTTATCAGGAGACCTGCCTTCCCCTTCAGAGAGACAAAGCAATGTTTCAGGTTAGAGATACAATTGTGACGACAGCATAAATTCTGTGTCTGTAACTGGGTGGCAAGTGTATTCCCAAAGCACTGACTGCAGAGTTGCTGTCTTTTCAAATAACTGATTAATATATCCATAAACATAGCATTCTTTCAGAATAATTTGGAGGTTCAGGTTGATATTTGTATGAAGGCTGGTGCTTATTAGTAAGAAAAAGGTAAACCAAAGAAGCAAAACAAAAACATTGTTCAAGAGGCAGTGTTCAGAATCACCAATGGGATGGAGGGTAATAGAACATCTTTCTCCTCTTTTGTATTTTTTAAAGGATCTCAAGTAGTCATTTTGGCAAAGTCTCTCTGTTATTTCATTTCCATTTGACAAGACAGATGAGATAGAGGTTTTATTAGAATGTAGTGAACTATCAATAATTAGCACATGGCAAGTCAGCAAGGAACTATGCAGCATAATGTACTTGGGCGTAATGGATTAAGATTTGACACTTGTGAAATTATGAAAATGATGAAAATGAATAGATTCTTGATATTGGAATTGTTGTTCCTGGTGTTTTCTAAATTGTTTAATGTCATAGGGAGGGATCCGATTCCCTGAAGATTTGAGCAATCATTGTAAACTTTATAATGTCATCAACCTATTTTTTTTTTATCCAAGGTATGACAGTAATAGTGAGCACACAATAGCAGGAACATAGATTTTAAAAAATAATATTGCTAAGTGAAAGGCTCACACAGAGTAAGTAGTCAAGAAAACGAAGTTGGGTATTTTTTTCTTCTTTTTTTTTTTTTTAATCTTTTTTGATGCTATCTTCAATTAGGTTTTTTCCACTGTGTCTGCCAGGAAAATTTATGCATGCACAGCTAGATATCTCTGACTTTTAAAGTCATGGCACTTAGCAAAATGCTTTTAAAGAGAGACACACAAAAGCCAACGTTATCCATGAAAATTACATAAATATTTACAGGCAGTAAATGTTTGATTTCTGTTTGGGTTTTGGGGTTTTGTTTTGTTTTGTTTTGTTTTTTTATTTAAAAAAATCCATCTGCTGCTAGCAGATGATAAATATTTAGATCAAATTTGTGCCTGGGATACAAGGGCACTATTTCTTCCAGAAGGGACATTATAAATTTGATACTGTAGTCCCAGCCTCAGTTCCCCAACTCAAACAACATAGCAGGCACTCTGTTGGGGTGCATTCATAGACTTGTATGAAAAGGCTTCCTGGTGGAAGGCTATAAGCAACCTTAGTGATCATTTTGCCTAATCTCCTTCAGGAGTTTTCCTAGAGGCTGGGCTGAAGTATGTCTCCTGGAAAAATACCTCATTTTGCCTCAAAGACTTCAAGCAATGGTGACTCTACCACCTCCCCTGTAAGTTGTTCCAGTGTATGGTTACCCGCACTGTTAAGAAATTGCATCTTATTTCAATCTTGAATTTGTCTAACTCCAGTTTCCAGTCATTAGGTCTTGTGTTTCTGTCTGCAAGACTGAAAAGCTCCCCCTACTATCAAGTATCTTTTCCATATGTATATATCTGTGCACAGTGATCCAGTCACCACTCTTCTCTTAAAGATTTGATAGATTTCTTAAACCCTATACCCTAGAGATGGTTTTTCAACCTCTGCATCATTTTTGCTAGCCTCTGTCTGAACTTTTTCTAGGGTTTACATATTCTTCTTGAATCATGAGCACTGTTTTTTCTGATGCTGTGTGTACAGCAAGGTCACATCCTAATAGTTACTTCCTTTTTTCATACAGCTGATAAACCGTTATTATATATTACAGCTGGCATTTGCTGGATACATCAGGTGTATCAATGGATTGGTAGAGACAGTCCTTAGAACTGTGGAGGTGTGACACTTGCACTCTGAATATGTGTTTGCATTACCTAATGTGTGCTGTAAGTTAAAGGAACAATGCCTGCCAGACCTTCTGTTGTATTATGTCCCTTTTTGCTATTTAGATGATCCATAATCCTACCAATAAGATGGTAGATCCCATGTTTTCTAAATAAAGAGGGAAAGGCTACGTTGTAAAGAGTGAATTTTGTCCTTCCTATAGGAGAGGTCCTACATTAGGAAGAGGAGCAGAGGAACTATTCTCTTGCTGTGCTCAGAGTAGAAGAACTAAGGGAGGAATAAGGGCAAAGAAGAACTGAGAGAGCGCAGTGGCAGTCTTCTGAGAAAGCTCTGAGTAACTGCTTTCCTGGACAGCAAGAGAGTGGAAATAGGACCCAGTTAGGAGTTTTCTC
Source organism: Astur gentilis (assembly GCF_929443795.1). Lineage (NCBI taxonomy): Eukaryota > Metazoa > Chordata > Aves > Accipitriformes > Accipitridae > Astur > Astur gentilis. The sequence goes on along the minus strand of NC_064882.1, from coordinate 11,784,676 downwards.
CAAGAAGAGCTGAAATTTAACAGAGCTGGCTGCCTTAAGTCTGGACACATGAAAAACTGGTAAGAGAAACATTGTCGTTAATAGGTTGTGTAGGTTTAAAATACACTCAATAGTATAGTTCATTTAGCACATGTACAAAAACTGCTGTGAGTACTGGTGTATGGCTTTTAATTCCTGTACTAGGCAATTCTAAAATCACAGAAATGTTGTTTGGGATGGACATCTGGAAGTCATCTAGTCCAGCTCTGTGCTTGAAGCAGGCTATCACGAACACTCGCTCAGGAATGGACCTCCTCGGATCATCTGAAAATTTTGTCCACAGCTGCTCCAACACCTTATCTACTACAACTGTCCACTTTTTCTTGTTCTGCTATCATGCAGGCAAATCTTGTTCAGCTCTAATGTGAACTCGATCAAGGAACACCTCTGGCTGAAAAAGGTGCTTTTTTTTTCTCCAGACTTTTTGAGTTTAATTAGGTCCTTGATTCTGTCCATCACAAGGCTGTATGACTGGATGCTGGCACACAAATGGTACAGGAGCAGATACGAGCATTTGAAGGGAACTGCTTATGCAGCGCAGCTTTGCAATGCAACCATACAACTCTAGCAGTTTGCCAGTGCAAAAAAGTGAGGTCATTCTACTTCTCCCCCTCCTCCTTGGCCATGCATTTCCACTTTTCTGGTGGCCATAGCGAGCTGAACTAGAGGAAAACAAACCTCACCATAAAAAGTGAGTAGTTATTGAATAGTTGACTGAGTAGCAGTGCCAGTTGGGGCAGACTTGTATGGAACTGCTCCTTCCAGTGGCAGCTAGCCATTTGGTTAGCTTTGCTGCAATGAGAAATTTCATCTCTGGAGTGCAGTTCCATAGCAGTTTATCCTTATCTAAGTCAAAGCTATCATGGTCCTTCCTGGTATTTTTGCAGCTGAGCAGTAGGTTGGTCCAGCGAGCTTTGAAGCCAAGAACTAAGCTTGCCAAAAAAAGAGCTGCTCATTTTCAACTGGTTTCAGGGAGTTGATGTGGCTGAAAGTGAATCACTATTTTATACAGTGAGTTTTCAGCCAAACTTGTGACCTGATCTGATGCAGTGTGGTGGTACATGTGGTGAGAAGGGGAAGAGAGAAAGGCTGGATCGTTAACCTGTGTCCTCAGACAATGACAATGCCCATGATTTCACTTGTTCTTTTCCTGAAGCACATTACTGATGTGACTTTTTGTGTTCACAGTAGGTCTTAAGATTGTTGTAAAGATGTTGAAAGAGGCCTGTTATGTATGGAGGCATGTGGAGCTGATATTCTGTGGATCATTCTAGACTCAGTGATTATTGAATGACAGCTTGTGTTTGCAGGGACTGACTCGGTAACCCGGATGGTCTCTTCCAGTCTATGTTTCTAGCAGTATCCTTCCTAAGAGCAGCCTACTGTTAAAACTGTCGAGAAATTAATTAATTAATTAATTTTTCTTTCCTGTATGTTACTTTAACCACTTTCTAATTTGTTGCATTTGCTACTCTTCTGCCCTTCACTACTGTATGTCTTTAACAGCAGTGAGAGAGTGCTTTTGCTCTTAGCTGTACTAAAGATTTTCCCAAAATGCAGGCATTAGAGACCAGCTATAGACAAAACAGCACAGGCTTTTGATTTTTTCAACAACGTTACATTTTGAGTTCCTGTCTGCAGTAATTAATTAGCATCATTGCTGAGCTGACTCCCTGCGGGACTGCATGATCATTAGTGCCAAAGTCAGGAAGGGGGCAGGAACTCCCAAACCCCTGAGTAGGCTACTGCAGCAACTGTTACCTATAGACCATTTCAAGAACATTTCAAGTGACACTGGTGGAAAAGATTCACTTTCTCATCTGTATGAGGGGCTTGCCCAGATTCAGTTACGCTGCTGGCTGGGATCAGGCAAATCTACTTCCTGGGCAAGATTTTTGTCAAAGGCTATCTAAACTCCAAAGGGTTGCTTTCAGCTAATTCATCGTCATTTTGCTGATAGGCAGAGAGAATTACAGAAGACTTGAGAGACATCAGGGTACAAATCAATGATGATGTAGAGTACTGGGGCTGCTGTGCCGAAAGCTAGCCCAGAACCAAAAATCTGTCAGCTAAAAATCAAACTTAAGTTCAGTAGAGATACAAATGAATCCAAACAGGCCAAAATAAAAGTGCTGGCTTGAAATTAGACAACCTCCTTCAGGTGCAGAAATACAGCAGACACTGAGAGTATTAACAAGTCACTTTTATGAAATATTTTTTTAGGCTTTGGATGCAGTGTAATATAGTTTAATCTCTTCTCTTATCCCCCATGCCTGTTTCAGAAGAGAACAAGAAATTTAATCCAAACAAAGGATTAAGAAATTTCAATAACTGGACTACTGCCATTATCCAGACAATGGGCCAGCTCTTTAAATGCTTGTTCTTGATTGAATTGAAGTCAATGACTACATCAGAGGGGGCAGAATCGGAATGCAGAAAAGAGGAAATGAAAAGTATAGAAGAGCTACACAATTATTTTACCAATTATGCTCTTCCAGCAATGCATCTCGTAAACAAAGCAGCTCTGAGAAAGGATCTCTCCTTGCTGGAGAATAAGGTTAGGGACAACTTTTGAGAGATGGACAGAGGAAAGAGAAATGAGATTTAATATAGATAAATGTAAGGTAATACACCTGGGAAGAAATAATAATCATTATACATATAAAATCAGGAGCTGCTGTTTAGAAAACAGTAATAGAGAAGGCGGCCTGGGAGCGATGGTTTATAATTAATTATTGCAGACAGGAACTCAAAATCTAACACTGGGGCAAAAATGAAATGCATTCTTATGCTGGGCCAGTACGGAGGTTTGTTTCTACAGTGAGTGCATGGAGATCATTTACACAAACAAGGGGGAGCTGGCAACAACACTAGCGAAATATTAAACTTACAGCTACCGTGTTACTCATTTTATTTACAAGCTAGAGCCTTGACTGCTGATACCATAAGCACAAGCTTGTGGTTTTCTATTTGCTGAATACAGTAAAACAATAAAATAAATGATCTCCAAGATACAAACTCCTGATGAGTTTGTAGAAGGGTATTTTCTCTTTTCTTGTCCTTATATTTAAATGCAGAACAGTAGTTTAAAAGTGATCAGATTTACTCTAGCAAAGATTGAGGAAGCAAAACCCCTTTCTTAAAGAAAAACACTATAGCTGAAAACAGTATAGAGAGAATTAAGACAATGCAACCATTCCATAATTCAGTAAGAGGGTATCTGTTGGTAAGAAATTAATGCCAAATGTAGAGCTATGCTTTTATTTAGGTAAGAAGTGTTGCTCAATAAATGCATTTAGCAGATAATGAACAAAGATATTAAAACTATCTGTGTTCCACCAAAGACCAGATGAAACATTACTATGCTGAGAAGACAGTGTCATGTGAAAGCCTGCCAGACAACCCAGACGGAGTGTCGTAGAGAACTGTCTGATTGCAAGACCTGATGGCTGTGTATTTAGAAGTTCATAGACTTGTAGAACAGAACAAAACACAAATTGATTCTAGTCCTAGAAAAGGAAAGGAGGGAAACCCTAACAAAGCATAGGATGCAGAATATTAAAGATTTATAGGACTATTTCATATTGTTAGTGCTGTGAGCTAGTAGCACAGGGTGATCCTGTCTTTGATTCCTTACAGGCCATGCTGGAAAGGTGGCACATCTCCCCACTATAAGGCAACCTTGGGGTGGTACCATTTCTTCCCAGGCTGGATACCGCTTGGGCTCAAACCACCAGGCTGTATGCAGGCACAGAAAGAGGCATTGATTATACCAGGGCAACCTTTTCTCCTCCTGGGAAAAGGATGATGGATCATTTCTGAGAGCACTATACCTCAAAAAGCAAAACTGAGTAAATAAAACTGAGTAATTATTCAAGTGCAAAACTGAGTAACTATTTTTTTAAAAGCAGCAAAAAATACGGCAAGACTATATAAGAGCTTTCAAAATTGAAATTTCATCTTCCATCTAAGAAGGCAGATAAAGCTCCATAATTAGTCAGGGAAGGGTCACTCCCTTTCTCCTCACAGCCTCCAGAGGATAAACTCCAGATAAGCTTTTCAGAGACTGCAGAGCTTCAACTGCAGAGGGTTTTAGTCTGTGAAAAGAGGTTTGGAGCACATGATAATTAGCAGCTCACAGCTGAATTTTGCTAGCTATCAGAGTACTCTGCTGTCACTGCATGAAAGTACTCCTGTAGGTCTCCCGAGTCTCTCTAAATGTGTCCTGTAGTCTGATTTGTCCACATGGAACTTTTTAATATAGAATTTGGTCAGTGTACAACACTTAAAGGCTTATGGCAAATCCCTTTTCCCTGGCAGAACAACACCTGGACAGAATGAGAAAATAAAACATTTTTTTTCTTGGACAAAGCAGGAACTGTTTTACTGTTTATGCTATACCTAGACCCTTAGAGTCCAGGGGAATTCAGTATGCTGGGAGAATCCATGGGTAGCCTGCTAATCCAAATCCACATCTTCTTTGTATCCCCAAATCAGTGCTTAAGAGTTCTGGCAGGACACAGGCCTTAAGACTCATCCTTCATCTCTGTGTGCTCACAGTTTTTAAGTCCCAATGGGAAAACTGTAGAGATGCTGGGAGAAAGACAGTAACTATAATGCAATTGCTTTAAACTTAATTGAGGTTCACCTCTGCTTTAAGAAAGCAAACACCAAGAACAGTCCAGTTTACCTGAAGTTCAGCATGTGCTTATGTGTTTCAGGACTGACACTGTTTCTGAGTGAGTCTGCATTACTGCTGCTTTGCAGACTGCAGTATCAGATTTGTATGAATTTCTTACAAAATATTTCTAACCTTTAATTACAGGACACTTAATGGTAGGATGCATTTGTGCTGGCTCCTGTCTCATCCAAACCAGCTGTTCAAGTTAGTCTGTGGGCTGTAGTCTGTTTTCAACAGTTGATTTCTGTCCTGTTACTGTTTTTTATTTTTTTTCAGGTATGTCTTGCTCACCTTCTCAGGTCCCATGGCCTGCTACCTCCCTCCCCCCCAGAACAACCTGCTGGGAGCTATGTGCATAATGTATATGCACTTCACAACACTTTCATTGTCTTTCAATCCAATTGCAAAGGTCATTTTCTTGGCTCATTGTCCCAGTACTGTCACTTCTCTTTTTTGCACAATGCCATTGGCTCCCTTTTCTTTACTGTGTGAAATACAAATGACTTCTCTTTACTTTTCAAGCCATGTGTCCTCTACAACAGCAAGAAGTAGTCACCTCACTGCTATTATATAAATGATGCCAGTCTTTTAAAGCACTCTTGTACATTCACTTTCATGCTTTCACCCATGTTGCTGATTATGCATAGCACAAAATCTGTGTAAATACCCTGAAGTCCATCTTTCTCTGCTTTTTCAAGCATCTTGTCTCTGCCCCAAGGTTTATCAGAGTCCGAGCATAGCTACATAACTGTTTTGCTAGATATACTTTTTCATATGAACTGGTATCACGTCTTCTTCCTGCTCATCTTCTCTCTATAAGCTTAGTAATAAGTAATAAGCACGTCGAAGTTAAAACAGTCTCTAATGAGGGTGAATTTAGGTGTAATTTTAAGAGTAGTGGTAAAAACGGAGTAAACCAAATTATTTGTCTTGTTTTTAAGTGCATAACAACCTTCCAGGAAGTAGCTCCAACCTAGGATGTTTAATTTGCCATACCGAAGTTGCTTAAATCTGTTGATTCCAGGAACAAATTTGCCATAGGGACTAAGAGAGCAAGAGGGGGATCGGGACTGTGCCTTTTGTGGCAGATGACTGTTACTGGCTTAGTAGTATTACCAGATTGCACCCTGAGGGGCTGTAGTCACCCTGGTTGTCTCACTCAGTGAGAACCATGCTCAGGATGGTGTGATGGGGGCACACTGGTGTGTTTTACAGGTCCCTTACCAGCATCACAATCAAATTCACCCACAATGCTGACTGGACAAACATCTGGCCACATCTGTTTAGAATTTTGGTTTTAGAATGGGGCTACGTGTAGTTCTGCACAATTCTGTTTTATGGAGAGCTAATATAAAATGACATTTTTTCCCTGTTTCTGTTCCGTTTGGAAAATCTGTTATTTTGTCACCTCGTGTAGGTAAAGTAAATATTCTGTTCTAAGTTATACCTTCCAAAAAGCGATTAGAAGTGATGAGACTGGAGCAGAATTTAGGCTAATAACCAAGGTATGCAAGTTAAGATTCTTAGAGATTTAAGACATCACTGAGAGGTGGATAGAAAGCTGGAGAACTGTGAGATCTACATGCTTTCAATATTTAGCAGCAAGAATATCACATTTTCATTCATGACCATAAAGTACCTGTTTTATTCAAGAAAAATGGGTCTTGTCAAACAACTTTGATACCATTCTCTGGCAAGATTACAAGTACATTTAATAAAGATGACTCTATTGACATAATACACTAGAGTTTATGTCAGGCATTTGTTTTATTCTGTATGGCAGCCTACATAAAAGAGATGTATGGGAAGCAAACAAATTAAACCTGGTTTTCTATATGGTTGTTTGCTATGTCACAGGTCCCAGCAATAAGCCTGCCTCCTTTCTGTGTTTTCCATGATTTTATTACCTCATAATGCCTCTAAAGATGTCCAGTCTTTGCATAATCTCTAACATCTTGAAGTATTCAGAATACCAAATAATGGGGACAGGAACCAAAGCAGTTTGTCAAGGATCTGTCCTTTTCTCGTTACACCCCAAAACTAGAAGGTAGATGTCTTCTCTGTTTTATAAAACAAGTATTATCAGATTCCTACTTGAATAAAACACATATGAACCAGTGATGAAACCATTAAATACAGCTCATGAATTACTGGTTTAAAATGAGCCCAGTGCGGGGCATGACTCAATCCAGTTCACAGTGGTTATATAAATCTTTAAAAATATCCAGCTATCATTTGCATGCTGTTGGACTAATCACAAGAGAGTCTATGGATTGAATAGTGAAAGGGCAAAAACTACTCTCAAAGCCTTCAGTACGACTGGAGCCCCAGTAGTGTGAACACACATGCCAGTTGAGAGTAGAGGGCTTCAGTCCCTCTGGGATGGTGATCAGTCCCTGATGCCACTCACTGATACGAAGTGATATGAAGTTTAATATTGGTGATTTCAGTACAATTCTCAGCAAAATTCTCAGTAGATTTCTTAGTAAATTCTCCATGCAGGCAATGAAAGGCAAAACTTTTTTCTAGCACTCGGGAATAAAAAGCATTGATAATAAAATGTTTCTTTAATTGTCTAGTAGTTAGGCTAATTAAGGTGATAGGCCATGAAGTTTCAGAATATTTATGCTTTTAAAAGGTAGATTATACACCCAATAAACACCACTAGATATTTGACTCTTTAGTATTCAGAAAGACTTGATTCCTAAGCTGCAAACCCTATTAATCATCTGAATGTTAAGTGTTGATTTTAGCAAGTACAGAGTAAAAAGGCCTTTGACTGAAGTCATTCAAATAATGTACACACTATATCAATAAACCATAAACAGACAAAACCTCTCTGACTACAGGTAAGGAAGGCTCCCTCCTTTTTTATGTGAAAAAGTCTCAAAGGCTACGCATTCAGGTCTTTTTAGCCATGAATGTGTAGTGAGCTGGGGCTCTGAATATTCATCTGGTGTGTGTAGGAAACAAGGCACTAGAGAAATTATTTTCTATAAAATCGGTTCGATTGTCAGCAGTCAAGACATTTTGTTTTCCTCAAAAGTATATTTTGATTGAGACAATGCTGTAAGAAGACAGGCATTCTTTATCTGACTTTATATTAAACTAAAAATTGTGTAATTTGCTTTGAGAGACAAAATTAAGAACACTTTTTAGTGGCTTGTAATCATCTGGTATCTCCTAAAGTAACAAAGTGCAACCTGTATTGTGCTTAAGAAAGTTTCTTGGGCTTATGAATATGGCTGTAACAAGCGCCTAGTGTTATCAACAGAGATTTTAAGTGAAGGCTTTACTGTGATAGACTTGTCTGACTTGGATAACAAACTCTTTTAGTATTTCAGCCCATAAATCCTGAAGAGAAAGATACAATTCTCTTAGGTCACTGACAAACTAAAAGGGAATCTTTGTTGGCAGAGCTCCACAGAGTTAACACAGTACTAGTTAATGATTTCACTGTGGTAATTACTTTCTAGGGTCTGTCAATCAGGCAATTTTAATGTATTCAGCATGGGCTGCATTAATTTTGTGCAATACTACTATTTTACCTGGTGTCATGCTCTTTGTCTATCAATCTGTCCATAACAAATTTTGAATCTATGGACCAGTTTCTGCCAAGTTTGAGAAGAAATTTGGTTTTAAATATCAAAACCAGTTGGAATCATGGAAGTTTTGTGAATATTGACAGGTGGGTAGGGAGAAAATCACATGAGGGCTCCCACGGTGAAAATGTTTTTGAAGGAGCTCAGCTATTACCATTTCCCTAAGGTATGCTAGATGACCAGTTGGTATAAGCCTAATTCAGAAATTGCACATCACATACTACCTCTTGTCAAGTCGCAGATAGGGGATGAGGTGGCCAAAAGAGGACATGCAAATGATAGTTGTGTATTATTGAAGGTACACTTATCCACTGTGAACTTGATTTATTCCTGTCCTGCACTAAATGAACAGTTCATGAGCTTTATACCATGGTTGCATCACTGATTCATATATGCTTTATTCAAGCAGGTATCTAATAAAACCTCTTTTATAAAATAGAGAGAAGGCAGGTCTAACCTTATACTTTTGGGGTGTAACAGGAAAGGGACAGATCCTTGACAAACTGCTTTGGTTCCCGTCCTTATTATTTTGGTATTCTGAATGCCACAAGACATTAGAGATTATGCAAAGATTGGACTTTTTTATACGTGAGTTCATTGAGTATGCTTGCAAATGTTTGTAAAGGACTCTGGCACCCAGTTGGAGTGTTGACATTGGTTTCAATTAGTGTGTGATGAGTCCCTTTGTCGTTGAAAGCATCATGTTTAATGGTATAAATAGACAGAGCAATTGGCTAATAAAATGTAAAGTGAAATAAAATTGGTTTTAATATGTTTGTAGGAGCTGGGCCATGACTTTTTTCAGCACAACAGTTGGAGTCACAGCTTGGAGAAACTCGAGAACATCTGTTATTTCTGTTGAAAAATATAAGTACATTGAGTAACTCACACCTTTGAAATTCCTTTGTGGGGGTTGAAGACAACTCCTCTCCAACACAAAGCTTATTTACACAGGATTTGGAGAACATTTGACTGGTTCATCCTTTAGGTCTCTCATCATTCAGACACAAATGTTCTTTGGAGGGAAGCTTTGAAAAGATTTTTTCCTGTGTGACTAATCGGTGAGGTTAGTTGATTCCAGAAGGAAAAGCTAAAATGCCTTACAAATTTGCAACACATAGAGGTTAATTTTGCATATAAGCTTCTTTAGTTTGTAAAATACATGAAGTTGCTGTCTTTAAAAAAGCCAGAAGAATTTTAGTTACAACTGAACTGTGATCCAAGGCTAAATTTCTTTTGTACATCTTAAATGCAACTATCTTACTCTATTTTTTTTGTAACAGATTTTTGGAAATCTATTTTCTTCTATAACAAGTCCTAGGGGTAAGGAAAAAATCAGCAGGAGCTGAAAACATTTCTTATCATCAACACACCTATCACATGCACCACATACATGTTACACCCCTGGGCATATACATCACAACACATAACTGAAAAATGTTCTCATTTTTATGCTTGAAATTCTTTGTTGGTACTGAGTCTTTTTTTTTTTTTTCTTTGACCTATAAATATGTATCCTCTGTGCCAGCACACACCAAGGACTTCATGTTTTACAAACACACTCATATCCTCCATCAACCCCTTAACTAGCATCGGCTAAGAGGCTTGTTTTCTGGGCTCATGAAAAGGGTCTGAGTGACAGCCATTTGAGAATGAAGATTCCTGGACAGGCTGATGTGCCCGAAATACCAAGGACAGCATATTACTTTTCAGAGCAGACATACTAGTCTTTGTAGCAGACAGTGTGTAATAAATAAGGATAGGGGCAGAGAGATGGCGACAGTAACGTGGAAAGAGATGTGGAAGCGGTGGTAAGAGCATGGAGCATAGAAGAAATATTTTTGGGTGTGAGAGGAGGTGAGGGTAGGAAACAGAAAACCATAATAAGGCTGTGGACTGGAAGCAAATAATGAGTGCAAGTAGGAAGAGGGGGCTCTATGAAAGAAACAGTTCTGTGCCTTACTCCCATTTTCATCTCTAGACTAGGTGTTTGTTTAGGCAATGTCTCCCGTGACATACCAGTTTTCCTGCAAGTAGTGTATAATGTAACAGTTTTGGCAGACGGGAAGCTGCAATCCTCCTTGGGAAAGTTAATCCATTGAATACAACGTGGTAGTTGAACAATAACTCCCCAGAAACCCTACAACAATTCACGCAGGAAAAGTTTAGTTATAGATTAACCCCAGATGAGGGGGGTTGATTGGTTAGGCAAACTTAACATCAATTCAGTTTAACTCAGAATAACATATTTTGTTCTACCTTTCCTAACAGAATAGAAACATTTCAGGAAAATTGTGATTTGGACACTTCATTTTCCAGAGGAAAAAAACGTTTTGCAGAGCTTTCCTGACTTCTCTAAGTCAAACAAAAGTGTGTGTAATTTAGATTAGGTTTAGTAGAAATGAGAAAATGACAGATAACTTAGGGTTTTCTTCATTTTTCATGTTTTTTTCTTCTTTTTCTAGCTCCTATTTCTTTAGTATAGGTTAGTGAATTTTCCTGGTGATTTTAATTTCCTCTGCATGTGCAACATCAATACTTATCCTGGTTTTCCCTCTCATGCAACAATCTGTGTTTCCCTCTCACATCTTCCTCATGATTTTTCCTTACTCTCTTCCTGTACCTCCTTGTGATGTCTTTTCAGTCTCCCTAATTTCTATACATCTTTTCTTCTCTGCATTCATCTTTTTCTTTCCTCTTCACCAAATTCACCAAAAGCACTATCTCATGTGCTTTTCTGAAGTTAAACTGCAATTCCTGTCTGCTATTAACTTCTCATTTTCTCCATCAGAATCACATACTGAGTTATATTTTCTCTCACATTATTAGAAAGCAGGTCCTTCCTTCCCTCTTCACTCAGCAGCGCCATGTTTTTATTTTTCTAGATCAAGACTTCTTTGTTTTTTTCCTCAGTTTTTTTTTCTTCCAACTTCAACCTTGCCCCTAGGAGGAAGAATAAGATAGTAAAATTTGCCCCTTGCATGACATTCCTCTCTAAATGAGGAAGGTTGTTTCTGTTCTTGATGGTGTTTAGTCATTAACAAAGAGAGTTTGCTTTGCAAATATTTATCAATAGTTAAGTTAAATAGTAACAAAAAGTAAACTCTTTGATTGCAAATCCAAAATTCCTTCTCCCCTAGTGGTTCAAGTGGTTTACGTCATACGTAAAAGGGAATTTCAGGTTATAGAGTAAAATATTTAAAAGAGCGCTTTTTAGCATGAACATGTGTATATGCTGCAAGAACAATTACAAAAAATATTGCTATTAAAAAGTACACGTAACAACTAGAAAATAAAAGTTACAAGTTACCTTATTAACACTTTAAAATATATTAAAACTAATGAAAGAATACACACATTAAACTTTAGACAATACAAAGTTTATTTTTCCCAAAGAAAAAGAAATCATGGCCAGAGTACGAGAGTAGAGAGAATTAGAGATTTGTTTCCTCTCTACCTCCCAAGGTAAGGCTTAATCCTACAGTAATCTCTTTACTGAGAGCCAAATGTTAGTCAAGGAGCCTGCTGCACAGATTTGACACTAGCATTTAGCCCATATTTTCAGTACCTGGGAAGGAGCTATCTTATGAATGTATAGTCTGCATTGTTTTAAAGAGGTATCTTGACGTGATTTTTTTATTTTATCCTGCACTGTAATGCATTGGCATGGCTTCATGATACATTTGATAGCTTATATTGTGATATAAAGTGAGACTTCTCATTCATGACCAGTAAACCTCCAGAGCCCTCTGTCTTCTAGCACTGAAAAGGGGTTTGTATTGGGCATACAATGAATGGCACACTCTGTCAATGCACATATAAACCGATTATCCCAGAGAGTTTTGCCTTTGAGCATTTCAGCATTGTGTTGCCCCGTTGTCAAGTGTGCTTTGAGGGATAAATGCCCAACAAACCTGAGGTTCATTTGAGTGGGGTAGATGTTAAGCAAATTGGCCTTCTCTCTTTTTTAATTCCAAACTGTGGTTTGTAGCCTTGTAAACTGCTTGCCTCTGCTGAGGTTAGGGGTTTTTTTTAAAAAGGCCTAAAAGTTAGATCCACAAATGGATTTAAGTGGTATTTATGTATGTGAGGTTAAAATTTACACTCTGCTGCAATTTTGCTTTGAAGGATCTGTAATCCACAGGTGCCTGCTTCTCTGGTAGTAAAGTTCCCACATAGCACATGCTGTGCCAGGGGTGTCTCAGACTTGATGGTGCTGGAGAGCTCTGGGCCTCTCTCATCTCTACAGGTTCCACTGAGGTTCACAGATGAGGTACCCCCTTCATATATGGAAATTAATCCAGCCATCATTCTGGACTTAACAAGCAGAGGCTCCATTCAAAACACAGCTATCTCAGGAACAGGTAGTGGTACTTTTTAGGAGAGGAAATATGGAGAAAGAGGTACTCTATAGGCCTGGGAGAACAGCCATAATACTTAATAAAACACCCTCTGGGCACCTGATTCATATTCAACTGTGTAAATTGGACGAGTCCAGAAGGAGAAGTGGGTGGTCTAAAGATGAGTGTCTCTGGAAGGGATGGATATTCAGTGGGTGTGGCTATCCAAATGACCCTATGTGATGGTGGCCCATTCCTACACTCTGGCCTGAAGGGTCACATAGAGAAAGGGTAGAGAAAATATTTTGCTGCTTGGTGGGTTGACAAGCGATGCGTATTTTTTGTTTGTGTTTAAAATGAAGTCGAGATAGAAAAGTTTTATTTATTATCTCAGGCTGGTAAAAAGGCAAGAGTGGCCTATACCCTCCCCTTGTTTATCCACAGGCTTAATGATTAGAGCATTCATGTGGATAGTAGGTAGACAAAGTCCATTTCATTCACTGCTTGCAGGAATTTGAAAGGCAATGCCCTAATTGCCAGGCTGTAAAGTGTTCCAGTATTCTGCTTACTGATTCCCTTTAGTGAAGTTTTGCATGGAATAATTAAATATGCTTTGGATCAGGAAGAGTGAGTATGTCACTTGCTGGTGAGAGCACTCCCAAAGAAAAGGGAAGGTGGGGGGGTTCTTGTTCTTATGAATAATTAGTGTAGGATAGTTGCCAAAAGAGGGACTGAAATCCATGTGTCCTCCCTTGTGGAGTTCTAACCACCAGGCTACAGAGGTTACTCTCTTTATGTGAAAAAATTAAAAATCAGGCCATTCAGTTGAGTACTTTCACACTGGATTGAGGAGCAGCTCCTCACTGCTGTTGCTAAACCTGATGAAGCAGGGCAGCAAGAGTACTTTGTGTTCAGTTTTGCTGCATTAAAGGCAAAAATCTCCATGTTTTGTGGGGGAGGGAAGTGGTTTTGTTTGATTGTTTGTAGAAAGCGCTAGTTTGGTAACTCGGCAGTTTCTACAAGAACATACCTGTTCACTGAAAACTTCTCCAGTGTAAATGGCATTCCTAGTCACAAGCAAGTATACATGTGTGAACATACGCAAGCAACCAGGACACTCATTTGAAATCTAAAGGACAGAGGTCACAATCAGTTTGCATAGTCACTTTGATCTCAGCTGAACAACCAAAACTGTTCACTCTTCTGGAGCAAGCAGGTCTATCTCATTTTATTCCTGTAGGTTTTTAAAGCATATGGGTCCATCTCAAAGCAAAACAAAATATTTTTCTGAAACAGCTGCAAACCTTTGTAATGGCAGAAAGCAGTCTGTTTCCTGCCTTGTTCTGAGTGAAAAGCAACCCAAAAGCTCCTGAATGTCTTCTGTACGCAACAGAGGTTGAAGGCTGCCCTCTTTTCCCCACAGAGATGGAAAGTTGTTGTGGGACTGACCCGGTGCAGGGGTATGGCCCTGAATTACCAGGAAGGAGGCTTAATGGAGCCTGAGTACCTAATTAGCCCTCAGCTGTGCCTGGGGGTTTGAGGAACCTGTGGCTGCAGTAGGGGAGGAGGGAAGGAAAGGCCTACAAGAGGAGAAAAACTTGCTGTGGTGACAGTGCTTGGCTACAAGAAAATCACAAGATCCGTGTGAACTGAGAGAGGAAATAGGGAGCCAGAGGAACCCAGGTGGGAGCAGAAACTTATGTTTATGGTCTGTCCTTGGAGTGAGGGAAGGCTGGGATTAAATGGGAGCTCTGCAGAGAACTGTGCTGTGAGAGGCCTACTTGCTCTGCAGTGATGTTTAGCAAGGGATGCAAGAGCTAAGAAGGCTGTGCTCCCCTGTGAGGAAAAGTGCTGCAAGGCCTTGCTGAGCACTCTGAAGGAAGCTTTTTTTTTTTTTTTTTTTTTTTTTTTGTGGTGCTGGTGCTTAAATCCTGACTGGGGCTCCAGTTTGCACAGTCCAGCAGGATTTGTATGGCAGCATGGTGTAGAAAGTTGTTGTTTGCAGATAGAGATTAGATTGAACAAAGGGAAATGTTGAGCAGTTCCTTGGAAAGAGGTTGATACCTTTGATGACTTGCCCTGCAAATTAACGTTTTCCCTCCCTGAAAAAAGATGTAGCTAGGTCTATGCATGCCTATGGCAGGGCACTGGGTGCTGCTACATATGGTATTCATGTTTCTTAGGCAGTGCTTTTTCCAGTTGTTTCCTGGCATTCATAAACAATGTCCTGTCTGTCCTCTTGGTGTGAATGTCTGGTGACACCCAGGTGTATTGAATGAGTGCTTATGGATTTCTTTCTAATGCCCGAGATGGAGGTTTTTGAAACTTTGCTTTCCAAAAGAGATACAGGCAGCATAGCTGACAGACTGGTCACTACCACTGCGAGTTTTTTGACTGTAGGACTTCTTTCCTCCATAGGCCTATCTGAACCTGGAATTTGTGACTTAAAAGGGCTGGTGGTATATCCCCCTACATGCTCCATCAGTCAATGCAAGCAAGGAAGCTCCCCCCCTGCGTAGTTCTAACTAGCTTCAACCCTCAAGAGACACAATTGATGCAAGATTTTCACTCTTCAGCTAATTAGTTGTATCTATAATGGTATTGTGAGGAAATCTATAGGTTACCTGAGGCCTTTTTGTTGCCATAGAGTTTACCGCTGGTGACACAGAGCATGTCTTGCATCAAGTTGGTATGGTGTAAGAGCTGAATCTTGTCGCAAAACTCTTGTACAGGGCAGGTCTAAATTCAGGAAATCTGTCTAGGTAATCGCAGGGGCTACTGTTTTGAACTTGCACATTATCCAGCAGAGCTTTACTAGATTGTCCTGTTTCCATCTAGAAGTTACTTTGCTTAAAGGGGAAGCATTTAATTGATTTAGAGAAGATCTATTGCAATCTTGTCTTGAACAATTGTCTCTTCTGCAAAAACAAAATGATCTCCCTGTAGCTATGATATGTATTTTGTCTTACCATATAAAGCTTCTCAGCTGCTTTTTCCCCTGTGAACTCATAAATGGAAGTTTTCTCTCTTTCTTCACCCTCAACGCTTTTAAGTGGCATATATTAGAAATTGTGTTTGGTTTCTATCACAAAACAGGGCTGAACAAAGAAGCAGTGCTATTTATCTTCCAACTGTTCAGAGCTTTTGTATTCTACTATGGCAGTGTATAATATTAAAATGTTAGCTTCTGCTAATTGGCAAAACTGAAGTATTCTAATAAGAAATCCTACTAAAACCGGTTCATTACATCTATTCCTGTTAAACATTAACTTTCAATTTAAATTACATGCTGGAAACAATTGTATTAGAAACACTTCTATGATTAAGAAGTTATTAAAAATGTCACTAAAATCCTCCTTATGCATACTTATGTCATCTTATACTTTTATCTGTGTGTCTTAAGGCTCTAATGGCACTAGAAATAATATCTCACAATGCATCTCTCCATAATTCCCATTGGTATGCTGAAAGGTAGTATTAAGAAGATCATTAAGAGCATAGTCTCTTTATGTTCCCATAAGCTTTCCATTAATTTGCATTTAGCTGTCTAAACTACAGCAAAGTTAGTATTTACAGCAAGATAATACATTACTGATATAAATGTGAAGCGCACTTATTCCTCCTGGTTATTAATACTACTGTCTGGGCACAGATGTGTGTTCATAGGATTTATTTGCTTGCTAGATATGTGCTAATGACAAGTGCACATGGAATCTTGTTGGACGTGCTCAAATTTGTAAGCGTTCTGTCCCAAAAACTTGATTATACGCTGAGCCATGAGGCCCCTCTGTGTTTCCAAATGTCCCTGTAGGGTGGTGTTGGGAGCAATAGTAAGCAGGTTTTACTCTAGATAAACATAATATGTGGATGGTAGAGCAACAATTTTGACTGAGCCCATTGTGTATGTACAGCTCCATTTTGGAAGGCATGCATGTTCTATGGGTCTAGCAGTGGGTCATAAGGTTACAACCCATGCATGGTCAAGAAGTGATTTGTGTTTGCTAGAGCAATTGAATTAGGCTTTCTGCACATTCAGGTGTGCATTGCTAATGTTTGATGATTGAAAACTGGAAGCATAGATTTGGATGAAATTGCAGGACTCTATAAGCTGGTAGCCCAAAACCTGGATATCCAGGCATGAATCTACTCCACCTATACTACCAAGGTGCTGCTTTTATTTGCTGGTAGGGAAAGGGACAATGCTATATAATCTTTCCAGTTATGATGAAATAAATATTTTGTTGGAATAGAACATATTTGCATGTATTTGCTACAGTCTGAAGAGCGGTGTTAGCTTCCATCAGATGGAGAGGTAGTAAATTTCATTGATTCAACTTGTTTCTCACTGTCGACAGCCTTCTGTGCCTTACAGATCTGTTTTTACTGAGACCATTTCTAATGTTCCAAAATTGGAAGCAGTTTTAAACAACTGTTTAAAAACTGTCAGAGAGCTGAGGAGAATGAATGTTTTCTTTAACTAGCCCCAGGCTGCCCATCTGATCATGGACTGTGCTCCTGGTAAGAATGGAGACACAACTTAAGAGCAAAGAAAGTTCAAGCAAGTGTTGCTACTTAGCACAGCATCTAGTTTTATTGTGCACTGGTTGGAGCCTCAGTGAACTTTGGCAATAATATTAAATGTGGCTTTTTCATCAGGCCTGCAGGGAAACGATTACAGAAGGTTTTAATCTTTTTTTTTTTTTTTTTTTTTGACTGAAAGTCCTTCAGGACCAGGCACTAACATTTTGTATGCTGTCATAGCATGTCTCGCAGCACTGCTCCATTTGTGCCTAGGATCACTGAGTAGTCGTATAATGAAAGGAAAAACAAATGGTGAATGACTCTCAATTGCTTGTGTGTTGTGCTAACTGCACTAAGGTATTTGTTCAAATGAAAGCTTTTAGCATAAATAGCTATGCATACAGAAACCAATTAAAGTTTTGGGAGGTCTACCTAAAATTTCTATTTGCTTCTGCAACAGCTGTAAGAATGAAATAAACAGAATAGTCTGACAGGAACCATATGCCCTTTATTATGTTAAAGCAATAACAATCAACTTGTCATACATTATTGCACTAGTGTTAAAATGTCTGTAAGCTATGTAATAAGGACATTTAGCAGTTCGTCTCTCAGACACTGAAGAACTGAAGCTGCATTTAATTGACAACTTAATCTTTGAAAACACTGTCAGCTCAGGTTGTAACATGAGAAGTTGTAACATAAGAGAGGTAAGTGTAATGTTAATCAATAGTCTGTTGTAACTTTCTCTGACATATGTAACCAATTGCTTTGGTTTATGAATACACATAAACTGTGTCTGGAAATAACCCCCTAAACGTCTCTCATGTAAGTGGAGGGGAAACTGTCTGGAACTGTTGTTCGCCACTTTACTACTATTTGATCATGGTTTTGCAGAAATACACTTTTACATTTTCCTTGTTTAAAAATTGTATTCTTATTAAAGGATATTAGTATACACAGCACAGAAAACTTTGTGTATGTGAATAACTTTTTATGTGATTTGTTTAAAAGAACAAGGCTTACTTAAAAAGAGGTAAATCTGGCAAGTCAGGGCTAGTTTATGGTACAGTAAATGATTCTAGCCTTCTTGAAAGTCAATACCTAGAGACAATAGCAGCATAAGCATAAAGCCCCTGTTCTACAGCTAAAATAAGCTTAAAAATACTACCACAACCCTTTACAACACACACCTTTTTAGTGTTGAGCTCCTACATAATTTTGACTTCCAGATCTGACTTTTAAGAATTTAAATTATAACAAGTATAGCAAATTCTAATTTCCATTGCCATATATGTAAGCCCATGCCTCAGGTTGAAGACTTGTTACACAATCTGAGAAGTTTTACATTTGAATACTTACAGGATGTCTGTAAAGAAGCAGAGTTCTACTACAGCTTTCCAAAACTGAGAAAAAGAAATGGAATAGAGGCTTAAGGGGAGATGGTTTAGTTCTGCTTCACTTGCATTTAGTTCTTCAGGCTTATGTTTCCCATTTCTTCTGGCTTTCCAGTTATGCCTGACATCATAGCATAAGGAAGGTTTATATAATTCTCAGAGTTTGTTCCTAAGTCATCTTTTAGATACATGGATTTTTTTTTAATTGATTTTTTTTTTTCCACAATCCTGTTAGGATAATAAAATGAAGGCAGCTATTCTTTACCTGGAGGCATATCAACCTAGTGGCATTTGCCTTCAGACTAGGAATATAAAGCAGCAGGAGATTGATTAAAGCAAGATCTTTTTTCCTTGCCAATGTTACCACTGTCACGTCCTGCTAAGTTCTGGCTTGTGTTGATATTGACCTTGGGTGCCTCAGTGGTACCTGGGTCAGGAAGAAAGATGGCTATTATTATTATTTTAATCAATACCTGCAGAGGAGCATCTGGGACAAATTATGATGTATTCTGAAGGGACAAACAGGACTATCTGGAATAGAATAAGTGTTGGCGGGGGGGTGGGATGGGATACAAGACTAGCAAGAGGTAGAAATATTACTTCCTGGGAAGCAAGGAAGCACAAAGTGCTTAGCCTTCTATACCTAGTTGTGATGTTGCTGCTGTAATAACAGATCCTTAAGTAGAGAGGTTTTTTTATATATTTTTTTTTTCCTACCTGGATGTCTTGTTTAGAGAGAGTGGTGATAGATGACAGGGTTACAGCTGGAGTTGATAAAAGGTGTCATTCAGTTCAGAATTGCTTATTTTGGCACAAAATAAAATAAAAATAGCTAATGCAATTTTAAAAAATATTTTTTGATTCAAAGATTGGGGATAGGTAGCCCTGACTGTGATTATAGGGCTTGAGATTTATAGCTCACTTGTTATTTACTCTCTAGGATGCTAATGGGATCCCAGAGCTATGTATTATTGGAATTTATGGGCAAATGGTAATGTAGCAACATGCTGAGTTGTTGGAAATTTCCATATTTGCTGTGTTTTGATGGAAAACTCTTTGTGGAAATGCATTTCCTAATTTGGTTTGGCTTCCTTGCTGCTAGCAGATTCTTTGTGAGGTTATGTAAAATAATTTTGTAGTTCCTGCTAGAAAATTCAGAATGGCAAGATATGTGGGAACGTACTCCTTCTGTACGTGAGACTAAATATAGGCAGTGTGAAGGGGAAACGAGGTATCCATGAAGGTTTGTCCACCTAGAAATTCTAGAAATACAATCCTGTGTTGCCACATGTTCTTTTTGACACTTGGGAGCACTAAGACAACGTTCCTTTCTATGAAGTAAAGGTAAATCCTCTTTTTGGGTTGAATCCTGCTCTTGGGATTTGGGCCACAACAGAGTTTTAAATAATAGGCACTGGGGTATCTAACTGACCTTACGGTACTTGTTCAGGGGTGAGAAGGAAATGTATAAGGATCAAAACACATACGTCTTTTCCTTTCTATGTTTGCCTCACATGGAATCCTGAAAAGATCTGGCATCAATAGGTGATCAAAAAGCTAGACCATTGCATGTTTGCTAATAAAAACATTGGAGCTGCTGTGTAATTTTCATCTATTCACTTTCACAGGATGAGGGGTTACAGTAGGGTCACTATTTAGATCCAAGACTCCGTGTGGGTTTATACCCCAGGTAACTTAATTCGGTAGGGTTAGATAGTGAATTATACGCTTCCTAAATTACAGATACTTGCTATCCTTGTGTTGGTTTGTTTTTTATTCATTACTGGATTGTACTCATGGCATGTTCTTACTCTTTCCTGATTTATAATGGATCTCTATTGAATTATTGAGCAAAACTTTTAAATAAAACATAAAAGAATTCTATTCTAATATCAATTCTCCTGTAGATGTTAGATGTAACAACCCTTAGGACCACTTTCCTCATCAGAATACTGACACTGCTAGACTTATTCCTAAATGTGCTGTGCACGAAAATGTTCATCCAATATAGCTTTTTTTTCTTTTGAAAGTGAAATGATTTGCCTTGTAAATATGCAAAATTTGGTTGCTTCTTGTACAAATATCTTGCACAGTATCTGTTTTGTTCTTTCCGGCCACCTTAGATGTGCAATAGTTTTTTCTGCTCTGAATCCCATTTTATAGGAGAAGAAAAACAAAGTACTTACAGAAAATGTAGTTAAATTGCTTCTTAAAAGTAAGTCCACTATCAGAGTTGAGAAAAAGACCTGAGCCTGACTTCCAGCCCTTGGTCGTCTTCCTTGTTCTGCATGTAATATACTGCTTTGCTTGGGCTAGACAGCCACTGAACCCAGACTCTGTTATGAAACTGTGAATTGTGATTATTTGTCAGCAGTCCAGTTTGTGTGGAGATCAAAACTTGAGCTCAGATCTTCTCATGGCCACTCATGTAAACTCTACTTGTTAATGCTTTTTGGGGGATTTGTCTGCTTATTTTAATGCATTAAAACTGACTTTATGGTTCTGATTACTGCTGTACAATAACTTTAGGCTACCTTTGAGGTTCTTGTCACTTCCATAGAACCAGTAAGTCTGTTTTGTGCCTGGAGGGGATTAGCATTTAGTTTGCACATAACAAAACAAAGAGAAGGCATAAAGCACTGTTCAGTTATTCCAGAACCCCAAGAAATAGTTTGTAGCATAAGTATTATGCTTTAAGGATAGATGAGATGAGGCTACTGGGAACAGCATTCAATTTCTAAAAGTAAAGCATAAGCTTTGATTCACAGAAAATGAAATTTGGAACAGCTTGGCATTTTTTTTTTATTAAATACATGAAATACCAAAAGGAATACTCATGTTTATATTTAAATGTTTAATTTCTGTGGGCACTATTAAATATATATTTCTGTCATCTGGCTATTTTTCTAAATAGTTTGCTAGGATAGCTGAACTAGAAAACCCTTCTATTATGTCTTGTTGTCTAATATATTTTACTCCCTCAAAAGGACATAAACTGTACAAGGAGAAAAACTTATTTAGGTGCTGATTTTAAAAAAGAGGGGAAGGGAGTGACTTTCACCACAAGCTAATGTTGTTTCACTGGCAAGAGTTTTCTGTAGACTTGGCCTGAGATGAGAAATTTTTTTTGTAGCTGAACATGATTTCAGTAAGTGCTTGGACAAAATGATGAAAGAACGGTGTAGGTCTATTGAATGCAAAGACACCACTTCTAGACTTAGGAAGCCCCTGACCTGCATTTAGGTGTAAGCTGGAAAAGATATTGAGGAAATAGCACTATCTGCTTGCCCTGTTGTTCTGCTCTTCCCTAGCATCTACTACCAGTCCCTGACAGAAATAGGAAACTGGCTAAGCAGTGCTTTGGTGTATGGCTGTAATCTGTGCTCTTAATGCACCTTCTTGGATTTGGCATGATCTGTGTGTGTGTCTGGGCAACAGAAGAGGTTTCTTACTGTTTGGGGCTGTCAGTATTTTTCAGCTGAAACTCTTTGAGCTCTCCTAAATAACTGACACCACCCCACCCCCACCCACCCCCCTTAAAAAACAAAGGAAAGCAAGGTAGTCAAAGACAGTTCAAGATGTATTTAGATACGACAGCCTGCCTCTTTGACTCCTTCTGATACCAAATTCTAACAATGGGGTTTCTTTGCTTTATGATCTAAATTATTTTATTTTTTGCCTTCAAGGCCCTAGATATGTCTTTATAAATTAGTTTTTTATCTATATCAGATGCTCATGGCAGTGCAGAGTCTCAAGTTTTCTATATTAATTATCTAACACTTAATATACATAGCATTTCAAAGATCTTTTTATGCTTTAGTTTGCAGCATTTCTGTGAGGCACACTCTCAAAGAAAGCTTCTTGTCCCAGTTCGCCCAGCTGACTGTAAATCTTTCTTGCCTTTACTGCTAAAATGTTAGTAGGCAGCTCTCGGCTTTCTTTCAGCTACAGCTTCTTCCCTGAGCTGTTGGAAACTTCCAAAATATGCATCTGTAGCTCCTGTTTCATTTGCAACAGTCATTCATTTCTGCCCTTAATTCCTATTTCAACCAGCATTGGGGATTGTGGCAGTCCCAGGCTGTGCTGCAGTACTTGACACTGTAGATCCTTCTACTGAAACCTGAGTATCTTCCTTCCATCACACTCCAAGATCTTTTTATCTGTTATTGGTTGTTTAGGTCACTTACTAGGCTCCAACAGAGTATTTTCACTCCTGCTGTTCTCTGATACAGAAAGCTAAATCACACAAAAGACAAAGGAGCCAGGATTTTTGTTATCTTCACCATGAGAGCTCCCAAACTTTTCCCTGGCCCACTTCACCTGGTCTTGCACAAATAATGTATTAGCTCCGTAGTCAACAGTGGGTCAGAAGATCCTTTTGTGTGGGGAGTTCAGGGCTGTGATGCAGCACTATTGCTGTATGCTGATAAAGTTGTTCTCTCCTCTGACTGATTTCATTGCAGCTGGTCTCCTCAGCCCCATGAGGATTGCTGGCTTTGCAGCTTGGGCTATCCCCAATCAACTGGAGATAGAACCATGTTTTCCTGTACAAGTCTAAGAAGCCAGTTTATTTGCTATGTTTTGTGGAACGCGGTCTGATGACAAGAAAGGTAAATGTTCTGCGTGGTAGCTGTGAGAGGATTTGGGCACAGTAAGGTTTTCTGTGCCCTGGAAAATAATCCAAGAGATATGCCTGTTCTGTAATTAAGAGGGAGAAAGCGCCAAAGCTACATACTGACTCACCTTTTCTCTGATACACACTATGCCTCATGTGGGCACAGTATTCAGGAACTGAGCTCCAGATCTTTAACAAGATGTTCCCAAGCTATATCCTTTCTCTACCCTTTCCTCAAGCCATCCCACTTCCAGCCTTTCACAATTTGGATGTAGTTTGATTCTGATTCAGAAATCTGAAAAAGGCTGCTTCTCTCTTGCATTCGTGGAGGTGTAATAAGAGTTCAGCAGAGAGCTCAGTGATCAAACATTTCTGAAAGCAAACCGATTGCAGAGGTGAGAGACAAAGGCTTTTCTGTCAGGGCTACATGGAGAGACACATGCACGTTCTCCATCATATCTAGCAGGGAGTAGAAGAAGGGGAATACTTGTCAGCCCCCATCTTCTTCCATACATGTGCTAGCAGCTGGGAAAGGTCCTTGTCCTCTCAACATCATCAGAAGACAGGATGTATGTGCGCTGCAAGGAATGTCAACATCGTAACAGAATTTAAAATTACAGCAAATCATAAACCAAATGTGATTTAATGATGGTGTCAACAACAACAAGCTACTTCCTTTTAGGGATTGCAACAAGAGGAATGTTGTTTGTAAGAGCAGATAATGCCTGTCTCTGTGACATTAACCACTAGGTGCTATTGCTCAAGAAAGGAGGACAAAAGAGGAGAATGAGGACATGGCCTTAGGAAATATGACAGGCCTCAGTGCCTGTCATATTCCAGTGCTTCATTAGAACAGGTTGCTTAGGAATGCTGTGGTTTTTCTGTCAGCAGAGATTTTGAAAGAAAAGCTAAGTAACTGTCTGTTAGTCTAGGCTTGCTTTATTTTGTCTTGTAAGAAAAAGACGGACAAAAATGACTTTTAATGCTTCTTTCAATTTATGTGGAAACTACATGTAATTTTATTCCACCTTTGTAGGGAAACTCCTTAGGTTAAAAATATTTCTGCACCCTGCTGTCAGTGGTGTTCCTGTGGGCTGTGGTTCACGTAACAGGACATAGGGGTCAGAGAGAGAAGTTCACTTGCACTCCTTGAGGCATATAATGCCCCATTTTTCCCTCTACCACAATAGCAGCAAATTCTGTGATTGTTGTCCTGCAGAGAAGTGATAATTAGGTAATGAGAAAGCATGATAGTATGATGTAGCATAAAGGGCTTTCACATGAATACAGATGCATTACTCCCAACCACTGAACCTATACTTTATGAAAATCATCATACACTTGGTGCCAGGAGCAGTTTCCTAATCTCACGCCATCTGTGCATCTGGCAGTGTATTACAGGAAACTCACTTGTACATCCACTTGGGAGTGTATCCTTCCTATTTAAAAAAAAAAAAAAAAAATATCCATTTTTTGATCATATCTTACAGTGGAAGATAATAGATTTCAGGCAGACTACTGTTGAGTGAATTAATTTTTTTCCATTTTATGTCTTGGGTTAGAGTTCTTACTTTCCAAAAATGGCAAAATGCAGATACCAATATACCAACAAGATGGTTCTGTTCGCAATATTTCCAACTTCAGGAAAGATTTTAACGATATTTTTTTTTTGTCCTAAAGTGTATGGTGAACAGGAACATAACTATGACAATCATGCTGCTGGTGGTGCGAAAGAAGAGAGGTTTATTTTCCCACATTAATTCTCTTATGGAATGATAGCATGTACACTGTATTGAACCCTGACAGTGGGAAGGTAGATCACCACTCTTTCATCTGTTTAGAGATAATTGTATATATAATAAGCTGGGATCTTTTAGCATGGACAAGACCTCTGCATAAGGATGTTAAAGAGGTATATACCAAAAAGAATAGTTTTGAGATAGAGACTTAGAAAGAATAGTGAACATCACATAAAAACTAGGGACTAGTAGATAAAATGATCTAGCGGTGAGTTTGTAATTACAGGGGATAAAATGATACAAGGCAAAATTAAACTGTGGAAGTTATTGTTGTAAAGTGCTTTGGGTGCAGCAAGTGTATGCTTTAGGGGAAGGGCTGGTCCATCAAAGGCTACTAAACCTGATGATGTAGACTTAAAGTCCAGGCTCAGGGCTCTTTACACTGTAGAATGGAGACATTATCAATCTATCCTTATTATGTTGTTATATTCTTTTCCTGCTGGGCTAGATAAACTTTTGGCTTGGTTTGGCCTGACCTAGTACTGCCATTTTTGTATTAGTGAATGTAGCTTTGCAAATGTATACCAAGCTCAGTAATGT
This sequence comes from Astur gentilis, assembly GCF_929443795.1. NCBI lineage: Eukaryota > Metazoa > Chordata > Aves > Accipitriformes > Accipitridae > Astur > Astur gentilis. Next base: position 11,759,145 of record NC_064882.1, on the reverse strand, counting down.
GTATGTCTGCATTGTCTTTATACATTCCTTTAATTCATGCAGTTGCTACGTTTTGTCTACATGGGATTTTGTACAAAATAATACAAAGCCTTGAGTATATTGCAGAATGGTCACTTTCCCATTATCTTTTTCTGGGTACTAGGTAAAAGAAAAAGTAGGTTCTTGTGACTGACCAAAGAATTCAAAGCAGATGTCCGCTCGAGTGAACAGAGGTTATCTTTAAATTGGGAAATACCAATTGTAATCATCTTCACAATTGTTTTCTTGCAGTCAGAACCTAAGCCTCTTCACTGTCTTTCATTTAGGATAAATCATTCTCTGTTAAAATGTTTGAATCCATGGTATGGAGGTAGCCCTCACCTCTATGTAAGTGTGTTTAGAAAGTGTGCGATACTTTGCAGAAGATTCTTAGCACCTTTCCAATATGCGGTCATCATCAATTAGTTAAAACAGAAATAACTGTCACGTAACTATTGCAGAGGCATGATATTAGAAGTCTTCAGCAGTTCTCTCTCTCTGGGTTGATATTGAACAAGGGCTGGCATTATCTCAGTTTACTGATGCAGAATTAATTAGAACTCCTGCAGTCTCACTCATCTCAGCTATCCTGTATTTTGCAATACCTCATGAATTAGATGTGTTAGTGCATTCTATGCATTATACTTTTCACCTCTGCAGGCAGTATTCGACATGTGAGGATGCTGCTGGGTGGCCACAATCGGTGGAAGGGCCAGGGAAAAGCGAAGGGAGGAAACTGCTGTTCCTCCTCCTCTCCCTGCACCTGTCCCTTCCTCAGGAGTAGCCATAGGCATCTCTACTTGACTCCCTCCTCGCTGTCCCCCTGAAGGGCAGAGGCCTTTTAGCTTGTGTGATTTAAAGTAGGGAAAGTGAGAGGGAGTAGAAAAGGGACAGGGATGAAGATGACAGTAAGGCATATATTTAAGTTTTAACTAATACTGACAAATGTTAATTGTTTAATTTGTTAATGGCAGGATGTCATGAACTCTTTATAAGTTTGCTTAGATTTCAGTTGTAGGGGGGATATTTAAATTCTGGTTAGAACCTAGGAGGGAAGAAAAGCTGTTTTGTTTTGTTTTTTTTCTTAAGCTGAAAATATCTGCAACATTAGAGAGAACAGTTGCCTGCTAGGAAAGACCTTTCCTTTCTGCATCTCCTAGTTCCCTGCACCTTAAAAGATAAAACACTAAAACAGTTTAACCCACTAGAGTCTGAAGAACAATCGTATTTCAAATGACTACCATAAATTTGTTCAGCTTCTTTTCTCCCTTCCCCCCAAATCTCAATTATGGCAGATGAGCAAAACGCCACAGGTGCCCCACACTTCCTTCACTTGTCAGAAATTCTCACGGCTCATTTCACACTCTGGCTAGCCTGACGTTAAAAGGTATGTGCAGTCTTCTAATTTATGGTTAACAAGTTCATATTATCTTTGTAATCCCTATTGTCATGCAATAACAATTCCCCATGTAGGTTCAACTTGGGTACTACAAATAATTTCTCATAAGTTTACTGATAATAAGAAACATGTCTTAAGGAATGAGAGAAAGCTTATTATAATAATTGTTTGCAGGTGTTAGATGAAGAGCATTATAGAAATATATATGTGTAACACTCTATTAAACCAGAATCTCATAATAAGGGATGGATAATGATAAAGAAGCCTACACATTTCACAGCTCAGGAATTAATTTCTTAGAATTCCATCATTCAAGGAAATCACATTCCAATCACTGTTTAAGTGACATGAGTTTTCATACTTACAGTAATCTTCTGTATTGACAGTACATCAGAAAAAGTTCCCTGAAGAATAAGGCTAATTTTCTAACCCAGTCAACCCTCACTTTGAAGTCTGGATTGGGATGGTGATGGAAAAGTTTTTGCAAAGGTTGAAGTACTGAACCTTAAAGCATTCTTTATTCTTCCAGTATAATGATGGCAAATCTACCCTCTCTCATTTCAATCTTTTGAATAAGTCCCTAAAGCAGAAATAGGCAGTTTCACCTCGCTGTGCTTAACTCTTTCAGTGCCTTTCCCTTCTAGATCTTGTCCAACTGCCATTAATCCTACATGACATCTTATTTCAAGCTTTTGTTAATCTTACAGAAGTGAAACTGTTAGCAAGGTCTTTCACTCCCAGAAGTACCTCTTGTTAAAGTTGCTTAATGAATTACATCCAGTGTTTGAAGAGGGAAGATATGCAGGGTTGGGCAGTCCTTGCAATAGTGAAAAGCTGGGAATGTGCCCGTTTGAAGAGGGAGGTCCTATTCAGAAGGCCAGCGATGGCTGTGCCTTTTTCCTCACATCAGAAGGTTCTGTAGCCCCTTCCTGGCTCTTCTGAAGGTACTGAGGTGGCACGTGCTTGCTGAGATCCCACCTTCCACTGCTGCCCTCACCCCAGGTTTGCCGTGCTCTCTGCATGCCAGCCCTGGTACGCCAGCGGTGTAAAATCATCAGCAGTGGCTGTACTGCTGGGGTGTATTCTCTGCCTGCGTCAGGGAGGGTGGATCAGAAGAGGTGATACGGTCTTCATGATGATTTGCTTTGTCTCTGCTGGACTGTGCCCTTCTGCTGTAACATTCCACAAAATGTTCAGTTGTTTGCTTTGTGACTTCTTTTCTCTAGCAGTATCCTAGCATTCACTGAGAGGCACTATATTCAGATGTAATACAGAAACAAATAATGTAGTCTCATAAATCATCACCTCGAAATATTGAATTAGATGTTTTATGAAAGTGTAATGACACCATGAGCTAACTCTGTGTGCGTGTTTAAAATTTACTTTCTTTTCCCCTTCCAAAATGGAAATTGTCATTATCTTCATCACCAGCGTATCCCTTTCCATGCTGCCTCTCTTCCTTGCTTTCACAGTGGCCTCTAAGTGTCCATAATTAGGGGTTGCTGCTGTGGATTGCCCTATAATTCAAGCAGGTGTATAACAACCAGTGCTACCGGAGTATGGAGTATTTGTGGATGTTGTGTCAGTTTGATTCACTGGACTTCTCACATGACCACTACACCTAACCGTCCAGCTCTGTATGAGGCTGTGTCTAATGTGGCACTGTAATTTCAATGGGGGAAACAAGGAGAAATCAAACAGCAGAAGAACCATAATAGCTTTAGTAATAAATAAATAAAATTCAGATCAGTCCACTTCATCAGCAGGCCAGAATGTACCTCCTATCACTCTGTTGCAAAGTTTATGTGTCTCAGTGGTTGGAGACACACAGATAATTATTTGGGGACAAGTCAACCTCTCTCTACTGTGATGCTCTCTGAAGCACCCTGAAACTTTAGGATCTACTAATAAAAATAAGTATTTTTGTCAAAGTTCACTTAAATGCAGAGTAGAGTAACTCAATATGGGTAGAAGTATGCGTTGTGTTCTTTGCTTGATGTTTCTATTGGTTTCACTGAAGGGCACATTGGATATGCAAAAGCAAAAGATGCTCCAGCATCACAAAGAAATGGGTTCTTAGTTGGGTAAGAAAATGCCAACTCCCACAACTTCTAGTTCAGGCAATAAGGTGGAAATCAAAAGACTGCTAAGCTGAATGAATGAACTCACTTGTAGTAAGATGCTGAAGGCACTACCATGCCAACTTCTGACAGCAGCTATGTTTTACTGGCTGTAACTAAAATTCAGTTATGGAAAATCTATACACTGATTCTTATTTCCATCTTTTGCATATCTATCTACAAGATGGAAATCTTAAAATAAGAGAGACCTGTGACTGATTAATGAAAATACTAGATATTTAAATGAGCAGCGAATAATATTTAGGGAACTTTGTGACTATCTTCAGATTAGCAAAAATTATGGTAGTGTCTGGGGAACATTGTTGGACACAATTGTACTTCACAGATGAGCACACTTTTGGACCGCTGGAGGAGAATAAACAAGCCCACAATGTGAACATGCTTATGCCTTACAAAAGAACTGAAAGCATAGGAACTGAAAGCATCGGAAAGAGTCAGTCTTGTATAATACACTGACTGCTTTTGTGGGATTAAATTGCCTAATCAGCTCCCAAAGTGCCACACCTGATATTTCTTTCCACTTATGCTGAACATAAAACATTTGGATAATTGCATGGGCTGCAGAGCTGTGTAAAGACAACAATTCCCTAATACTCTTTGCAGGGGGTAAAGTATTAGAGTATCTGTCTCTGGCCGTGGAGGTTCCCAGAAGAGTTAGTGTAGTGCTAAATCTTTTAAAGAAAATATGTATTACTTGCAATAGGATTCAGAATCCTTGTGTTCAGCCTGAAATGATTTTATGTGGAGTAAAAATCTAATGCACTTGCCTGCATAAAATTATATGCATGCTGACCACTCCCATTCTGCTTTAGTCTAGTCAAAATCAGTTTACAAAATGATGCTTGGAGTTCGTTTGAATGAACGATGTGATCTCTGAGGCTTTAAACAGTATTACCGAAACTGTAGGAACCCGATCGTGACGTGTGCTGTGTTCTTCATGGGCATTGTCTGTAATGAGAGTTACAAAAGCTCAGTGTCTCACAGAACTGGCTGCTGAAACAGTCAAATGGCAACAGCAGCATGTGAAGATGTCCCAATCTGTGTGTCTGTGGCAAGTGCCTGGCTTCAGGGGGGCTGATGCTCTGGAGAGTCTCTGCTGGTTTCTGCTCCTTCTGGCAAAGGGACCAGAAATCTCTCTTCTCTGCAGCTCAGTTCCTCATATGCTGAGATTATTTTAGCTGCTCTAAGCCTCTGTAGGATGGTATCCCTGAATGTTACATATATCAGGTTTTAAAGCTGGGGGGGGGGGGCTCTAAACCCAGTCGAAACCCCGTCTAAATTCATCCTCACCTTCCTTACCTGAAAGCACACTGGTCGGTGATAGCTGTACTTGCTCTTCCTTTTCTTCCAGACAAGCATGTGTTAGACGAGCACAGTCCTTGCTGCAGAGGCTGGCAAGGCGGACATGGCAAGGAGAAGGGGCAGAGTTGTCCTGGAGCAGCTCACTGGTGCGTGGGCCCCATGGCAGTGGCTGGGGAGGTCCCTGGCAGGCAGCTTCCCTGCCCCACCAGCTTGGGGGGCAGTGGCCATCTCCACTGAAACCCCTTGAGATGATCTGTTGTTTCAGGCTGTGCAGATGTCAGCAGATGTTTTTTGTCATGGTAATGTAACAGTGCACCCTGGGTTTATGTTTCAAATTACCCTGAGCAGTAGGGCAGAAACTGATGGGAGCCCAATTCTAGCTCTTAGACTTTGCAGCAACTCTGACATGTTACTTTCTGTGTAGGCAGAAGTCTACCAAAATAAAATTATTCTGGGAAAGAGACATTTTTAGATGTTTAAGAAAGAAAGAATGGTGGGGAGGAAAAGTGTGAAAGAAGGACAAGGGAGATAGGGCTAAGGCAGTTACTGACCGGAGAATTTACATATCTCAGTTCAGCTGGAAGATCTTTTTTTGTTTGTGGGTTTGCTGAGATTTTTGCAAGATCAGTAAGTTCCAAGTAAAGGCATTTCAGACCTTGTTACTATCCTGTTGACAAGGCAAGTCTTACCTTTTTTTTTTTTTTTTTTTTTTTTTTTTTTTTTTTTTCCCCTCCACTGGAAGAACAAGGATTCTTTTATAATCTTGCACAGGATAGTACAAGGAAGCTTTGCTTGCTCTAGGTTAGTGCATGTTTAATAGTTAGTTGCAGAACTTAATTGGCAGATCTTACTGATGCTGCAGTCTGAATGCTTGTAATTGCTAAAATTTAAAGGCTGGCATACTGCTCCAGCTCTGGTCAACATTAGCAAAATGAATGGACTTCACATGCCTGATCTTGTGCTTTCATGATGTATTGACTGTTGGAGTTAAGAGATGATGTTAAATGTTCACAGACAAGAGAAGCACAACAGGCTTTCACTAATAGTCTGGCAGTAACCATGATTTTAAAGTCAAATAAGCACGTAGCCCCTGAATGAGCAGAAGCACTCCTGGAGTGTAGTTGTTTATCTGAAAAATTATTCAAATGGCATTATGGAGTTTCTCATTGAATGTCATGACGATTTCCAGAACTAGCATTCTTGCTCTGAACAGAGAAAGGGGAGAGAAATGACACTGCCAAATCTGAAAACACAATCTGGAGTTTGAATGAATTCAGGGTTAGTCTTTTTGATTCTGTTGCTTAGTGGATGGCCAAAGTTAGAGCCTTGCTTGCATCAATTTGTTCGCAGTGTTGTCAGTAATGAATATCCTTGGTGATTCCTGCTCTTGTCCATGGTAATTTTTTGACCAGATGTAAGCTGTTGGACTGCGTTGGTACACAAGCAAAAGGGAAATTTATCATCTTTCCTTCTGTTGGCTCTTCACAGCTTGTGACAGGAAAAACACAAGGTTTAGAAATTAAGATCCAATACAGAAATGAAGAAGAAGATCTTCTCACAGTGAAATTTCTTAATAATACCCTTCAGGAAACCTTCAAAAGCAATGTTATGTTTTTCTATAACCTGATAACCTGTTTCAAATGCAGATGCGTACATTATCATATCTAGGAAATGAAGTCAAGAAAGACTGGAAAGCATCTCTGGGTCATACACGTGTGCATGTGTTCACACTGCTCAGCTCCCTCCCATTACAGGCTGTGCTGTTACAGCTGTGGAGGGGGATAGCAGACAAATGTTCTCCTTGCTGACCCTGTAGACAAACACAAGCGTAGCTGACATGAGAGCAGGAAAATAGCAGGATTTCCTAATGGGGTAACGGCATAATGGTATCTTGCTTTGATCAGAAAGGTACTAGGCATTCCTGGCCCTGGGAGCATTGAGTGCCAAATGTTGTTAGACACTAAGGGTATACACTCTGTGCCATCTGGGACGTGGGCACTAGGAAAGGGGACACTCTGAGATGGTGTAAGCTGCTACCGTGGTGTTGCTGAAGTGCTGGGGCAGGTAAAGTTTACGCTGGCTGATGATCTGCCTGGGTTTATTATGGTGGAGGGATGTCTAAGATTTCATTCTCTATGGTACTTTCACCATACCCGTCTCCTTTTCCCCTTAAGAGTCAGTCAAAACAAAGCCCACTTTAAGAGAAATGAATGTAGAAAATGTGAACCATAAGGATCTTTTACAAAGCGTCTTTTACAGTGCTGGGGACATAAAACAGGGCAGTGGAAGATAAGCCATTATGTATGTTGAGGAAGTCTAAGAATAAAGATTATAGGCAAACAGTCTACCTTTCTTTACAAGGCCTTGATTTACATCCCTGAAATCTCAAATTTAGCTATTACAATGAAGTCCTGTTGCACACAGAGCTGACTTTTTATCACCACTTAAAATCTAATTAATCCGTATTGAAGCACAAAGATTTCTGTTGTGTTTTAGGGTGAGGGGTCATAGAGCCCTCTTTGTTCATCCTCAGGCTTGTAATCATCAGGCATTGGGATATAATTTTACCAAGCAAATTGGAAGGTAACGGATCAAATCCTTATCGGAAAGCCTAACTCATGGTTTAGTGAAGTCCTTCGTCCTTTATGTGAAACTTTATATGCATGAAGAACAAAAAAGTGTTTCAGAGCTTACAAAGGGTTAATAGCAAGGGCTTATATTTGGGGCAGCAGAGAACTAAAATCATCATAGCTTCCACCATCACTCAAGGTAGCAGTTGTTACAGAACTGCTGGGGAGACCTTCCTCCTCAGGCTTTTAGGACTCTGCTCTTATAATGGCCTTGGTCTATCGACCAATGATGCAATTAAGTGGCATACTAGTCTCTCTATTGGGATGGGTCCTATCCTGTCTAACTACCTATTTACCCCAGTGGAAAAATCTTAACTTGGAACTGAATGAACTGGAGATCTGGACCATGGGACTCTGGCAAGCTTGTGTTGTCCAGGAAGAAGGGGGAATGCAGTGCAAGGACTTCGATTCTTTCCTAGCTTTGCCTCCAGAGCTCAGGATTTCTAGGATTTTGATGTTTTTTTCCAATGGATTGGGGTTTTTGGGCCTCTTGCTCTCAGGATTTGGGTTGGACTGTTTGAAAATTGGTGAAAGACAACAGGAACAAAAGAAACGGCTGTTGCTGTTTGGAGGATTGCTCTTCTGGATATCGGGGATTACAGCTATTGTCCCAGTTTCTTGGGTTGCCCATTCCACAGTCCAGGAATTCTGGGATGAGAATATACCAGATATTGTTCCCAGGTGGGATTTTGGGGAAGCGTTATTTGTTGGCTGGCTTGCTGGATTTTGTCTTATATTAGGAGGATCCCTACTCAATTGCCCAATCTGTTCAACTGAAGTCCATCCATCTTCGGTCCATTACGCAGTACCAGAAGAGCAAGATCAGTGTCAACACGTGGAAACTGAAACCAGGCCTTAAAATGGAAGGTTTTAAACAGTACAGAAAGACTGCCCTATCTTTTTCAAACCCTAGCACAAGCCAGCAGCTGATTGCCTAAACTTATGTCTGTTTTTTTCCATAACTGGTATTGGAAGATGGTGTGTTTTCTCACCTGCTTTCTCACCTGTTTAAAACTTTGTTTCACAGCAGAATGCTGAAGTTTTCATAGACTGTGCAGAAAAGGTGCTTTTGCTTTCTCAAGTGCACTGTAAAATCCTGAAAATGAATATGCATGTTCTCTTACAGCTTGGCTTTTAACCAAAATATGCTTCCTTTTCATACACAACCAATTAAATGAGCCTCAAAGCTTGATTCCCTGTTGCAATTTTCCACTTGCCTAATGCAGTGACGTACAGACTTGCGTTTTTACATCTGGAACAGTCTAAATACATGCATTGCATCAAATTGTTTTTCTGTGTCCTTGGAAATTGTTGTGCTGTAGGTTTCTGAAATTCTAGTAAGCTTTGCAGATGTCTTTTTGTGCATGGGGTGTTACAAGGTAGGTGCTTCATACCCAGTGAGTAAATTGTTTTTTCTCAGTCTAGCACATTAAGCTGCCCATAGAAGTTATTCTAAGTGTTTCCAGCACCTGCATACTTTATGCACCAAATATGGGCTGAGAAATGCTGCTTTAAAAAATACTTACACAATTTTCTTCCGCTACAGGTATTGAGGCACGCATCCCATCAAAGGCTCCTTAAGCTCCATTCACTTACAGCAACATGTTGCTCTGAACGAGTAACCCTGGACTTTAAACAAATGATATTTAACTGGCCACAAAGCAGACAGCTTCATTTGCTCTAAGGAGAAATGTACCAATGTGGTATTAAAACTTAATTTAAAAACAAACTGCGAGATGCCAAAACTAGCAGAACTGTTGTAAGGCTTTAGCAGACTGATGTAAAGCAAAATATATGCTTTTCTTAAAAAAACCAAAAAACCAAACAAACCCCAAAACTAATGAAAGGTGAGCCCAGCTGTGGCCACACCCTTCAGCTACTGGTTTACCATACTACTTCCCTGTCCCCCAAACACTGCAGGTGGAACCAGGCACCACAAAGCAGGAGGGGGAGGAGTACTTCATGCTTTATAAAGCATTGTTTTAACTTTTGTTTACGTTCAGTATGACAAAGAATTGAACAACGTCTGCAAAAGTGAGTGGTTTAGAGCTTCTGTGAGTGTTAAAAATGAACTCAGTCCACAGGCTACAGTTAGCTGGATTGCTGTTGTCTGTACTAGGACGGGTTTTAACTGGTACCTGTATTTATCAGACTGGAAAAATCTCAACTTAGACTTAAATGTACTGGAGCTTTGGACCATGGGACTCTGGCAAACCTGTGTAGTCCAAGATGTGGGAGGAACACCGTGTAAAGATTTTGATTCTTTCCTGGTTTTCCCTCTAAAATTCAAGATTTCCAGGATTTTAGTATCTACATCAAATGGGCTAGGACTTCTGAGCCTTGTGTGATCTCTAGTCTTGGTTTGGACTGCTTAAAGGTGGAGGATACAGAGCAGAAGCTGAAGAAACAGCTGTTACTTCTTGGAGGAATACTCCTGTGGATGCCTGGAGTTCTAGCCCTAGTCCCTGTTTCTTGGGTTGCCCATACTATAATTCAGGAATTTTAGGATGAAGACATCCCAGAGATTGTGCCCAGATGGGAAGTAGGGGATGCACTGTTCAGGGCTTGGTTTGGTGGATTTTTTATAATTCTAGGAGGATCTCTACTCCACAATCTGCTTATCATCTGACCATCAATTACCAGAGCAGTATGCAATGGCAGATATGCAAGACACCCGTCAACCTCTGGAAACCGGAAACAGAAGACTTTTAAAAGGGTAGATATCAGGTTTTCAGATTTCTTACTCTTGCATAACAGTAAGAAAGGTCTGCTGAACAGACAGATTACTGTTTACAAGATCGGGGTGGGGGGATTGCTTCTTACAAAGTAGTTCCTTTAATCACTACTTACCTTCAATTAACATTAATTGATGAGCTATGGAGATTTAAGTCACCACTGTATTTCTCAAAAATCTGATCACTTGCAGATGTTGTTTTTTGTAGGTTTTTGGTTGTTGGTTGTTTTTTTTAGGATAAGTGAGTATAAAATTTTTAATCTCTAGGCATGCACAGACTTGACCATATTTTAAATGGCTGAACGCTTACCGGGGCTGCTTTGAACAATGTCTTTTTTACAAAAATATTAGTTTAAGTCCTGAAAGTTTGTAGTGCCAGTTCAACATACATTAGAAAAACCTAATACAGTACAACCCTCAATGAAGTTCCCTGGACTTGTATCATTTACAGGAAACTAAACGTTCTCAAACAGTGTCATGTAATACAAGATCCTCCATTGTGTGTGTGTGTGAGAGAGAGAATGATTGAACATATCCCTGCACAATCTCTCTCTAAGGAAAGCCAGTATTTCTGAATAATAATGAGATGTTGTCCAGTGGAGAGCTTACCATGTTCATTGCTATTGTAGCTTTTACTTCATGAATATGAAGAACTAACAAAGTATATGAATCAGTTTCTATATAATTCATCCTAAGACTTGTCAGTGATTGATGTGAACTTTCTAGAAATGGCAATGATTTGACACTGACAAAGCTGTAGCAGCCATCTGTTTCTGCAAAGAGCATATAAAGACATAGAACAGCAATAAAAGAATTAAATCAAACACTGGTCTGGAAAAGAGCTTTGTTAAAAATGTATTTTCCAATCACTGAAACACATGGAAAGTGCAGAGACGAGTTAATCTATGTGATGTACTTGCATACTCTTACAGACAAAATTAGAACAGAAACACATTCAGAATATAACCTGATTAAATATTTAGTTCAGTCCTGAGCATTTGATATTTAATACAGTATAAACATAGCAATAGTAAAAAAAAATAAATCTTAAAATTATTTGATTTGTGTTCTGTTACAATTTCTGCTAAACTTTGCTCATTTGGCTAAATATTCTTGTACCAGTAATATTTAGATTTTGATATATGCAACTGCAGTGACATTGGTACCTGGAAACAGAACTAATTACATTCGTTATACCCTGCTGTGCAGAGTAAATTCCACTTCAAGAGTAGTATTTATAATTTTAAACTGATGGGGGTTTACTTGTATTATTTTAGCTTATTCTATTGAGTCTTTCAAGTGTGAATAATCTGAATTAGTATAAAACCCCCAAAACTCCAAACCCAGAAAATTCTTAAAAGCTGCCTACAAATATGTTCAACTTTACCAGTTTGGAAAATGAGGAGCATGAATATGTTTAAGTCTCTCATTTTTAAATGAGATTTGCAAGCTAAAGCCAGCAATACTTAAATTTTGACCTCACCTCAAGCTTACAAATCAGACAATAATACTTTTTAAAAAAAATTATTCAACATCTGAGGAGAAACAGCTAATCTAGCAAGAATTTAGACAGCTCTAAATATTTTTCACAATTGCATACTTAGTGTCAAATATTTTTATGGCCAGAACTGAACTATATTAAACAGAACATAAATAAGACTGTAAATAAATAAAAGAAAAATCATAAAGTACACCTCTAAACATCATTCTACAAACAACTATATAATCAAATTGAGAAGTTGAAACTGTCAACCTTCATTTCACCTCTACATTAAATAATTCCAGATTTGTGTTTGTTTTTTTTAAATTGACCTTTCAAACACGAATGTTATCTCAAACCCAAGAAACAAAAAACAAATGGGGCATTCATAAAGGATGTTCAATCAGTCATCTTGCCCAAAATAGCATGTTTGGCTATACATTTAAGTCAACTGAAGTATCTGTGCATAAGAAAACCCTTAGGTGTTACACAGACCTCTCATCACAGAATTGTCACTTTGAATTCAAAGACAGCTGCTACCATAGTGTAGTTATATTTGCTTCCATTTTCTCACCAAGTAATTATAGCCTTTTGAAAGATGAAGTCCATGCATATGCGGCTTGTTGCTTGGGGAAGAAAACTTTAGCTAGTGAATTAAATACATCTGAGTGCAACATATTAAGTAGAAAATGAAATAATTCTGTTTTCTGCAATGCCCACCTACTTACACAGTACCCACAGAAGATAAGACCCAGACCCCAACTGCTTTACCAAGACAGGGCTGCTTAAACACCTACCTCTAATGTTCTGGACTTCTTACAGAATGCATCCAAGTTGATGCTTCCTCCTAGCTGGCTGCTTCATGTAAGACAAATTTGAAACATGCCATTCACATCTATTTATTAAACCGTGCACCCTCAACTGCATACAGGGTCAATTGTGTATTTTTAAAAATGTTATTTGTTGTACCAAAATACGTGAAGACTTCTAGTTGGGAGCTTTTCTTTTTGAGAAAGGTTTTACCTTACCAGCAAGACTTATGATATCTGAGTTAGTATATGGCAGATTTTTCTTCTGGTAAAAATACTTTAATGAAACATCTTCATACTTGTAAACCTAACAAACACTTATTACGTTTTCCTAGTTGGCAATAAGATACCCTCTAGGACAAAAGATTAACATAGTGTACAGTGGATATAACTATTCCGATGTCAATGTTGGTATTATGAATTTGATTCAGCTTCCAGTTCAGAAAGCAGCTGCCCCTTTTGGTAGTCTCATAATTAGTTTTTAGGGTTACTTGTCTGCCTTGTCTTTCTTACTCTCCCGCAGATGCAAGAAACCATTTAGTGCAGGTTAAAGTACTATACATTCACAAAACTAAACTCTGAACTCTGTCTCTTCCTACAAAGTCTTAAAAACAAAAACAGAAGAAATTTGTTTTCAGAAACAAAATTCCAATGTGGGTGATGAATCTAATTAGCAGCTGTTGTGAGGCAGCCTTGATGTTTTGGAAAGGAGCTTACGCTTGCGGTTAACTTTAAACTATAAAAGTCACACTCTGGTACAAAAACATTGCATGGCAAAACAGCCATCTTCACAGTCTGCTCACATGAAAATAGTGAAAAGATAAACAATCTTCTGTTGAACGTAATATTTCTTAACACAGTGCAGTTCAACAGGATACATGCTTAGTACTGCCTTTGTTCCTTTGTTCCATCTTTACAAAATAAAAACACACATGCAATACATACAAACTGTACAAAATCAGCATCAGTATACCAAAATTAATCTACTTTGGTTTTCTGGTTGTTGGGGGTTTTTGCCATTTTTTAAGCATACAAGAATTCAATTCACTATATTTTACAAATAAACATATCAATAGTGAATGTAAAATAGAAGATTTTTAAAAGCAGGTCACTGGAACTACAAAGTTCATCTGAAAAGAGATGAACAAGCAGAAAAAAACACTTCAATGCAAATGCATAATTATACATCATCAGCTGGAAGGGCTGGTATACTGATCTTTGCTCTTGTGAAGTATGCTATCTTCTCCCTGAAATTAGAAAAGAAAACAAGTTATTATTTTACTATTTATGGCATGACTCCAATGTCGTCTGCTGTAGAGTTGCTCATGTTACAGCATAGTTCTTTAAAATACAGGTTTGGAAAATATACAGTGAGGAAAACACACAGTGAATTTATTTACAAATTTGACATTCTGACATTATTCCCTTCTTAGGCAGGTTTATGTCAAAAGCAGCTCCAATTTTGAAAAAGAAAAAATAATCAATATTTCATTAATAACTGCAGTGATGAGACTGAAATATCGATCTAGTCACTGAATTTCCTATGATGATATTTCAGTGGGGGCGACAAAAAGGCAAAATAAAACATTTTATCCTGACTCAAGGGGAAAAAAAATTGGGTCTGGGCAAGACTCGGAGAAGCAGAATTGTCAAGCCATTCTCTAGTTGCTTCCCCTGTGCTGTTGCCATTTCTGTCTCCTATGAACTTAGAGATTACTGAAGCATAACAAGTTTATACAAGCTTGTCTGCCAGCAGCCTAGAAAGCAGATGATAAGTATTGGGGGCATAAAAATTAAAGCTCAGAAGAGTCATTCTTCTTGAGAGCTTCAGAAATGCCTCTGTGTGATTAGCGTGTGAGGCCAGAGCACTGTAACAAGTCCAACTAGCAGGGTGCGTACAATTCAGCCTGAGGAGGTAACTATTTGTCCAGTAGACTAAACCATGTTTTCCACTGGCGAAACTTGAGTTCCCATCAAAAACTGTAGCTCAGAGCAAAATCAATTATGTAAACTGGATTTCTTGGCTAGTTGTGTGGTGATTAGAAGATAAAGGAGAATGGAGTCTTATGATACCCTTCTGGCAGGGGAATGGTGTCATGAGCACTATTACACGTTCCTGTAAATTTGGGCAGCAGTCTGTTTGTGATGACTGTTAAATGACCAGCACTGATCAAAACTCTTTCTCAAGACTTGCATAGCAAGTGAAAACTGTTTGAAGATGCTCTGAATTTCATGCTGAAGATGAATAGCTCAGCTGTGATGCTTCATTGCGGAGGACCCCCCTTCCTTTCTTTCTTGCTTTGATTCTGCATCTATGTGCCTCACAGGCCCCTATTTGCTTATAGATTTCTCAAACTGCTCAAAACAGACTGGGTTAAAAAAGGAGAAAAATCCTTACACTTGTTAGCAGCTGATGTAAATTTCCTATACAGGAATCCAGAAATCAGACTTTAAAAATGTGTGTTAGTGACAAAACAGATTAAATTAGCTTGCAGTACTGTTTCTATGTGGAAGAGTAAGCATTGTGTTTTTCAATCACCAGTTTTATATTTATGTTTATATAGAACTGTGGCCTTCAGGCTGCTAGCCTGCCACTTACTGTCCAGTCTTTTAGGAATTCAGACCAGTTAGAATTAAGGTTTGAGATAGCAAGTGTTCATTCTGGCTTATGCTAAGCAAGAACACTTGATTAATTGCTTCATGTCATCGGTTGCCGTTCCCGCAACCAGAAGGAAAAAGGAGGAGGGATTCAAGATCTTTCTTGAATAATAAGTCTTGAGTGAGGCACAAGCAATGGTTAATCAGTTTCCTGATGAGATGCACACTGTTCTACTACAATAAGGTGATTTTGCTTCAGGCACCTGCCATCACCAGAAGAGATCCCATTACTTAAAGCCCACTGTCAACCTACTGTGGGTGAGGCAAGCCACGGCATTGGTCACACACATGCTTGCCCACAGCAGATGCCACACAGCGGTCTGAAAGTTTTCACTCTTCGTCCTCACCACCACAGCTCAGCTGACATACTGCCACGTGAGCAAGTTACCAAGGCCCGGTCCTTTGAAACTCCAACTTTGAGCTATGTCAGAAATGTATGATGTTTCTTGCAAATTCAAAGGTGTGTGGATTTTTGATTAATGTTACAGGGCATGTCTCATCATATTTGGAAATAATTCATGTTACTTCACTACATTAGAAAGAGCATGAAAAGCAGAACAGGCCATACCTGAATGACTGCACCTGCAGTGGCACTTTCTGGCTCTGCTCCCGCAACCGGCATACATCCTTAGAAGCTTTCCTCATCAATTTCTCAGCACTTAAACCTTGTTTCTGCTCTTCTTTTGACTGCTCAGCCTGTAAACAGGAAAAATAACTATGTTTCGCTAATAATGAACAACTACTCATTTCAAAGAAATGGCAAATCCTTCTGTGTCAAGGAAAACACTTGGCAGTGTTAGGCTTATGGTTGGACTCAATCTTAAAGGTCTTTTCCAACCTAAATGATTCTAGGAAAAATCTCTATGCAAAGGGTCAGCAAGACAGAAGACTGACATCACAAGCCTAAGCCATGGGCACAAAATAAGGTAACAGAGCTTTTCCTAAAAAAATAGAGCAAATCCCATGCCATCACAGGTGGCTACTAGGTGTTACAAATTTTGGTGAGATATTTCTTAGGGCTATAGTTAGACAACACCTAAATTTGTACGAACAAGTGTCGTCTATCCAAATACCTTTTTAGAACTGGGAGACAGTGATTCTCTTCCCACGTAAAATACTTTTATTTCCTAATAAAAGCTCGCAGGAAAGTTGCCTATACCTACTCTAAAATAACAGACAAAAAAAAATAGAGGAGGCATGCTCTCAAAGTTTTGTTGAGAAACTTTCCTCCTCCAGGCAAAACTTTCAAGTTTTGTTGCCCTTGTTAGCAATATTAATATTCATGAACTTTTGTGCTTTTATTCATGACACAACACCCATTTTGCATGTAAGACTCACTTTTTTCATTTGCATTGTAGAGGTGTAAAAGCCAAGTGAACAGAACACCAGTGGTAACAACAGATTAAGGATCTTTCTTGATGTGAATATTGTTCAGCAGCTACATATGCACTTCTAAGTTACAGTATTTCTGTACATCAGTATTGCTGTTCACAGGAGGGTAGTGGTACCCTATCTGTTGAAATGCACTCCAGTGTTTTAGATGGAAGTGTTTTACATTAAAGAACACCACCCTTTCAGTAACTCACTCAAAATCCAGGCAGCTTATACTGCTGTTAAGTTCTTCAGTCCCCAACTCCAAAATAGCTATGATTTTAAAATGAAATTAACCTATAAATATTGTTTTCCTTATTAGTTAGTGAACAGCAATTTGCAATCTACAACTGGTAGTGTCTTAATTTTACATATGTCACTGGCCACATGTTTTATCAGCTCCCCTAGTTACTATTTTTCATCAAAGCACTAAACATGCAATATTTCAAAATTTTCTAATTTTATCTTTTCTCTAACTATACACGAGATTCTTGTGACTACTGCATTTCAGGTTAGCAGCATAGGTGACTTCTTTGTTTTCATATTCTCTATTACTATGTACTCCTTTTTCATTTTTTCAATCCTGCTATTTTTTCAGGAGGCTCTCAGAGAAACTTTGATTTCAGCCCAATGCCTCTAAGAGTATGCACGTGAGAAGTTATGTACATGACCAGGTTTTATATTTACATCCTATTTCTCAAGTGTTTTATGAAGACAGTGAATCCTCCATCTATATAGAATACAGAAAAGCACGCTAATACATTGGTCATACATTCAGTAAGTGCCAAAAATCTGGCACTTATCTGCCAAAAATAAGTGCCAGATAGGAATCTCTGTATCTGCGCTTAGCTTAAGTGTGAGATAACAAAGAAGAAACACTATAAAAATTAAAGCTGAAACCCTAACTCCTGTCTTGACCTTCAGTGGTTTTTGTATAGAATAAAGTGAATCTAAAGAGAAACTATTAACTGTACTAGACACCAGAACACTGGAACAAGGACATATTTGATGTATTGACGACATAATTACAGATTACCTCTACATAGAAGAGGTACTGAAAAGAACAAGATCTTTACAGATATTCACAGTAATCATTTTTGGACATACACAAAGAGGAAGTACTTCAGAGGACACTAGGTGTCTGAAAACTTACTTGTATAAGGATTTAAGACTCAAACTTTGAAATACTGCGTGATTTCTCACAAAAATGAAATCTCAATAAGAGAAAATGCTTTTGGTACACAGAATTACCAACTGTTTTCTGATCTGCAAGTATTAGTGGGCTTTATGTACTTGCTGTACTTAGGAAGGTGTGGTAGGAAGGGGAGGGAAGGTATGGAGTCTGTGTATTTGGCTTCAAGCAGAGTAACTGTGTGCTAGCACTGATTTTCAACATCCCCCACATCTGCAGTTTCATTTTTCACTTGAGACTCTCTCAATTTCTCTGGCACTTCCAGCTGCTGCATTAGTCTGCGCCATTATAATGCCTGCAGGTTCTAAAAAATAATCTATGACAATGTTCTCTAGGCTGCTGTGTTTTGCTAACCCAAGAGGAAACACTGACAGCAGAGTACAGCATTCTCAGGGTTGTTTTGCTCCACAGGGGAAGGCTGCAATGATTTTAAGGGTAGAAATATCTCTAGAAACTTTGTAAGTGCTCTTCAAAAGAGGTGGAGTGGCTGTGATCATTGTTGTGACTTTTAGCTTGGAAAGAAGGACTTAAATGCTGTGCTGCAGACTGCATATATTTTAGGAACGTATATTATTACTCTTATTCCTCATTGCAGTGTGTGTCATGGTGTTGATCACTGACAACAGAAATATAAAATATGACAAACCTATCTGCTGCCTTGAAAGAGCCAGCTGAAATAAGAAAGCACAAATCCAAAGGATTTATAAAATTAAATGTTGCAGAGGCATACTCTATTCTAGCAGGAATAGCTTTAGAGGGGGAATAGTTTTAAATTAAATAAACAATTAAAAATTATCATTTCTATCCATCAGTAAATATAAACTATGAACTTCTAAATAAATTTATGCTTCCTTTATATAAGCTACTATTTTTATGGGATAAAACTGAGAAAGATAAAATCCATACAATGAATTCACATGGTAAAAAAACCCACAGTTACACTGTGTGATGTTTAAACATTGCATTGTCTTATCCCATTTTGCCCAAAGGTTTTTCAGAACACTTGTAAATGCTTGGCCTAAACTCTGCTAGTATTTTATAGCCATTTTAGAGCTCCACTAGCTATAGCCAATAGCAGATGCCAAGGAAAGAGAGGCAGGAAGACAGAGAAGACAGAATAGGGCATAAACATAGAGCTGGGAGAACATATTGGGAGAAAGTTTTGTTTCCTAAGCTATCAGACAGTCAAGGACTTCTTGAAGTAGGTGATATCATTATGGTTATTGACCTCTAATGGATTTTTCTTCATGAATTTATCAAACTGTTTTTTGAACCTATGCAAACTTGCAGCACTCAGTGTTCCATGGAAAACATTTTTACAGTTTCTGAATATTGTGCTATGTTTGCTTGCATTTAACCTGCCACCTCTTCAATTCCCTACTTCCTGTGTAATGAAAGACAATGATTAATTTGCTCTTCTCCACCTCACCCATGATTTTATAGACTTCAGTTACAGCTACTTAGCCACTCCTAACATGGAAGCTGTTTTCTCCTTTGACCATCCCTGTTGACCCTCTGTAGTTTCATTATCCACTTTGAGAAGAGGAACCAGCACTGAACAATGTTTAAGTTACAGACATAACATGTATTTATATCATAAAACAATGATTTATTTTGTTCCAACTTTTCTTCTTACTAAGACCTGTCTCACTTGCTTTTTGACATCTGCTATCACTGTGATTTGCTGACGTTTTTGTTTCTTACATCCGAAGCATCTCATTCCTAACAGCTAATTCAGAGCTCAGCTTTGTATATACAAATATTAGGATCATCTCTTCCCTCCTCTACACAAGGCTATTTACTGACATTCAGCTTTTAAAAAAGCAAAACAACAAAACCAACAACTGTTGCCTATATATTAGAAAGAAGGTCCTCCTCTGCCCTGTGTTGAAACTGCTTTCCATTTTTACTACTCTGAATATCTTGGTGTCATCAAAACACTAATCTCTATCAACCATAAATAGCTAAAGAGTACAACTCCTTCCTGGATGTCACTAGCAACCTGCCCTTATTGAAAACTAATGTACATTGACAGACATAGATGGGAAGGGGGTTACAGAAGGCATCTACTTCAACCTCCTGCTCAAAGAAGGTGAAGTTAGAGCTGGGTATTCAGGGTCTTGTCTAGTTAGGTTCCGAGTATCTCCAACTGTGGAGGTTGGATTTTTGTTTACAACCTGTCTAGGCCCCTATCCCAGTGTATGATCACCCTCACAATTTAAAAAAAAAACAACCAACCTTCTCAAAACATAACAAAAACCCCACAACATCCAACTTTTTAATGTATCTTGTTGGAATTTTCCGTATTCCAACTCGTCACTGTTGCCTCTCACTCATTCTATCCTGTTTTTTGTCTTTTATCCACATGAGGGTATCCCATTACCTTATGGCAGTTTAGGGACAGTGCATATATACTTGTATTGTTTTAGAGACGATCACATAGAGAATAGAATTTGGCTTTCCTTTGCCAAAACTAGAACAAGTATGTCCTGAAAAGGAAATAAACCACAGTGGAAGTACTACTGCCTTTCCCACATGCCCCTACCACTATGAGTAATGGTCATTGCCTCTCTCTACCTTTTAAAAAGATCTTTGGCTACAAGTTCTGTGCAGACTGTAAATCAACTGATGTTGAAGGACAAAAAGCACATACATGTCTGTAGGAGTACAGCTGGGACACGAGAATTTTAAATTAAATTTTAGGTAAATGCTATTTTACTACACCAACCACAACTATTACTCCAAATAATAGTGTTTCTACTGTGAATTACTAAAGTATTTAGAGGGCACTAGAAAAATACTACCTCAAATTCTAGGTATAAATGCTGTAATATTGACTAATAAAGACATATTGTTTACAGTGCGTAATTCAGAGATGTAATTAGACAAATGTGAGCTTCTGTAAAAATCTTTTAACATGCTAGACTGAATTCTTTAACAAATTTATAGTAAAGGTAGGGGCATATGCATATTCACTCACAAATTTCTGTATGCTGCTCATACCTGTTTTTCAGCTTGTTTCAAGAGTTTCTGGAATCGTTCATCCTCTAGCACACACAGGGGAAGGTCTGTCTCTCCTCTACCTTTCATTTCCTCAAGCTTTTGTTTAAGATCCCGCAAGGCCTGAAGCTCATCATTCAGACGATTCTGTCTTGTGCGTGATGCCTGGAGGTCCAGCTCCAAGTCAAGGGAAGTGCGTATGGGGCACTCTTGCGTAGCTCTTCGCATGATTGGTTGGCAAACAGGCTAAATCATTTGGGAGACAGAACAATAAAAATTAATATCTAGAGAGACTAGCATAGGGTTTCACATAATACAGTCAGAAAAACTCAAATGTTTTTTGTTGTTCTTTAGCAGAAAGCTACTATGATGAGATCCAAGTGCAAAAATTAATCTATTCTGGAATTTTTCTTCAGTCACTAGCTAAAAATAAATGCGAAAGTTTCTCCAACCACATGTACCATGCTATATTTACAGGTTAAAACAAAAAAACCTATTCTGATCCCCAGGATGACACAATGCCAGGAGATCAACACTACACAGACTTCCCCACAGATTTCAACTACATTATTTATTTTTATTAACATTTGCTTTTTCAAGGCATAAACAAACACATAATGTTATGAACTTTGTAAGCATGCATTTCTTTAGTGTATTTTACATTATTTACTGTCCTTTCACAGTGACTTTTTGCATGAGTAAGTCAGGCAGGAGAAGCCATCCCAGACTATTCAATATTTCTTTCTTATGCCAAATGTAATCCTGCTACCTGGTAACAACCCTTCCGCAGAAGTGTTTTTTTTTAGTTACAATCAAGATTAAAACATAACTCTCTCAACTTATTTAAGAATGACCTCCATGCAAGAGAAATACAATCTTACTCTCTTGTCCTTGAATTCTTCTGCTACTCAAAATACTCTTGGAGAAGAGTACATCCCCTTTAAAAGGACATCTGGATCCCTGAAATTTCCACCAAAATTTGCTCAAGATATAAGTTGCTGGTGTTGACTTTTGTGCAGCATAAGCCATCTTGGGTCACTTTGTAATATTCAGGTTCTTTAACCCAGATCCATTTGACGGTAACAAGCTAAAGTTCAACAGTAAATGCCACGATGCTAAGCACCAGTGTCTTGCTGCTGGTTCAGCCACAACTAGAGAAACATAAACTTTGTCGGTGGGGGAAGATGTAGGACTGAGACCACTGTGTTGAGATTTCAACCTGGAACTACAGGACTATATGTGGTACTTGCATTGCTTTTGCTGAAATACTTGAAATAAAGCATATTAAGTAGTTTGTTATTCCTTCTCTCTCCATACTTTGTTTTAAATCATGTCCAGGTAATAAAGCACATACCCGTTTAACTCTTAGGCTCCGCCGTTCTGTGGCGTTTCTCACAAAGAGAGACTTTTTGGCTAGTGTTGAACTGTCGCTGTCACTTCGATTCAACTGTCAAAATGTACATAACAGAGAAATAAAGCACCTTCACATACAAATACATCTGTATTGATATAGCCAGACAGAAAACCTCAGTGTTGATATACATGTAGATCATTCTTAGTATAAAGTAAAAAATTTTTCAACTAGAATAAGCATCTACTCCAAAAGTCTATTCCTAAACCAAGACAACCATTGATCTTATGAACAACTAGTAAGTAGACTCTTTAGAAATGCAAGGAAGATAACTACGGTTAGGTTATTAAGTACTGCCAAATCACTGTCTGGCTGCAGATTATAAACTACAGATTTCATTTACCTGGGGCAGGCTTTAACAAATTTACTACAGGGATCGTAAATTACTGTAGACATGCACCTGTCCAACAACCAGTATTTTTGTATTATTATTTGTAACAAGTATAGGTGTGCCTACAGCCTCCTTCAGAAGCACTTCCTGCTTCTCAAAAATATGCACCACAGCTAGGCAGTAGTTTCTGCTTAATTATAGCATTAGTTCCACATACATCAGTGCAGACAGATTATTAGATGCATCAGCATGCATGGTGGTAACCTTCATATAAACAGAAGCATCTATCTGCAGGATATTTACTTCACCTCTTCAGAAAAGGACAGACAAAAAGAATCATTCAGCTAACCTTTCAATAACCAAAGCCAGAGCCCTAAAGCATCCTTACACAGGACTGACTGGGAGTTGGAGGTGAGAAATACCACCTCTTGCAATATGAATACACCTCTTGAGAGACAAATCCATCTCTTCACTCTGGAGCCACTACTGGGAGCCCACCCCTGGATATGCACAGGTGGCTATCATCGCTGGTGTTCTTTATGCACTTTTCAAGGGAGATTTTCAAAGGCACCAACAGACTTCGGGTCAGTCCTTTAGGCCTCAAAAATCTTTGTGTTTGCTGTAACATCGTATGAGAGTAGGTGCTTTCTTAAAGCTAGGCCATCTCTTCCAAAAAGAGAGCAGCTGGCAGTTAGCCAGAGCGTGTCCAACAGGTGCGTTCCTCTACTATGGCACCACAAAGCAAGCAAGGCTGGATATGCCTGTGGTGCAAGCTGGGAACTAGGACTGGGGAGACCCCCATTATTCAGCCCTCTCCATGGACTCAGACGCAGATACAGTGCCCACTCTTGAGCCCCGACAGTGGACTACAAGTATTTCTGAAACTGCAAAAGATTCATCTGTGCAAACATGGGTTTTTCCTAGGGTACCTTGCTTCCAGGCAATACCATACAGGAGAAACAGAATGGTTTATTCAAGGTATGTTTTTTTAGATTCTGGTTTCTGGCAGTAGGTATGTAGCAATGTTCAAAGCTACAAAAGCCCAACAGTTTTCCAGATGCAAAACACCTCAGGAGTTTATACTAACTAAACTATCAGAGCAACTAGTGTTACTTCCTGCCAAAGACCTCCATAGGCAGTAAGCTAAGGCTGTATTTTTCTGCCAATAAACCTAATTTATAGTGTACAGGAATTAAGATGAAGGTTAGGTTCTGAATTCAGCCAGTAATCTACCCAAATTATGTAAAGATTGTTACAAAACTATCTACTGTGTTTCACTCTGGAGGGTGTATGGAACAGTTATTTAAGTATGTAGATATCAACTACAGATTATTTTGGGATTTTTAGGCCAATGATAATCACAGAGAAGTGATCAACTTCAACGTTCCCAAATGATTAAGACAACCACCTCTAATTGAACTGGAGAAAAATTAAAGCATAAGTATTTTTTTTAAAAAAAAAAAAAAGTCATACTTGTGTGAGTAACCTGTAGAAACTAAAGATGAAAACAAATTGCCTTTTCTAAGGTGCCTGTAATTAAAATCTACAGAGCTGGTAATCCATGCTTAAATCTTTAAATGTCGGGGAATGTAATGAATCTATGGAATTCCTGACAGTTCGAGAACAGCGCGACCTCGAGCAGCTTGTAGTATATCCTTGAAGAGTCTGGAAAGATCCGAGAAGACCGGTACAAAACCAAGATAGTGATAAGAAGAACCGTCCTAACGAACTTGCCAATCATGAATTGTTAGTTACTAACCAAACCAATCATATACTAGCACATACTCTAAAGAAGGGTATAAAAAGGTGTGATAGAACAATAAAGCAGCCATTTTGTGTGATCTATTACTTGTCGTGTCCGTCTCTACTGCGACATTTAAACACATGATTTTCACAGCTAGTTTAGCAGCAACAGGGCTGGCAGTCTAAATCTTTTTTTTTTTCCATGCTACCATAGATCTAGAAAGACTGGAGAACTTTGTTGCCAAAGGCATGTTTAAAACAGCCCGTAGGCAGCGCTCGCACATCTTTCAAAGATGTAATTACAGCAGGATTTGGGCTGCCCAGGTTTAAAACCAGTCGAGATACAAAGTGAGATTTAAAATTGATGATGGAGCTCTTTCCACACCGTTACCCTTAAATGGTTACATTATTAAAATATGGTAATGCAATGGCAGTTTACAGTGAACTCTATTCTATGTTTTAACAAATTATTTTGCTGTGTGAGAGCTGTAGTTGCTGACATGCAGGGAAACACACTTTTTGCAGCCAGCCAGCACAGGCATCCGTGTTACTTTTCTCCAATAGGATGTATTTTTGCCCTACTAAAGTTGTGT
This sequence comes from Astur gentilis, assembly GCF_929443795.1. Lineage (NCBI taxonomy): Eukaryota > Metazoa > Chordata > Aves > Accipitriformes > Accipitridae > Astur > Astur gentilis. The sequence goes on along the minus strand of NC_064882.1, from coordinate 11,734,333 downwards.
TTTGCAAGAGTACGCAACTCTGCTGAAAGTCAATTCTACTATGCATCAGATCAGTTATGGAAGGAACGAACCTAGAGAAAGCACAGGCTGTGCCTCTTGCAGAGAAAATTGGTACATGAGTCACTGTCATTAATGCATCATTCCCAAGAATTTAAATGACTCTTTAGTTAATAGCTCTTCCTTCCAAGTGTTTTTCCTCTTACCCTACAGATGTATTGGTTACGCTCGCCTGGAGAGAAGGTTTGTGAGCGCACTATCATGCTGTTCCTGACAAAGGGACGCTGTCTTGAGCTCCAGCTGGCTCTGTCCTTGGGTCGGACTGTTGCGTTCTCATTAACCAACTCCTCGGTGTTAGTCTCTTTATCAACCTATGAAAAGGAATTTAGTTTATAAGAACTCCTATATCCAGACACATGCCACCACGTAGTTTTTGTGTCTTTGGATTTTACAAGCATTGTTACCTTGCAGCAGATGGAAGAAGACCAGCAGTGAAAAGCAGCTTGCATATACACAGAAACTATGCCGAGTAAAGAAACACAAAATTCCCAAAACACTTAACAGCGCGCGAAGAGTCTTTGAAGGTACTCTGTGTATCCAGTAAAACCAAAGCTTTTGCAGAAAGGCTTTTGCTGCCCTACAGATGGTCTGATGGAACCATGGTGCAACAAGTGTTTTGCTTTGCCACTTGCGGACATTATTATTATTGCGCATTTATATTAATATTTATTTTGTTCTGCATTTGCAGAACAGCAAGGTTCTGCTATGCTAGAGATGGTGCCTGTGCACACTGAAAGGGGCAGCTGGGAAAGTTACACTGCCCAGGTCCTCCCAGACATACTGTCGTATGTCCCCCAAGCCCCACCAGCAGGGCTGCTTCATGGCAGCCTGCAGAGCTGCACCAGCCTTGTGAACCCAGGGAAGAGACTAGCTAGCTGCTGTTCCACAGAACGATCTGCTGCCTACTACAGTTGCCCCACGTGTGCCACAGGGAGCCTCAGGTGTCAACATCCCCATAGGTGGTGCAGCCTGTGCTTACTTACATGCAGCAATCATCTTGACAGCCAAGCTAGAACAAGCACCGCAGCAGCTGGCACTTCTGATGTTACTGATGTGCACTGGGGCATTTTCTTCAACTTGGGTAATTTAGCGAGGTTCATGGTTTTCAATGTGCAGGTGATAAATACAGTGACCTAAATAACACAACTGCAACCCTGAGAGGATCTGGCACACGAAGATCGGTGGCTGGCTTTACAATGAGGTCTGCTATGTCTTTCACTCGCTATCCAGGTCCATCCAGCCCAGGCTTAGCAAAACACTTGTGTGCGTGCCTAACCTTCAGATGTTGTCCTTGATGTCTCCCCTCGCTGAGTTTGGGCTTTGATCTGTATTTGCTTGCTACCCAGCAGACTGTCAGTCCTTTTATAGCATGGCCTTAGCTCATATGGCATCTTGCCACATTAATTGGAAGTTAATTACAGTTTCCAGCAAGTCCATGGAGGTTTTGAACTTCTGTATTGTCACTAACTTGAAGGAACGAGATGTCATTCTTTGCATTTTTACCTTTCTATTTTACAGAACCTGTGGGTTTAATGCATGCAACGGTGTCTTCATTAAGATGCAGAAAGGTGTTCTAAAAATTTTATTTCTAGAGTGTGTGCTACCACATCAGGGATATGTTTACTAAAAATTTACTAAAAGTGCTTTCAGAAAGGTGGAATATGATGTAAAGCAAACGGTTAACAAGAACATGGAATCAGAATTTGTTATGTGCAGTATGGGGGTAGTTCAATAGTACACAGTTTAATACACATTTTGGAATTTTCTGCTCATTAATCATTCCTTCTCTTCTCTGCTAAGCCAGTTTTTGTATTTCACACCCGAAAATAGAGAGAAGAAATAAGGAAATCCCCTAATTGGTTTAAAGATCTTGACCCCTGTTCTGTCCTTCCCCCTTTATCAGATGAATCAGGGAAAAAAAAAAGGAAACAATGAAACAGATGTGCAGAAGTTTTTTAAGTATGCACAAGTTGAGGCTACTGAACTGAACTTGTATTTTGAATATTCTCCCTATGCAATAAAAAAAAGTGAAGATACAGATTTTTGGTTAATTTTCTTTGACTTAGAAGTTCTGCCTCACCTATCTGTTGAATGTCCTCTTCATAGTTCAGAAGTGACCACACCGGTTTCATTAAAAGTACATATTGACAAGCACTACAGCAAAGGCCACATCAAATTTTAAATGCAGCAGACTTCTACATTAACTGCTCAGAAATAAATCTTCAGATGCAGTAAAATACCATAGGAATGTGTATTTCAAGATATTCACCAGTGTTAGTATTATAGCAGCTTGCTGGCTTTCATGGGCCTCATCACCATTCCCTCTGTCCTTGTCTTCATTTGTTTGCTGTGCATCAGCGAGTAATCCCATGTCATCAGTACAGTTGCCTTCTACTGCCAGCTTAATGCCATCTTCCTCTTCATCCACAATTTCATCAGAGGCTTCTGCAAGCATTTCCAACCTGTATGAACAGAAGCAGCCCAGGCTTATTCTCAAACTGAAAAAGCCCAACAGAGAAAGGTATCAAAGGCCTAGGCCTTCACCCGTGTACAATGTACGCATTTTCCTGACAGGGAAAACAAGAGTATCACCCAAATGCTTCCATTAAGTTCACGTGAAGGCACATTTCATTATATGCTCCAGTAAGCCCAACAAGCTCTACTACAGTTCACCTTCAAGATCATTATGACAACACCGCACTACATTCAACAGCTGTATGTTGATAACATTGAAGGACTTTGGTTGCAATAAATTCAGAAAACAAATGAGTGAGTCTCCCCTTCCCTCATAATAAAGCATGTATTATTTCTACACTGCAGCTAAGAAATTGCACAGGAACAGAACTCAATGTAGCAATTTAGTAAGAAATCTGTTTCTTGGGAAAGCTCACAAGTTCTCTGAAAACAAGACTATCAATGGAAGCGCGCACACACACACACACACTTTGTCAGACAGCAGCTCTCTCTTCAAATCCTATTAGTTGCTTATTATTGTGAATGCAACTAGTATTTGACATGAGACTTTCTAGTACACCTCCAGTGGTTTAGACTCCCCAGGTGGTTTCACAGGAAGATGTACGTGGAGTGGAGGAGCATCAGCAGTAGGAGTTAATAGAGCAGCCAAGACACAGCAAACCTAAAAGAAGGTGACCACACAAGACTTTACCCCAATTCCCGTGGTGGTGAGAAACTGCAACAGGTTGTCCAGAGAAGCTGTGGATGCCCCATCACTGGAAGTGTCCAAGGCCAGGTTGGACGGGGCTTTGAACAACCTGATCTAGCAGGTGTCCCTGCCACGGCAGGGGGGTTAGACTAAATGATCTTTAAAAGGTCCCTTCCAACCCAAACCGCTCCATGAGTCTATGATCTCCTCCAAAAGTACAGCCCTTTCATTTGTCTAAGAATAGGAGGAATGAGTGGAATCATTCAGGCATGAACAGTGAGGGAGCAAAAGTGGCTTTACCAGTCTTCCTCAGAGCCCCTTTGCTCCTGCTCCTCCTCCTCATCTTCAGCCAGCTCTTGTTCTACTGCTTCTAGCTCAGCAGATGTCCTCTCCAGCAGAGCTGACACAGCATCCTGCTCACAAGGAAAGAGAAGATGAAACCAGAATTGAGTGATACATAACATAGTTTAAAAAAAAAAAAGACAACTCTTGCAAGAGCTGTATTACCCTGCTGCTCCCTGATGCCAGCAAAAACACGACTCAGATCAGAAGTGTAAGGGGTTTGAATTGTCAGTGTGTAGCACATTAACCAATTGTTTTTATACAGAGTAAATCTCAATCAAAAATAGATTGTTTGTAAAATGATAATGCAATCAAATATGCTCCTGTCATCCTTTAATGTCTTGTCTCTCCCTCTCATACCTGTAATACCCCCAGGTAAAAAAAGGTTGTTCTTAAAAGTTACATTTTTTAACACAGTTCTCCTAAAGAGGTATTAAAGCAGAAAAGCTTATTTAACCAGAAGAATTGGTATGTGTTTTGAATAAACAGCACTTTCAGTGCAGTGGCTTTAAGTATGCACATTAAAATAATTAATAAATAGCAATTTTTAATGTGTGCATATGAAAATAAATGGTAAATTTAAGGAAGCTCTTCAATAACATTCTTTTTAAAATGAAATACAGCTGAAGTATTTCAAACTGGAGTGCAATTTTGTATCCTGCTAAGAAGCATCAGCTCTATCCACACTTCCTAGCAAGTGTGAAACCCCATACAGGACCTACTCCCACAGAAATTCACTATAAACAGAAGTGCCTGCAAGACAACAGGGCTTTGGACCTTCAGGGGAGGACAATTCACATATTCAAATAACCACAGTGCAACAGCACAATTAGAGGCTATGGCTTTTTCCTTGATATTACAGTAATAGCCCACACATTGCTCACCAAGTCCAGCGAGTCCAATGACTGCTTGCTTAACAGAAACATGGATTCTTCATTTTGTTCCTTGGTTTTTTTGCCAGGAATTTGCTTGCAAGGCAACAGGTTGTACCACAGAGTACAAGTCTCATCAGAAAACAATAAATCTGCCAGACTGATCTGAGTCCCAGCCTGCACAAAATAAGAAAACAGAAGAAAATTGTTGAAATTTATTTCCCGCAAAACAGCTGAAAAAATTCTACAGTATTTATCATGTAAAATAGACAGCACAGATTTGACATGAATCTTACTTCCCTTTTTAACTGTACAATTTTCTATTTCCCTCCACTTCTCGCTAAAATAAACAAATAGAAGTACATGGAAAGGTCCTTCATATTGTCCATTCTGTCATCTTTTATTTCAATCTGTGGAATTTCTCCCCGCATGCAGACACACAAAAACCTCTATATCACTGTAATGCACACGTCTGCTTTCTACAGCATTCAATAATGAAAAACTGCGTCAATGCAACCTGCAGCATCAACTCATAGAGTAGCAAGTTTCAGTCAATTTTTCAGTTGTTCCACCACAAAAATCATCAATATGGCAAACAATAACAGATGACCTTGTTTGCTCTAACCAGCGAGGAAGCAGATGAAAAGACAGTAAAAGAGATTAACAAACCCTTTCATTTAGACAAGCACTGACATAAACTGAGTTGGCACTCTGGGAAGACTTATGAAGTACTCGTGTTTGGGCTGTGCCTTGGAGGTTAAAATCGTCTCTTCTCTGGCAAAGCAAATCATGTTCAGAGCTACTGGGCTGCGCACGTAGCTCTTGCCAAGACTCTCGTCATGTCGCCCAGGGCTTTCTGCTGGGGGTGTGTGCTGGTCCTGGCTGGGACAGAATTAATTTTCTTCATAGTAGTTGGTATGGGGTTATGTTTTGGATTTGTGCTGAAAACAGTGTTGATAATGCTGAGATGATTTTGTTACTGCCGAGCAGCGCTTACACAGAGCCAAGGCCTTTTCTGCTTCTCCCACCACCCCACCAGCGAGGAGGCTGGGGGGGCACAAGAAGTCGGGAGGGGACACAGCTGGGACAGCTGACCCCAACTGACCAAAGGGATGTTCCAGACCATATGACGTCATGCTCAGTATATAAAGCTGGGGGAAGAAGAAGGAAGGGGGGACATTCAGAGTGATGGTGTTTTGTCTTCCCAAGTCACCATTACACGTGATGGAGCCCTGCTTTCCTGGAGATGGCTGAACGCCTGCCTGCCCATGGGAAGTGGTGAATGAATTCCTTGTTTTGCTTTGCTTCCGTGCGTAGCTTTTGCTTTACTTATTAAACTGTCTTTATCTCAGCCCATGAGTTTTCTCATTTGTACCCTTCTGATTCCCTCCTCCATCCCACTGTGAGGGAGGTGAGTGAGCGGTGGCGTGATGCTTGGTTGCTGGCTGGGGTTAAACCACAACAGGGTGGTACGCCCAACTCTTTCTTTTGATCTTGTGATTAACCCTTATGTCTTTGGTGGGGTTTTGTTGTTGTTGGGTTTTTTTCTTCACCTTTGCATCCTGCATTCTGTTGCATTTTTGTTCCACTGCCCTCCTCTTACCTGAGGGGAAAACCTCTTACATACTGAAAAAGGCCAACACGTTCCCCAGGAATTAAGTTAACTTCTACATTTTTGAAAGTGAGAGGCTGTTCCCAGTAGTTGGAGCTGATGAACCCCAGATTCCACCATCTCTTCAGCATGTTGTAACTAAAAATCTTGTTATGTTACTAAGTTGGACTCATGGTGAAAAACTAAACTGAGTTGTACCAGACCATGCAATTTGAAAGTAAATGTCTCATCACTAATCAGGTGATGAACACAATTAACAACAAAATTTAAAAAGTGCCAGTTTCCAATAGGCTGGTCTATGAATGTCATGCCTTTTTATTATTTCTACAGATCATAAAGACTAAAAAGTTGGACATATAATCTACAACAACGTGCAAAAATCTAATTTAGTTTGTTCTTTATTACAAGCTGTGATAGTGAGGGTTTGCTTTTTTTGGGGTTTTTTTTGGACGTACTGTGGCTCTTATTCAGCTTTTAATTTAAAATCTAGTGTTAGAGTAATGTTGCAATGAAGTTTATTGGGATTTTTTTTATGTATAGAACTGCAAAGATGGAGCATCAATCTGTAATTAAAGGGTTAAGGTAATGCAGCGTTACAATTATCAAAACACCTCCTAAAACTTCCATCTAGGATTAGACTTCTGTATCAGGAATTTCAGAGAAAGGTAGTATTTTAAGTACTATAGCAACAACCAAGTTGTGCTTCAGAGTGTCTCCAAGTACTGTGGAATTTTAGCAGCCTTGACCATCAAAAAAAGAGGGGACACTACAAACAAATGCATGCAAAAAAAAGCCAGAAATAAAACTGCATACCAAACATTCTTCCCGACGACTTCTACTGACAGCACAAATGTCTACTCTCAGCGTCTTCTGTAGCAGTGTTACTTGGGAAATGGTTACTCTGAATATCTCGTTGAATAAAATGGTTTCCATGACAGGATGAACTTTTGTGCGGAACAGGCAGCTGGTATCAGTTGAGCATGGAAGTACTGCTACTCTAACATACCTGCCAGAAACAAAACAAAATCTTCACTTGTATTTAAAGTTGCTCTTGCTGGTGACACATGATAGAAGTCGACCACAATCAACTAGAGGACTGCATGGCAAGAAAATGAAACAGCAACAAATCATAGATGGAATGGAAAAGAGGTGAAAGACAGGAATGAGAAACTCCTCCTGCCCCTTGCAGAAACATTTCCCAAAAAGGAATTTCTGTGCCTGGTAAGGTAGTAGCAAGAGAGGTAGCTATTTCTGTCTCTATCCAAATTTGTCCTCTGGTTTAGTACTGTGAACACTGAAAATAATGTCACAGATGGGAGGAAACATGATCTTAATTTAAAAAAATGAGAAAAATTTGGGTGGATATAAAAATTAAACTCTTGGAACAATGTGAGCAGCACTGAAAAGAAGTGACGTCTTTTAAAGAAACAAACAAAACAAAACCTCCAAAGAAACCAGAAAACTAAAGAAAATGAGGAAGAAAATAGCTAGGGCCATAGCTGCTTAAGATCAATTCATAATATATTAAGTGAGACTTAGAAGAATGCATCTTGCAAGCCTAAATTACAAGCACAGGGAATAACTTGAAATTGTTACACAGCTGCATTCTTTTTATGTAACAAATATGAATGGATATTATGTGGATAAAGGTAGTACTGGTTAACTTCCAGGTCTCACTTTAGTAGTAGTTTCGTAAAGACATTCCTAATGCAGTTTGCACATGCCATTTACCTATTGCACACCTTCTCATACACACGAATGAGCATAGTAATTATTTTACATCTTTTTTGTGTGTATGCATTAGTCTATTTCTGGTATTGGCTGTAAATATAATTGACATTCACTGTGGAACAGAATGCAATGAAGCTAGCTACAGCAAGAAGAAAAAGCAGACCAAGGAAAATTATTCTGCAAAAAACTTGTTCTCCCAAAATTTATAGTACTATTGCTATATTTTCTGGTAATGACAACATACATACTGCTATTACTATTAAAAACTTAGTTTTACATTAATTGACCTGAAAGAAATTAGGTCTGTGAGAAATTTTGTTATTTGAATTTGGGCATAGCCTTTATTCCCCAATTATGCCAAGCTTCTTGGGATAAAGAGTAAGATCTAAGTTGCTTGGTTCACACATATAGCCTGGATAGCAGGTATCCAGCATTTTGACAAACCCACCCAAAGTTAAGTGGTAGTGTAATGGAATTCCAGTAATGCTGCTGCTGTGTTCACATAAACGTAGGTGAGCAATTTGCTTGGTCTACTGAAAACAGCCATGTTAATAGATTAAGCAATTAGGAAACATTTAGGAAAGAGGTAGGAATCGAAGATAAAGTATATTAAAAGTATATTTTAAAGGTCATTCATTGGAGCTTTCTTTTAATAACTGTTAGCCAATTTATTGGCATCAGGCCAGAATGAGGAGTAAACGGAGAAGTCAAAGATGAATTGTTCACTGGCTTTGTTTTACAAGAGTGCTTACTTTCATTTTTAATTAAAAAAAAGTTTAAAAGTTAACCAATGCCTCAGATTTTGCTATGACAAACCTATGACTTCTGAACTGAGGAAAAAATGATCCTGACGCAAATAATAAGTATTCAGCTAGGCTCTACCTACTCTAAAAATGAACAGCTTTTACAAACAGTGTGGAAACAGGTATCAGTAAGACCTCATGTCAAATCTACTCCTCTATGTGTAAAGGTTCAATAAAGTACTGATCTATCCAATTTGATGTTCTAGAAAATAGTTATAACATAGCATCATTTTCCAGACCCGAATTTTATCATTGTACATATCTGTACATTATAGACATATATGCACACAATGGCAAGTGACAGAGAAAATGCTGTTTGCAAGGTCCTTCCTTTACCCTGTCTGTCCTTTCTCCTTGTTTTGTGTAGCTTTATTTTTATTAAATCTTTTTAGCAGCAGCAGGTCTGGCCTTCTGCACTGAAGATACTTGACGACTGTAATTACAACTTCATACTTTAATTCCTAAAAAGATGCCAGCTATGACGTAACTTTATCTTACTGAACATTTTGTTGGCATTTTTTTATATTCTACATTGTCTACTTTCCCTCCTGGCTGCGTCAATTTACTCTTCTATAGTTTTTCTATATTCTTGTGCTAAATGCTAGTGAACTTGGAAGGTCAGCAGGGGAAAGATGGAGGTCAGAGAAGGAAGGATGGTAGTAGACAACCATTTGTTATTAAAACCAAACAAAAGCAAACAGAAAAAATGCAACAGGTACCCAGGCCTGTATCCCTTTCCATACATCCTTTCCATATTCAGTGGCTTCATATTGATCTGCCAATTTAATTCAAGGTGATGGGGGACAGGAGGAAGGGGACCAGCATGAAAACCAAATTTTCCAAGTATTGAGTATGTTCTACTCTAATCTTATTAAGCTTCTCAACAGTTTAAGATAGTTTTTCATTCTGTAAAAAAGCTCACTGAAGTACAAGGGTCCCCAGGGAGCCAAAGCAAGCTGTACTTACTTGTACAGATGAGAGTTTTGGATTAGAATCTCAGTGGTAACATTTACTTATTCAGTCATTTTTGTTCATTTCCTACACATGATTTCCACTGTAATTACTTTTAGACCTTTCATATCGGTCCAATTCAACACAAGAACTAAGTCTTTACAGACCTCCAAGCTCCAATTGTTAGGGATGGTGTATCTCAATGTGGCTGTGCTTGTCTGCTTGCAATTTATCAAATCACCCCTCACCATTAAAAGCTCACTTAAAAGACACATACTATTTTAACATCATTTTACATCAAAATGCCACATAAATGTAAAAAAGACAAGATTCTGAGCTGAAAGAATGGCAAAGTATCAAAAGAATGTTTTCAGTAACTACAGAATAGCTGTTCTGTACTCACAAAGCTACAGAATATTTAAAAAAGCTAAATGAAGCATCATTTAAAAAAATCCTTTTTGTTTCACTTTAGTGCAATGTACAAATTTCCCGATAACTTCTTTTTCTTGCAGCATTGCTGGAATGTGTAAAAGCTAAGTACTACTACAGTTTGAAAAGTTTAAATCACTCCATTCCTTTGGAGAATTTGTACAATTTATTATTATATTCTCACATTTCAACACTACTGCTCAGTGATTGTTTGACTTACACTTTAGAGCCAAGGGGGACAGAAAACGCTGGAAGATTTCTGAGCCGTACTATGATTATCACAAAACTTGAATTGCTGTGGTCATATCTGTTAAAGAAAGGATAACATGAGGGAAGTTTACTATTCACATTTACGTATGAACAGAAATATTCCCCTTGCTGGTTACTTACCTGAGTCCTATTTGTACCTGGGCAGCCTCTAGAGTTGTCACATCATCTTCACTATATACAATGTCCTCAGTTTCATTTGGCCTAGGGAAAACAGGCAAATACTCAAATTTAGGAAAATTATAGTTAGCTTGCAGCAATAATTAAGGTATGCATACACAGAATGTATACACATTCTCCTAAACAGGCTGACTTAATTACAGTGTGCACTCCAAATGAGAATTTCAGAGCCTACACAATAGCAATGCCTGTTTTAGACACAATCGCTGCCTGAACAGTTTGACAACTCCAGTAATGAGTCAGAAAGGCCTTAGGCTGATTACTGAAGCAGGCCAAACTAACAGGCAAGAGAAAAACTCATGACATTTTCCTATACATACTTAGTACTTCTTATCCCCCTGAATACAAAATTGGAAATTAAAATTTGTAATAAACATCAGACCACACGTAAACTGGATATGAAATACTGCTTTGGAGAATACTTGAGAAGCAGAGGGTCTATAAAATAAAGAGGTTTCTGTGCAAACAAGAACCATCTTTCCTCTGAGCTGTTTTTGGAACCATTCAAGGAACCAGAGAGACTCAAGTCTTGCAGCTGAAAAGCAACTCTAGCGTTGAGTGGAATTACAGAGAATCCATGTGGCAAAATAATTCCAGTCATTTTCTGGAAGGTTTGAGTGAGGATGTTGTATTAATGTGTTTCATTGATTTTTAAAACTAGACTTTTGGAATCAATAAACAAGATTAAGATAGAAAATGTCAAGACAGGAAATGTGGAGAATGACACAGACATCCCACAAGACATGACAGCATTATTTAAGATGCTGCATTTAGAGGTTTCCTTTTTACTATTAATTTCCTGGCTGATGGCTAATTTGATAGAGTGTATTTACTCCCTCCCCTGCCTTACATTACTCAATACAAATGACTGGGCTATACAGCAGAAATCACTGTACTGTAACTTCAGGAGCATACTGACAAATTGTAAGTCATTCCATACACAGTGCTCATAAAGACACTTCTACTAAACATAAGCAACTCACACAGAGGCACTCATTACCTCTTCACTACTTCCTATTCCGTAATAATTAAGAGTAGCCACACCTGGAACTATCATGGAATAACTAGAGTCTGTAAATCCTAGCTTGCACAAATGGCAATAGTTTCCTTTTGTACACAGGCTTAGGGGATGCAACTGCCTTCTTTCCTCTTTTCCTCAGTAATGACAGGAAGATGACAGGAATTTGTTCTGTTTTCCACCTATCCACTACTCGTAGTCATTGGAGGACTAAAGACTTGCTCGACAGAACACCCACTGCTTTTGGTCCAATGTCTGTTCATTGCTATCCACTGGTCTTATAACTGGAGCAAACAGTAAGTTTTGATCACAGTGGCTCAGAATTGAAATAAAATGGAAAGACAAAAATGGTTATTGAACCAAAATACACAGTCAAAGCCACTCAGTCAAGTGAAAGCTAAGTTTTTAATAGATGGGAGTGTATTTCAGCCTAAGAAGTTGCATTAGTTCTAACTGTAGACATGGAGCAAACTAATATTAGGTTTCAGAGTTCAGGGTGAAATATGGGTCCATGACCTAAGATGAGATTGAATGGGCATTGTAACACTTTAGGAGAAAACCCTTTGGATTTCAGCTTTTTTATTTGGTCTCATCTATTTTTATTACCTTTTAATTTGTGAAAGACTTTACAAGTAGAAGTAATTTTATCAGAGGCCAATAAAACCCATTTATGATATCATAATGCACCTTTACCTGTGCTAATATAAAAACATTTAGCCTGGCAACAGAAGACATGCATCTACGTCTTTGTAACAATACTGCTAAACCATTTCTATCTGAATATTCAAAAGGACAAAAAATTCTTAAATGTCAACAACTTGCCAAAACTGAGGTGAAAAAATAAATATTTTGGTTTCTCTCATAGTTTGCAATAGTCTTCTAATACGCAGTCTAAAGTTCATTGTTCTCCCTGCCAGAAAACAGACAATACTATATAAACTAGTATGAAGAATCCTGTAGAAGTTATGTCTTGTCAAAAAGCAACAACAACAGATACATTTCTTATATCCTTTTCACCACAGCAAAGCAAGAACATTAAACCATGACCTGGCTTATTTTTATACCAACATTACAACTGAGGATATTCTTATCTTTCCTATATCCTCTTTTTTAAAAAAGAAAATTTTCAAGCAAAATGCTATGCAATCTTAAGACTGTATCTAAACAATACAAGAAATAACAAGAGTCACTCTGAGTAGAGTCAATATAGCCACATGGCAGAACCTGTGTAGTTTAAATCCAGCTTTTGTCCTAGGAACACTTCTAGCAAGAAAAAACCCAAGAGTAGAAGGTAGCATATGAATGCTATTCAACCAAGCTATATAAGCACTCTAATGCAAATTTATTAGCTTAAAAAAAACCCTTCACTGTTTGGCAAACATGCCTTCCTTTCAATATGAAAGTACAAAATATTTATAAAAAAGGCAAGACAGATAAACTACTTATAGGTATATTTAGAATTTTGGTGGAATTTGGTTTGCATTATTTCTCAAACCTACTGTTTCACAGAAGCTTCATATACACCACTATCTCCAGCTACAGACTCATCAGACACGGCAGCAGATACACAAGCTGTTTTCTCCTCAAGCAGATGACTAGCTGTTCTTCTCGGTAAGTCAACACCTACGTAAAGAAAGAAAAATCAGTCTGAGAGATTAATAGTCAGAAAGAGAGAAGCGCATAGCTTAGAACATTGTCAAGTTGAAAGAGGTGACCCTTAACTGAGTATCACAGAGTAGTTTTGTTCCACATCATTAAACATTCTGAGACTGTACTGCTGTTATCACATATTCTAGCTAGGGATATAGCCAAACTGATGAACTTGAAAATGTACAACTATTATTCCTTTCCAGAGATACAGGCTCCTATCATCACCCGTATCTGTTGAGCTAGTTATTATCCTTCATTATTAACCCTCATTATCCTGATCTTTAAACCTGTATTTGCCACGTTCACATTCTGCACTGTAGTAACACTTCGGCTACATGCAAAGTGCTTGCCTGCTGTTTATTAAATATTCAGAAGTCAGACAGACACCCTCTCCTCAGTGACATAACTGCTAGAAATTAAAAATCCCCTCTGGCTTACTACATCAAAAACTTTTTATGCTACAGTCTCTTTACTATCAACTACTACTTAGGTGTAATCTTCAAATCGCATTCATATGCTAGTGCTATGCAATGAAGAAGCAGCATTCACAAAAAGCCATGTTCTGCAGCATAGTGAGTTGAGGGCCTATGCAGTACTTTTATCTGCCAAGGGGTGAGGATATTGTTATGCATTATCATCCCCACCTGAATCATGACTTTACATCTTGTTAAGATGTTTAAAATTTAAGGCTTCAGATTAGATGATTGATTGCTGCATTTGTGCGTTTATTTATGGCAGTAGGAATGCTTTTTCCTTGATGATGAAGTGCTCTTTCCCTTCCCCCCGCCGCCACGTGAGGGGTGAAGGTGATGACATGATTTATTGATTACCCTTAGGAATTACCACAGCAGCCTGAATTGACTTTGACAATGACAGAGACTGACTGTGGAAGAGCTACATGATATTCCAACTTGGTTTCTGACAGCAGAGACATGTGCAGAGGAACAAATATCTGCATGGTTCACCTGTACAGAAAAGTCAGAGACAGACAGAGAAGCAGGTAAGCACTGCATCTAAAGAGCCAATGCAGATTATTACATCAAAATACTAGCTATACTGTCTTCAGGTATGTTTGTCTACCTCCAAGTTAAGATTCAACAGTATTCAGATTTGTAGTTTTGTAAAACTTAAGTGTGAGCTGAAATTTTCCATGCAGGTTTTATGCCTCCAGCTGAGTTTGTTGAAAACCTTCCTGTTCAGCGTTGCAGCAGTTCCAAGAATGAAATTGGAGTAGAAACACCGAACCAACCCCAGGTCTGTGTCTCCCTGCTAATTTACTGAAGCCTCACCGTGAGGCCCATTTTACTATGGAAATTAGAGGTATTGAAGTATAATTAATTAATATCTGGCTTTTCAAAATTTGAGTGCTTGTTTTGGCAGTCTTAATACAGACTTAAAGATTATTTTTATCACATATATGACACTACATGAGGAAGTATCAGTATAAAAAAGTCACAGCACAAATTTGTATTTAAAAATCATAACTACTTATAGACTTAAAAGACACCCTGACGTTATCCAGAATAACAGGTAGTCAAAAAAGCTCAAAAATTTTAGACAACCACATGATGCCTTTGAAAATAATGATCTAAAGAAGCAAATTTAAAAAAATAATTCTGATTCCTCATAGCCCTATGTGTTCCCAAATCTTAAACCATCTTAAATTCAGTTCTCAGACTGAATAAGTTGCAGCCAGATTGCAAAGACAGACAGACAGAAAGTTGTTATTTTGGAAAGGATATGCTGCTGAAATATGGGCAGGAAAATTAATTACTTTCTCCATCTTTTATAATACAGCTCTAAAGCAAAGTAACTACTGTGTTTCACTATACTCAAAAGATAAAGAACCAAATGACCCCCTTCCCCCAAATGCCCTTCCATGTTTTTCCACTTTGCATTTCACAGGTTCAGACCATTCGGACATCAGTCAATTTCTTTTTTTCTTTCTGCACAGTTGGACAGAGGGGGGACTCCCAGCTTGTACTATGTATACCATACATTTCTCTTCTGGTGCCACACTGTTCTGGTCAATATTGAAATTACTACAGTGCTGCAGTAAGCTAAGCTAATTAACCGACAGAAGTTACAACAATCCATTGAGAGAGAGAGAGAGAGAGGGAGATGGAAGAAACCCCAAATTTCTCATTAAAATATATGTCTGTATCAATATGTCCAGGTACTTTTACTAAAAACTGGCAAAGTCCAGGCACAAGAGTTCAAGCTTAGCAACAAATCTGGACAATGCACTCTCTAGAGCTAGGCTGCATTTATTCTAAGACACCCAAGCTCCTTAGTTAGCCGCTTCACTATCAACTTAGGCCCAGAAACACGGAACTGGGAATACTAGGTGCCGACCAGGTTTCAAACAGGGCTGCCAGTGCTCAGCACTACTGGAAATCTGGCTCCCTCAGTTCTTCCTTGGGAAAACCCAGCCACTGTGTAACAAATGTTTGCAACATAAAGACAATGACACAGAATGCCACTAGAAAAGTCAATAAATGTGCAGAGAAAGGACAACGTACTGTCAACCCTAACAAAAGGCAGCAAAAGTCAACTCTAAGACAAGCCATCATTTCCTGACAGCTGTGATTTTTGAAGTTCTCTGCCAAAGGCTTTGACAATGTAAGATGACTAAGTATGTTGCAGGGCTTTTACTGCAGTCTAGAAGTGGAATTCATTACACCTAATTCAGTCACCTCAAAGTTGAAGTTAACTAGTTACTAAGGATACCTTGATAACTCACAGGGTCATTCATCCCATCTTCCTTAAAGGGAAGCATGTTTTAGGATGAGATGACTCATCCTTTTGGAAGTTACCCAGAGACTGCAGGGGGAGCCAAAACTAGCTTAGGAGCTCTGTTCTAACTCAGACAGATGAAAGCTAAAAGCTACAAAATCCACGTTAAAAATGGGGAGACTCTCACTGTAACTTACATGGCATGTGGTCACTTGTCTTTCTCAACTCACATAAAAAAAGTGAAACACAGATCTTTCAGCAACAGCAGGTTCAAATAACTAGATATACATACACACATCAAAATTCTAACTCTTTTAAGTCCAGAAATCTCTTTTATTGAGGATGTCAGTTTGTAACTTACTCTTCAGTGAGAAACAAGGTATCTGATTTCAAGTTACCAAAAACCAGTAAAGGGTATTTTTGCTCTATCCCCATACATCCTGATGACACCTAGGAATACCACACATGCTCTGTGTCTTCAAGATCCCGCTTCAGGTTTTTCTGTTACTTTTTCATGACAGAGCCTGCAACACACGATCTTTCTGAGACAGCTACTGAAAAATGCAGCAGGAATCAGGGTGATCGTAGCTCTCTGCAGCCTGAAGTAGAAGTTATGTAACGTCCATCAGAATTACTGCCTGCCTGCCATGGCAAATGTAGGCTGATCAAGATACTCTTCAGTTACATGAGGTACCTCCCCATTCAAGAGCCAGCTGTTCAAAATTTTCGTGTTACATATACATTTGACAATAGATTTTTTTATTACCTGAACTTCCTTCATGTAGAGAAGGCAGAGGCTGCCTAACGCCATCATTAAGATCTTTATCATCTGTAGGAATCCGAGATCCTGCTCTAGCTTCAGAGTCCAATAATATTTGGTTCTCACAGAGACTAATGCCTGCAAAATCACCCAAAAGGTCACAGTCTTCAAAATCTGCAGTGAGGTGATGCAGAGGGGAATTTTGAGCTGACATTGAAAATGCAGCTTCTAAAACCAAAGGGGAGCCTGGGGGGGACAAGGAAGACAGGGAGGATCTGGAAGACAGTGATGTCACAGATTTGGGAGGTTCAGTCAATTTGGGATGGTCTGCAGCTGAATGAGAGTCACTGTAACCCAGTCTCCCATGGGAACTGACCACTTCATTTTCATGAATAGTCGTGATAGGCCCCGAAGGAATGTAACCACTTTTTTCTTGCAATATGAAGTCAAGTTTATACTGATAGTCCAAATCTGTTATTTGATCGCCTTGGTTATAGTAGAGATCCGTGGAGCTGAGTGAGTTTAATGACCCTCTGCTTGATGTGTTCAGAGATCCCCGGCTGGATGCCAGAGATCCCAAACTGCTCCCTGAAGACACAGATAACGTACTAGCTGAGAGGCTGAAAAGAAAGCAGAAACAGGTACAATGATGTTACTAAACTAAACAAGCACAAAATGGTACAAGGAGAGATAAGATTGACTGGAGCTGCACTATAACGATTTACAACTGAATGCTGCTTGGAGCATAATGTTTTTTTAAGCACCAATACTTGGCTTACATCAGTGTGCCCAATCTGCACACTATCAGGGCAATTTGTCCAGCTTACTGCCTGTTGCCAAAGCCCCTTTTCTTCTGCAGAAGGCTGCGGATTTGACAAACGGGTCCAGCAGTAACGACAGCCTTCTCAGCTGCTATATTCCCTCAAAGATCTGCTCCACTCTGATGTGGGGGCTCACGGGGTCAATGTGACCAGAAAGGGATCCCCGGAAGGGAGGTTATGGCAGCAGAGAAGTGCTGCCACGTCTAGAGCAATTTATGCAGCCTGCCTTCTGCCCAAGCACCTGGGAAAGATGGCAGCCAGAAGGAGACAAGTTATAGCAGAACAGCTTCACATCTGTCAGACAGCACACACTCTACATGCCCGGTAAAGGCAACTACATAAGCATGGCCAAAGTCGAAACATGCAATCTTCTCTTGTTAATAATAGAAGATAAGGAGCCCTGCCAGACCAGAGAGTGCAAGTGTTACTGTCTTGGCTCAGGAGGACTCTACTGGGAAAAAAAAGTAATGAAAAATAATTTAAGGCAGCCCCTTCTAAACACTTAAAAGATGCTTACTGGACAACAACAGAGCTATCGACTTCAAAAAATTTTGCCACTGAGCTAGAAAACTGCTTTTAACAGGACAAAGAGATTCCCAAAAGTCCAAACAGACATGAGCACAAAATACTTAAAAAGCAAACAAACAAACAAAACCCAAAAAACTTTTAAAAGACTCTTTCCCTAACTAATCACCAATCAAGATGCAATTTATGGGACCTGACTGAGATGTTTGAAATAGCTAAGCCAGCCTAGATCCCAGGAATAGGATGGTATGGCTTATTGTGAGAGGACCTTTATAGAATGCTTACAAACATTTTTCCTCTTAAAGCCCCATTTTGATTTCTAAGAGAACAGATAACCGTTAATGCATTGTCTGATTGGCGTATCCCACTGGAATATGCAAGAAAATTCAGGATTTTCTAAATAAATATAATGGACACGTGGTTTGGTAGCCCAGGCTAACAGTCCAGAATTGAGAGAAACTCTTCCCTAGGACCAGTTACATGTATCATTAAATATTGGAATTCCCATCAGAGCAATGAGTTTGAGTTCACAGTTGCTGTAACTGATTGCTTTTTTGTTATCACTATGAATTTCATAAACCCAGAGTCAGATTTTGAATCAATGACTGTCAGGAAAAAAAAATCCTGCTGAGGATACATTTCCATCTACAGAAAGCGTACGTCAATGTTGCAGAATAAAACCAGAATCAACTATTCACTTAAGTATCTTCATGCATGCACTCATTAAGTCTCTCCAGTTATTACATAGAACAAAGGCTACAGTTCTAATAACTCTTTTTAGACAGAACTCTGAGAAAGCATTTGGTCTCCTCAATGACAGGATTTTGAAGATATGACCAATTAGAGAATTCCTGATTTATTTATTTATGTACACGGAAGAAAAATAATGTCTGCCTGCGTAGTTATGGAAGCTGTGCAAAAAATCCATTCAATTCAGTCTTGAGTGCTTACTGAAATTATAAAGGTACACCAGGTTTGTATGGTGGCAAAACGCTTGAAGGTATTACACTTGCATTTTCTTCCTTAAATATTGAACAAATTTTGTTCAGCTTCCAGCTAAGAGAAAAACCTAAGAATGAAGTTGAGACATACAGGTCCATTAGATTGTTGCTGAAAACAGGTTTTACATTATGCAGTACAGTCTCACCTCCTAAGTTGTGAATGCAAATAAGTAGTTAACTTCGTAGTTTCTTCAAGTTTCTGTACCAACTCTTTTCTTCTCTCTTCCAATTTCAATCTGGAAAGAGACGTACATGTAAGTACAGGAAAGCATTACAAAATAATCTGGAGGCTAAAATACTTTATAGATAAGACAGAAACAAAGTGAACATCCCTCATTTTCATCTAGTTGCCAACTACTAAAATCCAAGAGACTGTGTTAGCTCTCAGTCCTATCGTAAAACCCTAACCACTTCAGCAGAGTGACTTCACCTGCAGAATACTAAGCACTGTAACACACCTGCTGAGTGTACAAGCAAGCAGTGTTGGTACATTCACACTGTACCAAGGGGAACGTGCACCCAATAAAAGAGCAACACATGAGCACTGGGAAAATAGCTGCAACTTCAGGAAAATAAGATCTGCACTAATATAGTTTTCAAAAGCCATGCTGTAGACTGGCTCCTCACTTAATACAGTTTCAGAAAAAAAACCCAAAGAACATTAATACCAGTATTAGTGCTAATAATGCAGGAACTTGGGGTAGCACTGCAGGAAGTTTAATTTTAAAGCACTCCCTTTGATCTCAGAGTCTTCGTATAGAGACAGAGCACAGAAAAATCAAAGCAGCACTCAAGTGCAATCTTCTGAGACAATGGACCATATTTAGGAGTCCTTGGTAAAGATTTCTACAACCTCAAAAGCTTTGTCGTCACCTCAGAGCCACATAGCAGTGTAATGCTCATTATCAAGGTTCACCTTTATGAAAAACCAGGATTTATTGCCTCCTGCAACGTTATCCAGTGCAGCTCTAAACCCACGAATGGTGGAACTCTCCCATTCCTTTTGGCTGGCTGCTAGCAGAAAGGATTCACTAACCTTTACAGTGATTTTTTCCTTTTATAATTCCCTTTTATCACTCCCATTTACAACACCAAATAAATTGCTTTCCCTCAGTGGATTCAGCTAAAACCCTCCTGTAGTTGTGGATTAGTATATTCTCCTCTAGCCCTTGCTCAGTCAACTGATACATGTCACAAGTTCTCAAGCAACTAATCTGAGAGACAAGAAATTACCTCCCTTCCTTCAAAAAAAAAAAGAAAGAAAGAAAAAAGAGAGAGAAAAAAAAAAAAAAAAAAGGTTGATGCTCATTCTCAGAAACTGTTCCTTTGGCCTTTCTGGCATCTCAAGGATGTATAAATTAAAATTCAAAGCAGAGAACACTTCAGAGAACAAAAACCAAAAATCAACCATTGCTTTCTTATGCAAACTGAATGAAATACTCCAGAGTTCCCAGAATTCACTCTCTTTGAGTGTCAGATACCAGTAAAAAGACATTAAGTCCTCAATTCAGCAAAGCATGAAAAGCACTTGCTTACACCCATGCTTATTCAGGGAGCAAATCTGGGTTATGCAAAGGTGAATAAGTTACCCTGAGGTCAGCCAGGGTGTGAACTTCCACTCCACTGCCTACACTGCGTGCGCTCTTACACCGCAATAATACGTTCATCTACCAATACCTGCTAAGACTGTTAAAAGCATACACAGTATTTCATTCTTTGCTCAGGAAGACACACGCACGGGTTTCCAAACCAAGAATTATGCTCATCTATGGTATCAGATACTCTTTCCTACCATTCTACTATTTATCAATGCCTTCTATCTTTTAAAGCTTAATCTATCCTGCTTTTCCCAAGCAAGAGTGCTCTTCACTAGCTCTTTTGTGGCTTTTCAATAGTAAACTATCACATTTTATCTTCAAGGAAAAGGCACCAAAATTGCTGTATGTGTTCAACTACTAATGGCAAAAGACAAGAAGGAAAATTAAAAGCTTAGGAACTTCTTTGACTGGAGTCCTCAAAACAGACACCTACAGTTGATCCACTGAATTTGTACTATTAAACTAAAAGGTTTGTTTGTTTTCTTCAAAGCACAAGCAAAAGTTTTGTTTTCCTTTACTATCTGAAGGAGGTTGACAAAATGTAATTTATCCCATATTATCCAGCTCTGAAAAGAAATTCTTTCCTGGATGTAATTTGATCTACTAGTAATTAAAGAAGTAGTATTAATACCTGTAAGGAAATTTCAGAAATATGTTAGTCACAAGTCACAAACACAAGCTAGATGATGAAATCGCTCCTGTAAGTTCCAAGACATACAGGAAATAATTTTACTATCTCACAACAAATTGAGATTCAAGAAAATTTTTTTCATTCTACATCAGGCCAAATGAAAAAAAACAACCAACCAAACAAACAACAAAACAACCCCCAAAACTTTCAAACAATGAACCTTCCTTCTTTATAGCATTAGCATAAGCAGGAACTTTAATATCCCCAAGACTATGTAAACACCCATCACATTATCTATTCTGACATGGGCCTTTCTCAATCTCTCCTCTTTGCACCCCTCCTATCTAAATTAGCCTACTACTCCTTGCAGGAGCGACTTGAGTGTTTGTGAGACATCTTTCTCTAGTTTTGATCTTAAATTGTAACATTGCTGAGAGGGGCATAGAATCTTAAAAAAAATACATTAGAAAGTTAAAGTGCACATACATCACCTTTCAATGTAAACTTATGTGAACGTGTTTGTTTAAGACAGGCACAAGAGCAAAGGCCAGTTTTGGAGGCAACAGCACAATCAAGTAGTTAACTCATGCATCTGTTTAAATGCCTGTGATTACTTAGAAGATTTTGCCCAGAACTAAAGCAGTAATGGAATCTCCCTGACATGAACACAGAGGCAAGAAAGTAGCAAATAGTTCTCAACAGTTCCACAATCCAGTTATTTCTATATAGTGGCTGGAGGGCTTCTTAGAGCAGTCAGATTATGCCCTGTCTCTGCTTTTTTGAAGCTGATATGTTATGATTTATACCCTCCTTCTGTAAATTGATTCCAAGTACATCTACTAGTGGCAATTTCAGTATCCTATTCCAAAATAACCCAGGGCTACGCTATAATGTTTTTGTTTTAAGTCAGAGCAAGTCTTCTGTTTCTTCCCCCTTTAGAAAAAACTAAAAAAAAACAAAAAAACACCCCCAAAACCCACAAAACCAAAACAAAAAACCCTCATCACATCAAGCTCTGACACAATCCATAGCTGCTTACATTGTTGCCTCATTATCAGGACCCGTGAAAACACTGGAAACCTAAAGGCATTCATGAAACTTGATGAAAGAAAATAGTAATGCAACAACAGTGCAGCACTTTGAGGATGGTGTGGCTCCTCCACTGATAATGGAGAAAATAATCTTCCTCATCTCCAAGAAACAAAATGCTGATGGTTGATCTGATGCAATTAAATGTACCATTTTCTCAAATTAACATTTCAGGAAAAGTTTCACCATCAGAATCCTTCTACAAAATGAGGCTCTTCTTTATGTTTATAGCAGACACACCAGAAATAATCTCAGAATAGCCTGGTGTGAAAGAATTGATATGCTCTGAAGTCATCAAGGGAGATAGTTTTAATATATATCATCAACAGTTGCAGTTAGTAATTCAATGGAGATTCACTGGAATAGCAAAAAAGCAAACCAGAAGCCACCTCAACCAGCAGTGTATGATATGACTTACAATAACCTCAGAAAAAGATTCCTCATTTTCAGGAATAAAAATCAAAAGCAGAAAACTTGGAAGAAAATAGAGGGAAAAAATTTAAGCTCTAACAATTAGTTGTGTCACTACACATAGAAAAAATCTGCCATTTTATTTCTTCCTGACATGAGAGACAATTTTACTTGCCTTTGGTACTCCAAGTTTGGCATCTGACATGTACAGAAAACAGTCAGGTGCAGAATTTTCTTTGGCACTAAACAAGCAAATCCAAAACAAGACTAAAACCAGCTACCTATTTACAGCATGAGTCAGGATTTAGCTATTACAACAGCATATTATCAAAATCTTAGATTCAAATTATTTATTTGTGAATGCAATTTTATTATTGACCCCTTATTCTCTGTTTATTAATGGAAGTCAGAAAGCAATGGATCCATGGTACCTTAGAGACTACTAACACAGACAGGTAACACTTCTGCAAAAATATTGTTCCTGTAGGACATAACTCTTCTTCTAAAACACGTTTGGATTATCGATATAATGCAGTTTAAACTATTCTAAAGTGTACAAATACGTTTAAAAATCATGCCTAATGCACATCTACGTCCTTTGTAAACAACAAATTTCCTCACTACTCCGCTACAATTTAGGACCCAGCTTCTAAAGCCACTAACAGAAATTTCACCATTCAGTGAAACTGGAGCAACCGCAGGTGTTTCCTAGCAGAGGGAAGCGGGAAAGGCTTACAGTACTGATTGGATTACTTCAATAAGGCATACTACACTGATACACACAATGACATTTTGTGTTTATTGCATTTTATGTGTGCTAGAGGTGGCCATAAATTTATTTCCACTTACAGTTGATGAAAAGTCCATTTGTGACAGTCACCTTTGATTTTCTCTAACTCTGAATCTGGCTAGGACAATTTATTGCAGGAGTTGCTTTGGTTACCAGTTAGGTAGCAGCAAGTTAGGAAAGTTTTGCAGCAATTACACTTCTCCTCTGAACTTTTTTTTTCCTTTTGGTTGCATTTTTGTATGTAATAAAACTCACAATGAAAGGCTTCAGATGTTGCAACAATCAAGATAATCTTTGTAACCTGAGTTCAAATAGTTTACAGCTATTATCAGAAACGAGTGAATGATGTATTGCCCTCCTGCTGGTATGTTGACATTCCTCACTTATTTAACATCTGTCACAGGCATTTTCATGCTGGTAGCAAACACAGAGCAACTGATATTGCAGAGCACATACAGGGTGTTCGCATTCTCTCACAGTACAGAAGACTTCTTTGTGTTTCTGCCCAGTGGGCTAATAACAAATTTAATTAAGATCTACATAGAACGGTTACTGAAGGAAAACAGCCCATCAAGGCACAGTTCAGGGTCTGTAATGAGTACAAAGGTTAGACTGCAGAAAGAAGCATTTCATATTAGCAAAAGACAACCCCTTACCTTTCAGCAAGTGCCTGACTGGGTGTGCTTTTTACAGACAGCAGCTCTTCTTCAAGCCTCTTCCTTTCTGCTTCTAGCTGCTCTAGCTCATCTTGAGTACGTTTCCGTGGTGTAATAAACTGGAGTTCCTTTAAAAGCTCTTCTTTTTCATTGATTAACATCAGTTTTTCCTTTTCCACATCCAGTGCCCCAGGCCAGGCTTCACTATCTAGCTTAGAGAGTTCAATCTTCAAGTTAGCCATGCTAAAATAAAACACAGCAGACTTGTCTCAGCCCAGCACAGCACACAAATCCCAGGAAAGACAGAAGTGATACAGTACTTTGAAAAGTATCAGGTTATAACAACATTTTCTACTCAAAGCCATACTTTTAATTGGTTTTGCTTCGCAAGAATGCAGACTATGCCAAAAAAGCAAGCCACCTATCCAGGCCAACAGCAATATGCATATGCACTAAAAATTAGTTGCTCCTGTTCCAATGCCGAGTTGAAGAAGAAGTCACAACGTTAATAAAAGCTTTATTGAAAGCGATCTGTCTGGTAACATAGTAGTGGTACTATGCTTTACTCATTAAGGAGTATGATGGATTTCTAAGCTGTTGGAGGCTGACTGCTCCTCAGAAACAGCAATGACCATGGTGAAAGAAGGCGCACCATAGCAAGGTGCTCACTGCAGAAACATGCATGTATGCAAATCTTAAAAGGCAAAAGCATTGCTCTTCTATGTGATTAAAATAAAAGGTAATGGGACAGTGGCTACCTAAAGAGAAGGGAGATTATTAACTCAAAAGTTTGAGTTTGTGCAGCTACTGTTCCCATTGCAGATGTCAAATCACAGAGTTAAGACACCCAAGACTTTGTTATCCATACATATTTTGCAGATACACACATATAATGGAAGCAGAAACTTCCCTACATTATTGTTGTAATATAGCTCAGTCCCAATCAAGACAGGTTATTTCCAGTGTTCAGTCTCCATAATCATACTGTCTATGAGCTCAGCAGCATAGCTTAAGAAGTACAGGTCTTACAATAAAGATTCACTGTCCACTGGGAAAGCCTAAAAATTCCTGTTATAGGTGCCACATATCTAAGATGAAAACTTTCAGCCGCTTCCAGCTTTAGCCACACCTGAACCAGCTGCATAGCTAAAGATATGGAAGCTTTGAATTATGTAACAACTCCTAGCATCCTGTACCTATTTCTTGTAGGCTGGGAAAAAGGCAGAGACAGGAGAAGTCAAAATAGAAAGACATTTCAATACAACCTAGGGAAAGAGGAACTGATCTTTTATTGTTACTTAAACTGTTACTTTCATTTATTTGTAACTGCCATAGTAAAATACACCCAAGTCAGCTCAACAACTGATACAAGTCTGTATAACTTCAATGTTACCAGGCACTACCCTAAGGTAATGACCCCTGCCGTACTTCATAAATACACACAGATAATTTGGTATGTATAATCTTTCTGTAGCCCTATTAGATTTCTAGGAAAATGTTTTTCTTCTTTCCAGTTTGTTTTCTGTGGTTAACAAAACTAATATCATGCTTATTTTGCATCTCCAGTACTAATTTTACAGTACATTAAGGCATTTATATTTATGGTCAAAGCTAAGAATTGTTAATGTTGAATTTAATTATCCCATTGCTTATACTAGAAGCTTAAGGGGAACCAGCCCCTTTTCTTTTTCCACGGGTAACATTTCCTTGTTATCTGCACCTCAATGAAAAAACAACAGCTTCAAAAATGAAAACAACCCATACTGCCACCAAACCCCTGCAAGAACAAGTTTAACTCAGGGTATTTTCACAGAAAAACAATGTAAAATAAACAGAAATACTATCAGCAGTGGTACCATAACCACATGGTGGGATGAAATGAAATTAAGCATTTCAACATATTTTGCAGCTTTTACATATATAATTTATATTCAACAGTCCTTTAGAGGAGCAGTATTCAGAGGGAAAACAACTGAATAGTTACAGATCAATGAAACATTAAGACTTTCACCTCCAGGTCACTGGTTCTAGCTAACCTTGTTCTGAAAGTAGCTGCTACTGACAGCTGTTTGATGGCTTATGGGATGGGATGGTGGTCTCCAAACAGTTCTTTTGCTCCCTCTGCTATAGACAACTCTCTGCTACCGTAACTGACACTGTTCAGCTGCCTCATCAGACAGGCAAAGGACTAGATGGATATGAAAACTGAACTGGTCTCACTCTTTTGAGGAAGTCCTTGCTCAACAGGTCAACAAGGAATATTAGCCAGATCTTTACCACATCAGGATAGGATTATCAGCATGCTATACCAGATCCTTTTGAATAACAATTGCAACTGAATTTAGCATAGTTAGCATCAACATTGCACCTCTTCAACACATTCTGCTGGCTAAGCAACATAAAATATGCAAAATACAAAATTATCTGACAATTTTCAAGTACAGAATTTCACTTACAAGACCCTTTCTTATAGTTATTTTAACACAAAACAACTAAGAATTTGCACATTTAAAAAGATGATCAATACTTATTAAGTTATAGTGATGACTAAAATGGCCATAATAGTTAGGGGGGGTGTAATTAGGGACTGAACTTTATGTGCAAACTGGTATATATGTTCATTATTCCAAGATATGTACACTTTATTAAGTTCACCTTGTAGTCACTGATAAAACTGGTATGTGCAAACACTTTAAAGACTAACGGTGTCTTCAAGGAATATGACTGTGTTATTTAAAGCTGAAAAGAATATTCATTACTGGACAGTTTTCAGACAAAACTGAATAAAGATACCATTTAAAAGTAGATAATTTAACCTTGAAACATACTAATGTTATACAGAACAAATACTTAGTTATGCAAAGGTAAGTACATGAGCTACTGAAATTTCAACCCACATTCTTGGCTGACTAATTTGTGAGGAAGTAAGATCTTGTGCTGCAGTACTCCATACTCTGAATACTGTACTGTTTTTCTTTTTCTTTTTTTTTTTTTTTTTTTTTTTTTTAATAGGTAGAAGTAGTAAACTGACTTACTGCCAGGAATTTTTTTGTTCCTACAAAGGAGAGATAAAACACAATGCTGGGACTTCTTGGTGTCAAGACATAGTCAAAACAGAGGATGGATCCAGTTTTGGATCAACCACGCCTGAGAAAAAATGCCATCTATCTGCATGTAAAATACCACCTAACAATTAATATTATGTACATGATGATTCCGACCCAGAATCATGCATGTTCAATCCTGAACAAACACAATGGCCTTAGCACTCTTTGATGAATGCATTGATTATACAGTAAAGTTTTATGATCTGTAATGAGGATATAAAGGATTACTGTTGTTACCAGCAAGGATGGTAGCTACTACTCTGTATGAGGAGGGTATATGTTTGAAATTAGGCAAAAAAAATGTTGGTTGTGCAGCCTCCTGCATTTGAAACATAAAAACTAACTGTGCCTTTACTTGGTACTTATTAGCTGCAAATTTCTCTTCCTAGTTTTCTAATTGACCATGCCACAGTATTCCAACTGAAATAATATTTAGATCTCAAATTAAATGGCATTTTAGCACAGTTCTAATCTGGGGAAAAGTGTTTTTGTTTTTTTATTTTATTGCCTTGTTTAGTTCTTTATAGTAAAAAAGGAACTTTGTGTGTGGCATAACTTTTTTACGTTTCTATTCCCCTTAAATTACAAATCACCTCCATAACAAAAACTATAAGGTTTCTGAATAGCTGACACCTCATTTTGTGCAAAGTATTAGAAACTAATACAACACAATTAATACATTATTAATAGCAAGATATCCCACACACACTTTTTTTTTTTAAGTAGTACATCTTTCCCCAGTATTATGCAGCACTTCTGGCGCACCGGAAGACATGTCATTCTAACCCTGAACGTTCTGCTTTCTGATGCCCATTTTTCAATGCTGTGGCAATTCATCAAAATGGCACTGCTTTCATGAGCAACCACTGCAGAACTTTATTTGAAAGGCATTCCACATACATGAGTGGAGCAGTTTCTGATTTCTTTTCTCCTCAGGTTAAACTCATTAAAAAACCCCAACCCCACAGTGATAACAAGTATTTAAATTATCCAAAGTCCCAGGGAAAGAAGAAATAATTAAGCCTACTAAATCTGCACTGGAAGTCTGAAGCAACTCGAAAACTGAAGAGCCTTCAGTGGCATAGTAAACTAAAACGATGATCCCAAAGAAGGATATAATGGACATAAATAACCTGGTGACTCCTTTCAGTGGAAAGGAAGCTCACTCTCTGTTCCCCTAATCCTGGAACTGCCATTAATTTGTCACTCTCTGAATTTTCTTTCTTAACACATTCAACTTAGCATTAAATGTAAAACCTACTGTTCAAAAGCACCGACTGCTCCAGAAAGTCTGCTTGCATTCTGAAGGAAAAAAGAAACCCTCTGCAGGGATGCCCACAGTGCTTCCAGAGCGCCGTCCACTAGATGTCACTGCGAGCACAACGTTAGTGCTGCAGAGACCAGACACCTTCCCAACTCAAGACTTAACTTTGTAACTTAACAAAGCAACTAACCCTATTACCTTCTTTTTGCCTCTTCATATTGAAGACTTAGTCTGACCTTCTCTGCTAAATTTGATCTACTTCTTGCTCCAACCTGTTGAGGAAAAAAAAAGAAAAAAGTTAGCCTTATTACTGTGTAAAGATGCTAAATGAATCAACAAAACCTATGCACAGGCTAGAAAAATTATGACTTAAGTAAAACCACACCCACCTGCAGCCACACACTCGCTGTTAAATGCCTAGTCAGGGATCTACTCAGATGTACAAAACCGTGCTGCTTTCTTCTGATCCAGTTCATCTATTTTTAACTACCGTACTACCAATTGTCCATATTCCATCAAAGTAGAGCAAGAGTATTTTCAAAGAAGTCTTACAGTGATTGCACTTCAAATTTTAGATCTCCTACTTTGAACTCCGCTGAACTCAGAATTTAGAAATAAGTCAGTGCATTTTGAAGTAAGAATTCAAGAAATTTGCTACAAAACATAAGACAAGCTTAGCTCTTTTTTTTGGAAGACCTTGTACAGTCTCTTCCCTATAAACTTAGCTCACAGAACTTCAAAGAAGGTACAAAAATTATGCAGAGATTTCTATGTATGTAAAATATACCATCAGTGAAACAGAGAAGGTTTTAATGAATCACCGAACAAGTAGTTCCATTAACAGCTTTTCAGCTGTGTGAAATGAAATCACATATTTCAATTCTGAGATCTTGTTTCTGAAAAGTAAAAACGTCTTCATATTGAATTAAGTCTGTAAGGTGAAACATATCCTATAGACAGATCCAAAACCCACTATCTACTTATGCCAATCTTCATTGTACTGGAACTATTTGATTAAATCACATTATATGTTTGGCATGAAGCATTTATGAGAAAGTTCATCTGAATCCTGATTTAAAATTTAAAGAGGAAAAAAACCCCTCTCAGATAACTGATCCTAAGTAATTCTCTCAAACATGTGTATATATAGACCTATCAGCAACAGTAAATAACTACTTGATTCCAATTCCATTAACTGCAGCATTCTGATTCAATTTCTCTTTATATTTGACAAAATGGAAAAAAGCTCACCTCACCAGAAATGTCAGTCTGAGACCCTGTATCCAGAGTTTGTCTAGAAAAACACAGCTGGGAGTTTACAGAGCTGGAACTCAAGTCTGGTTCAGATGTCCCAATGGTCTGGTCAAGATTGAATTTCTCTCTCAGCTTTGCAAGACTCTGTCCAGGAAACAGAGAAGGAGGTGGTGTTAAAGTTCCTTTCCTCTTTACCTTTTTTATACCAGTTTATCTCCAAAAGATATTTATATAAAAGACTCCAATATGAAAATTCTGTGTTTACTTCATATTAAGCAAACTATTCTTTCAATCAAACAGTTGTTAGGTGACACCAAGGGTGACCAACACCTGTGACAATGTAAAAACTACTCATGGTTTTGTGTGTCCCATTTTTGGTTTTGTTTTTGGTTTTTGTTTTTATTTTTGTTTTTTTTTAACTTGTCAACCAATTAAATAGGTTAGCATTGTACCCTAAATACAAGTTCAGAAATCTATATTCTCTGACTGACATAGAGTGGCTTTTCGAACTAGGAACGTCACAGGCTTCAGTTTCTGCATCCAAAAATTTATTTTAATACTAGTTTGGCTGAAAGAATTTTGAGAATCCCTTAAAAAGTATAAAATGCAAAGTATTTATCATCTAGAAAGTGAGTCATGTTAAACCAAATCCACACAAAACTTATGTCAACTGTTCAAAATACCTTCATTAAATCTTGTTTTTCTCTTTCCCCTGAACTTATCGCCTTTCTGATGGACTTTAGTTCACTCAGGACGGCTTTGGCCTCACACAGTTCATACCCACTCTGGCCCCCAGACATTTTTTTGTCAATTCTGTGGAAAAAGAGAATATTAATACTAGATACAGAAAATAATACTAACATCTCTGCTGCTCTGCTTCAGATGGAAGCATAGTTAGAGAACAGAAGAGATGGAGGTAAGAGATACCTTTGCCTGTAAAAGACATGCAAAGAGGAAAAAGGACACTGAAGTCTCCATTAAAATACTTACTACTTAATCCTTGGCAAAAACGTCAAGCTATCTAACACATACACAGCACCCAGTGAATGGCTTTTTCTGACATCAGGAAATTTCATGGAAAAATACTTCTGTTGGCTTCAAAACCACCTCAGCTAAACTACTGGGGCCTTACCAAAGACAGACTCCACAAGCAATTCTAGTTGATCCAGTCTTAAAGACATAAGGGGCACAGAACATTGAAGATTCCTACACATGCTACCAGAGGTACAGCATTATTGCTGCAACACTGTCAGAATTCCCATCCACACCGTAACTCTCTGCAGCAGAGAAGCAGCTTTTGGGTAGACCTTTCCTACTATTAACAGTTTGTGACCCTTACAGAAGCAAAATTTGTTATTAGTAGTAGTCCTTTACCCAGACCCACATCATGACATGTGCAGACAGGCAAGCCTCTTGGTACTAATCAGCCTTGAAGAGAAGAAATGTAACCAGCACCATTCTTGTCTCAGCTTCCCTCTCGCTCACCCTAATCCTAGGCATTAACCATCTGGAACAGCTGTTCTGCTCAGCCAGTCACCAGGGTCTCTCTATTCACAAAATCTCTGGATAATTATTACCATATGTCATACATTGGACAATTTACTAAATTCCTGGACTGTCAATGATTTTAAAAAATGTAACTTGAAAATAACAAAACAAAAAGCCACTAAACATAGAGATAGAAAGAGGTTTCATTTTAGTATTTCCGTATTTACTTCAAGAAACACACTTTGTAAATATATTTCTCTGATCTCTAGTTTAACTGAGTATTTCATAGCATCATAGAAATGACTGCAGCTGTGCTTCACAAAATTAAAACCAAGAGACATCTTCACAAAAGTCAAGCATTTAGTAGAGAATACATTTTTTTTATAATGCAATTGGTTTTATGTTTTTATCATCATCCATCATCTTTGCTGGAAGACATTAACCTTGTGAGTGAGGAATGAACAAACATTTTAATGATCAGAAGTGATCTCAAGCATCCCCTGCAAGAACAGCAGCTTGCACAAAACACCTGTAACTATTCTGTTTTTCTTCCAGTTTTGTGCACAAAGATATCAAGGTTCTAAATGGTCTTTAAAGCTGTGAACACGTCTGTTTTCCTTTCTCCACATTTCAGTTTTTGTGCAAACTAGACCTGCATTTGTGTAAGAAAATTACCTATGTGACTCAGCACTCAGATTCCTATTCAAGGATGTATTTGTTTCAGCTTGAAAGTTCCTCAAACTCTTTCACAGGTAGGCACTTACTTACTGTCTGACAACACTCAATTTTTGGTAACTTAGCAGGTTGCTCATGTCAAATAGATACAGGATATGCCAACAACTGGGATCATGAATGAACAGTTGGGTAATACACCACATGCTGCCTAGTAATATGATGTGCCGCATTCAAATTGCAACTGCTTTATTCTGTATATAATTAAGATGGACATGAAGGATCTCTGACATACAAGATATTCCATCTTCCTGTTTTAAATTAATAGCATTAGTACTGTTTGAAAGTGGCTAACTGAATTTTAAAAACAAATGTCCATTGTGTTTCTGTGGAATGCTGTTGACAGTTTCTGAAACATGCTTTGGATTCCTATCAAAATGGCTTGTGAGCAAGCTGCTTTAAAACAATACTTCGTTGTTGAATTAATATAATAAAACCAGCATGATTGGCTAACCTTTAATCCTAGGACAGCAGCATGAGTTTTTATTACCTTAAGCTTTAGAATCAATACGACTTTCTAAATTTTGCTTCACATGAAGTCTGATTTATGGTTAAATAAATTCCATCAACTATCCTCTTCTCCCTTCACTCCTCACTAGTCTTTATATATTTAATAACAAACAAATCTTACATTTCTGTTTTAGTCAAAATGAAGGAGGATAGAGACTTGACTGGCGTCCTCCTAAGGTGTGAGGGTTTTCAGTTCCCAATTGACTTCAAACTCTTTATACCAGAAAACTAGTTTTGTCCATATTGACATGTCTCTAATTATGATTGGCCACCTCCTGGATCAGAATTTTTTTTCTGCCACTTAAAAAATTCCTACTGTATAGAACTGATCTATTAAAATACACAGGCAATAGCCTACAAGATGTTTTGGTTAGAACAGGGAACTGAACTCCAATCTCAGCTCCAAACACAGATGCTCTGTCATCCTTTGCAAAACACTTCTCTGCATTTTAGTAGTCTACCTGGAAGATGGAAATGCACTTCCCTTCTCCCACCTTTTGTCCCATCTTCCCTATTCTGCAAGCTCTCCAGGATAGAGATTATTACTTATCTGACAGTACACTGCCATACACAGGAGGTCCTGAGAAAAAGAGTAAATGAATCCAGACAATATTACATTAATGCTGCAACATTGCTTCTTCTACGGGAACTAGTGTACTAAGAGCACAGAGCTCAGCATTTTACCGTGTAAACGTATCCTTAACGTATGAGTACATACCACAATAGGGAAAACAAGTAGCATTAATAAATTTCTGTTCACATTAGTCAACATGCTTGTTACTAAGGTTTCCTCTGCAGCAAGTTCTCTGTGGCGACAGCTCCAGTGATATTTAATATTTTAGGGCCCAACTTTGTAAGTCAGAGCAGCAGGGAGTTCTCAGACTGAAAAAAAATTCATTCCCTGGTAATCCAGCTGGTTAAATACCCAGAATGCTCACCCAGTTCAGCATCAGCCCTTTGGACATCAGGCATCACAGCAGCTGGAACAAAGAAAGTCAGGTCTCTAATCCTCAAATTGTGACTCATTTCAAACCCCGCACAGTTGTGCGCCATTTATACCTCCAAGAACAGCACCCTCCTCTCTCTCTCTCTCTCTCTTTTGAGATCAGAGGTGGGAAAGGAAGACAGACAGACCTAATTACTTTTTCAAAATTTTTTGAAATTTTTTAAATGGGACATGCAAAGCAGCTAAATTCTTCCTTGGGACCCTTAACCACTGCCCTTCTTTCTGCCTCTTTGCAACAAAAGCTACCTCATGGGGAAAAATATAGGAGGGAGAACAGATTGCTCATGTTAACACTTGCACAATAGGTTTGCCATTTCTACAGGTTTCCTGCTTCCTAACTACAACAAAAAAGAGTTATTAGATTCTCATTTATCCCCCCAATAATTCTCTCACATAAGATGGATTCAATTCCATGCCAATAAAAGAAATCAGGCAACTGGATTAAGTCAGTTTCAACTGTTTTCTTTTACTCACTGTTGCAGCGTTTCAAAACCCTGTTCCTTGTACAGCAGCTCTTGCTTCATCTGAGAGAGTTCCCTCTTCAGCTTCTTAACCTTGTGTGTTAAATCAAAGCAAGAGTTAGAAAATTCCTCTTGTTAAACAGCATAACACATGGCTTTGAACAATTAATGTATTCTCTACATCAGATGAACAAAAAAAAAAAAAAAAAAAAAAAAGAGTAAATTGCTCTACTGACACATATTAAAAACAAAAGGATCTGTTCTCTTCCTGATGTCTATGGGCAACATGCTTTAGTATTAAAGGGACACAAGCAGATTAAATCACATTTCTTATTTGTATCGATACCACACTGTGTTATTAAACCTGGGAGAACTTTAACAAGTAATTTACTTCTCACTTGTTAAGCATGCATTCCAACAGGGAAATGCCTGTTTATTTTTAGGCTTATTATATTTTCACTTTTTCATTCCAGGAAGCTCTCAAGTCATTTGCACTGTAAAAGACAAAGCATGGACTCCCTTTTTTTTTTTCCTCTTTTTTTTTTTTCTCTATGAACCATCCTTTCTTATAAAGCTTTACAGACACTGGATCCCTAAATATATAATTCACATTCATTTAATTCAAAGACAACAATCACTAAACACATTTGGATCGCAAATATATGCATCTATTTAATAGAAATGTCCTTGGCAAAACGTTCCCTACTTTCCCTAAATTTGCATGCTCAATTGCTTTTTAACCTTAATATTGCTATTTCAGATGTTGGCAGATATGAATACACTAAAAATATTTATAAATCAATATTAAATTAAAAAAACCTTCCACTTAATTTTTTATGTCATACTTCCCAAACATACTAAAACAAAGTTTCTGGACCACCTATAAAGGGCTGTACTTTAACACAAATGAAAATTAATCCTCAGTATATATGCAGAGACAGATATGAAAATTAATCCTCAGTATATATGCAGAGACAGATATGCCTCCTTGAAATGTGAAGTCCCAAATTTTGGTATTTATACAGCCATACCTGGCTTGTTTGCACTCTACATACTAGCCAGATATTGTAAGGCTTTTTAATTTTCCAATCAGTAAGCCTACTGGAAGTCCCCTGCTCTCACGTACCACTGTGAAATTCTTGCTTGTTTTCATATAGGTCCTCAAATATTCAACTCTTTTGAAAAATGGATTATATTAAAATGAAGAATTTTGACCACTTTAACTGAGATTAATTTCCAAATATGTCTCAAAGATTTTTATATCCAAATGCCCTTAGACTTCCTACTTGGTGCTATTCTTCAAATTAAAAAAAAAAAAAAAAAAAAAAAGTGAAATTCCCAACATGCCAGGTGACTAAAAGTACTGAGCATCAGCAACTGCTGTAGCTTTCCAAGAGACTTAAAATACTTTGTATGTCTAAAATAACCAGTGCTTTGCAGGGTCTTCATATGGGTTTGTGAATGATAGCTAGGCATTCAAGTTTGTAGCTTCTGGCTAATGAATTTTCTGTGACAGAAATAAAATGCTTTCAATCTCCACTTTCTCCAAAGCAAAATCTGTTCTCTAGATGAGACGTCAGGTTCAGGCTTTTGGAAACTATCATCACTAGTTGCTTTACTTGACAGAAAACTCTTTTTATTTTGACCATACTGAATAGTTAGCATGACAAACCGACAATGTCTCTAAGTACACATTCAGCACTCCTGAACTACTACTTCCCTGACTAGCATGAAACCCCCAAGAATAATCTCTCAAGTGTTCTGATCAAGGTTATACAAAATGAACAGATATCACTTCTAAGTTCCAGGTAAAGTAACATGTAAAATACGAAAGAAGTCCCAACTTTTCTGAGAAACAAAGAATGGCTAAACTTTTTTATTTTAAATCAGAAATGTGATTTTATCGTAATAGCAGAAGGCACACTTGATTTCAACTTAGAGGATTGGATCTCTCAGAAACCCTTACATTTTTCCTCAAGATCATCTTCTGAGTGTCCTCTGCTGTAATTCATCATCATTTCATTATCAAGAAATGTTAGGCACATTATCCTAGAAGGACGTGACCTACATGATAATATAGACTGTGTTTACTGCATCATACTTGCAATAAGCTATTTTTGTGCTCCTTGCCTTCTCCTTCAAAAACTTTCATATAATTCCCACTTTTTCACAACTCTTCACTTGTTTTATCCTTCACCCCCTTCCTACTGCTTCTGCATATCATCTTAAGTCACCTGACAGGCTTCTCGCTTCCTCCGTTTAACTGCATCTTCAAGCAGGCTCCTGTGCTAACCTCCTTCTATTCCCAGCACTTGAGTACTAATGGAACAACAACAACAACAACCCCCCTCCCTGGTTATTTTATAAAGGTGCATCCCCTACTCACTGCATATGCATAAAACATACTGTGATCACATATGCTTTGTGTTGTTTGAATTATCTTACTGATTACTAATTAAGACCCCAAATGGCCCCACTCAAAGTCCACTGAATGATCAGATCCTTCGATTTTAATCTTGTGAGAAAGGTCTTTCTTCTCCTGCTTATTTCATTTAACAGCTGTCTGATTTCTGTCACATTTTCTCCACAACCTATTGCACAATAGGCAATTCATGTATCCAAAAGGCTCCACATGCATATATTAAGCACAGCTAACAAGTAGAAGGCCAAAGGCCAATTCAGAACTTCCTCAAATGCTGAGTTTTCCCCCTCCAGCCACCATTAACCTGATGATACCAGTAAGCCTCAGCCAGCGTGAGAGGGAGAAACAGGTTTAGTACATCTGACCTAACAGTTCACCAAACAATATGCAAATTCTAACTAGCTGGCTAGCAGCTTACTAATGACTAACTTTGTTTCCCATTAAGTCCACGCATGCATATACTACAAAATGCCAAAAGGTGGCGTATTAGCAAGCATCCTCAAGCATTCAAATAGGGGTAAGCTATGATAATAGTCATACCTCTCTTGCCATCTTCCATGAAAACCACTTTCCAGCCCTAGCACCACAGGGCTCCACTTTTTCTTATCTCAATGATTTTCATATCCAGTGGCTTTGGATGACAACACACTTTATGCTGATACAGATATTCTTGGACTGCACCCTTCTAAACTCTGCAGACAAGATTCAGGTCACCTATTTTAGGCACATATGCAACTTGGACTTTGCAATGCCATTAAATCGGGTGTCGGGAACCAGCAGGATATTAGGCTTCTTGACTCCAAGAAACAATGAAGAGAGGAAAGCACCTCCAAAAAATTACTGTGATTAACACATCTGCTTCTCTCCTCAGTGAACAGACTGTAGATCTGCAGCCATGAGGTGATTCAGCATTTCTGCATCTTGAGCTGGGAGGTGATCAGAGCTAAGTAACGGGAAAAACTGAGCACAGGACCATGTCTGAATTTTCCCCTCTTTGAATTGTAGGTGACTATATTTAAATTTGGTCATGTGTTTTGTTCTTCAACAACGCTGTTAATTTCCCAAATATACTAGTGATCCCCTTGCCAAAGGGAACATTTGTTACTACTTCACTTATTTTAGAAAGAAGCTATCGCCTTGTCTTTTTATTCTTGTTCCTGACAGGATCCTTACTGCTGTTGATTCTTGCTACTAAACTTAAAAAATTTTTCCTCCCATCTCCTCCAGTGTTGAAGTAAGTTCTCTCACTAACCACCTTCCCTTCTCCTTAAAGGAGAAGGGACTATAAATAGAGGTTAGTAAGGATAAACCGGTGTACGAGCAGTCAGGAGGACAACATCTGGTTGCCAGTTTTCAGTGCATTCCATCCCTGATTTATACTGGGTTTTAAAATTTTAATGAGCTATTCCACAGTTCCTTTTAAACATTAATTGTTTAGAATCCTAATCATAACTCTTACTCCAGGTGAAGAAGGCTGCTACTCTCAGAGGTTCCTATGAGTGCTGCTCCGTGCGAAAACCAGGAGGGGGCAATGGAAGAGCTGAGTAACTGCTGTCGCTTGTGCTACTTCTGCTCCCGCAGTCTGTATTCCAGCCCTCGTCGAAGGACTATGAGGTGCTGTCTTTTTAACCTGCATGGTTTGATCTAACTTCTTTCATTACTAACTACAGAAAGCCTAAGCTATCCATAGAGCATTATATGTCACAACTTAAATGAACTCCCTTTATAGATTTTAAAGGTCTTCCACACCATTTCCTCCTTATTCAAGATAAATTCACTAAAGACTAACCTGTGAAAGAAAGTTCTTTACATGGAGTCTGTTAGTGACCATATTGAACACAGTTGACCAAATAAAGGATTTTTGTTCATTAGCAATTTCAAAATGCAAACAAACTTTCATTCTTGATCTGAACTGTTTCATTTTGACAAAACAGAGCAAAGTTTCATACCATTATTGAAAAGTGTTTTTTAAACCAACAGAAAATTTTTGAGTCAGTTCAGAAGAAAGATTATGTAAAAACATTCATCTAGCTGCAGCTCACCTTGGCCTACTACTTTTCTATTTTCACCTGAAGATTTTTACTCTTCCTTTTAAAAACAAAAGCATACAAGTGAAAATAGTTACCAGATTTATTTAAACCCACATCTAATTAGAATATCTGTCAAAGTTTCTCCAAAATGTGTTATCTGAAAGTAACAGAGACAGCTTTAAAAATTCCTTAAAAACTTCTGAATGGTATTAATGAGAATATTAGGAGGTTTCAGTACCAGGGTACAAGGTATGTCTGCTAGTTCAAGCTTTGCTTATTCTATAGTCATAAACTTTGCACACAGAATACAAATGAATGAGTTAAGCACTCTCACCCTTAATCTTGTAGTGGAGATTTCAGCCTTCAGAATGTCAGGGTCATACTTTGTGCTTGATGAAGAACCTGAGAACACTTTTTTTAAAAGACAAATAAAGGACAAATATTTAAGTACTTTAAAATCATCAATTAGTCCCTCAATGAATCCATGTTGATCTATAACTACAAAGTGCAGAAAAACATAAAATACTTAAAAAAAAAATAAATCCTTTTATAGACTAGTCAGTGTTGCAGGGTGGCAATAATTAATGAATAATCAAAATTTCCCCTTTTTTTCCCCTGCCACTATTTGGTATCTCTCCTCCTTTACTTAGTCCAGTTAAAGTAGCACCATTTAAAGTAGCACCTCATTCTCCCTGACTTTCTATCCCTTGCCTTCTGCTCCCATTCTTCTAGTTAAGCCACCTTGTGACCACCTCTTCCTGGAAGCTGTAATTTCTAAGGAGATTTCTGGTAAGCAGAAGATCTATCCAGAAGCCTCAGAGGTCAACCACTCTGTTCATCCACAGCTGTATGTGTTACTTTCATCACACTGTCTACTTCCAAGAGAGATGTTTGGCCAACGACAGGCTTCTGACAGCACTTTACTACATGCCAATTCCTTGCCTCACATTGTAGCATGTATTTCTACTTCACCCCTAATCACAGCACCAAAGTTACAAAATTATTATATGCTATTCTTACAAAGCAGCAACAAATTCCCTTCTTGGTCTATTGTAGACACCTGTCAAGACAGTAGGGTCATTTCTGTACACAGCCATGAAGTGCAAGAGATTCTATTTACTTTGAACCTAGATTTGGCAGAATTTTGTTCTGACAAACTGCATGACAAAATAGATTTCAGAGCCAACTGCTCTAAACCATGGCTCAAAGAAGCTCACAATTGCATCAGAGAGAAGACGGTTCTCTCCAGCAGAGTATCTTTATATTAAATTTAAAGAAAAAAAAAAAAAAAAAAAGAAAAAAAAAGGAGAGATGCTATCTTTAAAAAAGCCAGAGCACAAGGTGTTCATAGCAAACCTTGAGAACTCATCCTAAAGAGAAACAGGATCCCCTGCAAGGCACAGATCAAAGAAGTTACATTGTATTCTCTACTGTACTTACAGCTTGTACGAGAGCTTGATTTTTCTTTGTAGGCATCATTCAACCGTACATACTCATCCAGTGCAAGTGCTAGCCTCTGTTCTTTCACCTGGTAGAGTTCTTTCTGAGTACTGAGAGCATCCTGGGCTATCGTAAGATAATCTTTTAACATTCTCTCTTGTTCTTGCCTCCATTGTTTCCTGGGATCTTCTATTTGTGTTGTTTCTTTATAGGAGAAAAAGAAAGGATTTAAAGAGACCTCTGCTAAAAGTAATTGACAACTTTCTTTGCCTGTAATCCACAGTTACAGAAGTCTAAACCATAGCTTGCCTTCGGTTACTAAGCAGCTGCTCCATTTCATTTGTTTTTCTTTGCCACAATAGTGTGTGTAAGAAACAGTATTTAAGGTATCAATTGCAAAATTAGGAGTTAGAGTACAACAGGTAAATGCTTATGTAGATCATTCCCACATCTTCAACCTTGAATTAATAACACCCTAAAACTCAAGAAAAAACTTATTTTTTGCATCAGAGTATTTGGAAACAATTGGACCAATAAACTCTTTCTATGACATCTTAAAATTGAATGCATTTCTGAACAAAAATGAAAAGCAATCTTAGCCAATACATTTTTTTCAAACCCCCTCCTCCCCACTTCATGAATTTTTACAGCCATTTGTTATTTATGTTTTATAGTGGTTATCTCTCTCCTTTCCCTCTATAAAAAGAGTTTTATCTTTTCCCCTGTAACTGAACTAACAGATCATTAACTCTCCAGATCATCTCACCTAACTCTATCCCTATCCCTGCTAGGCATCTGATCCAAGGTACAACTTTCTTTTATGGTCAATAGACAGAGAGCGCTGCCCTCAGAGGGCACTTCACTCCATCAAAGACAGGTGCCCAAGATACATGGGACTGAAATGTCTTCTTAGGTGTCTACTTCTTTCCACTGACTACCCAGGTAATATAAATGAGTAGGCTGGAACAGGTCCTTACTTCACAAAGGGCTTCAGGTCAAACATTTTAACTCCAGCAGTCACACCGAAGACAGACTTGCATAGAATGCATAGACAAGAGCATCAGACATAAGGTAGTGGTATATATTAAGAAAGTATGTGATGAGATCAATCTCACTGTAGGGTTTTGTGGTTTGTTTGTTTTTTTAATGTAAATATGCAAAGAGGAAGAGTCAAGGCTGAATGTTCAATCTTATCATTAACGCTTCCTGACTTAGTTCAGCACTTTTTGAAGCTGTACAATGAATATTCTTCCTTTAAAGCTGTACTAAGTACAAAAACATTCTCATAAGACATAGTCATGAAAAGTTTGAAATCCAAATGCAAACATGCACCACACTGCATTTTCTTTATAAGTTACACACTATAAATCTAGGTAGAGCTACAGAGATAAAAAGTAACATTCAGTACCAAAATATTTAAGTGCAAAGTATTTAATTCAGAATTTTTCTGCAAAAAGGGGGAGGCAAGTTTATTCTCTGGGTTAGATTTCTGCCACTTCAATTCTCTGAATCACTTTACTGTGAGAACCAATGTGTGTGTGTGAGGGAGGGGAAATGGGGACATGCAGCTGAAGATGGCAGAGGGGGGAGAACTGCAGCAGAACCCATCCGATTGCTCTAAATTGTAGCTAAAGTGCACTCTTGGGGAGAAGGCACTCTTTCAACTCCATATATGAAAACAGATTTTGTAACAGCAAAAGCTGATAAGGACAGGTTCTGGTTAATAACAGTTTCCCATACTGACCAACTACCAGTTTTTCAAAAGCCTTTTTTGTTGTTAATATCACATAAACCAAAAGACATGCAAATAAAAAGGAGCATCCCACAAAACTAACCCTGTAGAACCTTATGTCTATGGAACTACCGATGCTTTTAAAAACAAACAAATACAGATACACACACCCCCTCCACCATTTACAAACATGACAAGCTTTTGTATTTCTACTTGGGAAAGGTATTTCTTAGATGTTCACAATGATGCATAGAGTATAAATCACATAAACCCAAGTGCGGTGCATAAAAGATTAAAGCAGAGAAGCTTTATACACAGTTGGTTTTCCAATAACCCCAACAGGAACATTCTCTCCAAAAAACAAACTGTAGCTACAGACACACACACACATATATCTGTGTTTATAACCACCTGCTTTTTCCACAAAGATATCAGGCACACAAAGAAGCAAATCAATACCTTTTCTTTCCTAAATGGTCAACACATGTCCCTACCTGTGGCCACTTACTGCTGTTGTGCTTTAACACACCTCCACATTCACAGTTATTTACACAAGATAGGAAGTGTTGGTTTCCAGAGCTGTCCTTTTTTGTGAAGCAGGATGAAGAGCATGAAGCATGATTCTTATGGGTCAATGACCAAATAGGATAAATGCAGTTATGTTGGTTTTTTAGAAGAATGTAATGATGTGATTGTGTTTTAAGAGTGCAACCAGCAGCCACCGAATAATCTTACAAGATTGGAAGGTCTCATCTTCCAGCATGTTGTAGGTAATTGCCTTGTAGGTTTTAAGAGAGGATTGCTCAACATGCAGCCCAAAGACCAAATGTAGCCTGCAGAGTTCTAAAACGTGGCCTACAGATGCCCTGTCCTTGTGACTGCAAGAGAAGGACAAAGCCGATCAACAGTAGATTATTTTGTATTGCTGACAAATACAATCAAACATTTTCTTTTTGCTTCTCCAAGCTGCATGTGCAAAACAATACTATGATTACATGAGCTAACATCTTTTATACTGATAGTCATAAATGAGTTAAAGGTGACCTTTTATTTTAAAAATTGCACACTAACTTCAGCGCACTGAGGTTCAAGTATTTGCCTGTGTAAGTACATTGACTGGTCAAATTAGTCTCAGCCAATTCTATCTGCATGTATTTTATTCCGAAACGAACACTCAGTCAGGAAAATACCTAATCCTGGAAAAGGCAAAGCAGTAGTGGAATGACTATCCCAGAATTATTACTCAACTTTTACCAAGCAGAGAAGGCTCTGGAGTATTTTTCACTCTGTCTTCTCAAATATTATGAAGTGGAAAACTCAAAAAAGCATATCGCTTGTTCGGCAAGTTGTTTTTTATATATATATATATATATATATATATATATAAAAACATGTGCCTGTGTAGCAGCACCATATGCTTGTTCATCTATAATTTTCAGTTGTCTCAATTTTAATCAGTAGGTTTACTCCACAGAGAAAAAAAAACAAAGACAGAACTATGGATAATATTTCTGGTACTGTAGTGCTGCACTGTGAAAAGTACATTCATTTGAGCACATGCACCTTCTAAGAGGCAATAAAATTTTTTAAAAAGCAGACTTCTTTCAAAAAACAAATATTTATACTTCTCAGAGTAAAGCCTCACAAAGATAAATTTTTTCCTTGGACAGGAATGTTTTAAGCACCTGCTGTTAAGGTCAAACTTGCATACAGAAGAATATTATTGGGATAGTTATGTGCATGTCATTGAGGGAAAAGCTTGTTGAACACTTCAAAATGAGATGTGAAGACCTTCATGCTTAATCCAAAGAGTGAGATTTAAACCACAGAGAACATCCAAACATTTTCCTACCCTTACTATTCAACAGTTGATATAAAATAAACATGGGAGATCTCATTCCTTTTTTTAGGGCAGACAGACGTTTCCACTGGTGACTGCAACAGGATGCCTTATAACCTTGTCTGCAGCAGATACGAATCATGCAACAAACAGATTGCTAGCTAGACAGATGGGGAGCTGTTATATCTGCTGGTCAGGTGAGGACTAAGCACCGGTTATGAACACTAGACAAGAGCTATAGGGTTGTGTCTGTTCTAGAAAATGCTAACTGGACTTCAATCATCAGCAGTGGAGAACAAACAAACCATCCCCCCAGGCATGACCCCTCCAATGCTTTCTGCATCACCAGACAGTTAAATTCAAGAGTTCAGCTGTTTCTTGTAGAGAAAATGAAGATATACTGGCTATTATTTTTCATGGCATACGCTTAGGTATGAACTAAAGGAATCTCCTTAAAATGGATCTTTATACAACTAAGAGTTGTACATCAGGCTCTATCAAGAGCATTGTTTAGATTTAAAAATATCTTTATATATCAACTTCCTCTGTCCAATCACAATCCAAAATAATGATCCAGAGTAACAGAATGAGGAGGGTGGTGGCATGCCTAATATTCAGGTTACACATTCCTAGTTTGACTTGGTTTTAGAGTCATTTGGCAAAGCCACTTGCAAATCAAAATTACTCAATTCTATTAAGAGATCTTGATTTAAAACAATTTCATTTAAACAAATTACTGTAAGTTCCTAGTTAATAAATTTATT
Source organism: Astur gentilis (assembly GCF_929443795.1). Classification (NCBI taxonomy): domain Eukaryota; kingdom Metazoa; phylum Chordata; class Aves; order Accipitriformes; family Accipitridae; genus Astur; species Astur gentilis. The sequence continues at coordinate 11,690,190 of NC_064882.1, read as the reverse complement.
AAAAAATATAAACAGACAATTTATTTCCTCCTATTTTTAAAGATCAGAGTGACTACCCACACTGGGGGAAAATTCTGTAAGACAGAAAACACTTGTGGTCTCGCCCAGCGGAACTGCACAAGCAGCAGGATGGCACACTCCACCCAAGGACGTTCCTGTGCACTGAAATGACCACAGCCTTCTAACGTAGAAGAGGAAGCTATGCTGGCTTTAATCATACTGCTATCCTCGAAATGCACTCTCTTCCTGGCTCACTGCCAGCCAGGTTTGATTCACTTAAATTCAGCAAAAAATTTGGACTAAACAATTCAAAACCAAAATGCCAGGACTGACTTTATGGCTTGAAAGTTTTGTTTATTCCTTTGGCTAGAACTTGCTTCAAGTGCAGCAATGCTATGCATGTTCTCTGTAATTTATACATAAGATATATATTATACATGGAATACAGGAAATAGTCAGGCATGCCTTTTTTTTTTTTAAATGAGATATTTTCATATGTTACGTTCCTGTCTGCTATCAAGCAGCTCTGCCAAATTTTTACAGTCTACTTGAACAGAAGGAAACTATTACCTTATCAGCAGTAGGATCGTATTTCCCTAAAATACATGAAATTAAAATCCCACAGGGAAGGGAACGGCTCCCTGATGCCCTACTGCTAGACATGAGAGAATTGGACATTTTACTACAGGATTAACAATATGTGGAAGCAATAGTTTTCCAACATCTCCCTTTGCCAAATAAAATAATAGCATCGATTGGCTCTAGAACGAGTCACATGTAAGCTGTCTTCAGTCAGACGCATTACATTTAGGCACCACAGTTAGAGCGCAAGTACTCTCAAGGGGTCTCACTAAAAAACATGCCAGAGATGCTAGAATGCTACTTGAGAAGGACACATACATAGCAAGAGGAGACAAAATCGTGACATTATACTTACCATCCTGAAGAGAGAACCCTTATCTGTTTAAACACATATCCATATTATTCCAGTTTGTAAATGCAGCACAATCACCAGCTCAGAAGAGAGGCTATTCCAAGGAATACTAGTTGACCTGGCTAGAAACAAGGACCAGAGACCCAAGATCTGTAGGGAGGACAGCAGGGGGGGAGTTGTGTGCCACAGCTGGAGTTGCTGTAATAGCCCTCCTTTTTGGCAGTGATTTTTGGTTTGTTTCCACCATGTCACCTCAACCCACACTCCCCAATGTTACAGATTCACATCTTCTCTTTTTCACAGTCTCTGGTGCTCACTCAACCCAGTGCAAAGCACTGTACTAAACGCACACAAGCACTCACTGGCTCCAAAAGATAACATGAAAGCAGATATATCATGTTCAGGCAGGTTAGGCGAGTTGTGCCATGTTACCAAAGGTCCAATGAGCCAATATAAAGGAGGAACAACCACCTAGCTTGGGAAGGAACTAGACATCCCTTTTTGGCAGCAGCAAGCCTACTTACGGAAAGTCATCCATTAGAATCTTAAGTATGGATCTACTCATCAATACCATGCACCTTCTCCCTCATATACTAACTTACAGGGAAGTCTCCAGACCTGGAAACCAAGGCTACAATACAAGACAAGAGGTGGCAAAACCGCAGTAGCTGAGCCCTGAAAAGAGGGTGGTTCTGACTGATGCAGAAGTGTGCCGCACACAGCCAGCTGTGCTCTGGGCTGCACCATGTCATAACTCAGCTACTCTGTGTCCAGTTGGCACTTTCTCTGCCTGAAATAGTAAGTGATGAAAAGATAACTCCATTATACCTGACATGTCCAGTTATCTTGCGTAATAATTGCAGGACTACTACTTCCAGCCAAACAGAACCCCACCTTCAAGAGAGTAACACAGGCCTCAAAACTCCAAACCCAATAGCTGACTGCTACATTCAGGATCCCCTGAACCCCAGGGGCTGAAGAAAGCCGGCAATCTAAATCCAGATTGGTTTCCGAACAGCTCCCAATGTCTTTGCTGTGGCAGGATTACAATCTACTCTGCAGAGGTGATGTGAGAAGGAGGGGATATCTGGAAAGCAGCCTGCCACATGCTGAGGGAAAGCCCCTGGAAAAGGGCTGCAGGCGAACCAAACTGGGGCCAGGCACAGTGAAGGAGCATCAAGATTTCAATGGTATCTCGCACAAAAATGTCTCAAGATGGCACAAACAAAATCAACAACAACCCTTTGACATATTAACATCAGAAGAGGGAAAATGGTGTCTGATATCGGCTATCACAGGATAATGAGAGTTAGCTTAGTGGTGGGTGGTGAAAGCAATTTTATCAACAACATTATGTAATCACTACGGATATGTTTATTCTACAAGTATATCCCACGTCTCTTGATAAACAAACTAGCTTTCAAATCTCCAGTACTTTTGCCTGCAAAAATACACTTACTTCATGGTACTTCAAGCAGCATAACAGATATTGCAGGCAACCGAGATGCAAGTCTTAATGAACAACAAAGGAGCAAATGCACTAGCACTAGTTTCAGGGAGAATAACAAAGCGTCACTAGACTGGCTTAAGTAATGCACTTTATTGGTTACATACCAGAGACTTTCTGAATGCATTTTTTTTCTTATTCTTTTTTTCCCCGCACTTTTAAAAATACTTATGATTCAAACTCAAACAACAAGAAAAGCAATTCATACCCAAAAATTTGAGGAAGAATTCACAAACAAGCATTACATCATTTCACACTGATATATTTGTTCAACAGGTACATAAAAATAAAGAATAGCACATTACAGAGACAGCAGTTTTGGTAAGACCATGGAGCCCAACAAGATGACATATACAGTGTCTTAAAAATGATCTAACGCATTGCTGGATACTCAAAGAAAATCACATTCTACCACATAATAAGATGGAATACGGGTTCTAAAGGGAGACATGGAGCAAAATTAGGTTATTCAGAGTACGCTTAGAACTAAGCTCTCTACAGTTTGTTTCCTGCCATAAAACTTGCACACAAAAAAATGCCTCCTGTCTTCCGGACACCTTCTTCACTTTTCCATGAAATAATTCTGTGCTTGAGTTTGAGTAATGAGAGAAAATGAAACATTTTCCAGCTATACTGTGCAAGCATGAGCAGATTTCCAAGACATATTTATTCAGAGATTTTTACAAAGAAATATTGAACATGTTATCCTTAAGGCACATTAGTTTCCTCTAAATATCAGGTAGCATACACTTTTATATATATATCTTGGAGTCAAATGCAGTAGAAACTTTGAGCATTTTGCTCTACATTATCCAGTAAGTAGGTAACGTTCTACTGCTATGACTATCAGGACTAAGACATAAGAAAAACATGCAAGTATGAACTTTACAGAAAAGTTAGCAGCTAAAATCATCTTTAATCCAGAGCCTTCATTGCTCGAGCCCTCCTTCTGTAGCCAGCATGCACCAGATTAATCCCTTCCTACAGCCAGGTTGCAGAGAAAATACCTATAAATAAGATTCAAGATAAGATCTACTGCATTTGGGTTTTCACCGTGTGTGTTTGCTGACAGTAAAGAGTCTTCACAATTGTTTCCCAAATGCTTGCATGTCACCACTTGGTTAGAAGATGGTGATGGGTCGTGGGAAGAAACAGTGCACATTTATGATCATGATACACCATTCGACTTCCTCGAGATAATGGTAACTGCAGACTCAGTGGGATTTTCAGATTTCTTCCTTGTCTGAAAATACAGTCTGGCATAGTTTCATAGATGCACATGTACTAGAGTCCCAGGCTGGAGCAGAGAAGAGTCAGTCTATCTACAAAAATCCCTGTGTTAGATAAACCAGTTGCACAGGTGTAAACTGGCATGAAAGCCTTTAAGATTACAATAAAAAAATAGAATACCTGTAGTTAAAATACCATGTTATAAGCATCAAACAGTGTAGGTAAATAGCTAGGCTTTGAAATTTTAAGAAGGAAGGAAACCAAGTGAGGAAATAAGAACCTCGAATGAATACTACTCTCGAGCTAAGCAGACACAAATCCCTCTACCTCTATGCCTCCTGAAGTTTAGCATCACTCTAATTCAATTTTCTTTTTCTTTGTGGATGAAACAGTGGTAGAAAACTGTCTCTGGGAAAGGTGCATTCATGTTTCCAAAGTGCACAATTAAAACTAAGTAGGGAGGAGCTGCAGAAGCAAAGAAGGTAGATGTCCAACTCCGTTTTGAAGAAAAGTGCTGGGGGTGGAAGGCAGGGAGAAAAATCATTATACTGTATACAAAGTACAGAGTGGCAAAAAAAGTGACATGATGGTCTGAAATACTACTAGGCTAGAAGTAGCTATTCCTTCCCGTCCTTATCTTTTAAACACTGTCATTCAGTTCCTTTCTGTTACCTTTGCCACTAAACGTTACTAACAGCAGAGTACGTGTTTTATAGGTTAACTAAATCTATGCAATGAAGAAAAGAACCACTTGAATGGTTATTCCCAAGCCTGAAAATAAGAAATGGAAGTAAAGGGGCTAAGTTATTTAGGAATATGTAGAGTGCTGAAGGCAAGGCATAACTTGTCCCAGCACAGGATTCCCTCAGACTATTCATGTCAGGCCAAAAGTAGAAGTTTCCCTTTCTTGCTCCTATTACCTCCACAACAGTTCATCTACACACATCCCATGCAATGATCTGGATCAGAAAACCTGAGCAGCTGAGGGAAGGAAGAGGAGGTGGGGAACGACAACTCACACACCTCAGGAAGCAGAGTGCTTCCCCATTGTCGGTGTTTACTACATATCCTCCTTGCTGACACAATGTGGGAGCAGGAACCAGAGCAGGCAACGACTGCTACTTCAGCTGCCACCACCACCCGAAAAGTGCACCTGGAAATCACAGCCTCAGAGTCAAAACTGCTTCCTGGCAAGCCTGCACAGGGCACGGAACAGATGAAAGTTCAAGGGTGTCATTTCAAAATACCCTTAACCAGCGCTACCAAAAAAAGCAGCTGTCCCCTGTCTCTCCACCTGACTGTTCATTCATAGACCCAGGTCACCTTCCCTCTCTTGCTTGCATAAATAGGGGTGTGGAAAGGAGAACAAATAGCAACTTTTTTTTTTCCATACCAGATTAGTTTCAACTCGAATCAGTTCCCTGATCTGATTCACTGTCTGGCCATGCAAATGTTCATGCCAGTATAAGCAAAAACATTGCAGGGACAGAACAAAAGGCCAAAGGTAGCAATAGAGCAGGACCAATTCTTTCAGAGATTATATCAGCTTAAAAGTGTTTGCAAATCCAAGCTCTATGAACATAAATGTTTGCATCTCAGCCACTTAACACATGATGTTGAAAACCCTGCAGAAGAATAGGAAAAACTTGAAAGCGATAACTTTGCCTGTAGACATACAAAATAAAGTGAAGTAATAGTTTGTGTTATTTTTGGTATTGCCTTGAGTTCCTAACTGTGTTATTTGGCAAAATTAGTAAACGTTAGCAAATTAGCTTAAGTAGATGAACACATGAGTACATATATGCAGTAACGATTATAAGAGTGAACAGCATAAGCTATAAGATCTTTGGACTCTCCCAAGCCACAGTAAGAAGGATCCTGCATAAAAGGAACTCCTCAGTCCCTGACCACCAAATAATACCCCTTCAGTCATCCCTCTAACAAACAGCGCTACTGAACTACAGGGTAAGCACTTAAGTTCTTACAGTATTAGCTACCCACATCATATGCACGTTCTGCCTTGCCAGATGGCCTGTAATCTGGTCTCCCTTGAAGCTGAAAGCATCACATTAAAATTCTTAATTGGGGTAATATATTCATAAAGTAATGACCTCAGTCAGTGTTTCTCAAAGTGGGTTACATCATCCGAAAGGATCATGAGAAAGCTCTAAGGCAATCAGTAAGATCTAAGAAAAAAAGACAAACCATATTTGAAAAAAATTCATTAACATATATAAAATTATAGAAAACGTGTGATGATAATAAAAGCAAATTATACTTAAACATATTGACACCAAAAGAAACTTCCTCAAGTCTGAGGGAGTGTTTTACAACTGCAGACTGCTCACAGCCAATTCTTACCCCTCTGTGGAGGAGAAATTGAGTTTCCACTGGCAGTTAAGGAAAGCAGGCTTTTCTCAGGTTTGCATGGGAGAAGGGAAGGTAAAGGACTAAGATAATTACACAGATGGGGAAAGTATTTAATTTTAAAAAATATATACATTGATTTCAATAATTTTTGAAGAATTGATGTTATAGAACTTTGGTAGAATTTTTAGAACTTTGCAAGGTGCAGCCTAGTACTGCTTTCTTGAAATCAGTGGGAATTTTGCCAATATTCACCCTTCAAGAGGGGTGGAATAAGTCCCGCACTGACCACTAATGGAAATTCCATCCTTAACATTTTCAACCTTGAGTTTTTAACAGAAAAGTAGGGAAGAACCATGATTTACACTCTTGTGCTAAGGTCTAGCCTGCTGCTCATAGCTTATTGGGTTGGCTTGAGAAATTTAACAAGATTGGCCAGTTTTACTAGAACAGTTCTAAAGTCCTGTAGACAACATGAAACTTCACAGTTGTATCGAATGTAGCTTTGTACAGAGGCACACAGTAGGAACAATATGACAAAAAGAAATGAAAAAGAGAACACATAGAGAAGCTGTTCGGAATAATTAATTACGGGATGCAAGAGGAGAGAATCAATGGGCCTTCCCTCAAACACTTTGCTGAAATAAATCCAGCCGGAAGGCAGTGAATATCAAACATCTTTAGTCACTTCTCCCTACCTAACACATGGGAGTAGATTTCTACCCAAGGCACCATCCCTCAAGCTGCCATTTGTGGCTCCTGAAATTCCGCTTTATCCAACTTGTTTTTCAGGCATCTATCCGTTTGGTCCTCCTCCTAGCAGTGGGTACAGTTTTTCTCCCTCATTGGGCTTCTTTGTCCAGTATAAGAGAGAATTAACAAAATTATAACTAATACAGGTGAAAGAATAAAGGAGTCGTCCTTATTCTAACACAGCCACTGTCCTGACAGGGAATTTTAACAGTTTGAATCCAAAAAGCATATTCAACACATCTGAATTATTACACTGCTAATAAAGCTGCAAGCAGGTGCAAAACCTGCTTTCTAGAAAGGCTTCCCCCCCCCCTCGATTATTAGTGATCTCCATACTAGAGATTTCAATAGCATCAAAACAACACATGTACCCCAGTCAGATGAAGTAGAAGTTATAATCTCCATATTTGGCACATGAAAAAAATGACCTACTTATAAGATTCTTAGGCAGTTTACCTCCCAGCAGCAAAAGGGTACTCTCAGCAAAACACTGCGCAAAATACAGCATACAAAACTAAAATATACCACTTTACAAAATAAGAAGTTTCACTGAAATTGCTACAAAGCAACTCATATGTTAATATAACAGGAACCAAATGCACTATTGAAAAATGGATGGAAACCACTTTAAGTATACCAAAGTCCAAAGTACACCATTTTGTCATCCATCATACACATTAACATAATACAATGTAGCTAATCACATTTATTTGTCCCAGCCACAGAAAGGCACATGTACAGATGAATATATTCAACTGTCCTCTATTAAACGGAAGCATTACTGTTTGCAGTATATTAACAATATCCAAGAGAATTCCAAAACAATGCTGACCAAGCCTCAACATCTTAGATATGTGTGAAGCAGAACTTCAACCCATGAAGAGCTTATAATATTCAGGAATTCACCTTCAATGCACAGAAATAGCATTTAAAAGTAAAGAAAGTATTTAACCTCCTTCTGGGAAAAAAAAAAAAAAAAGGGCAACAAAGCCACAAGACAGTTTTAGAAGGGATTAAAAATTTTGAGCATGCATGAAATAAAAGAGCTCAATTATCAGAGCAGTGATCTGAAAGCACTTTCAAAATACCCAGAAGTGCAGATTGCCTCTCAAAATTTTATAGCTTTAAGTTTTATGGTTTTGGCCAAAGCAGAAGTTAAAGACAAGTTTCCTCTGATAATAGCATTTAGATTGAGAAGCAAATCCTTTACTTTCTTCACCTTTTGAATTCAATCAAGTATGTCCCTTTTTTTAAAATACAGGAACATTTAACATCACACATAAGATCAGAGGACTCTCATTGTTATTCCAATGAAGCAGGGCTATAAAAGTGGTTACCGAGTGGGATTCAGTTCAAGATTAGGTGTCTATCTGCAGGTATTCATTAAGCACGGTAGATATCTAGTGTCCCATTGTAGTTATTGGAGTTCCAGTCCAACCCAACCAAAGGAGCTTAAATCAGCTCATCTTCAAAGCAGACACCCAGCCAGCCAGCTATATCACACTTTACATTATATTGACTGTATTGACTAGATAGCTATTGACTACAAAAGCAGCTTAGACATCTCAGGGTTGATTCCATTGCCCATACATTTGAGATGCCATGGGTAACAAGCCTTGCCACCAGCTTTTGTTCCAGAAGGCCACTGGTCTCTTACTGTCCATGCCCTATCTACTGACGTTGTGCAGTTGTCTCTACTAACCTAAAGCATCTGAAATGGCCATAGGCACCTTATTATTTTTTAAGTACACAGCACTGCTAGCACAGATGAAGGCACCTATATTCAAGTATTGGTCTCAAATAGAATCTCTTCTATTATGTTATTAAAGACAATTCCTGAGAAAATAGAAAAAGGTATCAATTAATATGGAGTAATAAACGCATAAAAAGAAGACAGAAATGCTTTCAGGAATATATTCATTTCAGTAAGTCTAACAAGCATTGTATTTCAAATTTTGGTATATTTTTGTATGGTTTAGACATAATTCCCATGCAATTAAAAATATATGTAGAAACAGATGTAGTCATTTTGTACCAGCAGATTTTCTTGTAAGCCTTTTAAAGCCAATTACGATGCAGCAAAGGGCAAATTTTCCCCAGCATTTTGATTCCCCATTCCCTTTCCAATTACTACAAAACATAGCATTATTTATAGTCTGAAATGTATTCTACAACATTCTTAGAACTACAGTACATTTTGCCAGACCTCATATACATGTTACAAATACCAGCCCCCATGCTCCATACTACCTTACAGAACTCCATAGTTCCTTTCAGTAGTTAGGCTGAAGCCAGTTTTTGTTACTCGTATCAGGCTACCTCCACCAGTGTGCATTCCTGAATATTTAATAGTCACCAAACATCCTACGCTTTACAGATACCAACAGATGCAACCCATCTTTATTTACTACACATTACATGGACTTCTTGCGCAGAAAAAGATGAGGAGTCATTTAAATAATTTTGAGCCAGCTATAATACACCTGCAACCATCCCCAACAAACCCATACACACAAATGGGATTATTTGTCTACTGAAACTTAGGAATTGTTATTTTAACTACAATTCTCTCACAAGAAATCTTTCCCTACTCCCAGGCACGCTTTAGAAGCTTCTCAGGGAAGTCTAATCAAGATGAGCCTTCTTATATAATCAATATGGCAAATTGAAAAATACTTACGGTTGATGTGATCAATATAGTATACACCAATCTGAGGATCATATGCAGCTTCCCATCCCCATGGCAGTTCATCCCCAACACAATCCGCAAATGACAAGGGCTTTGTTAACCTAAAAACAAAGAAACAAGTTAACAGTATAGCTTTTCTCTCTTCCCTACGTACGTTTGTTATTCATATTAATTCCTATTATGATAGAATCTAAAGACAGACAGCAGGGAGAGAGGAGAGCAAGTTCTTTTCTCCCTCTTAAAGTTTAGGTTCTTGATTGTTCTTCCCCTATTCCATCCTTCCGAATTCATTAACTCCAAAAACATAATGTAAGTTATTGCAAACATCTTTTCAGTACAGGCACTCAAATGAGAAATTCACTGCAACTTCTTTCACATTTTACCGTTTAAAATTAAACAATAACCAATAGCTTGTTAAAAAAAAAAAAAGTCTATACTCCTGTTTGTCCCCAGAAGAACCAGACCCTTCCACCTTGAGTCTGTGATGAGACCATAAGATTTCAAGGCCATCTTGTCTAATGACCACAGACAGGAAACTCAGAAAAGATAATACAACCACCTAAGATGCAGTTAGCAGCACTTACCAATCCATGTACTTGAATAAAATAAGCAGCAGCGTGCATAGAGTAGACATTTTATAAGTGACATTTAATGGGCCTTAGATGCTCACATGGTGCTTTTTTAGGAAGATAGACACAGTTTTTCATTTTAATAATAGAGCACCTATTTGTTACAAGAAATAGATTAATAACTATAATTCATTGGCTCTTTTCCAACTGAGGCTGAGCAAAGCTGTATATCATCATCTTTTTGCCCCCCCCCCTCCTTTTTTTTTTTTAAACAGAAATGAGTATTCAGTTTCCTGTTGGTAAACTGACAGATAAATGTCTTGTCTGATATACTGATGTATTTAATAGGAAGAACAAGAGATTTAAGGTTTTATTGTCACCATAATGGCAATAAGATTAGTACATATCCAGAGTTTAAAAAAAATCCTCAGAGTAAGATTATCAAGAGCAGTTTGTGGGACACACAAGCATCACCTCCTTTGCTCACTGCTGCTTAAGTTCTATCACCTAAGACTGTTTTTTCACCTCATTGTTAAAATTCTATACAAATAAAAAGCTAACAGTCTAATTCACATATGCTTTTCTGTGTTTCAGTATTTTTTCTTCAATTAGTTTCTGACCAAAAGACACTGCTTTATTGACATTTTTGTGAAGAATGAAAGAGAATAGTACATTTTACTTTCTACAAAATTAATTGGCTTTTTTGTGTAGAAAACACCAGATAGAAAATACTTTACAACACTATTGAATTAAATTCTTTATGCAGCTGAGAAAATAGAAATTTGAGCACAGCTTTGATTTAGAAATCACTGTCCCACAAATATATTATTATTATTGATGGATCTGACCTACCAATTCTTTAAGTAGCGCAACACTTACTCCTCCAAACTAAGGCTGCAGAAATTACAAAGAATCAAGCTCTTAGGATCCAAACCCTTTTGAATTGGGGGGGTGTGTGTGTTCAGTTTGGTTTTTTTAAATTGTAAGCATGAATCCACTTCCTCATATTTCTCCAAAGTTTACAAGACAATCCTATGAAGGTTACTAATGCTTAGTTTGAAGTCCTGAACATATTCACATGTATAAGGCAAATTTGCTAATTTACTGGCACTTGCAAACTGCTATGCAAACCCACTAAACACACTGAAAACTGTTACAAAATTCAGGTGAGATTACCAATGTGGAATTATATCTGCATTGCTATGATAGAAAATATGGATTATAAGCAGCACAGGCAAGCTGGGAGAAGAGTTCTGTTTACTGGGAGAGATTCTCCATGAGAATGGCCAGCCACAGACACTTTTCCCAGTAGAGTGAGTAGGTGTAGCTTCTGCAGTACCTGTTCTCCTTCTCAACCTTAACCCACTATATGCTGCCTCACAGACCAAGAGCTCCTTTTCTAAAGGAAATCTCAAATGGACATGACCCATCCTCCTCATTACAATGCAGTGGAGGACATCCCACTGAAGCCGACTGGGGTAAACTCCCCAGCAATCTCCAGGGAGAGACCAGGTCTGTAGTAAACCAAGCCTATCCGTTGCACCCTATTCCCACTGCTGACATATTTTTAAATCCAGGCACGGCACTGCTGAGTGAAGCTGCTCTGAGAAGGAGCTCTCCAGAAACCCCAGCTCAGACTCACCGCTCTGCTCCTCACTCTCCTCCTTTTCTCAGGGCAGCAGCAGCAGCTGTGCTGCCATGGCCGGGATGGCAGGTACCCAGCTCAGCAGGCTAATAGCTGGCCTGCAAAGCTGCAGCTGCCTAGCACTGCTGTATCAAATACCCCTGCCCAAATACTACCTACTAATAATTACCAGCATCACTTCAAAGATTACTGTTTTGTTTGCAAATAGGAACAGCTAGACAGAAAGAGATGGCTCTTAGGAAAGCAGGAGAAGCCTTTTAAAGCCAGGATAATGCACACAATCACAGCTTCAGACAGACTGTCCACAGCATGCAGCGGGCTGAACGCAGGGAACTCATGTCAGAGAGTTCCCAGGCCACTGCTGCTCAGCGGAAGCATCAATCACAAAAGCAAGAGCCTTTTGATGAGTTTGGTTAGTTATGTGAACCTGTGCCAGCTACAAGGGCACATCTCGCTGTGAAGAAAGTCCTGCCTCAAATTAGATTACAAACGTGGATTTTCATGAAACATCTTAAACTGAGTAAAAATAAAAGTTCAACGTCATCCTTAGCCTTAACATCATAATATTAACTCAAAACACGAGTCTTGTAGTTCAAATAGTTTTTCTAATTGAAATACCATATAGCAGAGTATGGACCATAAACTCATATAAACATGGCCAGATGGTCTCTAATAAACTCATTTAGAACTCTGCATAAGCATTCAATACTTTCACCAAAGATACACGCCACAATTAGCAACAATCACAAGATGTGATTTTTTTAAACTATCTCTACAGGAAGGACAGAAACCCAGTACTATTCCTGGCTTTTCCATCTGCCCTCCACACCAATTTTATTTTTAATCAAATACCGACTTCTTACTATTATAGCACATTCTGTAGGTTACACTGCAGACCACTCTGGCCATGAGGATGTTCCATCCAGGTGTTATCACCTGTCAGAAAACAGACACCATGAGAATGAATAGTAGCCACTCTCTCATCCCAGACACTCCATAAATGAAAGCAACACTTAAAACCTGTGGAAGAGTACTTCAGTGACCCATTCTGGACCTTAAACAAAAGAAGAGGAGGGAGACAGAGGCCCCGAAATACAGGCAGTACTGGACAAATTATTCTATGAATTCTGCTCTGCTGCATCATGCTTGGACATTGCAGCCTTAAGATCTGAACTACGTCAGGAAAACTGTTCCCAAGTAGATTTTTAAAACATGAAAAGGTTTGTACATAACAAGATCACAATTACTTAAGAGTGTTACACCCCTAAGACTTTCTTTTTTGTTTCAGAGTCTTTTAACAGCACAAGATTTTTGAGCCTGGCACGGACTTTTACAATTGAGCAGCAATCAGCACAAGGTGATATCTGATTGCTTAGGGCCCTCAGAACTGTCTCGATATAAACAGTATTTACTTTCAAAACACATACAGCAAATGGATGAGATTAACACAACATAAAGAGAAGTAAAATGCAAGAGAAAATTTGCAAGACAATAGTTGAAAGCGCAGAGAGTTATGAGATGTAATTGGAAAGGAGCTAATACCTAGGAGCAAGGACTGAAGGAATCTTGTCTGCATGAAGATCATTATCTGTGACATAATAACCTATGATAGATGGACTCCCATTGCATTCATTAACTGTGATCCAAGAAAAATGAGGTTTATTGAACCATAACAGAGGATTAAGTGCTGCATCTCAGGACACTAATATTCTGAGGTAGTTTATAATAATTTTTCAGTTTGTAGTCATCAACTTACATGTTCTTAAAAGAATGCTGATACTCTGAAAAGGATGACTTAAAGTCCATATTTTCATATACTATGAAGTTTAATTAATTAACAAAAGGTGCTTGTTTTTTTAATGCATATGATTAAACTCAAGTACTCTCACCTATGGGCACTTTTTTTTTTTTAACCTTACAGAACTCCTTCCAAGTGAAGGCTAATTTACTAGCCTTTAGCTCATATATAACATTTTTATCTACTATATAGCTGCAACGCTCCCATTTCAGCATATAGATTGAAGTGTACTCCCTGGACCAAGAAAACAAGAAGCAGGTGTGTGTAACAAGAAGTGGCTACTCTTAAGGAAACCAGTAAGCATTCTGTAATTCCATTACGTAAACAATACATAATAATGTTATTGCCAATCACTTCACAGATGCCCTGGGAAACCTAGAAGAGAAATACAGCTTACAAATTGGGAAGCTGTATTACCATGTCAAATCCACATTTTTCTTTAAAGTTTTCAAAATATAAAGTTAGCTAAGATCTTAAAATGTAGATTCTACAATGATATATGTGTTATCTTTAACAGTTGCTATTGCATCATCTGCAGCTATGCCTATAAGAATGTCTGTATATGCATCCAAAGTTAGTAAGAGGCTGATGATACTCTAAAATGGAACTATAACTACAGACTGATGGATTGTCAGTGCAATATAGTTCCATTTGGACAACTTTCTTGCTTGATGTACTCCCTAGACCACAAAAGTACGTAGAAGAAAGGTTTCTTCCTAAGGTCAGGGTCCACAAAAAAATGAGAAATTTACTACATATACTAGTGAATGCTATCTTTCTGTCAAGATACAGAGAGCCCACAATATTTCACACTTCTGTGATCTGAGATTATCAATGTGCATGTTCTTAAAAATGTGTATGCATATGTATGTATATATACACACACACAATTTTTAACACATTGTTCTATGCAAGAGTAATGCTGCATTCTGCTGCATTCCTTCTCCGACTCCTTTCTTCTCCAAAATCCATTCAGGATTAAATCAATTGTAACACTGAACCAGAGGTTATCCATATTATAATTAGGACTCTACTTTATCAATAGCAAACTCTGGACTTTGGTCTTCACTCTCTTCTAAACTCAGCTGATACCAGCATCACTGACCTTAGCATACTTGAAGACATTTTATCCACACTCTGAAGGACTATGTGATTACAGCTTGACATGTTTTGCTTAGATAGAACTATTGACATCAATTTTGTAAGACTGATTTATTGTGATTTATATGCAGTAGAGGGTGTGGGGAAGAGAGAAAGGTTACAGTGGGCAGATCTCAGAAAACTGGGTCAGAGGGAGATACAGACACCGCACCCCTCCACGCCTCCAAATCTGAGACTTCTTTTCCTCAATTAGAAAGGAATGAAATGCAGGTTGGTAAGAGGTACATAAATACCTGAGAATTATGAACAGGTTCATCTTAATCTCTTTCAAAACGACTTCCAAGAATACTGTGTAGTGCTTGTTCTACAGTCAAGACTCGGAGTTCTGAATTCAATTTTAACTAGGGCCAATTCCTATAGTAACCTCAACATACATTTGAAAACTTTCTCCAAATCCTATCTCCTACCCAAAATGACCTCATGTTCTTTGCCATGTAGCAAGATCTTGTGTGACATTTAAATGAAGTGTTGTACTGATTAAATTTCACACCCATTCATTCTCATATATAATAATGTGTATTACGTGTTATTTATTTTCTCTTACAATGCAGTGCTCATTAGTACATTTTCTAGAAACTGTTCTGAAAAATATAGCTCTTCTCCACACTCTAGGAACTGAGAAGACAAAACATAAGTTACTATTTAGATGTGCAGGAATGAGCATCTCTTAAAACAAAACAGAATAAATTCAAATGATGGAAGGACTACAAGCACACTTACCTGAAATCTGGCTCATTTAACTACACACATCATTTCAGAGGGGTGTACAGATGACTTACCAATAACACGATACAACAGTAATACAAAAAACTTCCTCTGAGCGCTTCCCCACAAGTATTTTCCACTAGCACAATGACACACAATAGGAACATATAATCAGCATCAGCCAATTTCTTATTTTGCAGAAGGATGACTGGAAGTGTTTGATTCTTATTTTCATCCAGTAGCGCAAGACCAGCAAATGTACAAATTTAAATCAGCTATCAGGGAAAGGAATGTATAAATAGAAAAACATTCTAAATTCTTCACTAGAACTCCTGAATTTAGTGATTAAGATGGATCTTAAAATCAATTAAATTCTTACCCAACTTTCTAATGCTATAGGCAACATGACTTTGAAGGATCTATAAACATGTCTTCTAATTCCATCCCAAATATCCTCCCAAACAAGGATTTTACTCACTTCTGGCTCCCAAGATGGATTTCTTACATAAAACTCAGGGGTGCAATTAATCTCATAAACTTCAAAAGTTAGTTATCTAACCTGAATTGCTCCTTTAGGTTCCCTATAGAGGCTGATTCACCACATCTATTTAGACTGAAGATGAATCAGATGAAGGTTTTCCTCTTTTTCTAGTGCCTATAGAAGGAGCCTGAATGCAAGGCTTCTTAGTCTACACAAGGTAATTACATTTAAGTGGGATGAATACTATACCAGGCAGCAGAGTGCATACAGAATGACAAGAGACCAAGCTGTAGCTCCACATTGCAGATCAGTTAGAGAGGCACTGCTGCTCGCTATAGCTGAGGCCACTATCCATTAACAGCATGAAAGTTACATTACAATGGGAAGACTATTTTCTCTTTTACAAATTACAGTGGCTGAAGCTGCAACAAAATGCATTTACTTTCTATTAATAATACTGCTGTCACTTTCCTAACTTTAAAAAGTGGTATGTGGGCTGTTTACCTGTAGAAAGGGGCAGAATTTGCATGCCCATAAAACACCCTTTCGCCATACTCTTTGTTCATTCAGTTCTATAAACTAGCAAATCCCACGCGCAATCTCTCTCTCTCTTGAAAAACCTCATTCATGAGTCTGTTGACAGGATTTCAGCTTCTAAACACCATGTTCTTAACACAGTAGTGCCTCCCACTCAGATACCAGGCCAAGGCATTATGTACAACCTTTGTATTGCTTAGGTACATTCTCTTTTAATAAGGGTATTATTAAGATATACTGCCACTTTATTACAGGTATTATTTTGAAAAAGTACCTAGAAGGGACATCAGTACCACATTAGAACACAGCAAAAAGTAGTAGCATGGTGGCAGCCCCTGTTTTAGCATAGTGGTGTAAAATAAATAAATATGGTAAGGTTACGCATCTGTTTACCTTGTTCACAAGATGTGTGCAACCAAACCTTAACAAATGCCTGTATTTTAAAGACAGAAACACGCATGTTACCTTTTCTACACCAATACAGAATTACTAAGAGTAGTTAAAACTAAATGTCACCCCATTCTTTAATTATGAAAAATTTTCAGTAACATTAAATTATGCTGCTTTATGCCTATAGCCACTAGCATGTGCACCATTAATCTGCTTGTTTTCTATTACACGTGCATGCACACAACAGTATAGGTTTACAGTCAAACATTCCTAGCCACGCTCCTAGCATTTACATGTAGCAGTCAGCAGTACATTGACAGTACCATACCTTCGCCTTTTTGAAACACACCTCGATACTCAAAAATTAACTGCAGAGAATAAAGTCACAGTGGAGTTATTCAGAGACAAAGATTTATTAACTCCATCAGCAAGTATTTCCTGGATACATTTACTGAATTTTCACTTGTTTTCCAGATATCAGATAATTTTGCTCCTGGTAATACAAAGATAGACAAAACAGTCAAATTTTTGTAAGAAGAATGGGAACTTGAGATATTTGGGCCCTGATTCTAGTTTTCTAAAAAACCATATAGGTAGAGTAACATTTTTAATAGCTTGGAATTTCTATCCTATGATTCTTTTAAGCCCTTGAATACTTATGACAGGCAGCAGACCTTAAAGAAATACACTTCTTGGGTTTTAGAGGGTTTTCTTGGTAAATGAAAATGTACACACAGGCATATATGGGGTTATACTAGAAGACATACATAAGTAAGTTCACCACCTTACAGCAACACAGAACGGCTGGACATTATTTGGGTATATACTGGGATAATGGGCTCTCACAACTGTTTTACAAGCTCAAAAACTTGGTTTCTAGCACTGAACTTGTACTGACAGTCATTTACAATACTTCCTATATTACAAGTGAGCTGTGGGTTCATGTAGATAGGACTAGACCACATTCAATGATGTTTCAAGGAACATATAAGACTTTGAAAAATACAATTTCCAGTAAAAGACTCTTGTCTAGCTAGCCAGCAGCCCAGGTGAACAAAATAGTGTGTTCAGAAAGCACAGAAAGATCAAGCAGAAACTAAAATCTAATCATTTTCCATCCTCGTAGGGTTTGGTGTTTTTTAAACCTTTTTAAGAGTACTGAATAAGCTGTTTCTTCTCTGTAATTTTGGCAAAGTACTCAAGGCTATTTTGAAATGCTTTGCTGAAAAGGGCAGTGTGCTGAACAGTATCTTAGTTCTCAGCTACAGAGAGACAGCTGCATTAATACTACCATGTGAAATGGCAGTATCAGCCCATTATCAGTTCTGACTGCTGCTGCCAAAAGGCCTTTCCTGAAGACCAACTCAGAGTTTCATACACTGTACCATTGCACACAACCATTCACCATATTCAGTAAATACTGCTTAGAAATAACAAGCTGATACCTCACCAATGACTGGTTTTGGAGACAAGCACTAGCTACAGTAGAAAACTGTACTCCGTTACTCAAATGTTTTCCAGGAACTACTCTTCTTGATTTAAACATTTAACTTCCAGGGCAAGGATGAACACAAACTAACTAACCTTTCTGCAACCCCACTACAACAAAAAAATCCTAAATTCAATATATTTATATCTGACTTACTAAACTTGTACAACATCAGAAACCAAAAATCTGACAAAAGCTCTTAGTTTCCAATATCTATTACAAACATAACCATTTTAAATCAATATCAAATCAAATCATTAAGTTTGGAAAAGACATCTAAGATCATCAAGTCCAACCGTCAACCCAACACCACCATGCCTACTACATCACGTCCTGAAATGCCACGTCTACGTGTTTTTTGAATGCCTCCAGGGATGGTGACACCACCCTGGGCAGCCTGTTCCAATGCCTGACAAACCCTTTCAGTAAAGAAATTTTTCCTAGTATCCAACCTAAACCTCCCCTGGCGCAACTTGAGGTCATTTCATCTCGTCCTATCACTAGTTACTTGATAGAAGAGACCAGTACCACCTTCCTGCAACCTCCTGTCAGGCAGCTGTAGAGAGCGATAAGGTCTCCCATCAACCTCCTCTTCTCCAGACTAAACAACCCCAGTTCCCTCAGCTGCTCCTCATAAGACTTGTGCTCCAGGCCCCTCACCAGCTCCGTTGCCCTTCTCTGGACACGCTCCAGCACCTCAATGTCTTTCCTGCAGTGAGGGGCCCAAAACTGAACACAGGACTTGAGGAGCAGCCTCACCAGCACCAAGCACAGGGAGATGATCACTTCCCTAGTCCTGCTGGCCACACTATTTCTGATACAAGCCACAATGCTATTGGCCTTCCTGGCTACCTGAGCACACTGCTGGCTCATATTCAGCTGGCTGTCAACCAGCACCCCCAGGTCTTTTTCCACCGGGCAGCTTTCCAGCCACTCTTCCCCAAGCCTGTAGCGCTGCATGGGGTTGTTGGGACCGAAGTGCAAGACCGGCACTTGGCCTTGTTGAACCGCATACAATTGGCCTCAGCCCACTGGTCCAGACTGTCCAGATCCCTCTGTAGAGCCTTCCTGCTCTCAAGCAGATCAACCCTGCCTCCCAATTTGGTGTCATCCACAAACTTGCTGAGGGTGCACTTGATCCCCTCATCCAGATCATTGATACAGATATTAAACAGAACTGGCCCCAGTACTGAGCTCTTGGGAACACCACTTGTGACCTGCCACCAACTGGATTTAACTCCATTCACCACAATCCTCTGGGCTCATCCATCCAGCCAGATTTTTACCCAGCGAAGAGTACACTTGTCTAAGCCATGAGACGCCAGCTTCTCAAGGAGTATGCCATGAGAGACAGTGTCAAAGGCCTTGCTGAAGTCCAGGTAGACAACATCCACAGCCCTTCCCTCATCCACTAGGAGGGTCACCTGGTCATAGCAGGAGATCAGGCTGGTCAAGCAGGACCTGCCTTTCATGAACCCATGCTAGCTGGGCCTGATCCCCTGGTTGTCTTGCACGTGCTGTATGAGCGCACTCAAGATGAACCATTCCATAATCTTCCCCAGTACTGAGGTCAGGCTGACAGGCCTGTAGTTGCCCGGATTCTCCCTCCAAACCTTCTTGTAAATGGGTGCTACATTGGCAAGCCTCCAGTCATCTGGGACCTCCCCTGTTGACCAGGATTGCTGATAAATGATGGAGAGTGGCTTGGCAAGCACTTCCACCAGCTCCGTCAGTACTCTTGGATGGATCCCACCTGGTCCCATAGACCTATGAGTGTCTAGGCGTGGCAGGTCATTAACTGCTTCCTCCTGGATTATGGGGGGTATATTCTGCTCTCCGTTCCTGTCTTCCAGCTCAGGGGCCTGAATACCCTGAGGGCAGCTGGTCTCACTATTAAAGACTTAGGCAAAGGTGGCGTTAAGTACCTCAGCCTTCTCCTCATCTTTGGTGGCAATGTTCCCCTCTGCATCCAATAAAGGATGGATATTCTCCTTGGCTCTCTTTTTATTAACATATTTGTAAAAACATTGTTTTGTTATCTCTTACAACAGTGGCCAGATTGAATTCTAGCTGAGCTTTTGCCTTTCTCATTTCCTCTCTGCATAACCTAACAAGATCCCTGTACTCTTCCTGAGTTGCCTGCCCTTTCTTCCAAAGATGGTAAACTCTCCTTTTTTTCCTGAGTCCCAGCAAAAGCTCCCTGTTCAGCCAGGCCAGTCGTCTTCCCTGACAGTTTGTTTCATGACGCATAGGAATAGCCTGCTCCTGAGCCTTTAAGACTTCCTTCTTGAAGAATGTCCAGCCTTCCTGGACCCCTTTGCCCTTCCAGACTGTCTCCCAAGGGACTCTCTCAACCAGTGTCCTGAACAGGCCAAAGTTTGCCCTCCAGAAGTCCATAGCAGTGGTTTTGCTGACCCCCTTCCTTACCTCACCAAGAATTGAGAATTCTGTCATTTCATGGTCATGAAGCACAAGATGGCCTCCTACAACCACATCTCCCACAGTCCTTCTCTGTTTGTACACAGTAGGTCTAGCAAGGCTCCTCCCCTGGTAGGCTTACCTACCAGCTGTTTCAGGTCGTTATCTTCCACACACTCCAGGAACCTCCTAGACCTGTTTGTTCTCAGCTGTGTTGTATTTCCAGCAAACGTCTGGAAAGTTGAAGTCCCCCACGAGAACAAGGGCACGTGATTGTGAGACTACTGCCAGCCGCCTGTAGAATGTTTCATCCGTCTCTTCAACCTGGTCGGCTGGTCTACAACAGACTCCCAGCATGATATCTGCCTTGTTGGCCTTTCCCCTCATCCTTACCCATAAGCACTCGACCTTATCATCACAATCGTGGAGCTCTGTAAAATTGAAACACTCCCCACACAGAGAGCCACCCCACCACCTCTCCTTCCTTGCCTATCCCTCTTGAAGAGCTTATAGCCATCCATTGCAGCACTCCAGTCACGAGAGTCATCCCACCATGTTTCTGTGATGGCGACTAAGTCATAGCTATCCTACTGCACAATGGCTTTCAGTTCCTCCTATTCATTGCCCATGCTGCGTGCATCAGTGTAGATGCACTTGAGCTGGACTATCAATTCCACCCCCAACACTGGCATGCTGCCCCTAGGCTCATCTCTGGTGAACTTAGTTTTATCCCTTTCCCCCTTCAAACCTAGTTTAAAGCCCTCTCTGTGAGCCCCACCAACTCATGAGCGAGAAGCCTTTTCCCCCCCTTTGAGATAGCTGGACTCCATCTGTTACCAGCAGGCCCGGTGTCATGTAAACCTCCCCATGATCAAAAACCCCAAAATTCCACTGATGGCACCAGCCTCTAAGCCAACATAGCCCTGTATTTACTAGAAAAGATGCATTGTACATAGAGAGCAACAAGTTCTTTAAAACAAAAATCTACTTCTAACTGGAAAGAATGAGCCCACTTATTTTAACAGCAGCACAAGTAACTCTTCAAAAACACAACCTGATAATAAAAATAGCTGAACAAAAAAACCCCTACAGAATGAATGCTATCACTTTAGACAAATAAAGGACATATACTGGGGGGGGGAGGTTGCCTTAGAGGGGCCGGTAAAATCTGCAGTAGGAGTGAACCAAACTAAAAAAAACCAAGAAACCCACCAAGTAACCAAAGGGGACAGGAGGGGGTGGGGGAAATCATACCAAACCAAATTTAAAAAAAATAAATCTTACATGGTGGAACACACACAGTTTTCCCAAAAGACACCCTCCTACTTCGCTTAGCAGTTTTGCAAGCATCCTGCAAAACCATCAGCAATTAAGTGCTTGCAATGTATCAAAAAAATACTGTCCTTTTTACTTATTTTAAAAGATTTACCTTCAACGCTCAAAAATCTTACACATCCCCAAACTCCTTAAGCTTTATGCAATACAGAAAAGTTAAGTATGGAAATCTTCAGGTCCTCTAATGATCTTGCCTGTTTCCTCCACAGAAAAAAACCACAAAACGGGGAACTAATGTCCTTCTCACACGCACACACATGAAAGGAAGCAAGCAGTGAACACACAACTTAAGATTTCAGTACAGGAGGCAGAATATTGGGGTAGGTGAGCACAGAGGGAACATGCTGCCTTCCAACTTACTGTAAGATGCTATGTGCATGTTAATGACTGCCATAAAAATACAACAGCAACGAAGCAGAGCATAACCGCCTCTTCCCAGTTACAAAGGGGTTAACATTAGCTCAATGTCAGCTCACTCTGTCCCTTCACAGGTGCTTCTGAAAAGGCACATAAAGTGAATAGTTGAGACCCAGAAGGGGAAGAATGCTTTTGGGAAGGAAGGGACCCACACCCACTGGTTGCAGGACCAGGTCAAACTGCCTGCTGGCATGGGGTTTTTGTTTCCTTTTCCTTTTGATTGTGATAAACTGTTTTGGCTTTCCACTTAACAATTACCATCAGTGTAGAAAAAAAAACCATGCTGAACACAGCTATACATTTTGCTACATCTTTTATCATTGAAGGTACCAAAAGAAACCAAAAATTTAAGTGAAAAGGAGAACCAGTATTTTCCAGCTCAGCATACTAGCTATTTGGATCTGTAGGGCAAAAGCCCCCAACCAAATCACTACTTGTGATGCGTTTACCCCTTTAACATTGCCAAGTTCAATGCAAAGATGACATTTTGAAAGGCTGGGGGGGTGGGGGGTAGAGGGGTGGAAATGGGTAATGGCATGAATGTTTTCTCCTGCGTTTTTCTTTGACGCAGCAGTTGGTCCTGTGCTGGCGTGTAAGCACTATAATATTAGACACCTGGAATGTGAGGAATGTCTGATAACCATACCCTAGCACAGGGATAATTCCACAGCCATAAACCAATGATATGACCTTTGAGCCTTCCCCCGGAAAGCTCAAATGCAGTGACATTATGAAAAGGCTATTATGTGCAGTGTTGCTATAGGTTATTTGTATATACATGACCGTACACTGTTGATAGAGGAAAACCATGTTTTCATCAGTTGAGAACACTTAAGAAACTTAGCTATTAATTTTAAACTAAGTCCATAAACACCATGATAGTATTCCAGTAATTTTAAGTGTTCCATATCCTACAATCTCTACCTGCAAACTTGACTTAGAAATGTTTCCTTTACCTGTCTTGTACCACTCTACTTCTCATTTCATACATTATCAAACTATTCCTCTACACCAGGAAGATGTACCCTTAGAAATACAGAAGTAAAAAAAAAAGGAAAGAAAAAAAAACCACCCAAAAAACCCCCCCGAAACCCAGTCAAGCATTGGTTTGTGAAATTCAAAGAAGGCACAGACTCTACAATAATTTCCGTACAAAAACAGGAGCAACATCTGTCTCCAAAAGCTTATAATTTAATTGAAGCATGATATAACAAACAATGGGAGGAAAATGTCCATGGATTGGAATACTTTATTAGAATAAATGAAAACAGATACACTTCTAATAAAGGATTTAAACATTTCTTCTCTTATTTTGGATGATTTGTCAGCTTGGCTGTCAGGCATGAAGTACCAAAAGCAGGCTTTGTGGCAGATAGTTAACTACTAAAGGGTTAAATATAGGATATTTCTGTAGTGTGAATATTAATAACCTGGGAAAGAGAAATGCATTTCAAAGAAAGAACATAGTCAAAACCAGAAAACAATCATGGTAGTTAACATCAGCATTAAAAGATCTTCCCTATCCCTAACCTTTCCCCTTCCTCCTCTCTGTAATTTCATACACATGCTCCAAATCACCCCACTACTCACCTCATCAGCTACAGAAAATTATTTTGAAAATTTTGTTCTGCGAACTCCCCTTCACTCCTGCAAACAAACGCTTGCATTGCAAGGAACCTTTGGATTTATAGAGAGGATATTTAAAGACTCTCCTCGCCTAACTCTGCTCCCACTGAAGTCAGCAGGAGTGTTACCAATTTCAGTAGCAGGAAACTTAAATGTGACAAGCACTTTTGAAAAGTACCATCCATCTGAACATCTCAAATAACCTCACAAACATTCAACTTCAGCGCTGTGAAGCACTCCAGCCAAGTACACCAATCATTCCAGAAGCAGGGAAGAGTGAACGTGAGTTAACTGTCCAAAGTCACTGCAATTTGGTTACAGACCTACAAACTGCGCCCAAGGGGAGACAGCACCCCACTCTAACCATTATTCCCAATACTGAGTTCTTCATGTCCCGATTTCTAGCTCCTCATCCAATCACTTGTTTTGTAACAATTTTTAATGCATACTTCATTAAATCATTGTGTATTCTGCAGTACACTGCAGCTCCTGTTGCAAAGACTGAGCTAGATCAGAGTTCAAACAGTACACAACCAGTTGGCCAACCTGTAGGCACTGGTAAACTCTTATTTCCAGATGCTACCAGAGAAGGAGAAATCTTTAAAATGTATTAACAATTTCTTACATGGGAAATGAGCAAACACACCCCTGATTTTAATACAGCTGCAAGCAGCATAATACTAAAAAAAAGAAAGGGGGAATATATTTATATTTTAATAAGAGACCATAAAAAAGTCTGCCCACCCTTGGTGCAAATGGTTCAGAAAGGTCCCTCAAATCATTTCAGCTATAGTTTCATAGAAGACAGCCTCTAGAAGAACGTTTACATTCTTGAGAGCAGAGTCATGGAAGACACAGCCTAACTTACATATTAATAAAACTGCAGAAAACTGAAATAATGAGTAAGGGCAGTAGCAAATATGTTTGCTTCATACAAATCAACATTGAACTTAAAAGTGCAAGATGCTTAAGTGTCAGGGTACTGTAAAATCACCGTACCGTAAAGTTACAATTATATGAAGATTTCAGCTATATGTTCTGGCCTACATTTAATCTCTCCCATCAATTATTTTAATATGTAGAACTCTAGTTCACAATGCGTTTAATAAAATTAAACTGCCTTTCTTTGTATATTCCAAGACACTCCCAAAATAGTATTATATTAAACAAAATCAATGGAGAGTTCCTTCAGCACCGCTTCTGATATAATAATTAATAATAAAGAAATAATTAATATTTCTTTATTCACAATATTAATTGAATTCAAAGTTTTAGATTGAATTTATTCCCAGTAGCAGTAAGGTTTGAGGAATGGGAAATATGCAACAATTATCCAACAGGAAACACCTAAGTGTTCTGCTCAGACTTCCTTCCCACACACCCACTCCCAGAAACTGCCTGAAAAAACGCCACCTCAAAACCTGTAACAAATGCAGCAAATTTTCTAGTAGTCACTAGCACGAATACAACACATATACAGTTTATTGCAGCATGGCTTTCGATTTAAAAAAAAGAAACCAGCTTTTGCCTCTCATGTCAAACTGACTAAACATATCTCAGGTCAGATACACTTTTTTTTTGTTCCTAGAAGAGTGAAGGGAAAAAAAGAAAAAGAAAGAGAAAAAAATGGGGGGTGGGGGGTGAAAAAAAAAAAAAAAAAAAAAAAAAAAAAAAAAAAGGCACGCACTGAACTTACCCTGTAAGCCTTTCCTTTACCCCCAGCATACAATTGCTTATCTATCACACATCCCTCTTTACTGAGTACATTTGGCACAAACAGTTGTTCAGAGCAGGGGAAATACTTCCAACGCAGTAATTTGCAAAGACTGCTGAGGAATTCTGAGAGACACTGTAAAAGGCAACCTGGAGCTGCCAGATGAGCTAATGCTCTACTTGCCAGACTGGAACAGAGCTGTCTACCTTTCCCACATGTGGAAATACACTCCCTTCAGGTTTATTAGCAGTCTGCATCACTGATTTAAAAAGATTATTCTAATCCAGGCTAAAGAATTCAGAGAACACAGTACATATTAAAACCTAGTCCCTGGCTGTGGTCCCTAATAGCATAGAGTAAATTATCATCATTTCTTCAAATAAACATACAAACATCAAAACAATATTCACAGTAGTCCCATGATTAGGCAACAGCAATGTTTTACCAATCCTGTCTTTCAAGGTGAAAGCATATGCAAGAAGGGGGAAAAAAGATGAGGTTATTTTGCACATTTTCAAATTCAACTGCTTAAGCTAACACTTAGAAACTCAAAATTTAAAAAAAAGAAAGACACTGTGCACAAAAATCTGTGAAAAGATTTTGTACCACTGGATCACTCTTAATTGGAGCAAGAGACATTAAGTATTTTTGCCAACATCACTGAAGAAGTCATTCAACTCCTTGTGGATGGCTCTTTGAATCAGCTCAACATCTAGCAGAAGCCAAAATGCCAAACAGGTTATTTACAAGTTACAAGGAAAGAAATATAAAACGAAACAGAAAACATCACCATACAATTTCTGTAAAGCTATTGTGTGATCACCTTTTAATACTGCGTTCAGCTCTGATAACCCTGTACTTCTGCACCACAACAACACTGAAAAAGTAGAACCACAGATCAAGATGCAGAGAAAAGTGGGCAATGGTAATCCAGTGTATAGATATAGAATGTAACGTAACTGAACAGATTAAGATTATTCATCTTGAAAGTTTCTTACAGAGTGGAAATATTATATACAAGAAAAGGAACAGGCAGCACTTATTCTATATTTCTCACACTACAAGGAAGCACATGCACAAAGTACAGAAGAACAGGCTCAAAACAAAGTTCTGTACAACACAATCACATTAGGTACTCACTGCTACAGCATTTTGTTGAGGTCAAAACTGTAACTGCTTTCAAAAGCAGCACTGATGAAAAATATAAAGAATAGATCCACAGTGATAGTAAACATGATATTCCAGATGCAACCATTTTCTTGATGGAGTTTCTATTCTAAATTCACTCTTCTAGCACATGCAGAAAGATGAATTAAATCTGCCATTCCTTCCTTTCCTGAGGCTGTTATGACTGGAAATCAGAATGCCAAAGACAGAAACCATGTCAGATACAGTACCTTGTCTTAAAGTAAATTTAAAGAAAAAACTCTAGCTACACAGAAGCTGCTGACCTTTACATTAACGATTAAAAAGACAACAAAAAAACCACACACACACACAAAAAGAGAGGTGATACTTTTCAAGATAGCTACTAAAATAGCAGCATAGCTAAACAGTATGCCACAATCTTGATTCTTTGGCAACATTAAGGAACACATAATAAACAAATCCTGAGTTAATTTACAATGATGAAAGTGAAGAGAATGCCTCCCAGTGGGAGGAAAAAAAGAAAAAGAAAAAAAAGACTGGCCTTGTACATACACTTCAAACTGGACCCTTGTTAGAAAAAAATCTTAAAACTGCCTCACTACAGAGAACATTATAGAGCTACTGCAAAGTCATAAGCAAAGATATCTTTTAAGCCCCTTTAATATATTCTTATTTAATAAACATTTAGTTATTTAACATTTTATAATGAGTCACTAGAGTTTTTCCTAACTTTTTTTTGTTTCTGTTGAGTTATGTTTTTTAAAAAAAGTATTACTTAAAGTTGACATTTCTTAGATTTACATTAATCCCATTTATGACAAATAATGTATGGTCAATATTGAATTTTAGTAAACATGGAAAGCTAACCTAGTCGAGAGAGGAACAAGTTACTTTAGCAGCACAGCTCCCACAAAGCTCACAGCAACAGGTTCCTTTTTGAGTTCGAAGAAGGGAAGTCATAGCTAGCCTCCAG